>NC_063275.1:16184312-16786999 GCF_910591885.1 Bombus terrestris
TGATTCCGATCTGGTTCTTAAATATCCAACCGCATATTATCGTATTATCCCTTGGTTTTTTTCTTCCGCCATTAGCAGGAAGAGGGATGAAGAAACAAAAGTACAAGAACGTAGGATAGGAGGGGACACACGTGTGGCAGGTAGGTAAAATAATCACTCGATCGAGTCGAATTAAAGAGAATAGCTGGAGCGGGCATCGATCTCGGTTCGGTTAGCAGCCGTGGCCAGCCGGTGGTAATTAATCAGCGCGCGCGCGGTGCACGCCGGTAATTAGAGGTACCGATCGACGGGGCAATTAATACGCCTCTTAACCGCGATCGGCGATCGATCATCGAAATGTTATTCGCCGCCGCGTGCGCCGCAAGGGAAGAATGCCGCATACCGAACGTAACGGTATCGGATTAGTGCGAATTAAGCGGAACGACGCGTTGGTGTCTCTTTCTCGAAGAGGCCATCAGGTGGTTTTCTCGTTAGTGATTTATCGGTCGCGTACGCACCACCAGCAATAATTTCGCGGTAATATCGCGATGATCCATGGCCGGGACGTGAGCTTCGCGAGCATACTCCGATCGCCCGAGATTTCTCCTGCTCCTCTCTACTTGCCTTCGAACGTGTAAGAAGGAAATTGAATATCTAACCAACGAATGTGCCAAGTGTTTATGGCTGTTTGGATGGATGAATAATTTCCTGGTCGGAATTCGCTTTTTCAGATTAAAGGTAATAGTTTGACGATGGTAATTGGAAATTTATAGCTGCGTAAATTAAACGTTCGAACTTCTTCTCCCTACAAAAGGACATACTGCCGCAACTTTTACTCTATTGCTGTGGTAGAGCGAAGATTACGAGCGTAGAAGGGTATAAGATAGTTTCCATACGAAAGATTGAGTAGATTATAAATCTACAGAGATATTCTCAGGACATGTTGAGTTACTTCCACCTAAAGTGATACTGCACTCTTCCTTCATCTCCTAATTTCAAACACTCGGCCCTTTCACGCAACTCTAGTACTCGAAATTCAGTCACCCGCGATAATCAATCGTACGAAACTCCAAATTCGAAATTCCTGACAACGTGTTCGTATCGCCAAATATGTCTGCCATTTAAACCCAAACCTCGGAATTATTTTGTACATTATGTACATAGGATTCATGTAAATTATGTACATAGGATTCATTCGACTTAACACTATCCTTCCGGTTCTGATCTAGCATGGAGTGCTCTGAAATTAACCGAAAGCGTCACCCGAAGCGACGGGACGGCCGATTAAACGATCTAAAATTCCATCGCGTTAATCGCCGTCGAAATACTAGCAGGTGGCCCGACTCGAAACGAGTCGAGGGAGCCGGAGAAACGGTGATTTGGGCGGAGGAAAAGGTTACATCTAGATGGCGTTAACGCGACAATTTTCGAGCAAAACGAGTAACACGATCGACGCGGAACTCCATGGACGGTGCGTCAAAAACGTCGGGACGCTTTTGATAATCGCATTCACCGGAGACGAAATCGTCGTGTCATCGTGGCACCTGGCGTTTTCCAGGCATCTCCTCGTCACGTCGCTCCGCCACGTTCCACAGAAATAATTAATTTCAATCTTGGAATGCCTGGTTGGAACGGACAAAAGCTCTTAGCTTGTCGCGAACTTTAGTCGCAGCCACTTCCGACGAATGACCAGACCAACTGTGAAAGAGAGAAGAAACTCCTTGCGTCGCCCAACGTCGTCTTTTCTTTTTTCTTCCATTCTTCACTTCGTTTTGTTTTAATCTTTCTTTCACCGTTGGTTGTATCCGGTGAAAATTCAACGGATACACCGTTTAACCAATTTAGGATCGATGTTGCGTTGACGCAACATTTCATTTGCGATCTATTTTCTTTCGACCAATCTACGTTATCGAATTCTGTTTTTAACACCGCAGCTGAACGAAAACTCGACGATTATTAATACAGGCAAACTTATTCTTCGACTACCGAGGCGAATTCCGAGGACAAGTTTACGAAGACCAACGAACTCCACTTCATCCTCTCACGATCCAGTTCTTCTTTTTCAATGACGTCATTGACAAGCCCACGCGATGTCAAGCCCAAGGCATAACGAACACGTTCATTCAGCAACAAAAGTCAGCCGTTTCTTTACGAACCACGAAGTAAAAAGTGCGCTATATTCAAAGGTCAAAACATTCCACCGATTCTGAAAGCGATCGAACGATAAATTTCGCGAATCCTTCCGCGTCAGCCACAAAAGGCTATTGTCCTGTGGCATTTATCCTTGGTTGGTGTAGCCGCGACTGGAAAGCCGAGGGGATAGCGGGGTCTGGTTGTTTTCTAAAAAAATAACGGAAACTACTGGAGGAATGTGCGAAAGGAAACGCCGAAACGTCTTTATCGCGCCTTTCTCTTATTCCGTCTTATCTGTCTTTTTCCCTCCTTGTCCTCCCGATCTTCTTATTTCTCGTTCCTGCCACGTTCCTTCACCGGCTTCCTCTCCATCTTCCTCTCTTTCTCTCTCTCTCTCTCTCTCTCTCTTTCTCGACGCGTCTGGTTTGCTCGCGCATAACGCGCGCGCGAGATTCTTTTGGTCGCGAGTTCAAAAACCTCGGCGCGCGTGCGGCTTCCTCCGGAATGGCCGCGTGAACCACCAATTACCAGCAAGAGAGAAGGGACGTGGATGGCGCGTTGCAGCTGCACCACCGTGGCTCTCGTTACGGCAATTTCGCGCGATAAGTTCACGGCAACGAGAACGCACGAAAACGCACGAAAATACTCGTGACTCGCGATTTACCGTACATCGGTTGCCCGGCCGCCAGGAATTCGAACGGCACGCGGTCATTTAATAGCCTCGATCCACTGGCTTCCTGCTATTTCCTGTCGGTGCCAATTGTAAGTTTGCTCTTTGTTTTGAATTAATATAATAGCTACGCGCAGCAACGCTTTGCTGATCCGGTCGTATAATAGTCTTGAAAGCTACACCTCAATTATCCTTCCACCACTTTCTTCTTTTATAACCTAAACATTCTCCAAACTGCGCAGAATTCTGTACTTTCTGCACTTTCATTTGGAAGTCATCGTCATGGCCCGATCAAGCCCTAATAATCGATAATGATTTACAAAACGTGCGAAATTGGAGATTTAGAAATAAAAGTAGATGCCCTATAGCGTAGTTTTCAATTGTAAGTGGGAGAAACGAATGAGGGGCATCGGAGTTTTAAATTAATTCATCGCGAAATTGCAGGAAATCAGCGTGGAATAAATGGCGAGAAGCGCTAGCTGACACTGATTCCGCGTAACACGATTCTCTAATTTACTCGCTAGAGAAAAGAGAGAGAAAAGAGAGAGAGAGAGAAAGGGAGAGCGGTTCTCGCAGGGACCGATGAGAAATTACGCCGCCATTCGGTGAACTCTCTCGATTCGAGCGAGATATTAAAGGAAATTCGTTTGTAGCCAGGCGGGTCTGTTCATCCGGATTTATCAATCACGTCTAAATCCGCAGTAAGATATCCCAGGGCTCGGAATATAAAACGAACCACCTGATTTCACGGCGATCCGTTATCTCGGTGTTATTCGCGACGTCACGTGCGCCCGCGCGATATTTCTATCCGACCTAAATGTCAATCGGTATATTTCGTTGAAAAGGACGCGAGATCGAGCGCGTCGCAGCTCCGTATGTCAATCAATGGCACCGAAATAAAACCGTAACACGTACCACCGGCCACTCTCTGACGTTGAAGAGCCGATTGATAGATACGCTGAATTATTTATCGGCGCGGAGTTATCGCTACTCTGACTCGTTGAATTATGAAGCCGCTCGGACGTGTGTTGTAAAGGATCGGCACCGAGTAAATTTCTAATTTGATCCATTTGCGATACCGTCAGGATCCTCGTGGCTATTCTTAAAGAGATCATACGCAGAGAGAAGCATCATCGATCGTCCGATTGACAAAGCTAAATGGATACGAAATCGAAAAATATTTGATTCGCGATAGCGATTCATTGTACGTACATAAATATATACGATGCCTACGCGTTAGAAACTCGAATCGACGATAGAAATTGAAATCGAAGTAAAACGTTCGGCTACAAGGTCCATCGAGACTGCTAGATCGCCTGACAATGGCAGTCATAATTTACCGTGCTACGAGTCGCGCATCACCGACGTTTGACGTCTGTAGAAAGATCATGATTTATCAACGTCGATGCGTACCGATTCGTAAAACTTCCAAGTAATTTCCATTGTCACTACACAATACTACGGCCAGTTAACAAGGGAAATAGGAACGAAACAAACGCGTTGAACTCGAGTAACCGAGTATACAGGACGAACTGAAGTTGTGGAATACAGGAAACGCGTCGATCTCGGTATAAATAAAATAAATACTGGAAACAACAGAAGCAAGCGAATTCGTAGCTTGGTGTGTGGGAAAGAGCGACGTTTGACGGAGCGACAGGAAGATTTATTAGATCATTACGACGGCGCTAGGTGTTAAGCGTGTGGCCGCGTCAGTGGAGTTTCGCGATTCTCGTAGAAACGTACAATTAGCGCAAGATTGCTAGCCATTTTGTCAGAGATTTATGAATCACTACCGATCGGTTCTCGCGACTCGTGCCACGAGGTAACGATCCCTATACCATCATGCGGCTCGTAAATAATTGTTTCTCGAACGCCACCGTATGCATTTTAACGCGGTACTTAACTGGAAAGAGTTAATTGGTCAGGCCTGTAGTTTATCGTCGCGTTTCTCCTCGCCAATGAAACATCGACGAATTCTTAGACGACCGAGGGGAGATTGGACGGATGGAAAAAAGAAGAGGAAAAGAGGAAAAATAGAGGGGAACGTTGTTGAAAGCGCGTGTACGTATCGCGAGGGAAACGTCGTTCTATTGGAAACATGTCTCCAGACGTCGTGAGCGTATCTCAAGACGCGCCGATAAGAAACCGACTGCCGAGAGGAGAAAATAGGTGTATTTAATTGGAAACTGAGGGACGAGAAACGGGGACGATGATCCACGGTTGGGAGATCGTGAAAGGGAGGGTATTTATCGAGGTTCTGCAACCGACTTGTTTTAAAAAGACGTTTGCAGATCTCCGATGATATTTGTTATTAATAATATTATTTAAGCAATGAAACTAAGAAACTTATAAAAAAAAAAGAGAAGGTAGTTGATCGCCTCTCGACTTTTGAAAGGCTCATATATCAGAACCTTTTCGCAGTTCTTTGAAACGTTTCAACGAACAATGCGAACAAAGTAGACGAGCCTAATGCCTGGTATCTCAAGGAAATCCGTGGAAAAGGATCAGAAAGCTCGCAGATCCCGGCAAGGAGCATAAAACCCTCCTCGACTGTAAGATTCAGAATCGGGAGAAAAAAATGCGAAGCAGGAAGGTAGGGTATTTTAAATGGGGAGGCAAAACGCGTAAGACGATAAGCGACGTTTAAAAGTCGAGGACGGAGATTTATTCGCGGCATCGACGTCGGGAACGCGGAAAAGAAAATCCACTTTTGCCGGTGCACGCGAAATCCCCCGTATCGTAGGGAATCAGCCCGACGAATATCGCTGAAGTCCATGTACGGACGCCGGCGGAAACAAGGATCAGACATACGAAGGAAATAAAGGAAAAATGCAGGGGAAGGGTGAAGAAGAAGAAGAAGAAGAGGGCCGATGAATACACGTATCCTTCGAGCGTGGATACGTGTTTGATAGCAATCCCCGAACGTTCCTCCATAGACGTCTCAAGAGCTCGACAAAGGAATAAGCTGCTCGTCGAAGGAACGGACTCGCGATTAATAACGGACAAATAAAAAGGAATAGAAGTATCCTCGTAGCTCCAAGCTACATGCTGACGTATTGGATCAGACTGGTCGATCTTAATATTTTAGTATGGTCTTCTTCTTATCTGTTTTCGATATTATTAGAGAAAAGTATGTTCCATCGTCGAAGAATGTAGATGAATCTAACACCGCGCCGATACTCTTATCAGCTATAAATGTTAAGTGTAAAATTACTCGGTTAACGTTAAATTAATTTAACCATCTCTACTAATCCAAAATTTGTATTTCTATGCAAATTGATATATCCAGTGTTACGCTGTCATTTCCTCAGTTTTTTATTCGATGAATCTCAGAGTCCAGCTTGCAAACACACGGATACCGACGTAGACACGAATTAGACGCGAGCTGGGAACGAAGGAAATAAAAGAAAAGGATAGACGGGGGGTGAGAAAGAAAAGGCTGCGGTGAGGAGAGGCAGAAGGAAAGCAGGAAACGTGCAGCCACACAGTAAGGTCGATCTATTCGAAAGGCAGTCCGCGAATGTGTTTCCAAGCTTGGTGGACGTATCTCGAGGAGTTGGCTGAGAGGGTGGCCACGACAGCAGAGAAGAAGTAGAAGAAGAGAAAGACGAGGAGGAAGAGGTAAAGGAGAAAGAAGTAGAAGAAAGGGGTGGTCGTCGAGATGAGGGTCGAGGAGGGGATGATAGACTCGGTTCTCGAAGCAGTTACCGATACGATGGTCGATGCGGCAGGAAGGGGGACAGTTTTTTTCATTTTTATCGGAAGAAAAGAGTGGTTCTAGGCTGTAATGGAGTCCAGGCACGTATTCGTCGCGCACACGCCAGCAGAGCCCGCGGCATTTCCAGCCAACCACCACCGCCACCCTCTAACCTCGACCCACCCCTTCTCTTTCCTTGGTCTTTCCAACTCTTCGCCGCGTTGCAGCTTGACAGACCGACGTTAGATCCCCTTAGCTTCGAACACAGGCGATGCCAACACTCTTCCGTGTTACTCGATTTACCTATCTGGGTATGCCAGGAAAAAACGTTTCTCCCTCGATTCGATGCTTGTGTTTTTAAATTTAACACTCATCGAGGTACAATTTTTAAATGATGATTGTTGAAGAGAAATATGACGATTTAGTTAGGAAGATCGAATTTTGACAATAGTTTGGAGATTAATAAGAAGGAAGATGAAAGAAGTTAATTCTTGTTGATGAAATTGTTCTTCAGCACAGTTGACAAGGAGCGTTTAATTTGTTTAATTCGGTCGCGAGACCGGCGAAGATTTTGCCTGGCGCAAGAATCGTATAACAGTTGGCCGCTAATTAATGCGTCCTGATTACTTTTGTTTTGATGAATTATGTACTTAATGCCGCGCCGAAAACTTTGGATTATTACCCAGACGCGAACTTCGTTTTAGAGAGCGCGGTAGGTATACGCTTCTGTTGGTTAACTACTTAAAATTTCGTTTACACCGGGCAAATTATAATGTAACAACGTCACTGCTTGGAGAGTCGATGCGATTACGCAAAGCTGTTGCAACTCGACGAGGAGAAGTCTTGTAATATTTAAACAAAATTACAGTAGCTTTCAATCTTTCGAACAATTGCATTTTCTTTTTCGTCAGTTACAAAAAATTTATTTTTGGAAAAGCGTAGAATTTCGTGAAAGATCATTGCCAAGATAAAGTCACGAAACGCATGAAAATGTCAAGAGCTATTGTGGAGGAAAGCGTGAACGAAAAATTCATTGATCGGTCGATAAATTGCAGAAAAGGACGAGACAAAAGAGTGGAGACAAAATAGGAACCGAAACAGTGGAAGATAGAAAAAGGAAAAAGCGGAGTCGAGAGGTTATCGTGCACCGGGTCATGTTTGAAAACATGAATGGAAATGCATGAGAGATTTACAGAGGCATCTACCAGCTTGAATAGCAGAAGAAAGCGCCGCTATCTCCGCACTGGCCTCTGTATCGCGTGACAAAAATATTCGTGTTTCACGAGGACCGTACTTTTTTAATTAAGCTCTCTTTGAATTGGATGTTTTCCCGGACTTTCACGGCCTCGTGGTCGTGACACATTGTGACTGATATGTTAATCACGCATCCATCGTAGAATTTCCAGATTAAAAGCTTTTCGTTTAAACGAGTATGTATATATAAGTAAACTAAAGAAGAATAACAAAGGATAACATCGGTTTCATCGCACAAGTACATGATTAGTGTTTAATCTTCAAAAAAAAAAAAAAAAAGAAAAAAGAGAGAGAACTGATTTTTTCTATAAATGAGTGAGTTAATAACAGCTAAAATGCTATGTTCCATTTGTAAAATTATAAAGAACGAGTGGAAGAACTCGAATAAAAGCGACGTGTGGAAAGGTGAATGGTGGCGCAAAGGTGAATAAAGCGAGAAAAATAGCGTGTTACGGATGAATATTAAGCGCATACTGGCGAACGTACGTCCGACAAGGCTTATCCGTGGACTGTATCGTGGCTACACTCGCCATAATAAGTGTCAAACGCACAGTGATTACGTGATGTACGACCGGCAGCCAGGTTATCGTTGCACCGCTGCTCACCGTCTAATTACCGGATCGGTAGCTCGAAGAAACAATGCGAAGGAATTTAATCTTGCACCGATTAATTGCCGGCGATACGGGAAAAGTGACACGGCTACGGTTACATGGCTAGGATGGAATCGAAATCGCGGTATAGTAGATCTGATTGTTTAAAATTTGCTATTGTTTCAACAACTTTTACGCTTAATAATTAAGGTAACTAGAGCTTAAACCAAATAGCGAATTCATTATATATATTTTTCTCGTTCGATTTTAACGATGACAAATGTTTCAATAAAGGTATTTAATCTCTACAAAATACGATATTGGCACGTACATTGTTACTATTATGTTGGATACTTTGTATAAAAAAATGTTTTCGCGCAAATTATAGCTACAAATTTACCGTACACGGCACATGCCTGGCGGTGAAACGGTGAAAGGGTTAAATCTGCGCGGTTTACGAGCTCGTCGTTCATAAGGAACACACGGGATCTTCGTGTACGGTGTACGAGGAACGTGACCCGTTAGATGGCTCCCTACTAATCTCAACCGAACAACGCAGATCCTTTAGATTCTAAGTAATGCGCATATTAAAAGATACGATAATGTATATAGCGAGATACGATCAGTCGGTACAACTGGAGCGCGAGGGGCGCAGCAAGGGGAAACGGATCGTGCATTGTCAGACGTAGTTTGCAAGCAATGGGAACCGCTTCTTTGTGACTTTTCGTGCGTGTACCGCTTCGGTAACTGTTTCAAGTAAAAGTTGTATAAATTGATGGGAACTTTTCTTAGATCTTAAAGCGTAGCACCGTTCGCGATGGTTAAAGCCTTCTTTTCTGTACAATACTATAGATTACATTTTGATCGATATCAACGTTTAGTGATTTTAGGATATCTGATATTACTAAACGTGTAATGTAATATTGGAAGTTTCGACGTGGACAGGATATTTTTCAAATACTTCGATGACAATACCCTTGTTTTATTGGACGTATATTCGTTGAAGTAAATTTTCAAGAGGAACGTCGATTCAATCGCATAATCTGTCCATTAATTGTCGATAATTTTCAAAGATCATACTTGACGTGAATAATGACGAAAACTCGTCCGTGTCAAACTGAATTATTTATCTTTTACTTCTTTGTCTTTTATCTGTACACCATAAAATAATCATGCGATATTAAAGACAAATATCAGAGAATATCGAACGAAGAACCGGCTTGAATCGTTTTTAAATATTCAAAATATTCCATGATTGTTCCCATAATTCCTCCCGTCAATCTTTTACATTCTTTTTTTTTTCATAAGACGATTCAGCAAAGTAAAACGTTTAAATATTTACTTCGTAATTTATTTCTAACTTTCCACGCATAGAAGAACACGCAGTAATATCGTGGATAGCAAACAATTTGCTGCTTTAATCGTTATTGCCCGCACGCCCGATGTGTACGCGTTAGAAGCGTAGAAATCAGTAGGTCGTTGATCCAACTAAGAAAACGTGTCAATGAACGTTGAGTGAATTACAAGATGCGAGAGCGCACAGATCGCAAAGTTCATTCTACCGAACATTTATTCCCGACACTGTTGCAACATTTCCAACGATAGAAATACTCTTCTTGCTTCTTTTTAAATTACAGCAAGAATAAAATTGACCAGCTTGTATCTCGAAACTTAAAAGTTCTTACTGTATCTCCTTAAGAATGTTAAAATAAAACGCTTAAAGTAAAATCTCATTCCGATGTAGAACGCGAATCTGTAGGGCTATTATCGATAATATTAACTTTACAAATTGGTCACCGCAAGCCATAAAGTATCATTTACATCGACCACTTTTGCGGCAGTAGATGAACGAAACCCCCAAGATGAATACTAACAGAGGAACTACGACCAATTAATTCATTCTTCCTACCCATAATCCTTGTGGCTATCCAATGCCATTATCAACATTACTCTTGCACCAATCATTTTCCTTTCAAACGCATGATCGTACAATTGGAATCAGCGTATAGCCCAGCAGTAGGTCGGTTTTATTCAGCCGCGAGGGCGGCTCGTAGATCGTTAAAAAGACAATCCCGGCATTCTGGCGCGGCACGTTGCGCCGACATTAAGTTCGAGGAGCTGTAAGGAGTACATAATGTTGCGTTAACTCAACACCAAGGGGAGATGGATGGTCGGTACGCGTTGCATCTTTAATTTTTTCCTCGTCGACAGCCCTCCTGTCCTTCTGCTCACCTGCATGCCTCTTCCTTTCTCTTTGGTCCCTTTTCTTTGGTGCCTCGTCCTCGTTCGTTCGTAGAAGGGTAGTAGTCGTGGACGGTTCGCGAGAAGAGGAAAAAACGGGAAAAAGGACGAGTAACCTGTAAGTTTTTAAAACGCACGGTCGAAGGTGGTGTCAAAGAGCGAGAAGAGACGAGCGCGAGACAAACGGTCGAGAAGGAAAGAAGGAAGACGGTACGTCGACGAAGAAGGGTGGGACGATACGTGCGCGACATCGTGAAGCTCATTATAATGCTCTTGGAGACTCGCTTCATTTCTTATTGTCGGGAACAGCGC
The DNA here is from genome assembly GCF_910591885.1 of Bombus terrestris. NCBI lineage: Eukaryota > Metazoa > Arthropoda > Insecta > Hymenoptera > Apidae > Bombus > Bombus terrestris. The sequence continues at coordinate 16,195,189 of NC_063275.1, forward strand.
GGAACTGCGGACTTTGACGAACAAGGTTGCAGAGCAAGCATCGGTACCTAATGGTCGTCCACGAAAATTGGACGACAATGGCTGTTCTTGGTCGGGATACTCGTCGGCTGAGAGGAGAAAACGGACGAGGGCCGTGCCTTCAAGACGATTCGGTGATTAAAGTAACGAAGAAGCGATAGCCTGACCCTCGATCACGATGCCGGCCGCGTCGCGACATCGGTCAACGAAAATAACAGTATTCTACGGTGCTACCACTTCCATGTGATTCCAAATCGTTCAGTTATCTCGAACGAATGTAATTTGACAGCTTCGAGAGGGTGAATTTTCGAAGAAGATAGATCAAATTGGATTTTGCTTTATTGGAATTCGAGAGACGATCGCTTTTTACGCCTTGAAGTTTCAAATTCTCGGAAAAGTTAGAATCGACCGAAGTGTCTTTGGTGGCAGTTTCATGTGAAAAGAGACGAGTCGAAAAAGGAGCGGGATAATTCCGGAGCGTAGCTGAAAGCCTTATGCCGCGCCTAATTAAAATTCTTCGACGGACCAAATGATTTGGCATAACGTAATGCGTGGAAAGGAGACGAAGAAGGAACGAAACAAGGGTCGAAGGATAAAAAGAGAGGAAAAAGGGAGAGCTTAAAAAGAGGAGCACGCGAGGCCGTTAGTCGGAACATTCCGCAGATTTATAGGTAAAGGGGCACGCTCGCGGTTGGCCTTGAAACGAAAGGGAACGCGGTAGATCTTCTCGTTTAGCTGGTGAATGAAACGACCCTTTGACTAAACACCGCCATCGATATTAGGGATCTTCCGTCTGTAACCTCTCCTGTTAACCCTTTGTGTCCTTCTTCTGTTTCGTGTCCGCTCTGCTCGCTCGCTTCAAGACCGGGTTTTGTTCCCGCCACACCGCGTCGTTCGCACGCACACGATCCTCCTTTTTTAGCGTTCATTCGTTCGTTTGTTCGACCGACCGACAACGAGGGTTTCTCACAGGTCGTGCATGCGTACTCGAAATACGAGCCAGGCTCATTCAAAAAGAAGCAGCGTACGCGCGCGCACGGGCGCCGCAGATGTGTTCCTCATCAACGCCGTGTTCCTCATCGACGTACAGACATAGACGTCGGGGTCGTCGTACTTGATGAATCACACAGTCGATCGCTTTAATTACTTCGATATTAAATTACGTAGCCGCCACACTTGACAGTAGAATGGAAATTTTTAATTTACTGGCTCGGCACGCCACGATCGCTTGTTTACATGATAACAAGCGTCGTTAATTAAAGCGTAGCTTAATGAAGATCTTACGATTCCAGACGACGTCTCGACACGTCGTCGATTGTTTTCATTCAGAACGTAAAGCAGTGCGCGTTGATCATTGCTACGCGATGAGATTTCGCGCGCGCGCACGCGCTCCGATCGGACAACTTGTTGGGATACAATTCCTAAGTAAGTAGCAATATTCTTGGAATATTTGCAAACAGATAATTACGACAATTTCTTAAGCATTAAATGACAAAAATGAATACACAGTGATTCGCAAAAAGCGCGCGGTAGAAGCACCGACATTTCATTAAGGATCGGTCGAACTAACAACACCCTAATTTCATCTATCCGTCATCCTCGATTTTCGTCCCTTCGATCCAAAAAATCTACACTCACCAACCTTGTCCCCCATGTCGATTAATCATTGTCAATCGGTCGATCTCATCGCCGAAAATCTTCCATGGCCCCCCGAAAGTCTTTGCAAACACCACAATTGGATAGCTTGTTCTGTTCTGAATCATATTTACGCACTTAAGTGGTACAAAAGTCGTTTCTCGACAAAATAAATTACCTAATTAAAATATGAATCTAAATATGAATCTGCTGATGCGTATGAAACAAGATAAAAAAGAGGAAAGAAAGAGAAAATGAATTAAGAAAGGAATGATCAAAGTTATCGAAGAGGCCGCTGTAAACAGACGAGACGCAGAATCCCCCGGATTCTCGCGTTGATCCACGCCTACGTCCAGCGAACTCCACCTGCGGCTGTCTGCGTGCGGCCAAGGGATACGCACACGCGATCGGGTCCAAGGTCCCCGAAGAAATCCCTACGCGCAGTCGGAAGTTTGTTGCCCCATTTGCCAGTGGTGGGGAAGGCCCATGAGGGGAGGTAGCGTGCCTGTGACGAGAGAGATGGCCAAACGGAGGGGTGACGGCAGTTTAAACCATGGTGGGGAATATTCTGCGCGCGCATTGTGGCGGGAAACAATGAGGGCCAACAACCGACGAGAAGAATTCGCTTGGCGGGAACCTGGAAGGTGATGGTACTCAACCTCCCTGCGTTTCACAGGCAGCAGCCTGAATATATTAAAGCGATGCCTGGCCATCGATTACCATCGATAAAAAATTAAACGTAAATATCGGAGCTTGATGGAATTTCCGGAGTAGCAGGCGGAGATAAGGCAATCACCTTCTGAAGTGATCGAGGTTCAGGTATATCGATTAGATTGCTAGGAAAATTAACGCTTGGACGGATTTTCTTTCTTCCTTGTTCTCTTTTTTTTCTGAATGTTTAAGTCGTTTCTCAGGAGTAAGGCTGTAGCTACGGTAAATGGATGTATAGTTAGAGCAGACTCGTATGAAATATACGTATAGATTCTTATGAATGCATGTATTTCGGTCTTTAAACGTTCGTACGTGAATAACGGCATCCAATCTATACCACATAAGCTAAGTTGTCTCGTCAACGACCACGAAAGTTAGGAAAAGAAAATGGAATAGAAGCACGTGAAACGATACCAATCAACAAAACGACGGTTTCGTAATAATTCGATATTCGTCGTGCGAGAACTTGGTTCTTTGTCTCGGAAGCAATTAACGAACGTGGGCGAAATTTCAGGTAAAAATATTCATTCAGAGAAAAAAATTTGGGGTGGTATCGCATATTCGACGACACGACAAAAAACGGCATTCCGTGGAGAGCGATAAAACGGCGGGCAGCAGGCCGGGAGCGTTGGTAAACCAGCAAGAATGTAGTTGCCATTCACTGACGTTCTGTAGTTGGCACGGAACAGAGCAAACGGTCCCGGCAGTTCGACGGATCAGGATAAACCCCCGAACGGTTGTGCACACCGCGAACTTCGCGTCTAGACGCGTTTTTTTGCCAGCCGGTTCTGGGGTCGAGAGCAAACAAAGACTTGGAACCGTTCGATCGTTCCACTTCACTTTCGAGCTAATCCGACGCAACGTTCTTTAGAAGCTCGCGTTGCGATTTCGTCAAATCCTCTCCTTTCTTTCCTTCTGTCGAACGATCACAATCGAAGATGCTTTCTTATCTTAAATTCGTTCTTTAAAGGGAATACGGAAATTGTCATTAACACTATTAAAATGATTTGGAATACAGGTTGAGGCGCATCTCAAAGCGTTATCAAATCACACGAAATTTAATTGTATTATGTACTTCGATCTAATTAATCAGCATATAAATGATACAATAAGTACAATGTACATATATTTCGTGCAGCCACTGTACATACCAAACAGCTTTGTAGATAGTAGAGTATGGTAGAATTGAATGAATATCGTGAATATTAATTAAATTTTTTTTTTAATTAAACTAATTAAAAATCAAAAACTGGTATGAAAATGCACAGCAAACTGCAACCACCAAGCTAAAAGATTCAGATCTCTAACGTTGAATCTGCGTCATCGACACACGTGAATTATCGACGAAAAAATCGGTAGAGAAGAAGAAAATAAAAAAGGAACGTAGGGGCCGGGTACGCGAAATTATGAATCGCGGGTACAATGGGCAAACGAAAACGACCTTTGGCATCGGTCGTGGCGTTGGCACGAGGTCATCCGGGCCGGTAGTTTTCCAGGTTAGCCCATAGGAATCCAGGAGCGGCGCGGCCCCTCGGAGGTATTTGAACCCGGCGAGCGTCGTCCCTCCGTCCGCCGTCTGTAGTGGCTCCCCTGCCTCCCCTGTTCCCCTTCCTCGACCCTACACGCAGACAGAAACCGCTCGGAAGGGGCGGCCGGTGGGGAACCGAGGGCTCCGATGTGTATCGCGAACTTCGTCCCCACCGGTGGACTTTCGACGTAGATGAAGTTCGTTCAGATACAAAACCCGCAGACCCGTCCATGCTTCTTTCCCTCTCTCCTGGTTTTCAATATGCCTGTGAAAAATGGACAACGATATTTCCCTAGCCTATTGGCTCTTGAGATTGTCGCAGTACAGCAGAATAGCGTCGATGCCGTGATCGAACGACGATTTAATAATTCGCCATTCGAAGATAGAACGTTACCAGAGGTTAGTTACTTAGGTTATTTGTTTGTTTATAGGACTAGCCTGAGTTAAAGAGATATGCAACGAGAATTTGCTAGGAACGATTCGAAAGAGGGAATGTATATTTTCGCGGTAGGAGAGTCCTGATCCGTGTGTCCTCCGGAAGGTGGGGCAACGTCGACGGAATTTTTAGCGCGGAACGAAGCTCTCTCCACATTCTTGGTTCCTCGGAAAGAAAAAAACAAAAAAAAAAAAAAAGGAAAAAGGACAGAGAAAAGGGAAAAGCGATCCTAAAAACTCTTTGAAGCGTAAGCTTCGCAGACATTCGCGAACCCATGAAAAAAGCCACGGGAGTAATTTTCCCCGGTTGTGATTTTGAAGAATCAGCCAACTATACGATATACTCACTACAGAAGCGTCCTATTATGGATAAGAGGGAGCGAGCGAGCCCGGAGAGGCAACGTTCGTTCATTGCAGACGGAGAAAGAAACAGCAGTCACTTTCTCTCTCTCTCTCTCTTTCTCTCTCTTTCTCTCTCTCGATAGACGGCGAACTCGTTTTGAATCCGACGGCACACGGCACACGGGCATCTCTGTCCCTTCTGCCCGGTCGTTCCTCGGCGACGCGGCAGACAAGGAGACTCGAGTACGTTGTACCAGGTCGGAGGGAACGGAAGAAGGGAACTAAGGGAAGTCACGCGGTCAGGCACGCCGGTTAGATGCTCACCTCTCTCCTCTTCACCCTATCCATTTAGTACTCTCATTCCCTCTCCGATCTTTTCCTTCTCCATCGCTCCCTTATGTCTCATTCTTCCTCTTCCACCTATTCTCCGTTCCTCTTCCCCTCTCGTGCCTTTGACCCTCGTTCCCTCGTTCCTCGATCCTCTTCCTGCCTGTCACCCATCTTTATCTTTTCCACGTCGCGACTCTACCCTCTTCTACCCTCTTTCAACCTCGTTCTTTCTCTACCCTCCTCCACAGCCCGTTCACCCTTTTCCTCGATCATCCTCCTTCGTTTCTCCATGAAGGTGTACTCTTTCCAGCCAGTACCGCGTCTCACGTTTCCCTGCCCCGCCGTGGGCGGCCGTACTCGCTCGGCGACTTGGCGGGAAATCAGACACGTGGTTCTCATGGCGTCCATTCTCGAACAAAGAACTCCCTGAGTTCCTGAACCACCGTGCCGTAGCGTAGTAATACTAGTAATAGTAATACTACTACGTATCCCACGCTGTTGTGTCGGCAGCGCGCTCCAGCTCCCGCGCGCGACCGCGACGCTCCAAACGCACAGATAACGGCCACCATTAGAGCGCGAACCAGCAAAGCTTGTTCAGATTGTTATCTCGCGTTGTTCGTGGTTATCGATTTGGCTGGACGAGCCGCTGGTAATGGCTTCCCTATGAATCAAGCATAAGCCCACCGTTGTATCGCGAATCGCGACGTAGCGTAAGCACTGGCAAATCGTGGGATCGGCCGTGGATCTTGCAGCTTGTTTCCATAGAGAGCCGAATGCTACGCGTTCAGTCGATGATTCTTCTCCTTTTCTAGACAGTAGAATCAAAGCACGTATATTTGTATATCTTGAGTACAGCGCAATTTTTGCGAAATTTACATCTACCACTCAATCTTACACAGATATATTCAGTATCAATGATCCAATAATTTTAATTAACGATCACAAAATTTTCATCGTGATCAAAAAGGTAATTAAATATAATACAACCGATGCATCCTTGATGTTCGCACAGCTCCAAGAAAGAACGTTTTCAGGAGAGATCTATCAGAGTGTGAATCGAAGAAGCGGAATGTTTTGGCGGGTAACGCGTTCGTTCTGTTGCCGGTTAACGTCGGCGTGGTGCTTTCAACGGAAATTCAATTAAGGTATAAATAGCCTGGGAGCCCCATTAAAATGGCCGGCGCTCCGGCAATAAGAAGGCATATCTGGCGCTTTGTCTGGCCTCGGTCGTCGTGTTCCTCTCGCACGTCCGTTCGTCGCCGCGTAGCATGGGGCTAGCCGGCTGGTTGGCTCCGTGCGAGCCGTGCAAACTCGCCACGGAGTGTTGCATTACGTTCCCGGGTTCCAGACCTACCGCAATCCCGAACCTTTGGTCTGGACTCGTCCACCGAGCGGCGGTCACACGTCGGTCATTCACACGTGTGCGACTCGTCGCCGCGCCGCGCCGTTCGGCTGTTACGATGCGACGACAGCCTGCGCGCCGCGGATCATGCCCGATCGCCGGATTACCAGGCTTTTAGTCCTATCGATTACCTCGATTCTCGACGCTCGATGCCACTCCGTTATCGATGCGCCACCACCGTTTCCACTTCCGTGCATCAGAATTCGCGAAACGGGAAGCGGATTGGTTTTGCTTGTTTGTTTCGTAAGCAAGTAAAATGCCCATCCTGTTTTTTTTTCCTTTGCTCTCGTTTCTCCTCTCGAGTTTGATTAATCTTTGAAGGATATAATGATCGTTGATAGAATACTTTGTCAAAATTATATCGCAATAATTCGAAACGAGTACAACTAGTTTGTTTCGTAAGCGAGTAAACTGTTGATCGCTTTTTTTATTTTTTGATCGAGGATAACGTTGGTACGAAATTCTGGAACTAAAGTTTCGTTGATATTTGGAGGATATATAACGATCGTGAATAGAACGTTTTGCAGAAAATTGTATTGTAATAAATTGAAGTGGGCGCAGCGTAATACGGGATAGGGAAAAAGTTGCTGGCCGTCAAAGCCGATATAACTGCCGATTATATTACGCGTTGTTAATGGAAGTCCTTAATTTATCCTGGAATTCCATGAATTTTAATATCGAACACCGTAGCCGCGTAAAATCCTGAAAAATCTGCTCTAAATCCAATTAAGCTCGAATGAACTATAATGCGGACGGCCCGTTGGAACGCGTACAACTTTTTCAGCTGGGTAATTTTCGAAAAATGAGCCGCAGGGAGTTTCTGCGATATTAGAGGGTTCGCGTCTATCTCGAAGCATCCGGTTTCCCTGTTCCTCGAACAAATCCTGAACAGGACGACGTGACGGGCCGATCAAACGAGAGACGAATGCCTCGTACATCAGATTAGACATCTAATTCCGTCCTCGAATTTCTTGGGATCATCGTGCACTTATAATGCGGCCAGCAGATACACCAAGTATCGATTCCCAGAAAGCCTGTCGAAAACGCGTCGTCTCGATGGTGGGCGTGTCGTGGCTGCGTCTCGAAGGTCGAAGCCTTTACGTGGAAGAGGAGCCCTCGAACCATTGTTGACCCTGACCGCCAGACTGGGTCAAGTGAGATCATTTTCCGCGAAAATGATGAGAGGGAACGACCACGCCTTGCCTGTAGGTTGTGTTTTATTGTAATACCTCGCGCAAAATGGAATTCCGATATCAATTCGTTTAATTAAGAATTCATATCATTTATATCAAACAAATTTAAACTAAAACCGTAGTACCGGAACCATTATAGAAAGATTACGATAACGTTAGCTAATGAATTTTTAGATCCCCAAAAATTCATAGATATTCTTGAAACCTTGGGCCGAGTTCTCGGTAACGTCGACTCACACCAAGCACCGCGTTTGTTCCCACCGTCTGGCACAGGGTGTCGAGATGAAAGAAAGACGCGGGGTCGGAGTCGAGCGAATTCGTGCAAACCGGACGAAAAGGAAGTCTTAGAAGCCGATACACCGTGGAAGCTTGATCGTGATCGTGGCTAGGCGGGGAGGGACACGAGCCAGGTTCCTCTCTCGGGCCGAGAGGCGCAACCGGTTCTGGTTTCACGATCCTCGTCACCTGCGACCTTCTGTCACCGACGGGCCAACGACACTGCACCGGTTCAAAGGAAGTCTGGTGCCATTTTAGCGACCTGCGGCTTTTACCAAGAAGGCTCAGGGTCAGAGGCCAGACGGGCCACCAACACGCATGCGATCATGCCGTGGTGGCGTGCACAGGACGAGGACACGCACACGGCAGTTCTCTATAGATGTGCGTGCTTCCATACAGGTCCGCGCTTCACCGAACAAAAACGCTACACACGTTCGTCGTTGTCGTCGTCGTCGTCGTCGTCGCTGCCGCTGTTGTCGTTGTTCGGCTACTGCGTCTCGATTTTCATCGGAGCTACCCACGCGAGAATCGCGCGAATCATCGTGTATTTCGAACGAACGTGTTAAAGAAAGGAAGCTCGGCTATTTTCTTTTTCCGCCATCTGGCCGTGAATGGTCCACCATTTTCTTTCTTTCTCTCTCTCTCTCTCTCTCTCTCTCTCTTCCTCTCTCTCTCCGGTTCACACGTTTTATGAATTAATCGGGTCGCCATGAATATTAAGCGATGCTCCGCAGTGTTTAAGTCGGCTAATAAAGTATGCGGGAATTATTTACTCCCCTTTTTGTCTTTCTCCTTTTTCCCTTGTTCGCCTTCAATGTCTATATTTCTTCTCTTTCTTTCGCTTTCGTCCTCACTTTTTTCGCGTACGCTGATCGACGGCGCTCGCGTTCATCTGAAATTTTAATTCGCCGTTGATAACCCGCCGTTCCGTCGACGATTATTTTCATGGTACCGTTGCGTTACCGCTAGATCCTCCGTTTAATCAGGCTAGAACAACTTCTATCTTCTTTTTATCTAATCTTTTTCTTCTTTCTTTTACTAGGAAATGAATTTCATTTTCAACAGCTTATCAACGTACTCATTCATTTCTCGCGTGTATGCGTCGAGTGGAAACGGACCGCTGCAGCGAAGAAAAAATGTGGAGGGTGTTAGTACGAGCCCCATGATGAAAATAAAAGGAACCAACGAATGGCCTAGTTACGGCCCTGGCCACGCAACTACGAATACGAATGAGTTATCCCTGGTCGGCCGTTGGCCTGTCGGCTACGCACACTCGTTCGCCCATGGGAAAGATTTTTGGCGCATAAAAGGGGCTCCGACGTGTCTTCCATCGGCCTACGGGGGTTTTATTAGGATTTGGGGTGCGTGGCAACTCGACCGGCCATAATGGATCCGCGAACCACTGTCTGACCTTGCTGGCGAATTCAACGAAACAAACGGGGCCAACCTGGAAAACGTTATATTTTAGAATTTTCTGCTGAACTGGTTCTCGTTCGCATTTACGACGTAAACAAACGGCTTCGATATCCAAGAATGAAAAGTGGATCTTCGGCGACGAAAGCGTTCCTCGAAGAAATTAGTCGATATCTGGTTAGGGAAGAAATGAATTTATTGCAAGTGGAATATTTCAGTATCTTATCGATAGAACCTTCTTACATTCAGCAGAGACGTGTACTTTCACAAAATCACAAAGAAATGTTTGATCGGTTTTTTCAAATTGCGGTCTAGTTCAAATTAATCAAAATGTTATATGGATATCATGTAACAATTATTATACCTGTAAGGTAAAGTAAATTATGCGTTATCCGTTGTCTATAATTTTGAATAATCTTCAATCATAGGTCGCTTTATTGCAAGAAGCTGTACTGGTAAAAGGAATGAAAATATATAGATGAATTCTATCGCACATACAAGTAGAAAATATGCAAACAGTATGCTTCAAGGTTACAACAATGGAATCTGATTCTCAAAGAAACAACCCCTTCAAGCAACATACGCTTCTAAACTATGTAACATTCACCCGAACCAATTTTCCTCAAAACCAATATTTGCAAAATTACCGAAGCTGCTCTGTCGTGTGTATCTTGCTACGTACAATCTCGCCTCGTGTTACGTATCGCGCAAAAACAGCTACAGCCTCGAGCACCTAACCTCCGTCACTTAACCCGAACGTAAACGCGTCGCCTCTCGTGCAAATAACCTTAACATGCCTACTCCTCGCACCTGTACGCCACGTCACTGTTCTCCCGAAAAATCATTGAAAACACCGATCCGATTATCACGAGCGATGGGTACGTAGCTATAGACAGCGTACAGCAATATCAGCGTGCGATCGCGTGGAAGCACGATCGTTTTAAAACCGTCTAGCCAGGGGGGCTCTAGATCGGATGTTGTGACGCTGCGTTATTCGGTAGCTTTATATTTTCAATATAATCGCACAATCGTGTGCATTTTACCGTTAAAAATATAGCAGCTATATAGCGCAAATGAGCGATACAATGCGGTTGCTTTTTCAAACAATGATGTCACATTATTTGGAAGATTTAAATCGAATACAGACAAGTGACGCGACGTTATTAGGATTTCGTATCGCTTTGTAATTCGACAGATCTGTATCTTACGTAGATCCATCACACGTTTGAACGTATCGCGTCATTAAAAATACAGACCTACGATATACAAGTAGAGCGTCATAGCCGCAAGATGGCAACGATGTCCGCAACAGGTTTTACACCGTCGCGACTACTACGCAGCTCTGTATAATAATAGAGCGAAATCGAAGGTTTCGACTCGTCGTAGACATCGACGCGGAATTTATTTCGTCGTCGGCGGCTACGAACCGAGTCACCGGGGCAGAGACCTTCGCGCGTCTGTTCTCCACCGTCCTTCTCCGTGTCGCAACGGTGAAACAGCAAGCTGTTCTCGCTGCTAGAAATAGATAGCCTAGTTAGGTAGTATACGTTCCCGCTCTATTCTCGGTGCAGGCTAACTTTTTCCCCCCGTTAGCTCGCTTACCTGGCCATACGAGAGTTTGCGCGCGCGAGTGCGAATATCCAGCCTCTCTTTCCTTGTATAAGCGCGCCTAGGTCTTTCTAGCGCGTAACTGCGCCGCGATTGCTTCACCCGCGAGTGCTGCCCCGTTCCATTATATGTGCACGTGCGATGTTACGCCGTTCCAATTTCCTCTTTTGATCCCGGCGAACAGAAACGCCCATGGTAGGTGAATGACAAACGAAAAACTGTAAAGAAGGGGAAATTTAACGGTGTGATTTTGACGCCAGGTATTCAAGGATCGTCATTTTTTCTTGCACGTGGTAACCTGAGAGTCGAAGAGCGAAGGTGTTACGTCGCTTTCCAATTTAATCCTTTACATTTAGAAAGCTATTTTAAATTTTAAATTCTGCTACGTAACAAATCTGTTTGCAAACTATGACATTATCCACAAATAAGATAAGTATAAGAGCGACGACAGTCATTGTCTAATGGTATTCCTTGTAGCGTTATAATCAAAATATCACTCACGTATCAACACCAAATTCAAGTCCCGGTTCTTTTTCGTCATTTGTCTATCATCGAACGGAAATGTCAACAATAACCACAGGGCGTCACAAAGAGTCCATGAAAAAATTCTGCTCATTAATTCACTGGTCACACGTGCCCAGACGCTGGATGACCTCTGTTCTACGACGCATTTTCCCCACATTTCGTTCGACGAGGTTCAACGATCTGTTGCTCCATGCTACGAGCATTGTAACGTTCAAAAAACAGAACGTCATTTTAAACAACATGGAAGCACGTGGCCATCGACTCTCGTTTTCGGATTGGAGCGGGCCAGCCGTGGCCATGAGGTGTCCTCTTTTTTTCGTCCCGGCATCGAAGGAACGCACGCTGGGCCCGCAGATTACGCTCTTTGTCCCGGCCCGGATTCCGAGAATATACTTCACATCGTCCGAAATTAAGGATATTTATTGGTCTGACGCTACTAGTGGAATCCGAGAGAGGTCCACGGAATCAGAAGAAAAAAGTCTAGCCACGGAATGTCCCTTTCTCCTTCGGTAGTACACGTTGTTCGGGCTGTGAGTCCCCGTTTTATGGAAATGAAGAAGACCGTTCGTTTAGCGAACCAAGGGAAGCTGAATCCTCGGTGAAATTAAGGTCGGCGAAGCTTTCTGAAAAAGTGAGTCCCGATTTCCACGCAATTACCACGGTCACGTAGAGGATGTTATTGAAGCGCGTGTCCTCTCGGACTTGTTTCCTACGAAGCGGATTTTTTTCGAATCGCAACTATGGAAAATTGAACTAGGAAAATTGGAAATCGATCCAAGAAACAAAAAAGGAGAAAGGTGGCGAACGAATTGGATCGTGAAGTAGTCCAGCAACGAATTGGTCTAGGAAAGTCGATTCGAGGATGATAGAGGTCTTCGAAAGGCAGAGCTACGCTACGTATTTACCGACAGAGAAATTGGTAGTGGACTCGCACAGGTCTTGGAGGGCAGAAGCAAATTGATTTAATCACTCAAGTTCTTCGTTGGGTCCTTCTCGCGGGTCAGACACCTTTGAGGTGTGACGCGTCTGATGGCGTTCCGCCAAAGAGACTCTCAGCGGCGTCGGGAGCGTTTTCTAAAAGGTGTCTAATATACCTAAGGAGCAAGCCCGTGTCAAAGGGCAAGGAATATTACGCGACAACGCTAGGACATCGTTAGCGAGGAAGAGAAGGAATCAAAGCGCGAGAAATAAGAGAGAGAGAGAGAAAGGAAGACAGAGAGAGAGAGAGAAAGGGAGAGAGAGAGAGAGAGAGCGAGCGGAGCCATCTAGACTAAGTGGCGGGCCATGGATATCGGAGTCGCGTCGGGACGGTTCATTTGACGTGCGGACAAAGAAGACCAAGAAGAGCGTTCCTATTATTGACGGCCATTGTACTTGAAAACGCATCTTGATCTTTCTCACCCTTCCCATTTTTCTCCCGTCGGTCGATGCACAGATGAAATAACGTCGTTCGCAGAATGTCGATTCGATATGGCGAACAACGTGTACGTCTAGAAATCGCGTTCGTCTTTGATGCGAGGAAGTGGCCGAACCTTGAGGGAAACGTACCACGCCCTTCGTAACGTCTACGATTTGCTCGCGAGTTACCAAGTTTCAGGATAATGCTTCGTAATTCGACGAATTCTCTCTCTTCTGCTCTTCCAGGGGAGCAATCTTTCTTCCAAGGAAAGGTTATTTGGTGGATCGACGATGCCCACATCGAATCTTGACTAGACTCCGGGCCAGCTAAGTCGGTAATGATCGGTATCGAGACGAAGTCAGCCCGAAGATTGCAATTTTTGCGTCTTAACTGCGGTGTACTTGGAACGCTTGGAGGATCCGGTGGGAAGCCGACGGTGAAGCGAGAAAAGAAAAGTGGAAGAAAGAATAAGAAGAGAAAGAAAGGGGAAGGAGGAGGGAACAGGCAGGGGGAATATGCACGAACTTCGTAGTCTTCCATGTAACAGAGGGGACCGAACGATGGTGAGGAAAGAAAAGCAGGGGTTCCATCCCTTGGTAGTCAGACGCAGGCGTCTGCCGCTCCAAAAGCCTGATGCGTAGCGATGGGAACGATCCCTCGCAAGAGGAACGCGCACTTCAAGATAATATTTGTTCTCCGAATTAAGTACCACAGAGTGTGTACAAGTACCGTGTTTCGTAATTAATATATATAGAAGGTTCGAAGTTTATGCTTAATTGGCCATGTTGAAAAAATGTTTATTTAAGGAACATTCGATTTTGAATTTTGTATGAAGTAATATTGATTAATATCCCGTAACATAACAGCTAGGATGACAGTAATATAATAAAAAAGAAGAAAAAATTCGATCGTTCGATCAAATCGAATTATTGAGTCGTTTTTTCAGTATGAACAATATACATATGTTTCGCCTTTTCCACTTGTCCAACGATAAACATTTTATTTTCCGTCTTTTTTAAAGATCAAAATGTGTGTTTACGAATAAACACAATTTTTCGTTAATTAAAATAATTATTTGATACAACTGTTTACATTATTAATAGATATGATAGTTTTATTAAAGAAACAAATTAAAGCGTTCGAACAAAAGTTCAAACATTTGTACCTTATATCGTCCCTTCTTTTCAAACGATTACACTTTCTTTACTTTCCTCTTAATACTTTTAAGCGCCGATGGAATTAGTCCCATCGCTACTGATGTGCTTGTATTCCCGTTCAACCCCCATCCGCACCTCCTATTCGTACATCTGTCTGTCTGTCTGGCCCCATACCGAACATCTTAACCCTGTGGACCTTGCTCCCTTGCCTTCTTCCTACCTCTCTTCTCGTCCCTTTTGTATCTTCCGACCTGTCTTACGTACTACCGCGACAATTGGCGCGCGCGTCCGTTGAATTTTGAACTTGGAATCCCAACCCCTCGCTCCACTAACGAAGATAAAGAAACAGGAAGACAAAAGGGTGCTTCGACTTCAGGACCGAGGAGCGCGAATTTTTTCTTAGAGAGGAGAGGGTGAGATGGCCAGAGAAAGTTTTCTTTCCAAGCAGCAGAATGATTTCCATTTCGTTTAACAGTCTCTCGGTTCTTTCAATCGTCCTGATTCTTCGTCCCGTTGCGATTCCTCAAACAACGAACGGCCTGCTTTCACCTCATTGTTTATTTACTGTTAAATCTGCGATGAAAATTAAGGGTCTATCCTTTTGAGGAGAATAATCTACGACCTGTTCGCCTTATGCTCTTTCTAAAGTTAGTTTGAAAGTTAAGCATACGCCAGGCTATCGGAAAGAAACTGTATCAGTTACTTGGCAGTGGTGATAGAGTCTTATGGCTTTGTGGATCACTTTTCTAGACTCCCGTGAAGTCAGTCAGCCAAGAAAACTTTTGGTAATCGCAGTGGATGGCATTGCTGGAAAGATAGCCGTGCTTATCGGAAGGCAACATGTAAATCATGACGTTAAGGATCACGGAAGACCAACTAAGGGGCAGGAGAATAGGATCGTGTAATAGAGAGCTAAACCGATTTGTACGAGGTCAGGGGTCGAAGCGTGAAAAGGTCCTAAATCAGAGTTTATACAGGCTCCAAGGTTTTCTGAATTTATGGTCGCGAGAGAGAAAGAGAGAAAGAGAGATGGCTGAGTGGTCACAAGGGATCGTGGGCAACAGGTATAATCTAGCATGTTTATCTCGGCTCTAAGTTTCCTCGTTCTTTCGCCGATATCGCGCAGCAAGCTACGTGGCTAAATTAATCTCTCGGAACGAACGGCCAACGAAACGGCGGAGCTAGTGGTCTACTTAGCGCATGTTCAACTACCTGTGTTCGTCAATTGCCTCGTTTCTTCGACGATATCGCGCATGAAGACGTTGGAGCGTAGCTGCTTTCTTCTACCTCCCTTCGACGAAATTTCAAAGTCGCAACTTTTAAAGTTCGAACTTTCGCAAAAAGGAAACGCTGCGAACAAAATAAAAATTGTTGCCACGTATCGCTCGAAGGAAATTTCAGTCGAGTCAAATCATTTATATTGTAATTCGTCAAATTCGATTACGAACGATCTTTGAGCGATCTTCGTTTAAAAACAGGCTATTTAACCCGTCAAGACCGTAGGTGTTTCTCTCGGGTGGCAATTTCTAATATTTAAAAGACCTGGTATATTCAGGTAACTTTTTAAAGAAGCGGCCACAGAAGGATCTAGAATTTCTACGTATTTTTTTCCTTTCTTGTCTGAATCGCGATATCGCCGAGAACCCTTTGCGTGGGAGTAACGAAGTTCGAAAATAAACGGTTCGTTTTACGCGGCATCGTCGCGAAACTTTCGACGATAAATCGACTTCCGTGCGATTCAACAACGTCTCTCGGCCCCTTCTGTCTGCTCTTTCGTCGCGTAATCTTCGGAACATAATACTCGCGAAACGCAGGATCTATCCCTGATCGAATGGTGCACACTGCATAGGAATCGTTATTCTCTGCTTTCACGCAGTAACAAGACACTCCTGATCCTCGATTCGCTGAGTTAATCACCTGAACTCTGTCACCAATGGCATTAGTGGCTGGTACCGTCGAACTCTAAACTGTAATTCCTGTCTGCGTCTGGAGAAAAGCGGCTTTAGTGGAGCGCCATAGGAAGCAGCGCTCGTATCTGTTTATACGCAATCGAGCGAAGATGAATTTCTGCGCAGAACGCACCACAATAATCGTGCTATCTAATTACCGTTCTCCCATTCCCTATTTCTCATTCTCTCTCTCTCTCTCCCTCTCTCTCTCTGTCCCTTTCTAGTCTCGCGGCCGTGTCTGTTTGTACCGGAAAAGTATACATTTAATTATATTCAAATCTCACGAATGTAGACTGAAAATCATGTACTTAGACTTACAATTCTCAATTAGATTGTGGATATAATAATGGATATAAAAATATGGTTGCAGTATCAACGCTTTTTGTACAAAATTGAAGAGTTCTCAAGAACTATAAAAGCTTCCTATTATTTTCTATTAAAATCCGTTTCTCTAAAAAAAAAAAAAAAGGAAATCTTTCAGAACCTATCGAACCACTAGCTCGCAGTATTAACTCCTGTAAACCATATCCGATCGATTTATCGGAAAGGATGGGACGAGAATCGATGCAAGGGGTTGGGAGCAATATTAATTTGCCTGAAATATTCATGCGGGGGATGATCGGATCGAGGTGCAGCTCGTTTCGGCACCGAGGAAATATTTGTCTACACGCCTGTTAGAACGTAGGGGGTGCGAAGACGCAGGGTCAGTTATTAATTTTACATTTGCCGCGTGGTTGGCCGTCGTGCGCCGGTTTGCCAGTTCCCGGAAAACGAACCGATGTCAGTTATTCTTGTTCGCGGTGAAATTTTCGCAAGAAACGGAGGAGTGGATATTTCCCACGGCACCGCTAATTATGGCGAGCCCCTAATTACATTGCTAATTACCGTGCGACGTAGCAATATTTGCATCACGCGACGCCGCGCCCATGCTTCCAGCGTTATTCAAGGTCGAGTACTCTTTTCCTTATCCTATCAGCTTTTACAATTTTACGATAAACATTCATTTGTCCTGGCTTATGGACACCTATTCGTCGAACGAACAACTGCTGCTACGACAATATTATCCGCAAATTCGAGATATTATACTCGTGTTTGCAAACGTACGTATATGGTCTTTTACAAAGAGCGAGAAATTAGTCGAATGCGAATCTTTGCATGTTGGAACATTTGTGTGTTTCAAAAATCAAATTGACTTATTTCAGCTTACATATAACAGATCGTAACTAAAGTGCCTCTAATAGGTTACACGGACACGCGTCCCGACACGCCACTTAATTACTCAATTGATGAAGACGATAAAGGAAGAAAGCGGTCGTTCACGCTCGGTTGGGGTTGTCACCCTCTGCGGGCTGGCTGACTTCGCGGCTTGGAATAATCGTCGTTGCCCCGAAAAAAGTTGCCAGTTTTTTCCGTCGGTTCCACCCTCCCACACCTTCTCCGCCGGCCGTCTGGTTCGTTGGTTTCTCGCCACGTAAACTACCCTAGTAGCAGAAGTGTCGCGAGCTGCGTGGGTGGTTGGCTGGTCCCGTGGGGGTTGGCGACGCTTGAAACCGCGGCGGGGAGCGGCACAAATGCCGTAGGCTTTGTTTTAATTGCGACGTTTGTTCGCTCGCGCTTTATAAATGCCTCTCGACGAGGGCCCGCCCCAGGTTCCGCGACCTTTTCCTTCATCCGCTCCCCTTTTCCCGAAAACCGCCACCTTCTGCCACCCGGGGCCTACTTCAAGCCATTCCCTTCTCTACGAGTTACACTGTTGCTACAGATAAGGGAGCTGGGAATGAAAGGAACAGAGAGAAGAGCTCGTTCAAGCAAGCGCAAGGGCTAATCTTCCTTTCGTTTGCGGAAATTTCGCGGGCTTTCGTATCTCCTTCTCTCGCTGCCCTTCACGGAAAATTGAATCCGATAGAGAGGCTTCTTTGAACAGGAATAACTGGGATTGGTTTAAGATCGTTTTTTAACTGCGATATTTTTTCAGTTTCGTAGTGAACGAATGAAAGTTGAAATTGATACTTGCGTACGTGAGTATCAGTATTGTTTATCATTGTACATACATACATTGTCGCACATACGTATCTTTCAATTTAGGTATTATTTTAAAAAATGTTATCGTTAAGATAGAGCCGTGAAAAAAGGTTTACTTTGGAAATCTATATGGATTATTGTGGAATGTAATTTTTACAATCAACAGTGAATCAAATTATCACACGCGAGCCGAGAATCGGGAAACATCGGGGCTGGGACAATATACGAACGAAAGGTTCTCGCACCTTTCACAAAGCCTCTTTCACCGGCTTGGCTGCGCATTAAAAATCGAAACACAGGCGGCGCCGGCTATTCGAAAATTTTCCCGGTCTCGCCCCTCTTTTCCTACAATTCAGACGCAACGAATGAAAGGATTACCTCGACAAAGAGTCGTCGGGTGTGAAGCAAAGCGCTCTGCGAACGCCACCGGGAAAAATAGCATTTATTACCGTTCGTTAACCACGGACAATAGCTCAGCCGCAAAACGTCTTTCTGCGAGCGTTAATCGGTAACTCGGAATACTATGTTGCCTCTAGTTACAATCGAATTTAGGATGACTTACTGTCTCTCTCACTTTCTCTCTCTCTCTCTCTCTCTCTCTCCGCGGTTGTTATTAATCACTCGACGCGATCCTCGGTCCGCATTATGACTCTCGGCCATCAATTAAAACGCTCGTCGGCTAACAACCAGGCAACGTTGTATCTCCATAAATGCAGGGGTGGAAAGACGGAAGCTCTACACGGTGTCTCGTAAAAATTGAGTTACCGCGTACCAAGAGGATATCTTTGCTTCCGGTCGCGTTATGTTCCTGTGCTATCAATTAAAATGCTCTCCGCATCGACTATTAACGCAGTAACTTTGCATCCTTGTAAACTGAGAGTGGGAGGAAAGACGGAAGCTCTACTACACAGGGTCTCGTAAAAATTGACTCATCGTGTAACGAATCCTACGAAGGGGTCGAGTGAAACGTGGGGTAAAAGAAAAAAAAAGAGAACGGTCGCGCCACGTCGACTCCTGGCCCCGCTCTTAGTCATCTACCGGTGAAATGACAACCGTTGTGATTAATTACCTTCCACGAAACGAGCAACGTGGCCGGTCGCGATTTAGAGCCACGATACCGTGTGCCGGAGACAACGACAAACATTATACGTCGAGTATATCGGCACAATCAGCGTAATGAAATTATTATGTCAACCATGAACGCGAGTCGACTGAGGGGTCGAGTATGAACCACCGAACGCTTTGTAATAACGTTACCACCAGCACGCTTCATTTCGCGCGAAACCACCCTCTACGTTTGTTCATCCAGAAAAGGAAGAAACGTGTGTTTTCGATGAAACTCGTGTGACGATTCCGCGACCACGCAAATTAGCGAACAGTAGTCGAGATAAATCCACGATTGCATTTATCCCGCTTTATATCGTATCGTATTTCGTCGCCACTAATTTATCGTTCGTGACTCGTTCTAGTTTTGATGAACTTTCAAATGGACAAACAGGATCATTTTAATCATCGTAAATTCTCCATTTACTATTATACGATTCGCTACGAAACGCTTGTGTGAGTCCCGGTTGACTGAAAATACGAATCTGTTTTTACGATATAGCGTTGCTTGGTAGTTCATAAAACGAACAGAGAAATCGAATTTCAGATTGGCCACGTATCGTGTACCCCTAATTCGTAATCGAAACGAGTCGATCAATCAGGGTACACTAAACGTAGACTACACGTTGTGTGCCGACTTGCTTTCTCGACTTGCAGGCGTCTTGACGGAACACGATAGAGGTTCCATCGAGTTAACTCAGTGAAATTAGCTTCAGGGTAAATCACCTCTGTGCCGAATAGAGCAGCTGCTCCTCGACATCTTCTCCGTGCGATTCGATCGTCGGAACCACCCTCGTGGATGCACGTGCGTAGGATTGCTCGCATATTCCATCGCAGCGTATACTGCATTATTGAGCCAGGGGGTGATTCGATCGTAGCGGGTCAAATTAAAGAAAGCATTGGAACTTGACGAATATATCAGGAACGAATAACCCCTAGAGAGGGTTGGCTGGCCATCGCTATCCTCACTCAGCTCTTGAAATTAATTTTATGTTACAGAAGAAGAACGCGATAAATAGTTGCGTAATTAAATCAAACTATTAATAGAAGACAGTTTGCTTTCTTACAGCTTATATATAAATATATTTCCTTCGATAAATGATCGGACAAAGTTTCACCACCATTGTTGTACTCTTGCCATCCCTTAAACCAACTCCTGTAACGTCGAAATCGAAGTCGCCAGGGGGTCGATGAACGGATTGTTCGACCCGATACACCTGAGAAACTGGCCTCCGCCCCGACTTAACGCCGCGTGGCCGTTGCAAAGCAGGATTTATGAACAGCGGTACACGATTTACGTACACCTCCGCGTTTAGAATAGGGGTAAATTATAGCTGGGCCAAAGTTGCCACAGCAAAGACGAGGAGGCCCCGTGGCCTTCGTGTTCCACGTCTAGCTGGGGGTGGCGAATAGAACCGTGCGGGGAGCGTTAATCCAGTTGCTTTATTGCCAAGAGAATCCCTTCGGAGAGAGGCGCCATCTTAGTTCGTTCGTTCGCGCAGTTGTTTCTCTCCCCTTTGCGAAAACGCATCTCACACGCGAACCCGTGTGTTTCGTGTGGCTCAGAGGGTTAAGTTCGTTTTCACATAGTTCGACGACCGAGTCGTCGGAGACTGGTCGACTCCCTCCGGAGCCAGCAGCCCTCTCTTCGTGCCATGGTCCGTCGTGCGCGTACACGTCCGACCCTCCAGCTTGGCCGACCGGCTTATTACGGCGCTGGCATTATTACCGTTCCACAGCACATTTCTCGAATGGAAATTCCGCAAATCGTCGGGGACGCGACGACGGGAGACGTCGACACGGACGTCCATCGGTGCTGCCGGATTGCACCGCAATGCCGTGTGCACGCCGCACGTTGGGACCTCGATGCGGACTCGTCGGAACGCGTACCGTTAACCCCGACGAAATCTTTAATCGATGCCTTCGATCTTCCAGCGTTCTTGGTGGTGTACGAGGATGTCGATCGTGCAAGTTTCTCCGTAATTCTTGATGTTCCGTCGGTTTGAGACGAAGAAGTTTTGTACGAAGGATTGCCGCTTCGATACGATTCGTGATGGTTTTATTAAGATGATTTATGCAGAGCATTGCGTATTTAGGTTACAGTTGTTTATGAGATTAATACATCATCGTATCATTTTATCGTCAAAGTAGATAAAATATTTACCGACGAATGATTATGTTTTATTGGATAATTAATTCTTACGGAAAAATATCTAATTACGAACTTTCAACAACCTTTAATCGTCGAATGAAACACACGTGTCATTGGGTTTCCGAAAAGCTAATTGCCAGCGCACCGCGTGAGCACCCTGTCGACGTGCAATTTTTGCAAGAAACCCGTCACTGGCGGAACGTTCCCAGTCCACTTGACACGTACAACGTTAACCGGCGCAAAACTTGAGAGCTCGATTGTTAATTTTGAGCGTGTAACAAGCGCCGACACTAACGAATTTTAATAAAGCAAGTTGCTCGTAACTTTTTGATTGAGAGCGTAGGGAGCGGTAATGAACCGAGCGCTTTTACCACCAACTACCCTTCCCCTAGCCACCTTCCCCCCCTATACTCTTCAGTCCTAGTGGTCATCGCGAAATTCGGACCGATGTGAATGTCGTGCGATGGAAAGCAGGATAACGAGAGTTATTTGGAAACTCGTTACATTTTGCTTACGGCTCGTTACGGTTCAGTACATTCTCGTGTTGTTCCACTAGATAGAGCCGCTTGCTCTCCAGTTCCTCGGAATTCTCTCTCCTCATCTCTCTCTCTCTCTCTCTCTCTCTCTTTCTCTTCCTCCCTCACGATTCGGTCCACCCCTCTAAGCACCATCTGTCGTTGTCCTAATTAGGCAGCTTATCATGCCCCAGCAAATTACGGGTCGCGTACACCGTGCGTTTGGCCGCAGACTTGAAAAATAGGAACGACTAGATGTCGTGACTGGAATCATTTGAGTCAGAAAATTCGATAATGCTGGCCCGTAGGCTTCGCATGTGTCAGATTAAACTTCGTTCCCGAATGTTGGATATTTCACGAAATACGGCTGTACTTCAATTTATTCTGCTTATTATTCGATGATTATCTGCGGCAACATTAAGGGAGGAACTTGTACATGGAAATGCAGATTCGCATTCGTCACCGTGGGTGGCTATTTAGCCGAATGAAACGACCAATTTCTGACCAACGTTCCGACGTTAACTTTTCATTGCAGCTCTGGGTCCACTTCAAAGACATTTCGCTTGTGAATATCTTTCCCCGGTTTTGCTCAAACCCAACAGTTCTCATTGGGGATTTATTAAAAGCCCTGAACATATTATTTCGTTATTCTATTATGATATACACAAGATACAGTTTAAAAGTTTATCCGCATAAGCACAAGAATCAGACGTGTGCAGACTATGAATATACTTTATCTTCCTGTAACGTTTCCAGACGTTGCGAATGCGTATCGTATCTTTGGGGAGCCAAGCACGAACCTGGTAACTTTTTCTCATTTCGTAATTAGGAAACGATGCCTGCCTACGCCCTCGTCGTTCCGCGCGATGCGTATAAATCGCGCGAGGGTTGAACGAACAGAAGAGGAAAAAATGGGAGCAAGAGAGAAAGAGGGAGGATGAACGACGAGATAAATACGGATAAGATGATTTTCGGAGATAACTCGTGAAGGGAATCGTCCGAAGGTTTAGTCGTCGCGAGAATGAAAATTTCATGGGGACGATGAAGACGGAATTTTGTTCAGAGGAGTGGAAGAATACGCGAAACCCCAAGCTGCTCTTGTAATAGACATTATTGGATCTCGAGCGAGTATAGCGTCGATTTTATGTCGATTTTATGCTTATTTTATATCAATTTTATTCCGCAAACATTATGGCATACTTCGTTCAGCCACCAGCCATTGGTGCCAGGTCCTTTCACAGAATGCAACTTCTTTTTTATTAAATAAAATGTCCTCTAACTAAGACTCGAGAATTTTTAACGTTATATTATTCTCCTCTTCGTGCACGAAGTTTCAATCAATAGCGATTCATTCTCCATTCTTTCGAAATATTAACTCTGCTTCCTCCATCGAAAAATAATCCTGAATGGCTGTTGGAATGCGGTACTACCGCGAAAGCGCGAGGAAAACCGTACGAGTAAATAACCGGAGTCTCGCGAGTCGATCGTAAAGGTACCGTAATAAAATATCGGGCCATAGGACCGTCGCTTTCTTGTACTCGTTTCAATGTACTTGGCCATACGATTATTTGTATTTTGTTACGATCCACCGCCGCCGCCAACGCGTGGGAGGAGGCACGAGAACACGAACGCGCGTCTCAACGATACACGTTCCATCGGGACTTTCTTGCTCGCGAGAACTTTCGTCCTGAATCCTGCTACCGCCGAGAACCGAACAGGACGTTTAAAACGTTGATTTACGGTCGTAAGGAGAACTTTCGACAAAAATGTCCACGCTCGTCCACGCGACCTGCCTTCCATCGTTCGATGCTCGTTTTACGAGCGCGCGCTTTTCGCCATTGCTACGTAACAATAATTGTTTTTCTGTATGCCGTCCCGAGATACCGTTCGATTTTGTGAATGGCCGATGATATGGAACTTGTCTATTTTGTTTTGCAGTTCACTGAGTTTATGAAGTTTAAGAAACAAGCAACGTGCTGTCAAAATTCGTGTGTCATTTCTTGTATATTACTGACGGCAATCCCATTTTTTATTATAATTAACACCGCTGCGATCTTTGAAATTTTATGCTATTTATACATTCAATCGTGAATGGAGAAAAAGCGAATAAATACGAAAGATGATTAATGGAACAGGGATTTTGATAGAGTTGAAGGGAGTTCGATCGAGTTGAGCAGGCTGCCAAGAAACAAAGGGAAACGAAGCGGTCGCAACGATTCCCTTTGTCGTCCTGTTAATTCGCGGGGCTATTTAACTTGGCTCGTCAATAATGAATAAAACAGCAGCAGGCGCGAGTTGCATCCTCTGTCGAAAAGCAACAAGAAGCGATCTCGCGTCTTTCATTAAGGCTTCGTGGCGATTCCCTTCGGCCTATCAATGCGCGATACTCTTTCACTTTGCTCGAAATCAATCAAAAAGATAAAAGTGCCTTAAGAACGAGCTCTCCATTTATCGTTGAGGAAATTGCCATGATATAGATGACAAAGAGCGTTATTCGACTCGAACTACAGATTTTACCCTTCTGCGAATAGAACGAAGGACGAAACATCTAACTTAACCTACTAATTTCTCTAAGCAGAAATTTTAAAAGGCACTTCAAGTAGAACAGAGCCACACCTCTCACGAGGACGTTTCGTGTCGCGTAAATGGCGACAAATTTCGTTCTTCCGGACGACTCGGATAGTCCGAAACATTCAGACAGTCGAAGAGCAAAGATCATTGCTGTTAATCTTCGAGTAAGCTGCAGAAGGTGGGATCCGGAAACTGGCCTGAGACGAGACAAAAGAATTCGTAGCTCGGTAACGCGTTCGAGTGCGCCGGAAGAGGCAGTTAAGAAAGAACGAAACGGGGAAAAATGTACACGAAGAGGAGGGGATACACTCGCGTTTCGAGTGTATACTCCGTTACAATGAGCCGCAAGGAAACAAGATGAAGAAGGAGGAACGACGACGGGAGGATGAGGGACAGGGAAAACAAGAAAACGGTTTAATGTTCGCTCTTGCCGGCAGCTATGGTAATCCACTTACGCGAACGTATAAAATATAATTACAGTTTTCACAGGTGCGCACGCTGAGCTCGTTAACCTCACGGTTGACCCGCAAAGTTTTGAAAAAACAAGACAGCCGGGTTGGGAAACAAATTGTGAAACGATGGTATCGTGGACTTCACGTTTGAAAGTATCGTTTCATCGGTCGAAACGATAAGGGTGGTCGTAATATGTTAATGAAACCGGCGGAGCTCTAGAAAGGAGGAGTTGACTACATTCGATAGAACTCTCCAAGGAACAACGTCTACGCGATTAACACTTCAACTTTTTCACGTTCCGCTCCTCGATGGCGAAGGGTGTATACAAGACGCCCCTTTCGTTCGTGTCTGCATATAGTAGAAACGAATTCGAAGAATCAGCCAGTGTTCCCCAACGTCTACGCCCATTCCGAACTTTTCTTCGCCTCGTTTCTACTACCCGTGCACTTGCGCCTGCGAACCGCTTTCCAGGCCTGCAGGTGAGGGTCGCAAGTGGCAACAAGGCCCTGAGAGGAGCCAAAGCGCGCGTAAGCTCCGCTGGAAATCAACGAGCTTCGCTTTAACTCGACTCGGCGCTGCACATCTTCGATGTTTATGGGAAAATTCTATCTTTCGTGAGGGTTGCCGCGAGAGGGAAGAGAAGGACGAGTTTCCAATGGCGGAAATAGGAAATTGTTATTTCTGTTCTACAATTTCGAACGTTTCTATTATTTGTTTACTACGCGCCACGTTACTGTGCTCCACATTTTTCACACGACGCGACGCATTAAATTGTAACTGTTCTTTTGGAATTTTGAACGAATATTTATATTACAGATAAAATAAAACGGACATCGATAAACGGTGCTTCCATCGACTGGCGTTCATGAAAAATTCGCGAACGACAACGGAGATAGAAATTGAAGGTTTGAAAATCGATGTCCCCTGGTATGCGTTCTAGGTGGCGAACGATCGACGATCGGCGGCATACAGAAGTCACGGGGGTGCGCGTGAGTCATTGTTGCGCCAGACAGGGTGGTTACGGGGTGGACCCCACACTCGTTAGGGGATATTTTAATGGGCCGCCGCTTTGGATTTGCCGGTGTTTAATTACAGGGGTTCTCAACTCCGTTCGTGTATCTCTGTCGCCGGCGCGCCAAATCTCACGGAGAATCCGCTGACTCGATGAAACGTTACGGCAAAGTTTCGTTGGTGCTTTCATTTGGAATGGGATTCAGATTATGCGAGGACCTATGTGAAATAAAAAATATATAGCGAAAGCTCTGAATCTTATTACGTCAGGATAACAAAGAGAGGGAAGAAATTTGGGATATTTATCTAAAATATTTCTATTCGCGTGAGCGAAATGAAACGTCGCAATTGCAATGGAATTTTCAATCAAATTTCCCCGCGCAATCCACTATCTATCCAACGCTTCGAGGAAGAAAGTATTTTACTCGGCGTCCAGACACTGTGTTCGTGGGAAAGGTTTCTATGGTTAGGTACGGCAGATCAGAAGGAATGACTGGCATAGATAGGGAGCGAAGGAGAAGAGTATCGGCAGAGTGGGAGATAGACAAAAAGAGGCTCCGCCGTTATAAAGACGAAGAAGAAAAAAAAGCGGCGAAGACAGAGAACGAGGCACGCTTTTGTGCGTGTGCCACGCAACGAAACGAAATAACGCACGGCGCAACGTAAACGCACGTACTCCACCCTCCTAGCGTTCGATGGAAGGGATGAAGAGGGGCGAACCGCGCGGGAGGAGAAGCAGGGCCGAAGAAGGAGAAGGGACAGAGAGCGAGAGCAAGGAGAGAGGGGCACTTTACCACCCCATAAAAAGGGGGGTGTGAGTGTTGTGTCTGGAGCTGGACCCACCCTTGGGTGAACGCCCTGGAACCCTTGCGCGCAGACGATTTTTCATCTCTTTCCCTCTTCCCCCCCTCTCTCTCTTTCTCTCTCTCTCTTCTTCATCCCTCGCCTGCACGCTTTTCTCCGTTCGTCCTCGTTCGTCCTCTCCATTTCTCTACACCGGCTCTCGTCCCCTTTCTCGTTTTCTCGCCACATCTCTGTCGAACCACCGAAAGCGTGTTCACGACTTTCGTCCCTCTGTTTCTGCAGCTCCGCAGCACCAGACTCCACAAGGTGTCTACGCTCCTGGACATAAATGGAACGCCGCCACGCCGGCCTGTAGGCCCGTTCTACGGGGATTTTCTATTCCCACAGGCACGTCTGCGATGTGGCTTAGGGCCGTTGCCTTCCTTTGCCACCTGTCCCTCTTCCTTCTTCCCCTTCCTCCACGCCCGGCTTGTCCTTGTTCTTTGTTTCTCCGCTAACGCAATATGTTTAGATTTACTAGCTCGTTCTTTCTCCTTCGCCCTTCGTCGTGCCAATGGCCCTTTCAGGGACGCCGCGTTTCCAGCGAGCTCGCGATTAAGGGCGCGGATACAGTAAACGGACAGGGAAAGAACTACGAAAAACGTGTAAAAAATCACCGAATTTTGGGGGACGTAAAATGGGGAGTAATCTAGTTTCCTATCTATATTCATGTGCTCTTGGTCCCTTTTTCTTTTTTTTTTCTCTTTTTTTTTTTTTTTTTTTTTTTGACGCGTTCGCTCCTGGGCCTTGAGAATTACACCGATTTCCTCGTAAATTCTAGAGGGTGAGTGTAATCGAAAAAGATATGGTACTTTTTTATTCTCGCTTTTTATGGTACGAGAATGAAAGCGTGAGGTGAAATTTCTATCGGACTGCATTAAAAATTTGTCCGATGATCCTTATATTCGTGGATTTAACGTGGAACAACCGCAGGGGTAGTAACTTGTTTCGCGGTCGATAGTTTTTATTCGCACAGATACGTTCGGCCAAAGCCAACCCCTTTGTAGACCTGCTCGCCCACTTTATTCAGCTTCGAATTTATACGTTTGAATTTATTCGCGTTTTCGAGTCAATGGCACCTCTTCGGGCCACGCTGTTCCCGCCACCGGTGCGATTAAGGGCACGCGCTCAGACGAATTTCCTATAAGGAACTGTTTCAACGCTGAAACTTCGCGTGGATATTTCGTGTTTCGCGAACTTCGAATACATGCTGCATAAATATATTACCGAAAACGGCAAACGGCTTATGAACGTGACTACGTTCGTAATTGAAGAATTTCAATTATTCTTGAAATGCCTAACGTTTTAATAAAGCGGAGATTACAGGTGGAAAATACGATAAGTCGCGTTTCTTATTTTTTTCAGAGGAATAACTTGAAAATTCTTTATGAAACTTTCTTCGTATTTCATCGAAGAATATTGAATAAAACTGTTCGACTAACCATTCATTATTTGGTTGTCTGGAAAGTGTCTTTCTTTTATAGAAACGTCTTTTACATCAACGCATCTTTATACAAACATGAAACCTAATCTGTCGAAAGTTATGATCTTTATTTTGATAGAACAAAATGGATAATACGTAATTCGATAAAATAATGTAAAATGGAAAATGTTGTGCATCCATTATTTCCTTATAAAACGAAAGAAACTTTTCGGACGACCTAATACGATAATAAAATTTGGTCACATCGTTTCACAAATAATTACGAAAAGTACCGCAAAAAATCGGTGCTCTCGACGTTCACCGCCAGCTCGAGATCGCGGCCTGAAAGAAACTTGTCCTCCCCCCCGCACCGGATGTAACCGCTTCGTCGACCCTTCGCTGTCCCGTTAAATTCCGTGGAGCGAGCTTCACACAGCACAAAAGTCCCTTCGCTGGAAATTCCTCGCACGATGCAGATAATCTGTAAGAATCGCATGGCGCGAACGGGAAACCGACTCGAATCGGAGGACGGCGCGCTCGACGGAGAGGCGAAAAGAGGAAGAGGGACGTGAGGAGGGAGAGAGAGAAAAGTTTCGAACACGGTGGAGTGTTCTTCCGTGTTACAGAAACCAGATCCCGGAAGAAAGAGTTTCCACGTAGCTCGGCGCGAAAAGAAGCGGAGTAGCAACGGCTGCAATGTAAGAGCGTGTAATCGTGATCCTAGGGAAAAGTCGCCAGGAACTGCTAATTAACGGCGCGTACGAGCCAGAGCAAGAACAGAGGAAAATCCAGAGGCGAAAAGTTTCGCCCGTGCCGCGATTTATGAAAACTGCTCCTAATAACGTGAACGCGAGAGGCCACTACGAGACGGTGAAGTTTCGTCGGCGCTCGTAAGCCGAATGAATAACCCCCATAAATATCGCGGAATTCCAGCCGGGTCGCGGCCGGAAAGCTTCGATTTATCGTTCCGCGCGTGTCGTCGACTCACTTTCCCCGCGTTTTTAATCGTTGTCCTTTAGCGAATCGATATATCACCGGAGACCGGGCGTGGCGGAAATGCCGACGCACCTTGTAGCTGGCCGCGATTCCACCCTTGTTTCCCTTTCGAATTTTGCTTCAGGTAAAACCTGTAGTAGAAATATCTTTTTATATAGTGCACGATACTTTCCGTGGCATAGAAAATTAGGAAAAATTTGGAAATCGTAGAAAATTTAATTTCGGAACCAAAGTTCAGAGCGAGATTTCGAAAGATGTTTTTTAATAAAATACGCTGTAACACATGGAAGTTTAACAAAATTGTAAAACCATAGGAAATCGAATTTGTAAATGAAATTTCTTGAGTGAAGTTTTCAATAAAAAATGTGTAATTTTAAAGGATCGTCCAACTGAGAAGTGCTTCCAAATTTGATTACATACCATGAATAGTTACATCAAGATTACGTGCGTAGCAACGGCATTATTAAGATTTATCAGGATTCTATTTTTTTTTAATAGCGTTAAAACGATAGAGGGGAGCGCACGGTGCAGCTTCACGAGAGGTCAGGAATCGGGTACACTGAGGACGCAATATATAGAACATGAAAGGGCAGACAGATAGATGGTCCAGGAGGGTTGACAGAAAGGGTCTAGGGACAATCACCCCTGTTTGCAACGACGTGTGTAAACGAAAAACGGCCGCATACTTGCACAAAGGACGGCTTCTAGTATCGATTGCGCGGTAATAAAATAAAGAACAAATTAAGTTGTAGAAAATACGATACTAACCCACTGATATCTCGAATCCAATAGAACTATTAATTAGATTTCAACGGTTCTGCCAACCGCATGCACACCGAAAAAAGCTATCAAATGTGATTAAACAGAAGCAGATTTCCAATCGTATTCGTTCTACCTGTCACTTAGCGGCGAATAAAGAGATGCTTCTTGAAATTTCTATCTTCAAATAATTAGATTTTTTTTAATAAAATCTAAAATCTCGTCGTCTCTTCGACGTTGATCTATCGCACGTCAAGAGGCAGATGATTTCTCACGAAGTAAAATACGCCGATTTTAGTCAGACTCGGATATTGCAGTTTCGAAGGATAACTAATACGAACGCGTAACTCTCGGCGAATTAAAATTCAATATTGCAAACGGCATCAGTTTGGCTTTTAATCTCGTTGAATAAGCGTCAAACGTGAGAAAAAATGTGCGTCTGAGAAAGAGTGTCCGCTTTCTATTTTCCCATGCTATCTTGCCTCGTTCATTCTCCATCGGTTATAGGTAACTTGAGGCACAGGTGCATCGTAGCCATCGGTAACAAATCGGTAGATTAGCCTGCCAGGCGAGACTGGTTTTCTGTGTACATCTAAGCCGAACGCGCGGCAAGG
This sequence comes from Bombus terrestris, assembly GCF_910591885.1. NCBI lineage: Eukaryota > Metazoa > Arthropoda > Insecta > Hymenoptera > Apidae > Bombus > Bombus terrestris. The sequence goes on from NC_063275.1 coordinate 16,225,573, forward strand.
CCATAAGTCGATTTAATAATTCAAACGTGCTGTTAAGAGGGTGCATAAGAGAAGCTGTATTAGCGCGGGAGGTCAACGATACTTTGCGGACACGCGGCGTAAACCATCGATTTTACGGTGAATTACTTTTCGACGCCAGCCCGGAAGCTTGTCGCATAAAAATCATGCTTTACGCAAATTGCTATCCTCCCTATCGAATCGAAGACGAGGTGCACCGATGCGCGTAATAATACCCAATATACGCGAACAAACGCGAGCACAACGCAAACCGTAAAGCGTCGTGCGAACAAAATCAAATTAACATACTGCTGTATAAATATTTTAAATATTATAGAATAATCTATGTGCGAGGAGACAAAGAACGATCGTTTATACGTTTAGCCCGGATTTTTAATGGATCGAATCCCATGCTGGCATCGATTCGCACCGATGGCACCGTACACTTTGGCAGCTTTATATTCCTCACAATAAGATCTCACACTCGTGTGCATTACATCATTAGGAGTATAAGCTGTCAAATCATGTAGCATTACCGATGCAAAATTCCTAACGATGCGACGTTTCAAAGCGTTCAATCTTGCTATTAGGAATATGAATTTGAAAAATTGTACAGTGTCATCGCTACGGAATCGCAACCGCGTCGTATCATTCATCTCTATCAAGCTCAGAATGCATCGATGTACGTTTTCAGGGAAACAGCAGATTTATAGGGGGTGAAAGTTTAAATTTGGCGCCCTGAACGCTGCTGGTAGCCCGTGCAAAGGGTTTCAACGTGGCGCGTCGGCGAAGAACGGGACAATAAACGATACATACGACTGTGCGTAGGCCGTAGAACCCGACGGGCTTTTACACTCCCCTCGGTTCTCCCTTTCCGGTGCCCCTCACCCAGCTCTTTACTGTTTGTAAACACAGCCGTGCTACTTTCCAATGCGCCTCCATTTCAGTGCGCACAAACTGCGTACACGACGCGTATAACTCGGCTACGATGCGTGCATGCACGCATGCCACCTTTGCGCGTTGTAGCGCTGTGAACGCGCGTAGTGCAGCGGCTAGATGCAACGATCAACACCACGTGAATGTTAATTCTATGCGAAAATTCGAATATACGAAATTTATCGCGTCACTTGAAAATTGTTTCATTAAACATAAAAATGTTCAGAATAGAGATCCATTTTTTGTTAAAAAGTAAGAGAATTGTTAAAAGAAATATGGAAATGAGTGGTTATATGTCGTGTGGGAATGTTAGTCAATAATACTTAACGTTTAGGTTAGTTTATTACGATGACGTTATCTTTATTTGCTCGCTCTTTAAATGAATAATTCGTCGAGTCCAAGTTCGTAGTTTTCACGTGATCGACGCGTGCTTCATTCGTCCGCGGTTTCATCGAATTACGGCAACAACGCGTGGAAAAAAGCCAATTAAAAAGTTTCAGCACCGCGAATAACCGGTGACTTAAATCGGCAAGTTTACTTTGATAAGTCTACTGTTTCGAGACGCAGTAACCGCGCCAAGAGTTGTGTAATTTATACCTTCCTTAATGGAGACAAGTCATCGCAATTCGCGGTAAAAACTTCGACGTCTTTCCGCTTCTCCTGTCGTTCTTATTGCCCAGTCTCGAGGCACGGCTACACCTCATTGAAAAAGCACTAAGGCAATTAAGCACAGCTTCGTCCCGGCAAATAATTCAACGAAACGCTCGTAATCTCGCGCTGGTAAATAGAATGCTTGCTACGTTCAATGCAAGCATACTGGAATATTTTCGACGTGGGATTATGCGTGGCGTCATCGAAACGCTGTCATCATTCGTGTTAATAAATTTGCACGTTTTGTTCCGTGTTGACAGTAAATTAAAAACGATGAGCCGAAAGAAATTGCGATATAAGTGGCATATGAGTCAAGTTAAACATTAATAGATAGAAATACGCTCCCCTCTAGGCTCCCAAATATCCAAATCGTCGATATTTTTATAATTTTTCTCCTAGTATTAATATTACTGAATAACATTTAAATATATCTACGTATATGAAAAGTCGGTAATTCCAGCGTTAGATCGTTACCTGTAATTATTTCATTTTCGCGAAAAGAACGCACTTGTATTAGTTTTCCATTCGGCGCACCAACTACGACATAACTCGAGAGATTCAGCTATTTCGCAACGCGTAACAACTCGAACAATACAATGACGCAAAGACTACAGTTAAGGTTGCAACGCAGAAAGAAACATCGTCGCCATAAGGAGTTGGTATACAAAATTCCCGAGGCCGTGACCAATTCTCTGGCCAATATTTCCTTCAAGTTCCGTCACCACGATTCACGCTGAATAATAAATTCATTGGCCTGGCATCGTTTCTTAACTTCAATACCTATCGTGCTAGCACTCGCCAACGATACACCGGACTCTGGAGTTGAACGTATTCGCGCCACAACTCGCCTTGAACTTTACGTAGAGTCGTGCCACGAACCCCGCCACCGAGAGAATCAAAAGGTTCCGAGACGTGACCGATCGAAGGTCGAGAGACGCGTTGCCATACTGTGATCGATTCGAAAATTTCCACGGTGCTATCGGTTGGAAAAGTCGGGAGCCACGACTCGGTTACCGCGAATCAGCTAATCTCGTCTCTGGTTCGTTTGCCAGCCGCGAGCATTAACACGCGGCGTTCTATCTCCCGCGGCAACGGACGAAACGAGGAAAAGTTCAAGACGTGTATCGACCGTTCGTTTACGTTCAAGAAAATCGCGGCACGCTCGAGCTGCTCGCGGGCAAATAACTACGAATCGATGCGCAAAAGGATTCCCTTTGAATATAAACGAAATGTATGTTTTAAACAACGATCACGAACAACCGGCGCGGCAGATTTTTATTTGAAATATCTATCAACTGTCTCGACCCTGACGTATTGAGAATACGCGTTAACTTTGTAGTAACAAAGTCTCTCAGAGATCCGTGTGCCAAACAAAATGACATTCTTTACCTAAACCGAAAAATCTGATTCGTTGTCGTGCAATGAAAATTCTATAACTTAGAGAGATGCGACGATAATTACTTTGTCTTATTCGAAAAGCTGAGTAATCCAAAGAAAACGCTATCGAAAGGAGAATTTGGATGGGCCCGTAAAACTTCGATTAAAATCGAATCCCGGTAGATCGACGGGTAAAGAAAATGCGTTAAAGAGCAGGGAGAAGGGGCATCGGTAAACCCAAGCTAAAAATCCCCTGGTATTCCATCGCATCCCCGCTTCAACGGGCAAATCTCTCGCAAATAAGTTCGAACAGTCAGCGCGACGTTCCTCGTCGAGCGTTATCAACTTGGATTACAAAACACTCTCAGGATATCTAGAGGCTCGTAGTCTCTCCGTAGCACAACCCTTCGAGAAGGAGAAACTCGGGTGTGTTTGCGCACTCGCGCACGGCTGTGCTCGTTCTTCCGTTCAACCATCACGACGGTCGCTTTTCCTTTCTTTCCATTTCCTGGGCGTGCCTTTGATCTCTATTTCGTAGGATTTTCATCGGATCGAAGGACGGGATCCGCGAAAGTTCGCCGAATTCGGCTGACTCGGCGCGGCGTGATTCGAGCTTAAGGCATCGGCCTCTATCGAACGGCGCTCGAGGGGGCGGCGAGGGCTGGCGACCGCTACACGGCCGTCAGAGAAGACGAACGTCGGTCGCGGTGTGGAACGGTGCGACCGGGACGGAAAAACGGAGAAACGAAACGGAAAGAGGACGCGAACGAGAACGAGTCGGAGGGAGGAAGAGCGTGCGCCGCCGCGCCGCCGCGTCGCGCCCATACGAACGGAAACGGAGCCGTTGGTGAACGGGGCAGAGCGCGGCGCCGAGAGGAACGAAGAGACGCGCCGGCGAACAGGGACGGAGAGAGAATTACGCGTAAATGGAGGAAGCGAGAAGGGCTGAGAGAATGGGACGCGAAGCAAGACAGGAACGAAGCCTCGGGGAGGTGTAGAGAAATATGAAGCGAACAAGGGAAAGAAAGAAAGGCCTGGCATAAATGCCAGGGACAAGGAGCAAGTCGATGTACGCAAGAGAGAGGAACGTATCGATAGAGACAGGGACGAAGGGTCCGTTAAAACGAGGGAAAGAGATTGAGGCTCGAAGCGAAAGAGAAAAACGCGCGAAGAGAAAGAGAGGGAGAAGGACACAGGAGACGTACGTACGCGAAGCAAAGGGAGAAAGCTAGAGAGCAAGAGGTAACGAGAGAGGGGAACGAGACGGAACGAGACGGGGGAACGAGAGAGAAGGTTTAACGCGAGCGACGAAGAGAGTCCGGGGGATCAATGGACGCAACCCCGCGGGGCGCTACACTCTCTCGGATACTACGTAGTATCTCGCCGCTGCGTAGTAATACTATGCCCGCGCTACGTACTACGCCCGCCACTATTCCACTCGCCACGTTTCCCCTCCGCGCTACATCGCCTTCCCCACGCCGCTACTCTACGTACGACACGACTCATCGTCGCTCGCTCCCTCCCTTCTCCTACTTCCCCTACGACGCTTCCCCTTCGTCGCACAACCACGACGCTACTTCCCCTTCGATCCCCCGTGCCCAACCCGCCGCGCGCCCTCGCGAACCCCACCGACTGGCCCTGCCGCCCCTCCACAACCACGAGGGCTAACGGCCTCCCGCGCTAACTTCGATCCGCCAATCGCGCCGCGACGTCGGTTGCCGCGCGCGGGAAAACTCATCCACGCATACACGCAGCGAAACTTCTCGTAAGATAGGACGCGAACCCGGCGTATACAGGGTGTGTCCGATGCACCGGGGATCGCGTGGGAAACCGGGAGGATGCTACTGACATGGGCTTTTTCGAGAATCGGCAGCGGTCGCGGGATTTTATTTAGTTTTTCTTTCTTTTCCTCTTTTTTTTTTAATATTCCCTCCTATCTTGTATTTTCTTTTTGTCGTTTTGGTTTATTTCTCGCTCGGTTTTTGCTTCTCGTCGTGTCGGATTCGACGCGCCGAGCAAGGATAGAGTTATATGACCGGAGGATGGGGTTTACGCGGTGGTTTGAATATCTATCCTTGTTTTTTCCCTTCTTTTCCTGATACGCGAGGAAATGAGTGTGGATGCGAGATCGTGAGGCGACCGTTGTTTTGCTCACGCACAGAGAAGCGTCTCGAATTCTCGTTGACTTATCTATCTGATTTTTATCGATGAGTATTTGCCATCGAGAAAATTTTTTCTTTTTTTTCTTAATTATAGAACGTATTGTGGCTCGTGGTAAAAAGTCGACGACTTCATAAAACTTCTCGTTCGTAGAGCACGATGAATGGGATAAACGTTCGCGTACATCCCTTCAGCGGGGAAATTTGTGCACGAAGATTATTGCGTAATGACGTTTGAAACCTAATTGTTCGCCGGAAGGCTACGTTTGTTTGGAGATTAATTTATCACGGAGTAAATGGTGGCGGAGGAAAGTGGTCGAGAATCGCACCGGCTGGTTCCGCGGGAATAGCTAAAGCAGGGCGTGGTTCGCATAATTCTCCAACGAATTTGCGATCGGTTTACGTTCTTGTTCTTACCGATTTTTCATAATCCTCTCTCTCTACCTTTTTCCTTTATTTTCCTTATTACTATTTAAACATCGACAACCGAATAGAACTTTTGAGTATATTTCATAAATTTTGCAGCCTAAAAAGACATATTATCGGTGCATTCGTTGAATTTTCTAAATTCGCCTATCGATTTTTCTAAAGGCGAAATGGAAATGTTTCTATTTCACTCGTTCACGTCCAAAAAAGCTTTGACGAATAAAAAATAGGGGACGGCTTATATTAATCGTAAAAAGTTGTTGACACTTGTGGCAAAATGCATCGCAGCAGTCTGTGTACAGAGGCAAATCGACTAGAGCAACAAAAGCTATTCCGAAAATGGAAATTCGTATCTTAAATATGCTTGCCTACCACCGGTGGCGTTTAATCGAATTGCTCGATTATCGAGTAACGTGAACTTTTTCATGAAATTTCACCTTTCCGATTGGCTGGAATTTCATTTCACGCCGAAAACTTTTTCTTCTACCCTTCTTCCTATATCCTATGACATTCTACACCATTTTTGCACCGTTAATCTCGCAGAGCCGTTCCCGTTACTCGAACGACAATTATAAATCGAAAAATATTACGTATCGTATTCTAGTTCCGTAAATTCGAGATAGAGTCAATGCCGCCAATTACCACAGACAATTTACCATCTTCCTCCGTCAGACGGTAATGTATGAATTTCGTGCAAGCTTTGCAACCATCTCGATTACTGGTAAGTACTTCAGGAGCATTATGGGCGATGTATATAGGCTGGCATAGATACATAACGATGCACATTGGTAGTTCCAAGCTCAAGACAAACGATACGTTCCGCAAGTGCACTCATGTAACAGGTCGTTAATCGGATTATCGTATTACCTTGGCTAGCATTCTTCTCGCGAAATGTAATTTCATCGATGCCAACAACACCGCGTTAACAATAACTTCTGTTCTATAGGAAAAATTATCTCTTAGGGGTATTTATGATTTCGTATTTGTTTATTTTCGCAAAAACCTGTTTATTTCGGGATGAGCATTTTAATTTAAAAATGTGATATAATCGCGGATTTTAATTCGAAAATAAAAAAAAAACACGAACGATACACGCGCAGAAATTTTGATCGAAAATGGATAACATCAAAGATCGAGCGCGTTTGCGCCGACGAAAGGTGAAGGGTAACGCGGCACATACGCATCGCCCGATTATTCGCTACTCTTCCTTTCGAGAGGAGGCTCGAAACGACGATCTGCCGCACGGCTTTTCCTCCGTACGGCACACACAGCATGCACTGTACGCTGTACACGCACTCGTCTCGACGATGCGTGCGAGTCGAGTGCACGCGCCGCGGCACTTCGCATCGAAAACGCGCGTATTCTTCTTAAAAATATATATATATACGCGAAGCAAGACGGGGGTAGGGCAGATGCCGTATAATGACATTTTCAGTGCGGTTCGTGCTTTTGTCGGCGCGTATACTCGCACGCAGACTGCGAGCGCATAGGACAGAGAAAGGGAAAAGGAATCGAGATAGGGTGAGAGCGAGCGAGTCGAGTGCTCCGGGTTTTATGTCCTTCGGCCCTTAATTCTGTAAAGCGACACGACCCCCTCCTTCTTCCTCCTCTGGCATCCTTTACCTCCGCTGACTTTCCGCTACTCCTTCGCCCTCCTCCTTTCTATGCTCTTTTCTACCCCTTTCTCCCTCTTCCCCCTGCCTTTCTCTTGTCCCATCTCTTTCGCTCCATCGTATTTTACTTTTTTCTTTTTTCAAGTTTTCTTCTTTTTTTTCACGTATATCCAAGCGTGCAGCTTGGTTAAATGTACAGAAATTTCTGCCAGCGGCGTAACTCTCGATAAGAAGACGCAATTAGGCGGACATATACCTGCGTTTCTCGTTACGCAGAAGGAAGTAAGAGGAACGAGCAGCCCCCATCCTCCACGGCAGGAAGCTTTTCCTACTTCTTTCAAGGCGCAACCAACCCTTTTGTACATACACGGCGAATCTGCGAAGACTTCGACCGTTCCCATGGGAGTTGATTAAACTCGCGTGACCCCTCCTTTCATCTTCTTCCTTGTTTGCGCTTTTCTTGCTCGCGTGCTGCCGTGTCACGCATTTTCCGCGCGTAATCTCTGACGCGTAGCTTCCGTCTTTCGAAACGGCCGGGGGATACGAGATAGGGACGGAACCGGATAATTCGTATCTCTCCTGATTCTGCTTGTATTTTCTTCGAATCGAACAAGAAAATGCTGCAACTTTCTCTACGTTCTAACGGTAACGAGATCTTTTTCTTTCCTTTTTATGTTTGTACTATATCGATATTTTTACTATTGCAGCAACATCCGCGTACATATTTGTTCGTTTATATACAAACGTAACATATTTTTTTCTAAAATACTTACTTTCCAAATAGCATCTTTTTATAAGAAGCGAGATTCGCTTCGCGTTACGTTTGGTAGTAGAAGTGGAAGAAGGAAAAAGAATACGATCGATAGGCGGTATGCATCTCGTAAAGTGGGCTCTTTCGCCGCAAACGAATGTTTATTACTTATAACCTGGTGGATCGCATTTACGCTTCTCAACCACTAATTCCGGAAAACGTGACCATCCACTTCCTGCTGGCTCTGCTTCTCGCTCGTCTCCGGTTGGCCTGTGGCTTTTTTTCACGCAGTTTTTGCGGGTTAGTTTCTCGTCATGGCGCGGTCACGGGGCTGTCCCGGCGAAGCTACGACCTCGGCACAGAAATTAACGAAGCGGCGATAATTAAGAAAAGAAAGTTTATGCCTGCCGTGCGCGCACGGCCACGACATTTTATTACGCGGACGGAACGGAGCGAGCAGAACGAATAAAGTCGGACGTTTCCCCTTCTGGCTACGTTTTTCCATTCGTTTTCGGCTCGAGACTTGGCACCGAGCGTAACACGCTCCGAATCGTCGTTAAAAGCGAACGAAAGAAGGGACGGAGAATCGTCGCGAAATAAAACGTTTGTCTTTCGTTCTCAGAAACTTACGATCCTTCCCACGTTTCCAACGTTCTCGATCCCACCCTCTATTCCTTCTAGTTAAGCGAGGGGTTGTAAACGAGCGACAAAAAGCAAAACGTTCCGAAGGCAAAAGGAAAGCGAGATTGAGTTCGCGCGGAATATGCAGCACGGAAATAAACGATTCTCGATGGTACAAAGGCGTCACCCTCTATCGCGTTCATAATCGTCGAAAACGCTCGCAGGTCCGACTAAATTGTGGCCAATCGCGATCAAAATCCGGCAAACGAGCCCCGTCCCGAATCGCCTTGCGAATCGGGAAGCTTTAACCCAACGTCGATTTCCTACGAAAAGGCAATCAGGAACAAATCCTCTTCCCTTCGTAGACTTCCAACTCTCCTCACCCTTCTCTCACCCTCGTTCGCCCACCTGCCCCTTGTCGGATCTCCTCCGTCGGCATTTACCCTCTCAACAACCACTTATCGAAACCAAACGCGAGCCACTTCCGGCCGAGCGACTGTGTCTCGAGCATCGATGAAATTTCTTTGACGTTCTCCTCGGATATCTAGGGGGTTCCTCGACCGATCTTCCATTCGGCGTGGAAGCTTTATCAGCCTGCTGATGGTCAGCGAAGGACGAGAAAGGGCAAAGATATATCAATTCTAGTAACTACCCGTCCGTTTTAATTAATTTTGTTACAGGCCGAGGGTCGAATTTCGATCGTCCGAACGCTGACGCGATAAAAGCTGACTCACACGAAGGGCAACGCTCTGAGAGTCGGCTTTGATAATCGAGATTCAATTGCGGAATCCTCCGTGGTGATCACGGGAACGCCAGATCGCTCCGATATACTCGAACGAACTGCCCCGGGAGATATTTTTCTCTGTTTTTCTTTTAAAGAGTTTTATCCTTTGAACTTGCTATCTTCTTTTCCGGTCTAATTGAATCTCTTCTAAATACTGCTGTATCGGCCTCGACGCTATAAATTGGCCATAGTTTCATCGCTACTGTACATCACGAGACAATCGACAAACGTAATATCGTAATTCTAACGCTCTTAAAAACGCTCTAAGCTGAAAGTTTCACCGTAGACGAACAAATGGAAACCCGAAGACCCGACGCGCGTACGGTTCATTTCCATAGCGTTAAAATTCTTAGATAAAAGTGGCAGATCGAATGCGCGATCGGTGTTATGATAATGAGTAGCTTCCCCGGCGAAGTAGTGCCTTCGCCGTTCGCCGAGGTACGCGCTACTTCGAGAAGTAGCATCGGTTCTCAACCGGCTACCCTGGTGAATCTTTCGTGTTGGAACGTAAATCGTCCGAGACATCGCCAACGACGTACGATTTTGCTGCAAGACGACGAACAGTATCTTCCTAGAAACCGTGAAACGACGCGAATGTCAAGGAGGGGTTGGCGGGAATTCAAGGGACTTTCATTATCATAAATTCCCTGGAACATCGGTTATTCCGGCGCATCGATTAAACGAGAGACACGGTCAGGCACGATTCAACGGCGGCCTCTCTCCGGCAGATCGTGAGAAAATGGTCTTCGAAGATGCAGTGGAACCACGAAGAGAGAAGTGGAACGACGATGAGCGGGGAGGAAAGGGCGCAAATTGTCTAGAGATAGGAGTCAGGTCGACCTCTTAGAAAATAAGCGAGAGGAACAGCGTTAGACAATAAGAGATAGGTGAAAATATGGGTAGGGGTGTGCAGAAGGAAGAAGAGCGAGAGAGACTGGGGGGTTAGGCGAGACCTCGACTTCCTCTATTACCAATTCATGCCCCTCCACGAGCTGCCGATATATTCAAACCTCGCCGAGAAAAGGCCAGTCATTGTGTCGGCCTCTTTGTCGTCCTGCTGCCTTTCCTACTCCTCTCGTTATCCTCCTCCTCTCCAGTTCCACCCCCGTTACCATCGCTGTGTCTCCTCCTTTACACCTCCTTGCCTCCTTGGTCTCGTTTCTCTTCCGTGGAAAAGGGGGAGGGCCGCATACCTTTGTCAATAGGGAACCGAGGAGTCAGGAGTAGGCAAGGAAGAAGAAGACGAAGTAGAAGAAGAAAGTCGACTGGCCAGGTTGGATAAGAAAAAGGTGGAAAAAGAGGAGAAGGTGGAGAGAAGGAGGCGGTGACGAGGGGTTGGGTGACGAGGGAGCGAAAGACAGAATGAGCGAAGAGTCTGTTATGAGGTCTTTGAATACCAACGCAGCACGACCAACGGGGTTGGGGGTGGTGGCTTGAGAAAGAAGATCGAGCGAAGAGAGGCAACGAAGATAAGTGAGACGAAAAAGAACAGAAGTGAAAAGACGACGAAGGAGTCCGAGAGGTAGAGAGAAGTTCAATGGATCGGAGAAGGTAAGAGGCTGCAAGGAGTTCTCGACTCGGAAGGAATTAGCGATCGGACCGTCCCATCGACGATTCGTTTCCTGCCACGCGAGAATCTTGAATTTCCATCCCCATCCAGCCAAACTCGCGAACAGGTCATTAGCTGAGCGCGAGGGAAATACGTTGACCCGCTTGTTTATTTCTTAAAGAATCCTCTTTTCCTTTGTCCTTTTTTCTTTTCTATCTTCTTTCCTGATGGAATATTTTCGGACCTATTTCACGACGGATGCTTCTTTTGCAAGCAACAAAATGAAAATAACGATTCTTTTAATGTTTATTTTTTATACTATAATTGGTTGCAAAGAATCGAGATTCGACGTATTCGATAAAGCCTCGAACTTCGATTCCAAAATGCCACAAAACATCGATCTAGCTAAACCAAAACAGACGTCGCCTTTTGCGGATCGACGGCGGTCGCGACGTTGTGGAACATTTGGAACGTCTCCCGGTGAATTTGCCGTGCAAAGGCCGGGTCTGAACGGCAACAAAGGATTATTCCCGTCGCTTTGACGGGTCCTATTCGAACTTATTAACTGGCGCGTCAGTCGCAGGAAATTTATCTAGGACAGGAAACAACAATTGGAATCCCTTAATTACACGTGTCCCCATCGAATGGAAACGCAGAAGACGCGGCGACGGCTGGCTTGGTTGCGCCTCCGTCGCGAATTTCGTCGACAATATTCTGCCGTCGTCGACTGACAGCCGACAAAGAGAGACAGACGGAAACAGAAATAGAGGGTGGGGGATCCAACGTGTGAAATCATCGTCTGGCCTCTCGAAACGCATGGCACGGCTGACAAAAGGAAACATAGGGATAAGACTGCGAGTGAATCAGTGGCAGTAGACGCGCCGGGTCATGAACTCGATGCAATTCAGCCGAGCCCTGTTTCAGAAATCGTTTCTTCTTCGACGACAGGAGCGGATACTCGGCTGTTCTGCTGTTGCTACTGAGAACGACACTGTGAAAAGAAGCACGGGACATGGTGCCGAGAGAAGCGTCCACGAAACATTCCGTTCGCTAGATTCTTGGTCTTTGGGTAATTCGAGTTTCCGCCTCGATCCTTGTCCCACTTTGCGCTATAAATATTTCCCAGCCATTCCGTTTACCGTCTTATCTTTCTGTTTATACGCAAGAACGTTGAAACGGCGTATTACACGCGGCGCCAAGAGATCGATCACGGATGAGCGTTTAATCCTTTTTCTGGAGGCCGTTACGAGGCCATCAGCCACGAATTTTAGCAAGAGCACGCAAACGTAGCTATGTGTTGCCGTGGATGTATCTGTGTGTTTTACACGTCCTCTTCCCGGCCGGAGGGTTAATGGAACGATAAAGTCTGTCGTTGAGAGCGTATTTAAAAACTGCCAGCCGTGGGCGCCACCCTCTTTTACTTCTGCTTACTTTCTACCCTAACTCCCTTAATCTTCGAAATTGTGGAATAAAAGCATCCAAAAGTACTAAGTAAAACGTAAACACGCAGACCTCCAGTCGACACTTGCGATTGTGCCAATTAAATCTGTCGTTGGCCGCTTTCTACTATTCTCCCTAAGAGGGTAGTCGAGAAAGCGACGCGAAAACGCGCATGAGTGTCTGACAGGCGCGAGTTTCAAGCCGAAGAAGCTGAAAACGAAGGGCAACAGAACCGAGACTCGGCGAGGGGAGTTATCGCGAAAGAATTCGAAATCATAATACGAAACTTGGTTCGCGCGAGCTGGGGGTCGCGGAGGAAGAACGCTCGGCGTCTAAAGTTAGATGCTGGCCGGTCTCGCTGCGGCGGCATCTCCCGCGACGAGCCAACAATCCTCTCTAGTTTCCTCGCTTTCCGTTTATAGGCTAGGAAGCTCGTTTCTTTGACGAGGGTATGCGGACGACCCGCCATAACAAACCCGACCGGCAGGTTTTAATCGTGGTAATTCATCTCGCAGGATCGACTAATTAAGTGGAATATGCAGCCATAACGTAACCAAACGTTGCCGCTACAACCGATTGTCGGTTTGATCGATCGCCTCTAATGCGCCGCATTCCAACTGCATAGACAGAAAAAATTCGTCACTGGTAGGATTTGATGAAGGTAACGATAAATTCGAAAAGTATCAAGAACATGCTTGAAATAATAGAACGGCGCGGAGATTCGAAGCTATGGTAACTTTAATTTTGGTTTCTGTAACTATGGAAATTTAAAAAAGTCTTACAGGAAAACTTTTCTATTTCTCTGTAATTGAAATTTGAAGTCAATCTGAAAATGTATATAGAAATTAAAAGATAGATAGATAAGCGGACGAATATTTATACGACCAACTATATTTTCTGTTCGAACAACGTTTTTATAAGTGTACGATCGAACCATATGACGAACGATCTTTCATGGAATCAGAACGGATCTTTCCCGGTTTAATTCCACGCACTTCCAGGTATCATCGCAATAAACGTCGTCCTTACAAATGGCAACGGCTGACGGTACGTTCGGCGAACTGCAGACGGCGCTATAATAATTTTTCGTTGCTCGCCGGCACGAAAGCACACAATCACTACCCCAAGTATACGTACAACGAACTAAAACGAACGAAGGCAAGCGATTCCCGGAAATCGCGTAGCGGCTTGATGCACGATGACAATTAACAACCATTTTCCTCGTTATCTGTGCTTCTTTTTCCTGACTACGTGACAATTTCAAGCGATTATTCGTCAGGGACCTACCACTGATGCGACCTCACGATTGCAGTCATTCCAGCTTGATATCAATCTCGAGTTCCCGCGGTCACGATGACTACGCACGGGCCTTGATGAACACCCTTCTCCTTCCTATCTTTTTCCAACGGTTGTAAACATCTGGCTACGGGGGCATTAGAGACTCGTGAAAAATTTAGAAGATCCCTCGCGTCGTTGGCGTCGGCTGGCGCCCCGACGACGCGAGCCCGTCGTCGATCGCTCGTCGTATGCATACACCACGTACAAATTTTTACTGTGACGATACGACGCTTTAAATTTCAGAATCGTAAATTTTCCACGAGAATTCGGTATTTTCGACGCTGTCCTCTTTTTCGATTCCTCTACCAACGTACGACATCACTTTTCGATGAAAACACTTTGCAAAACGCAACTTTCCGCCGATGCTCTTTCTCTTTTCTTTGCTCTTCATTCGTACAAAACAGTTGCCTATTTGGAATACACAAAACGTCATTGCGAGATCGACGTTAATCCAAAGTAAACGATCGATTACAGGAAAATGAAATTTTACCAAGACTACAACGAGACACGGGTGATTACACACCTAACAGCGTGGTAATTAACAGATTACGAAATATTCTGTTCAATCACCTCGATACGGGGAACATACAGAAATCCTTTAATATGAACAAGAAGAGACAAACACAGGAACGGAATGAATGTTCCAAAAATACCAGGCTTCCAGTGCTCTTCCTAGAACGACAATCTCACGACAATCTTGCTGAAAAAATGACCGACATCTTAGAATTACGTGGATACTTGCTAAACAAGATCGTAAAGACAACCATACCAGCCAGCCATTTGCCGAGGTTAACAGCGAAGAAAGACGAGGTCGAGGTGCGATATTGCGCGGAAACGAGTGAATAAAACGACGTGACGCGACGATTCAAACGAAGCACTGCACTTGATATTCGTCAAGGAGGGTGCAGGCGAGGCGGTGCTGCAAGGAGCGGTCAGTTGGCTATTCGCGGAGACTCTGATGCCCGCCGAATCGCAACACTCGTGAAATAATATCCTTCTTTGTTCCTTCCGTGCCACGACAGCCAGGCATAAAGAGTAGCCTGCATAAAGGCGACGCGGAGCAGTAAAATGCGACGCTCGCTAAAAGATTTTATTCCGCGTGCACCTAGATGTATATCTTAATATCAGGAAAGCTCAACTCGACAAAGCCGCGACATCTCGCTCGTCGATGACATTTTGTATGTCTGTTTCTTCCCCTAGTCCACCTCGTGTTTCGTGTCTTTATTCTTTATGCATTTAGCAGGTTGGTAATGCATCCAGCGGGATCATTGCATACAAAATTTGAATGCTGATAGATGAAAAATTTTATGGAGCGAATGGTGTCTGAGTGGTCGCGCAATAGTCGCATAAAGTCCCCTGATCGCCTTTCTCACCTGTGATCTTCGTTCGTTTTGGGGGCAAAAGGCGAATTTATTTTTAGAACTTCTGCCAATTTCAGGATTCAGGTCCTCGCTCAAAGTTCAATCGAGGTTATAGCCCCGGTTTTCGGCTGCACAGAGTGAGCTATATTAAGAATTGATTAATACGAGAAACGCTAAGTCGAATTGAATGACGTAAAACGACGTGAACTACAAAGCCAAAGTGTCTTGTACGAAAATACGTTTGTAAATCGATCGTTTCGGTTCTGGATTTTACGAGGAAATCCAAAAGAGGTTCCATCCATTATCTCGTACGAGTCTGTAAATAAATGAAACAAGTCGAGCGCTTCCAAATCGAGTCACCTAGTCCGAGAATACCAGTGTCAGAGAAACATCTGTCAATCCTCGTAAAATGGCCCGTGGAAGCTGGAAATGCGCTACTCGGGAGAACATGTCGGATGTCTGTTATATCGATTCGTCGTTTGACACGAAACGAAAGTGTTTGAATGACACTTCCTCTGTTTTGTACTCTCTCGACCTATTTCCTATTATTACGCTAACCTCCCCTCATATTTTTTAATAGCACTGCTTTCTTTGCTACATTGACGTCCGTGTAATTCGAGAATACTCTACTGAATCTTATCGATCGTATCTGCGTAATTTCTCAGGCCAGTTACATCGTGATTTTCGATGAGAAATGAATATTAGCTATTAAACATAGATAACGATAAAACGTCCAGTTCACGATATATTAAATTAACCGGGATAGACTGGACTTCGTTTTCAAGGTTCTCTTCTCAAAAATGGTCTATAAATTCGATATGAAGGAATATCATAAATTTATCGTTTATCTTATTACGATGGTTGTCGTTAAATCGGCGAAATCCACGACGACTCGAGCACGCGGCTAAAGAAGAAGAAACAGGAAGAAGACGAGCCGTGGGAATTTCTATCGAGCTCTGTCTTGCTCCGAAGGAAAATTAGATTCAGACAGTGGTGACCGAGCGCGACCAGGCCCATAATTAAAAGGCTCCGACCGTGTTAATTCGTTCGTTCTTATTCAACCCTTTAAATCTCGCTTACAGCTAAGAAAACCGTTGCGTTCCTCGTGTTACTGTGAATTAAAGGAGCAAATCCATTATTTGGCCCAAGTGAGTTATCACTGGCATCTGCTGGCTGAATTTCGTCAGCTTGCCTTGGAAAGTCGTGGCGTGGGATTCGTCACATGCTATTACAAAGGATCCGGCGATTCTCTGACTCGGACGATTCTTCTACTGTCGCGTGTTATTTCGTTCTCACAGATTTTGTTTTGTTTAAAGCGGATTTCGATACAATGGAATAGCGTTGTTGACATAAGTGTAACGATTCGAGGGAGATTCGTCGAATTAGATTCGTCGTTGACTGATTTAAAGGATATTTGTATTCCACCGTGTATCCTTTTAACCCAATTCCATTCTTCCCTAGATTCTCGTTGGTAAATACAAGAAATAGGTTAGAACGGAGGATACTTTTGCTACCCGCTTCTGGCTTCTTCTTCAACCTTTTCCTACTATCAAACTTCAGACACTCTATTACTTTCGATTATCTATATTTCCACCAACATCTGTTCCTCGACTTCGCGTCAACTTCAACGTTGACAAAATCAGCAGAGAAAATAAGGCGCAACCAATGAAGTTATAAAAATATATTCAAGGAAGGTTCGGTTAAATCATAACGGATGAGGTTTGCAGATTAATCAAATAAGACGATCACGTCGCGCATAACAAATCTGCCGTCTGATCTTCGAAGAGGAAGCTGATTTGTCATTTATATCAAGACATCTAACTGAATGCGCGCACGGTCGATCCGAATCTTCTTACGCGTAATCCTATTTCCGGCAGAAGCAATCGAATCTGGAACGCACACGTCGCGCGAATTCGCCTCGAGTCTCGAAGCGCATTAATCGCGACGACAACGTGCTCGACTTCCAACGACGAATTCTTCATGCATATTTTATGCGCGCGTCGAAGATTCGCCGCCGCGAGTGGATCGGGATCGAACGATTTTTCCATAAGTCTGCATCGTAAATGGAGCAACGTGGCGGATCCGAAGATGCATGTCCGCGGCGAACGAGTGATTTACAGCGGGTGTCAGTTTCGCTAGACGAGGCGGAACCCTTGGTAAAAATTGCGCCGCAACAGGTTGCCCGTATGTACCTGCCCTGCTATGAAACCACTCACACAACCGAGCCAAGAATCTAGAACATTCGCTACGGAATATGTGGACGCGGGCCGTAATGCTCGCTTAACTGTGTGGATAAGCACGGAAACGATATTGACGCGATTTAATTCCGTGCCGGCGATAGAATACTTGTGAATGACGAATGGATCGAGGACAAAGCAAATGTTTATGCTAGTTTCATAGCTAGTGAACAGATTTACAGAGTGCATGTGGATATTTGGATGTACGCTCTCGTACACAAGTAGGATAACAAGTTTGATTACTTCGTGCAAAGTTCAAGATTGAATTTCAATTTTCATTATCTTATTTAGCAAGTGACGAGCGAAAACCTATGCGCAATTCAACAGATTCCTTTGCGATCTTCATCGATAATTAGCCAGCTTGATAGGACACCTCGATGGTAAGAATTTACGACATAGGCGAATTACTACGTCAAGGTATTAAAATCACCTAGGTAAATTATATGGAACGCGTTTAAATCTTTTATACTATGCGTCAAACTATCGCGGATGAACTGGTCGTAAAAAAATACGCTAAGGACGAATTGCGGCAAGTCATCGTTGCTTACGCTGAATCATTAATCTGTTTTTATCATGCTCGGCGCCGGTTTACGCAATCTTTGTGAATCAAAGGCCGTTTCCGTGAAATTTCGAAAATATGCGACACGTGTTATTTCTGCAAAAACAGTCGCATTACGCATTTCGTTTTTTTATCAACGTTCTGCCGTACAATAGGAATGTTATTTCTAGAAACGACCGCCTATATTTGTCATACTCTGTGACGCTCTTGCTAAAGACATCGTAGGTGTAACTCTGGACGAACATTCCATCGTTAATTCTACCCATTTTGTTTCGCCATCTTACGAAGAACATATTCCTATGTTGATTTTACTGAAAAACTGAGAGAAAAACCAAGAGAATAAGAAATTCCTGAGAAGTACCAGAGAACAAACGATGACAAGCTACCATTCTTTGGAAAGAAAGAAACGCACAAAGGAAACAAAGTTATAGGCCATGAAGCAACAATAAACATTGCGATTTTTGATCGAACAACACCCGTCTGAGTCAACGATAGCCGTCATTTCTGCGCGATCGTATCAGCAGACCGGATGAAAATACGATTCCTTTTTTATCTTTGCGTTCAAAGTGGCGGGTACGTAATCCCACCGGCGAGAAACTGCGTACTTGGTCGTTCTTCGGTGGCCGGTGATATCACGGCGCAAACGTGTCACGTGCCAGGGGACGTTCGCCGTGTCGAACGGAAGCTCGAGGAACGGCTATTCACGTGCAGCGTAATAACTCTGGCTGCCGTTCATTCACGGCGAACGTGCATTCATTCAGAAATGAATGACACACATAGCAACTGCCACGGCCGGATATCAACTTCCTCGTAAAATCATTATCGGGGCCGGGAGATAAAATTAATCGCGAATTCAACGTACACGCACACGAATCCAAAAAGTTGTTCGGCGCCACGTGATATCTCGAGAGCACAGAAATCGCGCGATTACGTGTCTTCCGGTTCATCGAGTCGCGCGCCGCGATGCTAATCTAATCGATGCTGCAGTACAGCGAAGATGCGTTTTAGAAATTAGTCGTGAATTAAATTTTCTTGGAAAATCATTTGGGATCGTTTCGCGCGAAGCCACGCGTCGTTTCGGTGTAACAGCTCAATTTTCTCAAATGGTTCATTTTACTTCTTGGAATATTTTTCTAATCTTCTCTCATTTTTCTAAACCCAATCTGACCCCTTCCTCTTTGGATAAGTTATCGTCTTCAAACGATATTACCGATTTCGTTCGTTCTTCTTCGTACTATCTGTCTTCTATCTGGTATTTTATTTGAAACAATTTCTAACGCGATAGTGCCGCGGAAGGCGAGCTTCGATAAAACTATATTCGTCAAAAATATGCGTCGTAAACGATAACGTGTGATTTCAATACGCTCGATCTAATTCGTACAAAGTTACGAAGAAGTTAAACAGAGCTTCGCGATTAGAAATTTCAAGCAATCGACGCACGATCCATAACACTCCAATTAGTCGATCAAATCGCTTTCCTGCCTTACGACCTTAAGCTAGATTTTAGCCGATCGATTTCACGTACGACCGATATTAACTGGGTGTTTACCAGCCGCGTGGAAACTCGGAGGTTAAATTGCTACGTCCGCAGGAAGCGGTCACTTTATCGAGAGAGAGAGAGAGAGAAAGAGAGAGATTCCGAAGTCTGATCGGATAGCGAGCTGGCAAGCGTGTTATGAGATCAGACGGCTGAAATAAAGCGCGTCACCGTGCGATTCGCAGAAATGTAGCTCGAGTTGATTCCGTATTAGTCGGTCGTGATTGCGGTCGTAAAAGATTCATTGTCGTGTGGAAAAGAAGACTTTTAAAAAGGCTGATTAATAATAAACAAGTCTCTTGATTCAACATATTCAGAAATAGTCAGTGTGTAAAATCTTGCACAATACCTCGACTGACTCATCAAACGCGTTAATACGATTTACAAAGAATTCCGTGAATCTTCTTACGGTAACGAGAATAATCGTTTCTTTGACAACTCTGGGAATGTATGATCGTCGATCAGCGTGGTACAGATTGAAGAATTGCACTATATCTTTTAATTGAAGGATATTGAAGTAATGATTATGAAATACAGTATAGTAAAAAGAAACAGTTTGTCAAGAAGGAACAAGCGTAAAACAAATTTTAGTACAAAGAAGATAGTGCAAACTACTAGAATTTTGATAACCAAAGCTGAGACGTATAGTTTCATAAATGTTTTTATACGAAAGAGACTGTTGAATTTCTAAGGTACATTAGAACATTCTAAGAGCCATGAACCTCTGATGATATACGCGAACTACGCATCAGCTGTACGTGACTGTCAATATATACAAATTCTCCACAGCCCTTTTCAGTCTTTCAGACGAGTGTACAACCCAGAAAAAGAACAAGGATCAGCGTAAACGTGCGGCGCAGAAATGCGTAAGTCCCGTCGAAGTTTCCGGCAAGAAAGAGCCCAGCAGAGATCCATGGGGACGCGAGAAAGGAACGAGACAAAACGGGAGTGTACGGTTTTCTCCTTCCTTCCTCTTTTTTTTTTTTTCTTATCAGACATGCGATTCACGTTCCTAGCCTCCAGCACCCCCGATTCAATCTAGGCGAGGTCGAAGGGTGGATTCTGGAAGGACCCGGGTTGCTTTGTGTTCGTGTGTCGAACAGTAAGAACGTGTCCAGAGTCGTGGAGGAGACAAGCTGTAGGGGAGGATTGAGCGAAAATTGGAGTGAGGGGTGCTCCTCTTGGAAAGAGAAAGTGCGAAAAAAAGAAAGAATAGAAGGGCATGGCAAGCTGAAAGTTTTCGAGCAAGGAACGCTTTATGAGCGAAATTGATGGCGAGATGCACGGACGGGCGAGTAAAACGTTTGCCACGTGACATCGCTGCCCTCTTCGAACCGCTCGTATCCGGTCGTGGTTCCTCTCGAAGCGTCAGCTGCGGTCCAGAAATCTCGCTCTCGTAATCTCATTCACGGCCGCCCTTGCGGTGATCGAGTCGTAACCTCTGATCTAAATTCGACACGACCGATCGAGTTGATCGAGCCGGACAAGAGAACGACCGATTTACCAGATCTCCAGTTCCGCGCGTGGTATCGCTATCTTCCACCCCTTTTCACCTATCTTTTTCTGCGAAAGTATCGTGGATCGGATTAGGTTAGAAGGAAACGGAACTTACCTACTTCTTCCGATGCCACAATTTATGAGACCTCCAGAATCAAGTTCGATCTACTTTTCTATATGCAGTTAACCCTCTTTTTACAACCATCGTGAATTTCTCAACATTATTTCAAATATGTATAGATACCACGCTATTGTATGTGGAACGACAGAAATACAAAATGCTCTTTTTGGATCGCGACTGACCGAGTTCCCTGTGGAAACTAAGTACGATCTTTCACTTATCAGTTTGCTCTCCTATTCCGATTCCTATTATTCGCCATGCATTTAGAGGTAGATTGGGAGAGGGGAAGGAGGAGAAGGTTTAGGTTATTATGTCGAGTGTAGTATGCTGTTCGACCCATGCGATGGTACCGTATTACCATCCTGAAACGCTCAATTCGGAATGGAAATTACAATCGATTTCGTTCTTCGTCGCAGTCGCTCGAAACAGAATTGGCACGGCTTCTCGTGTTTTTCTATTTCGATCGCGTATATCGAACGAGCCAAATCGCTCCACTTAAAGTAATTAAGTACGTATGTATATGAAAAATTTATGTTACCTTCTCGCTACTAGAAGATTCTAGCAATCGAACGGAAAACACTGCGGAGGTTAACGATGAATCGATTCAACAAAGTGGACATTCCCACGATCGTGATCGAGCATTTGCAATGCAAATCTGCTTACTTCGCTGCTATAAATTATTTCTCCGTAATCTCGTTCGTGGAAAATATCGAAGAAAAGTTTCCGTTAAAAAAACTATGGAAGTACAATCGAAGTTCTAAATTTGAATGGCAAGTTCTGGCGGAATGTAAGAAGTCGTGGAAAATCTTAAACGGTTTTAAAACGACGCTTTCGAAGATACGACAGCGAAGCTTCGAGATAAACGCGGCAGGGAAAAAAAGTAGCAGGCATCTGGTCGCGAATTCTTTTTCATTAAGACCAGATGCAGAGCAGTCGCGAGTTCATTCACAAGTAGACGTTTACGAGCGGTTCTTTCCCTCCGGGCCGCTCTGAAACTTCGACAAAGTCAAGTTCACGCTTCAGCAGCGGTAAAAACCGAGTCCCTCCGTAGACCGCCGGATGTCCTGTGCAATAAATTCCGTGGCGTGGCGGCGGCGAAAAGAAGATTGGATTCAACGAGCTTGAACTTTTTAATTCGCGTAACGCGAATTAAAGTAGAAGATTCGTGTGTCTTCTCGCGTCTTTACACGGTGGAACGATAATGATTCCTGTAACGAGAGCTAATTGCAAGCGAAGGCTTTTTCACTACGGTTGGAAGTAGAAAAAGTAGACGCTGTAAGCTACGCGAACTTTACTCCAGCCAATAACTCGCTGTCTCAAAGTTTGCCGCACCGTTCCTTCGCTTTACAAAATGGTACTAATTTTTTCCGCGAGTTTTAGTAAACTTTCGAGAAGTTCTTTAAAAGGAAGACAAACTTGGTATTTTTACGAAAATATACAAAATCGATTCCATGAAACGAAGTAGTTGTTACTCGTGGTCGTTAGGATAAAATAGAATAAAATCCCTCGGGAACGTACGCTATCGACTGTAAATATTTAAACATCCGGGATGTAGTTCGATCAAAGGATTAATATTTTTCTTATATTTTCTGAGTTATGATTGGAATCAAACGCGGACGTAAAAGTTTTCCACGATAAGTGAGTTAACGTATATTTGCAATAATTAGAAGATGTCCAAATACATAATTATGGATGATAGTATAAACGGCGCCAATGGTTGTCATGCGTTTTGTGTTTGCTTGCAAGAAACACACCGTAGACGGATGCCATATACGTATGAATAGCAACAGGCCGCAACACGTGTGCAACACCAACGCGTTTCCGGCGATTTTAAAAAGACGGAGATACTGTTTCGCGCGCCGTTTCATAAATTAGGATCCGGAGGATTTACCAGATGAATTACAGCTGGCTCGATAACGCGTCAGCCGACTGCTCTCTTTTCCCGTTTCGCGGCGGAAAGCTCGTGCTGCCGGTTCATAAATTCCTTTGCGTGTTTTTATTCGTTCGAACGCCTAAACAGAAAACGCCGTTTGCATGATAAAGCCGGCGACGTTCAACGTCGCCTACAATCTGAAATTCATGTTTGCCTCGATCGATACGGATAACATCGCAAAATTGAAAATTATACTTCACTTTACTACCCCCGCTCACAGTGGTACGTTAGTTCGCTTTTCTTTTTTACCACGCGTCAAACGAGATCGTTGAAAAAACGAAAGAAATGATTCCGTGAGTATCGGCACGCCATCTCGGCGCGCTAATAATTATCACTGACGATTAATGCGTTGCAGACTAGTTTATTCCACAAAACTAATTGTACGAGGTATATTGTGTGGCTCTGATTGATGAACGTGTAATTATCACGAAATTATCCGATCTCTGTGCTGCGCATTTTGCGACGACGTGACGCCTAATGTCGCTCACTTATGTTAATTAACGGTGTTCTGGAAAATCTGATCGAGAGTCAGTTCCGCATCTACACGTTTTGCGCAGGAAATATCTTTTTCTAGCTTGAATCTTTTAAATTTCCTTTTGGCTATATTATAGAAGCTACATTTTCTCGCAAGTAATGAGTGATAATTTACGAATATTATTTCTACTGGAATCTCTTCTGGAATCATCACAGGAAAGAACAAATCGGCAAACACGTGTTCAAATTCGATCGAACGGGACGGGCGCCATGGTGAACGGCAAAATTGTGAGCGCAAAAACGGCGCACGACATCGATTAACGCAAGATCCACGCGTACATTGTTTTCGCTTGTATTTCACCTAAATGATCACGGGCACACCGGTCGCGAGGACACCCTTTGACAATCGCAGCGGAATCAATCGCAAATTGTTTTGTCCCGGCTGTCTGCTCGCCGAGGAAATATGTACTTGACGCGACAGAAATTAATTTTGCAAAAACCCTGGCGCCCCGACGACTGTCCCGTAAATAAGCTCTCGCAGTTTTCGTTTCCCCTTTTCCTTTTTTGAATACTAAAGGTAATCTTTTTAATTTATGTCAGAGTGTGCTTAAATTTATGATGAGACCGGAATTGAGCTTTTTTTTTAGAAAGGATCGTAACGTGAAGCTAACTTACGTTATACAGTGGTTCAGTGGAAAGTATTCGGACAGTTATCATAAAAAACTTTTATACGCTAAAATCTTAATAGTGTTAGCATCACTTATTTACGCGTATATAATGTAAAGCTCGAACGACACAAAACAACAACATCTTCTCCATTTGCTGTAAGACGTCAGGACCTTTTAGCGAATAGGAGAATTCAGCCTCCTCATAAACAGTATTTTCAGGCAACGAGCGAATTTATCCAACAACATACTTTGTTCCGCAAGAGTTACGGACAGTATGGATTCAAGGATTACCAGAAACCCTTCGATGCTCTTCTCGAAGAGTTGCACCATTTATGAAAAGGAAAAGCCGTGATACAGTCGTAGCTAAAAGCTTCATTGAAATAAACGCAAGTGCGGTGTCGCGCAGCAGCCAGTTTCAAAGGACTCCCGTTGCCCTTCTGTAGAAGTGATTCTCCTTCTTCATCCCTAACTCGGTCCTGCCGCTTATGCATATATGTATGTATATTATGTGTCATGCATATATGCATGATTCGCGTACATACACGGAAGCGTGCACGGCCACATAGCACGTGCGTATATCCTCGATCCCCGTGGACGACACTGGCTTACAAATTGCCAAACTTCTTAGCAAACCGGGAGGAGGAAAGGATGACTGACGGTAAGGAAAGAGCCGGGTTCAAAGGAATCGGGAGAGGACGCGTTGACAAGACGAGGAGAGCAGGAAAAAGGAAGAGGCACTTGTTGTGCCGATCGAACATCCTACGAGTATGTCGAAACACGTCCAGCGAATTTCCCTTCTGAAATGCAGGATGTGTCGTGGCACGTGGCTATCGAAGGGCTGTTGAACTGGCGACTCGGAAAACAATAAAAAAAAGTCCCTGCATACTTGAGACTTCCATTTGGCGCGCACGATAATTCAGATAACGTATCTTTTAGAAGATCTAAAATGTAACGATCACAGGAGAAAAACGTGACAGGTACATTTTTAACGTACATTCTCCGATTATAATTGTGATGAATCTAAACGATCGTAATCATTCTATGATTAAGCAGAAGAATTTTAATATAGTAGCCACTGTACAAGGTCGAATTATTATATACCTAACTACTTGTTTCTATTCCTAGACTATTACCTATAGAAGACGTACTCGTGATCTTGATTTTTGTGATAATACAAAGCTAATGAAAGCACTGAAAGCGAAGGATAGCAACGTAAACGCTGTTTGTATCAATTTTACAGATTATTTATTTTGCGCAGGCAGAGTCTATAAACGAAACAACGGGGACACGTTACGAGAACGTGGACAAAGGACGGTACACAATAGGCCCGCGATTAATTTCGCCGATCGTCGTTGGATGACCGTATCGCAGTTATTTTATTAATATCCAATCGTATTTCGAAAACGTACAGCTCGAAATCGAAGGGCTGCAATAACCATCCATCCAATTTGCACGTGATCGCAGAAATGGACGCAAGGTGGCTCTTTATTAAATCAATTCCAATGGTAGCACAGGATGGACGAGGGCGAGGAAGGGAACCGATGCGTGACTGGGAGAGGGCTAATTACGAAAATATTTGATCTCTGTGAAAGATCGTATGTCGGTGCGCGCGTTTGCTCACGTATTACGTTTTACGTTGGTTCCGCTATAAATCATCCTTTCGTTCCCGACTGTCCGAAATTCCTTGTTTCTCCGAGTTATACGCCATTGTTTTGAAAAAGATTTAGCCCGTGTTCTCTATTGAGATATGTATAATTTTGTGTGCTAGACTAGATTAGCCGCGTAGTAGTGACACACGTATGTGAATATGAGTGTATGGAAGTATGTGTGTGCACAGCGTCTCGAAAAACAGATGAATGTAACTGTTCCGTTGACAGTGTGATATAGAAGATGGTGAGACAAAAAGAGTGCTGAGACGCGTGCAAATGTATATCGACGAAGATCCTGGGAATCGTTTATTAAATAAATCTAAAACTATTTTTATATGAATTCTAAGCGTAACCTTAGTGTTTCTTTACTTTTATTTCGGCAATTAAGATCCACAATTCTCAACATTCTCGTCGATGCTTTTAAGCTGAATTAAATGGATATTCGTGCGGAGAGACAATAGATTGGAACTGCATCTAATTCACGAAATATCGATTATATAAATTCAAAACAAATCACAAGAGAAGATCAAATATTCGCTTGTACGTCGCTTATCTGTCACGACTAACTAATAGCAGGTTTTGATTAAGCTCGTCGATCAACTTTTTCGTTCAAACCTCGCGAAACTGCGAAGGACGGTCGATGAGAAACCTTTGGCTTTCATGGCGCCAAAGAGAAGTAAGTTGAGTGTAATCGTAATGAGTGAAGTACGGAAGAGAGGGAAGAGAATGGCGGGAAAACAAATTCATCGAACCACTCGAAAGGCACGATTTCCCAAAGAACGTCTCCCGACGCTCGTAACCGCCGACCTCGTTGTTGTTTTCAACGCGAGCTTTCGTTTTCCTTCTGCCTCGTTGAGCGAACATGGCTCTCTACCACCTCTTAACCCGCAACGAAAATGTCGAAGCCGTTCCGTCCTGCATAATCGTGTCGCGACGCGGGGGAGAAGATAAATCGTTCTTCCGTTGTCCTCTTACGTCATTGTCGGCAATTAACTGTTGATGAAAAATAGTTATTTCTTTTTGCACGAGACGGTTGCGAGTGCGTGAGTAATTGATGAGTGAGGAAACCATTAAAGCTCCGAAGGAACGCTTTAAACTTTTCAGCATCGATTTTGTACAAAGAATAAAATAAATTTTTGGTAGATGGATCAATGTCGAGTTCGTGACAGAAAGTAATTTGTAAATTTTTAGTTCTCCAACCAGTGGTCGCGAGATTTTTAGTATTAGTTATCAAACCTGCTTCGATATTGAAATCTCGATAAATTTGATCACTTACAATTTCCCTCTAAATTTAATCTGTGTACGTTCCAAGCTAAAAGAACGAAAATGAAAAAAAGTACTTCGACCAGCATATAATTAGATTCAGCGAATCCGACAGGGAGAATGATCTGGATAATAACAAAAGTGGTCGCGCATTTCAGCGAACGGTCCCGATTACAGAAGTAAAAATTCCCATTGAAGGACTCCCATGGGGAGAGACAGAGTGCGCGTCCGCATGCTGCCAGAAATATAATTAAAAAGTGGTAGTTCGATATCGTGTCGCGGACTGAATAAAACCGCGTAATGGATTTTTTCCATTTACTTGGTCCCCTCGAACTTTCTCCGGGCGTCATGAATCTTCACAACGTCTCGGCAACACCCTAACGTGTGCGCATACGTGAAATGGCGGTCTCCTGTATGGTATACAGGATCGTGTGTTCCCAACGACACGGAGACCCGACGGGAAAACGACTTTGGGTCGTTTCCACACCTCCGACCAAGGGTAGGCGCACGACGATCCTACGTTATAGACTCGCTTCTCCTGCTTCCAGGTCTTTTACCCTCGTCCTGCTTTACGACTTCATCCGATGCCCGTGCATTCCGCCTTCTTTACGGATGTTCTCCGCACACGTTGCTGATTTTATGCCCTTGAAATCTCTATACACGATGTAGTTTGTACCGCAAGTTTAACAAAGCACCGGTACTGTTTCTTCTAGTTTCTACCAAAGGTTAATTACTCGAATAAGATCTGCAGAAGGATCGGAGAAAATTGTATTTCTAATTCGTAATTCTACGAAGAACGGGCAACGTGTGGATTATCTAAATTCGATCCTCATTCAGCTTCATCTACGATTACGATTTGTTCAGTAATCCAAGACCGAAGCAATAGCGCATATACCCGGAAGAAGAATTACGAAAATGGCGTTAAGTTTGTCCAAGTCGTTACCTTAACGGCCGTGTAACACGTAACGCGATAATGTGGCGAGCGAGACAGAAGAAGGCATCCCTTACGAACATCCTTTATACTTGTATCCCACGATACATCCAGTCAGCCAGCCAAGCAACCAGTCAGCCATGGAGTTAATGGAAATGCTGGGAGCATGGGAGCGCATACTAAACGACCTGACCTCTCCCCCCTGTGCAACCGATGACTTTTCGACTTTTCCTCGCGTTTCTACCGCTTCCTAGGGACACGCAGCGACGATCCTCCTTCTCATAACTTCGTTCGTCCGCGAACCCATAAATTTACCGCGACAACGCATAAATCAGACGTGCGTGCCCGAACGTACGCAGGTCAGATAGACGACTCGAGGAGAAGCGATCAGCATTCCAACCGCGGAGAGACCTTCGATATATACCGGCGGCGTAGAGTAAACACGATCAGCGTACAACGGGAACGATCTTTCCTCCTTCTCGGATCGACAACGTTGGAAGAAGCGCGCGATACCTTGTTACGATGTTCGAAGCTAGTCGATGTAACCTCCAGTCTATTTATCACGACCGCGGCGGAATTACGCGCGCGTTCTGCTACATCCACGGGCGACCGCGTCGAAACTCACATATACGTGGTTATCGTATGTTTCTTTTCGTCTTTCTCCTTTTTTTTTTATTTATATGCCCATCTATGAAAAGGGTAGCTACCTACAGAAGAGGAAAAGCGATAGAGCACGAGAATTTGCATCGCTCTTCACATTTCGCGACGTTTCGATTAATTTACGTGAAAGCGCCTTTTCACTGGCAAAAAAGAAAAAGTCGCCGCCTCGACGATTCGAAACGCCTGCACGAACGAACGATCCATTTGCGGATCCCTTGGCTTTTTTCTCCGAAACTTTCGTCGATGAGCAAGAAACAAAAAACGGAGGAAAGAAAGGGAAAAAATACAAAAACAAGGAGATCGACCGGACATGCATCGTTGCGACTACATACCGTCCCAAATCGGTGGCCTCGGATGGGTGGTACTCAGAGAAGAAGTTCGAAATGATCGATGACCGGCCGATATTGGTAGCGACATATGGAGTAGCGTATCCGCCAGCTTGCTCCTATAATGGGCGCCGCCGCAACCTTTTTCCACGCGCTGGAGATGTCACGCCTCTGATGTCACTCGAGAGCAAATTTCTACTTAACGACTCACGGATATATACGAAGGATGTATACACGACTGCTCGCGAACGTTTACTTCTCACGCAGCGGCCTTTTTACGGGGACTTTCGACGCATCAATCAGGGCCTCGTGACGCGAGAGACGTCCAGAAAAGAAAATAGAGAGGCGGACGTACCAGTGAAACGGATAAACGAGCGAAACAGGAGAGGTACTCCATTCGGTTTCACGGTTTCTACGTTGTTTCAAACGTCAGTGAAATCGTGCTACTCTTCTTTCGTCTGGGTCGTTATGGGCGGAATGGCATTCGTGCAAAGGGTACTTTTAATCTTTTCTATATTTATATCATACACTGCATTCCGTGCGCGATACGAAAAACGCAAACCTTTTTACGTAAAATACAAATGTAAAATTTGTTCTGCAAAAAAAACAAATTGAATTATCATCAACAGTTTGTATATATTAATACGCTTGGCTCTAATCATTGATAGCGTACACGCTATAATTTTGTAGCCACTCTAAGTTGATATCTATAAATACGTATAAGAGTATCATCATTGACGGATAACGACTCTTCATCTTGGTGTTCAAAGATTTCCAAGAATTCCAGGACAAATCCAGGAACATTTACAAGAATTTTACGTTCGATGTCACTCGACTGATCCGTCTAATATTAATTAATCATAGAATCAGCGAGTGTTTCTCCGCGTAGAACTTTCCAAGTTTACTCTAGCACTCTCGTCGTAATGAAAATTTCGCGACTCGTAAGCGAGTCCATAGATAATGAGAAGAGGGTAACGTCAAGAAGAAAAGGGAGAAGGAAAGAGGTCGCTATCGAGCGTCGAAGAAAAAATAACGAAGGTAGCCTGGTTCTCTACCCGTGCTCTCGCATCTCTTAATCAATTATTGTTAGACCCGTCCACACCTCCCCCGCCACTGCCAGTCGATTTCTCTTGAAAAATTGATCGGGGCCTGTCTTTTGCCGACCCTTCTATTCCTTGGCGAGCATACGCCGGAGATGAGAGAAATGTAGGTCGAGGGAAAAAAGTCGAAAGTTGGCTGGAACGGCGCAACGATGCTTAATTCGAACGCGTAAAATCAGGAGTCGTAATCTTCGTCGAATTAAGATCAAAAATCCACGGGATCGATCGGCTTCATTAGGCGGCCGAGATCAAACGAATGGCGCGTGAGCGTCGAAATGAAAAATGTTGGAATTATCTTGCTCCCCCAGCGCCGAGTCTTGCAACTTCTCGCGTCTAGGGGTGACTGCTCCCGGAGTCCTTCCTGATGGTGCATCCCTAGGAAAACTCATTACTCTGTCAGGGATATTCATCAAGCTTTGATTATTTGCACGTCACACATTGAAGCTCGTCTAGATCTCGCGTCTTAAAAGCTCCCGACGCGACGCTTCCTTGTTTATACGTTGTTTCGCTACGATTGCGATTTTGCCTTTGGTATTATTGTGCGTCAGAGATAACGTTAGGAATAGGTGGAAGATTCTTAGGGTAGATTGGTACAGTGACAAATGGTTCGAATATTGGGTTATCGTGACAATATTTAAGTTGAGGATCGGGGCTTGACACGGTTGATATAAGACCTTCGAAACATTTTCTTCTCCAGGAAAAAGAAACTTCCTATATTTGATAGTTCTCTCGACTTCGTATATCCAATTCGTACCACGACTTCCCCAAACAAATTCTCCCAAACATGGAAATAATTCTATATACGCAAATCTTCCTTATCGCTTCTAATCCGTCTGTGTCCTAGAAAGAAGCTCGTAACACGGAGAATTCAAATATTTAGGAACATGTTCGATCGAATCGAGCTAAATATTTACCTAAGACAAAATGAAAAGAACGAGAGAAGGTTCGACGGAACCGATTCGGGGGATGAAATGAGCGTCCAGTCGGGAAACATATTCGAGGATGTGGACTCGGTGGTCTTCGACTCTGCCGATTCGAAACTCACCCTTCCGCCTATCAATTCCCAATAGGTCGGCGCTCCGCTCGAGAGCGTACTCGACTGTCCGACAGGAGAACAGGAAGAGAGACGGAGAAAGAGAGAGGAACGTAAGGGCTCCGTGTCTCGCGGCGGCGGCGGCACGTCGAATTCTTCAGTCGTTAGGCGCGCAGGCTGTAATTGACGTGGTCGAATAATGGAGTGCTGCCAATGGGCACAAAGGGCGAATGCTGGATGCGGTGGTGCCGCATGAAAAGCCCGAAGGGTGGCAGAGGGAGAGGGTGGCGAACGGTCAGAGCAAAGTTCCTTGCGATCCAAAAGGAGACAGAACGTTTTTATCCCGTTTCCGACCCCTATCTGATCAGGAATGCCTCTCACGACTCGAGTGATTTATTCCCTCCATTTCTGGGGATTATTTTATATATAGATCCGGGCCAGAGCCACTCTGGACGCCGTGCCGCGCTGCGTCGCGTCGCGTCGCATCAGCATCACGTCTCCTCTCTTCTTCCTTGGTCAAAACTCAGGGCAAAGACTTCCAGGATCACCCACCCACCGTCTCTGTTCCGCATTTCCGGCGTCGCCACCAGCCTTTTCGAAAGTACCAGTCCTTTCGAATTCCTGACTCGGCAGCTCCCTCTGCGCGTACCCACAAAGGGAGTTATTTCTTGAATTCTTTCGCCACGCGAATTCCCGCCGGCTAGGGTGTCACGGTTATAAATCGCTCCACCCCCGATCAAGATCCCCGATTTTTATTCGGCAGACCGAGTTGCGATTCGACGCACCATGTACCGGATCAATTTTCAAATTCTGTTAACAACTGTGTCTATGTTACATATATCTATACGTACATCGCGTCTGCTTTTTGAATTATCGAATGACGCGATATCATAAGAGAATGGAGGGAAGAAAAGCAACATCCAACCCTCTTTTCTCACATCGAAGAAGCGCCAAGACTTCGAAAATATCATTCCGTGTAATGGACGAATGGAAAGGGGGGAATCGTTGGAACGAACTGAGCAGACAGACGGTACCGCCAAAACTTTTTTCCAGCCGACGAATCTCTTGGAACATGGGCGCAGCGAGAATCCGGTGTCGACTTTTCGCGAAATGCTGCGAACACCACGGCAGCGCCATAACTTTCGAGATTTGAGAGATATCAGTCGGGCTCCGGTAAATCACCGGCAATCATTCACAAGATTTCACGGGATAAGAAACGTGAAACGTATTCCCTCTGCCAACTTCTTTGTTTCTCTGTCCCTCTTCCTCTCTTCCGTAGCCCAGCACTTTCGACCTCCTTTTTCCATGACCACGTTAGCTGCTCGACACTTGGCGAACCACGTAGGGCCACGTCCTACGAGAATTCCATTAACGAACAGAGAATAGCTTGTACCTAGAAGAGGATTAATTCTTCGCTGGATTAACACCAATGTATCGTGTTTTACGGATTGGCTCGATCGACTAGTCGACTTTTATTTGGTCGACACTCGTCCAAATCGGATTCGATCATACGTAGTATCGGTATCGAGCTACGTTACGCGCCTTCAAGGGGCAATATCGTTAACATTTTCAACGTGTCCTTTGACAGGGGTGATTCGGTAGTATTTCGCGTTGATGTTTGCTCGTTTAGGTACTTTGAAAAATCCCTCCAAATCCCTTGGTTTTCGTTTATCCTTTTGTTATCGCGCGTTGGGATACACCGATGTGTCGTCAGAGTTTAATTAAAGAAAATCCAACATCGTCGAACGATGCTTTATTCGAATGGACAGCATGTAGTTAAAGAAACATTTCTTGGTTTCCTCGATGGCCGTTTAGTGCAGGGACACGTAAAAGTTTATCTCAACGTCGATAAAGTGTGGAACGAATTCGTACAAAAATGCGTTGTGAACGTACGTGAAAATATTTAATTCATGGACGCATTTCATATGATTTATAACAGCGATACGACAGTCGATGCCCGCCTATATGCTTTTATAGTATTGCTCCGCGTCTCCTCTTCCGAGGGAACGTAACTTTCTTGTATCTTCAATAACGGGGGGGGGGGGGGAAATAACTGCTGGCGAATATGCGGGAAGTACCCGACGCTAATTTTGATAAAAGTTTGTGGGTTTATAAAAGGAATACAACTTTGTTTTCCAGTAATAGCAATAAAAATCCATTTGCTACGAACAGTTTCCTTCTTACAGATAACATCTAAGAGGTTATATAGACGAATATTCAAAAGATACCGTGCTTCTACCGAACGTTGTCGAAAATTCTCCTTATCCTTCACCCAGTTTCGCAGTTCTTTACGGTTAATCGATTATAAATCTTCTAACACGAAAAAATTTCACTAAGGAATACCGGAAATTTCGTCATAAGGAATGACGAAAGCGTGACGACGATTCTGAAAAACTACGCAGCGGTATAGCCGAGCATTTTCAAAATAGCCGCGCGCTGGTAAAATACTGCACCGTGTAAATCAATCGGCTGAGCGATCGCGAGACGCGACGCTCTTAAATTTCCCTCGAACTGACGGCCGCCAACGAAGGTGCGCAAAGTGCTAGATTGTCGGTTATAGGATGTCCAGACTCGTCAACTCGCCCTATTGGCCGTTATGTCCGCGCTCGTCGTAACGTTTGTTTGATGGAACGCGCGTTACGTTTAAGGTGAAACTCTCGAAGTGATTGACGAAGGCTATTAGGGATATTTCGATTTCGATGGCAATGTGCAGATTTTCGAAGATTCAGGAGTAACTTGGAATTAGGATAGACGACGACGATATGGAACCTTGCAACCTTACGCTGTTTTTACCCGATAATTTATTCGCGCATTTGTTATTTTTCAATATTCAAAATTTCGAATCTTATCGTCGATATCGAAATTCATCCAGCCGCGTGACCGTAACTAAAAAAAATGCACACATAAAAATGTCCGCAAAAGCCAGTCTCCTAAATAAAAATAAGTCTGGTAAAAAAAAGAGTGACGTGAAAAACGCGGACGGTTCCCTGAAATATCGAAATTCGCAGTTTCGTATCGAGCAACCGAAAGTTTAACTACCTGCTATTTCTGCGTAAAAACCACACGCTTTTCTCGTTCTGGTTCAGACATTGCTCACGACTATTCCCTTTCGACTGGCAGACACGCAACAACCAGCGTTTATATATTATTCCGTTGGAAATAATAATATTGCAAGTGAGGAGGGGTGGCAGATCGACGGCATTGCGTGGCGGAGCCATTACCGTGCCTAAAGCACCGAAATTATCGGTGTATCGCGTGGCGAACGGGGGTGGCCGGTTCTCTTGCGAGTGTCCCGGCGAAAAAGAGAGCGAATCGCAACAAATCACTCGATATCTCGGAAGCCACGCGCCGAGAAAGCCGGCGAACAGCCCCGAGGAGACAGAACCGAAGGAAAGAGAGAGACGAAGAGGAAAGGGAGACCGGAACAACCACAGAGACGCAAGAACTTTTCTTATTTACGAGCGAGCTTATTTCCTCGGGCTACTGCATATGGATATCAGAGCGAAGCGATGGCACGCAGCGCGGCGAGCCGAGGTGGATGCGAAAATCGGCCGAGCACACCGCCTGGAACTTTAATGCTACCTTCCAAGCCCTCCTTTCGCCTCGCTGGTCAATTCTCTTCTTTCTCCACTCCAGGGACTGCTCGTGTCAACCGCCCACTCCACACACCTTGACACACGCTCGAATCAGTTCGCTTTCTCGCGCGGAAAGCCGGAGAAACTTCAAGCTAAAGGATTAGAAAAGGCGCGGTTGGCTTTCCAGCAAGAGAATCTCGATGCAAATGAATGGAATAAGTCGTAAGGTTAATGTAATCTAGTTAATCGTAATGACGGCTAATGGAATACCAGACGTTTTAGAAAATTGTTTTCAAGAGAATTTTAATGAAACAAACAGAGTTCGTGGTGAGATCGGCGGGGAGATTCTAATTGAAGTAATTTGAACTCGTTCCGTCGTTCGCACGAGAAGATTTAATGGGATACCTATATCCTAATGTATCGCGTTATCTGGTAAATAACATCAATCGGATTAATCGTTAAAATGAACTTCAGTCGCATTTGTTGACTCGAGCCGCCACACCGGTGAATATTTAGGCAGAAGTCGGTGTTCATTTTGCAGCGATTTGTGTGTATCGATTTACTCGGATTTATTTACCTGATCATTTCTATTAACCGTTGATTCGTGATATACAATAAACGGCTCAAATATGTAAAATAATCGACTCGATTGAAATAACATTCTACAGGGGTTAAACTTTTAAATTTGTTTGCTCCTACGAAAAATAAAAAGAGAAAACATAAATTCCGTTCTCAGGTATAAACTTTATAATCGACCATTTCGCATGTAGCGAAGCGAAGAAGACGATAGAAACGCGATTCTATTTTCCAGAGAGTTCGTCGCGCGCACCGCATAATATACAGAATTCAAAAAGAATTTGTGCGTTAGTCGCTGTTTAAGACACCGTTAAACCAGCTCACAGTACACTTATTTTTACGACTAGAAGACTTCCTCTGTAGTTATGAAAAATTCACCCGTCCAAAAGTCGTCCAGTAAAGAGAACCTTCGTACTTTAAGGCTGTTGCCACGTGCATGTTCGCAGCGTCGACAGAAATTGTATTAAGGAAATTACCCCACCCCGAAACTACCACGAAACATTAGTCTTCGACGACCACATTCTTTGCAACACTGTAACTGCTTTCACTTCGACAAAAAGTCTCGACGCCTCACGTTGCAACATTGCTCGACAAAAAGAAGAAAACTTGCGGCAGAGAGAACCGACAAGTATTTACAGGTTGATCAAGATACCTAAAGTTTAACCGGGTTGGTTTGACTTTGTGTAGTCCGATTTCCAGGATGTAGAAGTCACCGGTTTCTTCGTGTTCTTAATTACACTGGTTTGCCGTAAAAGGCTCGCTTGGATCCGGAAAAGAATTTGGATCTGAAAGGATCTTCTCGTTGAAGTAGCCGAATTATCGGACCCACGTATCGACTCCTTTTCGAGTGTGCCGGTTACGTCGTGCGAATCAGCACGTAAGAAGATTAAGAATACAGAGAACAAGCAGACAGCAGCGGCAAAAATGTTGTCGGAAACGTTGCAAAAATGTCAAGGAAATGAAAAGATACGTTTATCGATTTTATTGTAGTTTCGAAGAACAGGTGATACGTGGAATATTAAGAGATACCGTTGTTGTCGACGAAAGAAATAGCACAACATCGCATCAAAAATTGGTGGAGGAACGACAATGCGGAAATAGTGGTAGAATAATTTTTCAGAAATCAGCAGAATGTTCGATTTCTCCGCCGTTATCATTCTTTCCCGAGAAAACATTAGGACTATCAGCGATAAAGGTAAGAAAGCGACTGGATTTCGCTCACGTCCGAAGAAAAAGTGAATCTGTCGTCCGAGAGGGAATCACGTCGCCGGAAACGTACTACCTACTCTGTCACAGTAGCACGTCACTGACTGTTTCTTGATTCGAGCACAGAGATCGACGACGGAGCCCTGATCTCCCGACAGGGTCCAGAAATTCGTTTCGTACGGTTAGTGATGGACAAGATTTGTTTGAATTCTGTCACGACCTCCCCGATCGTTCTCCGTAAGGCAAAAGGGACAGGTCGTGGTCCCTTTACAGAAATTGGATGCAGGATTTATTCGTGAAATCGGAACGTATTACCGAAGCAACGTGACCACTCAAAACCAAACGAAATATATAAAAATCATACTAAAGAAAACCAGACAGTAGCATTCTGTATAATAAACGATCCTTGTTTTAAAATATCTTGACCACTAGAAAATTTTCTGTGACGCATTTGTCGCGTAATGAATCAGCAAGCGGAACAATTACACGCAGATGTTTGTACTTGTTAGATAATTTGAGTTAATTCGTCAGGATAGAACAGAGGTAAAGGAAAAGTGAGAATTCCTAAGTGCCTTGAATATCGGTATTTAGATGACGCGAGATAACTCTACCTATTCTGCACACGAACCGCATGCACAAACGGGTTCAACTACATACCTCCGCGTGTTTGCGCCGGAATTCTCCGAAGGAGAATTTCCTTACCTTCAATTACGTGTTAAGGTTCAGTGTATAATTTTCACCGCGTATAATTTAAAACAACCATAATTATGTTATTTAGCCTTTCGATGGTCTTGGTATTATGCGGTATTTTTCGGTTTTCCAATAGAATACTAGAGTAATTTTGTATTTACCTTCTCCTTCTGCGGATCATCCTCGATCTGAAATAAAACAAAACGCAGCAATTACCATTTAATTCTATATTTTGAGACAAGAACTTATTCGCAAATGAAACAAAATCATTTCCTAGATCGTCATTGAAAAATTACGTCGAAATACGAAAAAAAAAAAAAAAAAAAAAAATAGGAAGGCGCGACGAATATCGGAAATTTGTTTCGGATATTTGCTTTCGAATCCCCGAATACGCAACGGAAACATTATCGATATCCGTACGCTATTTCTGTGGCTACAATTTATATTTAACCATTATCTCGAGCAGGATCCGCGTTTGTAAACATCCTCGAAATGGACCATCGATAGATAAAAAGCAGTCACTGGTCGCGCGATTAAACGGCGTCAAGATAAGAGTTCATTGCAATCCAATTACCTCCGCCACTCGACAGGGGGTAATTAATCGTACGGACGATGGCTCGCGAGTATCGACCTAGTAATTGTTAAGCCAAGACACGGATTACCGATATCTCCGAGTTGAATTTCACGATGTTTTGCACGAAAGTTATCGAGTCGATTCCGACGTCACGTGAAACAGCAATGAGAAGTATGGAATTTTTGCTGATTTCATACTTTGGGTTGTTTAAAAAGAAATCATGGAAATTATTGGAAATTGTGAAGAGTGACGA
Source organism: Bombus terrestris (assembly GCF_910591885.1). Classification (NCBI taxonomy): domain Eukaryota; kingdom Metazoa; phylum Arthropoda; class Insecta; order Hymenoptera; family Apidae; genus Bombus; species Bombus terrestris. The sequence goes on from NC_063275.1 coordinate 16,263,438, forward strand.
ATACAAATGTTACGACTGAATAGAGAAACTTGTACTAAGAATATATTTATTAAATTATTAATTTATTATTATATATTAATTTATTAAGAATATATTTATTAAATTATTTATTAAATAATCTCTATATTACATAGTACGATTAATCCTTAAAATTATGGGACAGTTTACCGAACGATAAAGCTTTCTTTATAATTACAATAATACTTGAATACTAATACTAATTACAATAAGTACTTGAGTTTAAAGTTGCAACAACTACGATATCGATCTCGTGCACGCAATTTATCGTCTGATAAATTTCATACATTTTATTCCACAGACGGTAGACACCTATATTTCGATCACGATTACAAGCTCGATCGTCTATTTCCTCGACGCATGAGTTACGCGCAATAACGTCGAGTGACCTGTGGAAAATGCAAAGGGAAAATTAAAAAAAAGGATGGGAGGGGGATACCAGAAGGAAAACGATAATAAATAACTATGGAGACGCGTGTGACTTCACGTTCGAGATGTCGCAACAAATCATTGATCTTCACGGAAATTAAATCCGTACACCGTGAAATAAAAATAAAACTTGTACGCAACACAAGTCGAAGATGTAAATAAACAACGTACAAAAATAATCATACGAAAACGTAGACGACTAAATATACAATGTACGTAGATAAATCCGAAATGTAAACAAATAATCTAAAAATATACGTAAATTGAACGAAGATGTAAACAAGCAAACAGAGGGTGTACAATAGGTAAACAAAGTCACAACGTCAATAATCAGATTGAAAATATAAATAGATAAGTAAAACATACGAATAAATCAAATTCTCTTCGGTGAATGAATTAAACGTTCGAATTTATAGCAATCCAGTTTTTTCAACAGTTTAATTTCACTGGCACAAACCGCAAAAATTATATACAGAAGTTCCCACCCCATTCTGCTGCGCAATTTTCTATTCCAATAACGAATATTTATGGAAAATTGTGTCTCATAGGTTCAATATAAATAAATCATCGCGAGCTCGTTAAAAGAGACACGGGAAGAAAAATTCTTTATTATCTCGACCGCGAGATGTTGTTGGTTCATGCGATCGGTGGGAAGGGAAGAAAATATAAATGCACGGGCCGGTGTTTATGGCAGCTCGTTACCACCGATGGTTTTTAATTTCAACCGCACCGGTTTTTTCCCTTCTTTCCTTCCATTCAAATACCCTTAAGTATGTTTACATGCACTACTTAACCCATTGTACCCGAAAGGGGTACGAGAGGGAAAGAAAATGGTTGGGCAACTGGGCCCGTGCTTCTCCGGCATCCACGAGGGGTGATATGAATATTAATAATAATACTCCTGCGCCTTCTGAAAAGCAAATTTTAGAATAACAATAGCTTGGTCCGCCTTTCCTCTTTGTTCCAGCGTCTTCGTATCGCGACACTGAACGCGTACGACTACGCGGTATTAGCGTCGACGGGACGCAATTTCATAAATCTTCACGCGAATTACATTCAGGTATTGCAATCGTGTCCTGACTACGACATTAAAGAACCAACATGGCGACAATACCGATCATTTATCATCGTTAATCGACACGTTGGACAACGAGGAAAACAATATCTCGGGCCGGAGGATCGGCGAGTGAAAGACAAAAAAGAATGTAAGATATCGATGACGATGAATCGTTTAAAAGTTTTCTCTGTATCTCGCGTGAATATCGTACAATGCGTGGCTAGGTTAAATGGCTAATAAAGACGCAATTTATCGGCCGACGATACAAATCGCGCAACGCGTAACCGATACGGAAACAAATGCTTTTTAATCCAGTGAACGCTATGTTCTATCTGTATCAGCGACGCTTAAGTACGTTTACATGGTCTGGCTAACCCCATTACCATCCGCCAACGTGTCCAGGGGGATGCAAAAGGAATAAAGAGGAGAAAGAGAGAGAAAAAAAGGGGAGGAAAAAAGGAGGCATGTTGGAGGTGGCGAGGAGGAAGGCTGCTAGAGAGGAGAAGCGAAAACAAGAGAGCAACAGAGGAAGATAGAAATAGAGGACATAAGGGAGCAAGAAGGAGGTTGGTGCGGTGTAAAAGCGGCTTCCTCGACGTGTAAGGTACGAGTGTAAGGCTCTTAAATGGTTATTGGATTGAGACCCTGCTCGAACGAGCGGGAACTTACTTGGCGATATCCTATCGTGGTAGCGGTGTTCATGGTCGAGGGAATGTTCGGGGAAGGGAGAAGAGTAGATAGGGGTGGAAAGGAGGAGAGAAGGAGGATGGCGTGGAAAGGCGAGAAACGGGGAGAAGAGGAGAAGCAGAAGAGGAGAAGCAGAAGAGGAGCTGGAACGTGTAAAAGAACGGGTTGCATCGTAGGCCACACACGTATCGTGTAAATAGAGATAGCGGAAGAAAAGGTGGTGGTAAGGTGAGAAGGGAAGAGAAAGAGAGAAAGGGCGAAGAAGACACACAAACAGGCCGAGTTGATGTGGATATTCGTATGCTCAAGGTATGCCGACCACCGCGGTAGCCTCTCTGTTGTGTCCCAGCCGGCCAAGTTTTCTTAACACTTTATTGCGGCCTATTGTAGCGTTACCTCGGTGAAACGGTACAAGTGCCATATGAAACATTTAGTCGTAAGGGAAACACTTAATTTAACCGAGGCCAGGCCGCCTTCTTCTTTCAATATTCTTTCGCCGCTTCAACGCAGCCCTCTCTCGTTAGATACGCGGCACACGTGACCGTCGTAACTATTGCTACCGAGCTGCGCTTCGTTAATGGCACCACTGTTAATTATACGCGATTACGTTGCACCGCCGAACGTCTTGCCGGACCGTCTGTATAATGTTTCCTCTAACGAACTTAAGGTACTGCACTGCAGAATCATCCGCATGGTAGATAGAGCGAGACGCGTAATCGATTTCAATGAAACTATTTGGATGCAGACAAGGAATCTATGATACGTTTGAGTAGGCATTTCGTTCTAACACGGCGTACAACGACGACACGATTCTTCCAATTGAAGATAGTAACGCGGTCCCCTTATTTTGTTTTTTTCCTCGGGCGTGCAATTTAAAACGCAGCGTAGTATGTCACAACTCGCAAATAAACGTCGCTTTATTTACCATTCTATCGCAAGATTAACAGCTGTCACGATGATAGAAGGAAAACGAAGAAAAGCAACTACTTCGCCGTATACGGAGAGGAAGATTTAGAGTTCACGGGTCAATGAAAGCTTCGTGAGATGCGTAATGAAAACAAATTGCGAGACATCTGGTGAGACGCGAACGATAAGGCGAATTAAATGTACGTCCGTGTATACACTCGTATCCCCTTGCGCGCTCTTCAAATCGTAAATTAGTGGAACCAATTTAAGATCGCGTGGATGTTAAAAATTCCAGGATAATTTCACCGTTATCCCTGGTAAACGCGAGGGAACCACGTTCCTTCCTGGCTGGGACCGGAAGTCGGAACGAACGAACCGCCGCGCCGCACAAAGAAGAGTTTTACGCTGATCGTTAGCCTCGTCCCTGCTCCGCCTTCTTCCCAACAACTTCCGCTCGTGTATGCAATAGCAGCGTCGCAAACAGCAACAAGCTCCTGTGGCAAACTGTTACCGATATTACCCTGCCACTTAGTTACCAATTTACTTGGCTGGTTGAGGGGCGATGGCGGGTTGGCTGTGAGGTAGTTTCCGCGATTCACGCACGTTTACATGTAAATCCAGATATAAACCGAGGTCCTAGTTATTGCCCCGGTGTTACGAGGCCGCGCCACAATGTCGTCATTGGAAGAACGTTTTTAAGGGTTCTACCGTTTTCACGGTTAGCACACGCCAGATAACGATGGAAATTGACCTGACCGAGGGGAGCTTGCTTCGCCGTCGATATCGTTGAACCTCGTCGATTGAATTCGAATCGCGCGTGTTCTACCCGGTCACGACTTAATGACGCGATTTAACGAATGTTTAAGTGAAATTTAAACAGACAAAAATAGATGACGCGTTCGATCGAATAATCGTCAGGAACGTTATTAATATCTTTGAAAGCGTGAGACAATCGAAAGTAATCGTAAAGAATGTCCCCTCTTATTCATCGATGTCCCAGATGGTCTCAGACGAAACGAACGAATTCGCGTACTTAACTTGCCGGATTAAATATGTCCTCGTTTAACTTCTCAACGATTGATCGAAGTAGAAGCGTAAACACGGTTAACGAGGTTAAATCTCGCCTCTACAGATTCGTTACCGAGATCGAGTCAAGGTTTCACACGGCCACACAGACTGCACGAAGTTTTCACGGGGAGGGAAGAAATCCGTCTATTAACTCTCCGAACTTCCTCCTCGACTTCTTTTCAACGGATCTGTCGATTCAAACTTCCTGAAAGAATTTCCGCGCCGTTTTTAATTAGCGAACGTTTCACGCGTACCACGCGACATCAGTGCAATGCGCCGATTGAAATCGCACGTTCGTCGACTTTGGATCTTATCAAACGTAACTTGTTCGCGTGTCGACCGTCATTCAAGCTGACGAGCGACGAAGAAAAGCGACAACTTTGAAAAAATCTTCGAAACGAAACCCACCGAAAACCGTCTCGCCGAGTTTTCAATGCTCGTTCCACGCGTGAATCACGCTATTTAAGTTTCGACCGAGTATGGGAGGAATAGAGGTTCGCGAACGCACGCTGTCTGCCTCGTTTTACACGCGAAGATACTCTTCCCCGCGTTGAAATTGAAACACGAACTCGCTTCATCAAATCCGACTAGCAGCCACTCTAGATTCTCTTTCTGTAAATACGCAGAACCCGAAGAAACAAAAGAAGACGAACAAAAAGAAAAAGATTGGATTGAAAATCGCGAACAGGTACGCTTACGCGGGAACTTTCGCCGCAAGGACTCGCAAGCTCGCCAATTAATTCGAGTGGCGTGGCGCAATTAATTTGTTTCGGGCTGCGGATGCCGCTCGTAAAACGTGCGGATAAAATTAATGAAACGGGGATAGAAGGAGATCTGAGTCGGCGCTGCGGTCGCTGAAGGGAAGCCAAAGCGCGGAGAAACGAGCGAAGAACTAGAAAGAGTCGGTGGAACGAAGATAGAGGGAATTATAACGACGAAAAAGGGGATGGAAGGCGGCGCTATGCAACGACAGAGGCCAGGAGGAAACCCAACGACCGAGAATTATATCAGAAATAATATTCCATGGCTGCTTCGATGAGATAAACCGTTCTGAAGGACGCGAAGGGTAAGTAGAGAGGCAAAGGATGGAGAAGGAAATGTTTTTTAGGAACGATGATTTAACCAGGATCTCGTTCTCTCTGGCCCGCTTTGTGCTCGTTTCGAGACACTTTGTCAACGATAACGTTTTCAAAGATGAACGTGGAAAATATGAGAACGAAGCTACACAGATATTTGTCGCTTTAGTTGCGAACAATTTTCTGATGCAGCCTGGTGGGACTCTCCCGAATTCTGAAGTTTCGCGAACTCATTTTCGCCAAGAAAAAAATATTTTACTGCTCTGGGAATTTTATTTCTGTCGGGATTCAGAGCATCTGGGAACAGTGTCGTTTTTTCTAAGATCCACGCGGATCGTTATCGATCAGGGACAAGGAATAAAAATTCGTCGTTGAAATGATTTAAAGATCCGCGTACGAAATGAACGCATCAAGGGAACCGGGTAATTGCGACGCACACTCGACAGAGACAATTAATTCGTTTTACGTGGCACACTGTAAACCGATAAAAGCGTGTCCTAGGCCGTCAAAGGCAGAGCGGGGCCGAGACTACGTACGGAAACCGAAGGAAAACGTCGAACCGCCCTTCAACAGGACGAGTATACACTCGATTCCAATTGTTTTATCGTTGTACGCGAAATGATAAAATCGCTACGATTGCGGGCACCAGGCTCGTCTCGGTGAAAGTAAAGGGTGCACGAGTGTCCTTGTACGCTGGTAGCGAGTTTAAGAGAGAGGAACCAACCGCGTGCTCGAGGGAAGTCGATGGAATCTCTTTTGTTTTTCGATGACAACCGGCACAAGGGTGAACGAGAAGGAAGAAAAGTAAAAGAAAAAGAAGAGGACAGGGTTAGGCCGAGGTGCTTCGAGGGTAAGCTGGGGATGGTGGTGGTGGCGTTTATTCCGATACCGTGCCGCGCGAGACCACCGTCTGTAAACGATCCAATTAAATTTCGCGCTATTGTAATTCGAATGGACCAAGTTGTATTGCATAAATAAATTTATAACGTTATATCTGCGCCTTTCCGCGGATCTCATTTCCTTTGTCCCCTGCACAATTCCCTCTCGGCGTTTCTCTCTTTGTCTCTTGCCTCTTTTCTCCCCCTCTCTCTTCCTCTTTATTGCGCTCGTTGGTGTAATTTATTTATCTCTCGGCGTGTTCTTCTCTCGCAGTCCTGCGATGGAAAGGCCACTTCGAATTTCTTCGGCCCTTCGAACGAAGGGTTGCCAGTTGCCACCGCGAAGGAGGACCGTTTCGCGGGAGCACGGGTCGAAATATATGTTGCATCGATGACGACGCGAAAAAATATCAAAAGCCAAGTGATTTATGAATAAAGAATTTATGCGAGCTGTCGGAGCTCGGTAATGGTGGAACAGGAGACGAGTATCGCTCGGGGGATCGAGGAAAGGGAGGGAAAATTAGTATGGACGAATCTTCGAGTAAGATACGATGAAAGAAAAGGATACTCTATGGAAACGAGGAAACGCGTGGTTTTAATCAATATATTTAATCGATACACCGTAATGTGGAAAATACACCGGAAAGTGTGGTTACTTAGAAGAAATACCGTGACAAATATTTCGTATTATTAATTCGTGATTTCATACAAGCAACGTCTAAAAATTAATGAGACAATAGATGTCTCGGAAAGGATCGAAAGGAAAAGAATGGAACGTCTTATTAGAATTCATCGCGACTTTTTATGTTCCCTTCGTGAATTGTATTTCATCGGGGAGGAAGGACACTATTATTCGAGGTTTCGAATATTTCCAAACCCCTATCCGAGTCGACCTACCCGCTGGATACGCCTTAACCCAAGTAGTTCAATAAAATGTTTTACAACTATGACGTGCCGTGCACCATCGTGGAGACGGAAAATTAAATTCAAGAAAACCAGTGAATAGATATACCGTGCGACTTGGAGCCATCGTTCGATTTTCCTTCGATCCAATTTTCCCCGAAATATTTAGCCAGGCATCGGGCGTCGACTGTAATCGCGTTAGATCGCCCGAGCGGCCATTAATGAGCTACGCGATACCATTATTTCCATTCGCATTTACACGTGTTACGAATTTACGAGCGTTTACTAATGGCGCACACATTCGATCTGTAAACGTATTAGCGCGGTCAGCCCTTCGTAAAATTCGCGCTAACGCGTATGATACTATCAAAGGGTTTACTAAAATACAACCGACTTAGCGCTATGCGTGTACACGATTTGATAGGCAAATTAGTAAGCGATACATATATAGGTACAATTTTGCGTTTGGCGTATAATTCGTTCTATAGAATTATATCCATAAAGATTCTGTTCGTAAATAATTCCCGGTACCAGAATATACAAAAATTCTACGCTTACATCTGTGACGAAAATAAAACGTGAGAAAATTATGTCTGTTGCGTGGAAACAATGTGTCAACGATCATGTTGATTACGAGGCACAGATGCCGCACGAACGCATGGTGTCCTTTTTTTGCAAGGGAATATGAAAAAATATCTTGAAACAGAGAATCTCGAAAACGACGTTTACCCTTTCCTCCATCGAGCGGAGTAGTAATCACCACCGCGATGTTTGCCAACGTATCGACAACTCTTTTCAATTTAATCTTCCTTTGATTCTTTAAAACATTTACCTTTAACGGCCGCGCTGAAGCATCGGTGTTTTTATATTACTACTATCGAAATAAATGTAATTGGAAAGGAAATGGAAATATCGAAAGGGGTAGGTTATAGATAAACGTAGATAAAAGAAACGTAAACGTACGAGGGTAAAAACAAACACAATCGTCGCTTTCATTTCTATCCAATTTGCCCGAAGTGGCGAATTTTGGAAGAAGGAACGCGAAAACCTATCTGCGGGCAAAATAATGCGCATCAACGTGTATTCGTGCGCGGTTGCTCATTCGAGTGATAAACGAGCGAGTCGAAATTGAAACCGCTAATGAATATTAATGAAATCGATGGTACCCGTTTTTTTTTTTTCAACCCGATCCGTTGATCGGCCACGTATACTGCGAATAAATCTCGATCAACGCATAAAACTGTCCATGAACTTCGTTGGAATTACACGTTGCGGGTTCAATTAAACGTCGAGGCTGCGTGGAAACGAGCATCGACGATTCGAAATCAAAAATAGTCTCCTTTAAGGAGGATTAACTACAGGATGTTTCATAAAATTATTGACATGTGACTGTCGACGTATTTCTTATGTTAGTTTAAACCTAAAATTGCAGTGAATCATTAAAATTTTACAGTAGGAGATCGGTCAAGCGCCGCGTTTGATGAAAACATTCATTTTATATCTTATAATTTTTCAAGCGAAAAATCCGAGCAATAACTTTCTCCTCGATTATCCCATCGAATATATCTTTTCCATACTTGCACCCTCTCTCTCTCTCTCTCTCTCTCTCTCTCTCTCTCTCTCTCTCTCCCCTACGCTTCTCAATCACGCTCCTCGATCAAAAACGAAGAAAAAGAAAATAAAGACGGGTAGAACAGAAACAGGTTGTCCTGAAGCGCTTTTCCCCGAGAATGAAAGTTTCCGTGTCGGCTAGACAGGGCCATTTTAAGAACCACCTGATCCGTTAGGAACGCCTAGAGAAAATTGAATCGGCTCCCCGGACAGTTATTTATGCAAAACAGCCGCTCTTTAGGCGATATACCGCAGGCAACGAACCGTATCTCACAGAATGCTCGTTACTGACTGCGGAACAGAAAAATATGTGTGTGTGCACCGCTAAACGGCCGGCGGCTGTTATTTTTATTTTCTTGTCGAATCTCCGAGTAAAACTCAGCCTCGCGTTCGTCATGCAAATTCCATTTGAACACCTCAAGTGCCTGCGCTCTGCCGTCCCCATGAAAGACGATCATTGTCGACCACTTCCGAACTCGAAAAAATTAGAACCGCGGAACAAACCGTTTCCGCCAAAATTACGTTAAATAATTTCATTAAATAAATAAAACATTCTTACTTTTACGCTATTGTAGTTATCTGTAAGTTTAGTTTTAGTTTTGTTTTATGTTCATAAATTATGTAAAATCAAGTTTAACTTCCAGGCAATCAGACTGAAATAGATACAATACAATTTCGTTGTTTCTCTCTTTCTCTTCTGTTTCGTTAGAGTCGGTCCTCGCATTATCGTCCGGCTTCTCACGCAAGGGGCGCAACTCCGGAAATTTAAGAAAACTGCAGGAGCCAGAAAAATGAGATAATTTTCCAGACACAGAAGCAATGTCTGTTATGCGATATATGTTATTCGAAATATTATTGTTATAGTGGTATTCCAACTTACGGAGTTCCATACTATCATTTTCTTCTCTACTAGCGATTTTGTCATTTTCAATGGAAGTTGTGCAATTTGTATGAATTAGGCGTAGAGAAATCAACGTAGAGAATGGAAGGTTTGAAAATTGAAGTTTAAAGAGGAAACGCCTAATACGAAAATGATGAAATCCCTAATAACGCGCTTGATAATTCCTGTAGGTATATCGGTCTAGAAATTTTGTACGAGTAATTTAATTACGTGGCCTGACGTGTAGAAATATCGTTTCTCTTCATTTCCTGTTAGAAATTTATTAAATTTTACACTGTGCTCGAACTTGTTAATTCCCACGACAAAGAACCAGAAAATGTGTATTTCACCAACGATAACAACATCTGTAACCACTATCGTGTTACACCAGATTAAGTTACTCCTTCGTTATAAAACTTTTATGATAATTATTGCATCACTAATTGCAGCCATTATAATAAGAGACGTTCATCTACGTAACGAACCGTCCTTGACCTATTCTTAAGTCAGAGATTACATAGCCCAGCACGCTTTTCTTTGATTTACAGATGCGTACGAGCACACGACCAAAAGTATAGATAGCCCTGATACAGAAATATAAATTTATTCGTGTCATAAAGTCAGATTACATCTACACGTAGTCAAACGATGTCCGCTAGGTTGAGTAAAAAAGGGGTAGCGTGCACGATTTGCATAGCAGTTGTTTCTAAGCATACGGATACCTTACCCACGCAGGATTTCGCCGCGGGAAGGTTCTAAAACCGACTCAAAATATTTTTAGAGACCCTCATGTTCGTACGCTTTTGCCTCCTTTTTCGCGTTTTCATCTGACTCGAAACGTTTTTTCGCGAATTATCCGAACGATATATTTACTCTTTATATCTTTCGGAAACAATCTCTCTCTCTTAAATTCTACATTTTTTCCTCGGCATTACCGTACTTATGAAATTCTTTTAGGAAACAGAGAGAAAAGAAAGATAAACGTTTTCTCCAATTGCAGATGTGCAACGCGATAGGGAACGAACGTATGTAAGAATCCTCGTACGAAGGGCACGTTTTACGAAAGAGAGCCCTTCGAAACGTTTTCAACGTAACCGTGCATATATGCGGTCGCTTGCCCGCGCTCGCGCGCGCCCGTGTGTGGGTCGACGATTCAAACCGAGCCTATCCCACTAACGTGGGTTGGTAGGTGGATCCTGGTGGATCAATAGCCTCTGTCTGGCCTCACCCTCTGCCGCCAGCCTCAGTGCCCTCATTCGCCGACAACTCAACTCCAAACTCACCCATCCTTCTTCCTTCCCTTTCCTCTCTGTTTCTTTCTCGCTTTCTCCCTCCCTCTGCTCTAGCTTTTCTCTCCTCCGCTGACTGGCTGGCTGACGCGATCCCTCTCTCGCTCTTTCGACTCTCCCTACGTCCCTTTCTCTCTCGCTCACCCTCGTAGCAATCCGATTCACCGTCTCCGTTTCACTCGTGAGCACTCGAAGCAGCCACCCCCGTACGCAATCCCCCGGTAGGTGAGCGTACACACGCGCACCGGGTCGCGCGTCAAGCACAAGCGGACGTATGTTCAAATGTTGCGCGCGCGAGTGTGCGAGCTGATCTTGCGCGTGGGCAAGAGAGTAAGCCGTGGGGCAAGGGTGAGCGCGCGGCAAGGCGGGCTGACCCATTTTTTAGCGTTTCACCTGTTTTATCTTCCCACCCCTTTTTACGCCAGAGCCCTACTTTGTTAATGCCTCGAGCGGCCCGCTAGACGACGCCAGACGGCTTCCTCCGATCCGAGAGTAATGGCCGTCGCGCGTTTTTCAGACGCGTACGTGTTACGGGAGACCGTACAACGACGGCATGTGCGTGTCGCGCGGCCACCGCCTCCAAACCGCTCACAGTCCCCACAGCTCGCGACTAGATGAAAGTAGATACGTTACGCCTCGTATGCGTCCCGGCGAGTTTCATTAATATTCTGTATCATCGAGTCACTTCCGGATGCGACGTTTGTCGAACACGGAACGCGAGAGGGAGGGCAGGAGTGGGTGGCTGCCTCCTCCGCTTCGATTTTTCCCATCCTCCCGACCATTTTTTTTTCTCGCTCAAGATCACAAACGATAACGTTCTATGTTGGAATTGTACGAATGACAACTGTCGAAAGGGAGGCTTTCGTCTCGCTTTCGAGCAACGAAAGTCTCTTTGCTCTTGCGATTACACGCACTACCACCTCATTATCATCCGTGGAAATTAATTCGGATAAACCGAGAGGAATGGAGTTGAGATTGTAAGGGATATAACGACAGTAGTAAGAAGTACGATTAACGATACGCGTTACTCGTCGATGGAAATCATCGACGAGGATGCTTTGTGCCATGGAAATTCGAAATTAACCATATCCGCTTCCTCGTACTAGGTTGTTTTATATGCAAATTCGCTCAGGTAATGAAGCACACTATGAAAATGGCGTAGTAGTAACAGTAAAACGTAAAAATAGTGCCTCTTGACCGCATAACTGCACGAACGTTTCGCAGTCGGCGATCGTAATTGCTTCTTTCATGCTTCGAGCTCGTCGACATAAAACTGCGCCGTTTTTAACTTTTATTTCTTAATTTTATATCGCGAGGGTCGAAACGACGAAAGTGATCGATGTATCCTCGCAAATTTCCCATAATTTTCAAACTTTCCGTGGTAGCATAAAATAAATATTTATATTCTTTGCGTCGTATTTGTTTTCAACAATTACTCATATTATTGCACCACGTTCTACCATCGAATCCGACTATTTCCTACGAAAAAGCCAGCCGAGCAGAAAAATGGGGGATCTAACTGAAATACCGTGGACATAGCGTTGCGTTTACATCCGTTTTACATCCGAAAGTTCGGGATTGTTCGACAATAAGGCGTGCGGTATAATTAACCACAAAACACGTCGAGCTCCGGGACGAGAGCCGAGTCTAACTGCTTGATTATAACCTTATCCGAGGGTTGGCGCGTCACGCTGCGATCACGTACCGCTACGTGAGCAATTTTTGCAGCTAAATACGTGGCCGACGAGCAGACAGCGCAGCGCGTCTCTTAACTCGCTCGATCAGCGTGCACGCCGTTGCAATACGGTACCTCGAGAAGAGAGATACCGAACCGTAAACTTTTTACTGTACGCGCCCTCCGAACTTTTGCCTCGAAATCAAGGCGAGACTGGGTGCTTCAAGTACAAAACGCAAAAGTAAAGAGGAAGGGGAAGATACGAAGGAACGTTTATTTGGATCCTGCGCGCCGATGAATTTGTCGTTGCAGTCACTGTCATCGTCCGGTTCACCAGAGAAACTGACGGATAACGAAATCGGGGAAACGATACTCTTTGTATAGGTAGTATTATCTTGTTGCTGTCAATCTGTTGCTTTTGCGGTAATTTTGTTTTCCGAAGGATTTCGAAAATTAGACTAACGTTGCCTGATAATTGTTTTTCAACTCGATAGCCGGAATAGTTCATTAGATGGAAACACATTTCTCGTTCGAAAAAGCAATCAAAGAGGCGATGGAAGAATAACGGAAGGGAAATGGAAGAAGACAGAAACGACTTCCACTCTGAAAGCTCTAGCAGCGGGATCGCGGTAACTTGCTGCACAGATTGCAACGGCCAACAGTGACGATCAGATCGTAAAGCTCAGTGTCGCGGTAATATTATATGGTAATAACTGGGCGCAATAACACGTAGCTATCCCAGGTCGAACGTACGATATGCCGAACAAAACAAAGGAAGGAAATGTAGCCACGGTGAACGTAAAACTGCCAGAAACGTCTCTTCCACGTCCCCGTTTTTATCTTTTCTTCGGTTACATTCCCACCTCGCTGCGTTTGCAACGACTGGTCTTATCCACGCCACTGGAGGAACCACGCGCATAACAAACGACGATCTTGATCAAGATACTCCATGACCTCGTCCGATGCACCTGCATTGAGATTAAAAAGCACTTTGCGTCGCCTCCTGAGAAAAAAGACTACCGACGAACGAATTATTAAACCAATCCCTTGGACAATTTCTGTCAACTTCGTTCTACGTGATCTTGCCTAATTCTTTCAAAGTGTATAAAAAAGGAAATTATAAAATTATATTAGACAAAGATCTCTCTATATACTTTCTACCCAGGAAGAACGCTCGAAGGAAGGACACGAATAATTAGAACAGCAGTCGGATTTCTTCTTTTTCCATTGCGGTGTCGGAAATTCGGGGCGTGCCACGACAGCGCGAAGATTCTTCGTGTCCCCAGTGACAACGCAATTCGCTTTCGCGAATAAGACCCGTTTTAAAACCCGCGTCGCGCAGTCCGCGCCCAAACCCCGCCGCACCGATACCACGAAAATAAGGTGTTTCGTACGTATACGAAACGCAAGGGACAAAGGTACTAAAGTACGAGAAGAAACAAGACACCTCGTTAATCTCAATTCTCCTGCGAAGATATAAATCAAGAGGAACGGACCGGGCGCGATTCGTTGCGTGTTCCTCGCTCTCGTTTTTCTTTTTTTTTCTACTCCCCCTCTCCCCTGGCCGATGTTCTCCCTTTGGCATCGCCGCAGCGGTCGCCGCCGCTCTACAGTGTTTTCAGAACTCTACGGACGACTATCGAGGTTACGAGGCGAGACGACAAAAAACGCGGGAGAAGTAATGAATGACTTGAAACGCGCGGCTAATATTCGGTTTCACCTGGAGCCGCGCCGGAAATGGGCAGTACGTGTAACCGGCTGCCCGGTTTAACCGCCGCCCGGATTCATTGTTGCAAATTTTAATTTAGTGCTTTTTAAAGCCCATGACGGGTTACGGCGCTCGACTTTGCTCCTCTTATATATTCTGCTCATCTGTCTCATCGACTTCGTCGAGCCGTTGTCCGTGTTCCATGTTCGACGGTATGTATAAACGCGTATTATGCAAATTACAAGCTACGCGATTTCGTGCGTACGCGAACTTTATATGGGAACGTGGACTCGTGTGATATTTTTCGTATGGCCACGAGTCACGTGGTTACGAGCCGCGTCCTCTGCTCCGTGAACATGATTTACGCCTCCGAGAAACCGGACACTCTCGAACGACACCAAACTTTAATATATTGCTTGGTAATCACAATGAGACTCGCGGCTTCGTCGTTGACTTCTATACAATCGAAATGCGACTGAGTTTCCCCGTGGAACACCGATTAACAGCTGTCAACTATAATGCGGATGATAAATGGAGTTGTATCGACGATGCAGATAACCGCCGACTGGAGAACTTCGTGTCACTTCGTCTTCAATTTAGCGTCTGCCGACTCTCGTTTTGCTACATGAACGACCTATCGAGCAAGATTAATGCTCGAAAGATGCAATCTCGTGAAAGCGTAAGAATTTCTATAATGCATGAAATCGAGAATGTAAAATCTCCCATATAACCAATTTCGTTTGCGATCGAAGAGATTAAAAAAGAAACATTCGAAAGAAAAGACAACACCGACATATGTTTCGAAACGATTCGTTAATCTTAGCAAATCTAATTCTCCCGTAAATTCGGAACGAGCCTCAAGAAGGATTGGTTAACCCAAATGTGCCAACTACTTGGCGACTTTTTGGGCAGCTTCCAGGGGATGACATATCGCAATAAATTCTCCAGACTGGACACAATAAACGTCCCTATTGGACGCGTAGCGCGTTTCTCAAACTGTCCTCGCATCCGTCACGCGATTTCGACCCCGAACGCGTATTCACAACCGAGCAATCCGAACCGTGTTAGAGCCTATTCCCTCGGGATCTCCTTTTTTACACACCTTCATCGACCGTTCAGGTGGAATCTGGGAACTCTATCCATCGATCACTCTCGTTTTCGTCTTTTTTGCACAGATTTCCTACCTTTCCCAAATTTTTCGGGGAAAGTGCGATATCAGAAAGCTTCGCCTCTTAATAAATAATTATTGTTATCGAATAATTGTTCTGTTAAATTTTTTCTTTCCTCTCCGAGTAAAAAAAGGATAGTAGGATTCGCGAAAGAATGCATGGAACGAACTGCAATGACTCGAAAGCGCATGCACGTGGAAATAAAATTCAAACAAGCATGACGCTGCACGCTGGTTTATCACGAAGAACGCCAGAACGAATGCGGCAACGTGAATAAGCAACAATTCAAACTTTCTTTATGCGATCACGGTGCAACAACTTCATAAATCTCATAACAGAATAATGGTCTAAACGATGATGTTGTATCTTTTTTAACGCGTATGTATAGGCACGTGTGCTGGCTAACGTTACGGATTAGATTCGTTTGTACTTTGATGTTCCAGAACGGTGACCTGGAACGAGACGTTCCGGCCCTTTACCGCGTTTCTGTAGCACGCAAATTCCTGAAAATTCGAACGCGTCCTCTAACCGTGCTCCTATTGTAATTCGAATCGCGAATCTGAAAACGGATCCCTATCCTGCAGCGATAGGAGGAAAACAAAATTTCCTTTAATTATATCTAACATATCTACGTATTTCTCAAGCTAAAATTTCGCCGAGTTAAGGTCAAATAAAAAAAAAGAAATTTCCGAAGGTGACACGCAAACTACCTTAGTTTTAATTTTATTCACGGGGACTCCCTATTTTGTGAGCGGGGGATCGGAGTCGCAACGTCATGCAGAAATAAGAGTTCACGGCGTGATACTGCAAATTGCGTTTAGACCCAGTCAGAAATTAGGCAGTTCCGGGTGGGGATCAAGGGAGGGAAACGCAGAGATGAAGTCTCGATTACGTTAGTTGAGCACCAACTCACCGCGTATTACGTATTATGTACATAGATACACCCGGTATGTGTATGCTTGGTATGCATTGGAAAACCAATGCACAACGATCATGTTGTAGCGAGACGAACGAAAACAGAGAAAAGCGCGCACACAAGGGGTAAGATAGAGAAAGACGAAAACGGGTTGAGATTGGCGGTAACGGGTCAGAACGAGGATAGAAGGGTTGGCAAAACCAAGAGAGAAACGATCGGCTGGATTCCAATCAACATTTTACTGCCTGTAAAACTGCCCCATTTCGTAATATTGCTTCGTCGCTACCAACGCCCTTAAACTCCGCGTAAGTTCTAGTCTATTACTGTGCTAGCCCGGATTACGTGTTCCAGTCTCGACCCTTCTTTCTTCGGCCTTTTTTCCTTCGAATCGGCGAGGAGGAGCACGACGACGAACCTGCAGGAAATAGAGTATGCGCCGGATGATTTTTCAAAGAGAGCCGCGCGACAGTCTCGCTTAAAGCGAATACGGTGCCCAGAAGTCTGGCCACGTAAGATGTTCCCCCTTCGTCTAATCGATTCTAACGAACCGCTCGTTTCGCCGATGTTGGCCTCCGAACGAGTCCGAGAAACGTTCCTTGAAAGGAAATCCCGGTCCCCTCGCTTGTTTCGCGTGGGTAATTGGACCCTGGTAGACGTGTATCATCGGCTCCACATAGGGAACCGTATCGTGGCTCTAATACACGATGCTTTCGAAGAAGCCTCGAATTGCGGCTAACACGGAAATCGTTAGAAGGTTACAACCAGGTGGACCGTTAAAAAAAAAATTGGAATTTGAACGATTCCAGCGAACGTAGTTGAAATCGTTGATGCTAATGACTTGCGTCAAAGTCTTGGACAGATGTTCTGATTACCAATGTCCGGCGCTAACTTCAAAGCCCAGCCAGAAGGCAGTATCTTTTCGAAGGAGGGCGAATATTCTCGTGGGACTCGTAGCTTGGTGGATCCCATGGAACGCTGTTCGTTGCGTGCGATGCGGTACTACGCGATAGCAGTGAACTCTCTCTCTCTTTCTCTCTCTAATGCGCGTTGTTCCAGTTACTCGCCATTATCTGTAGGGTGTTTTCATACACCTATGAACGAAGAACAGCATCGGTCGGGGTAAAAATGTCTTTCAACCCTCGACCAGCGCGAATCGCCCAGACTCGCTGGATCCCTTCAGCCGTATAAATTCTTGATCCCATGAGTGGAAAAAGAAATGCCTGTATGGAGCCTAGCCGGCTTCTGCTACTTTAATAAACATGAGTGATTCCTTTATTCCATCAGCTATAGTATCGACACACGTGCCTTGTATAAGTCAATTTGCATTTCGACTCTTCTGATGGTCATCGAGAATTAAGGATTTGCGAATTCTTATTGAAATCGAGAGGGGTACGTAACGATGGAATAGCGGATGCTCGTTCTTCCATCCTTTATATATACCATCTTTCGGAATCTCTGCTTAAATCCATCGCCTTCTTTACTAATTCCATCTTTCAACCGCTTCGACTTCTACTTCTCTGCATCGTCAAACATTCCCTTATTTACCATAATTCCACATTTAAGGTAGTAGATAAGAAGTGTTACAGGTGGCAGGTAATAAACTAACACGTGTCCACGAAAAATGACAGGATCGATTTCGAGGCAAGGTTGAGTCATTCGGATAGCGGTTCGTTGAACACTCGAGAATTTGTAGTTGCCGTGAGAGAGTCTATAAGGTTCACGGCCCTTGTTACGGCCCCCTTTATGGGCCGTACGTGCTCGTCGGCCCTCCACGTAGAACCAATACGATCGCTGGCGCACGGACACATCGGTCCTGTTTATTATTTCAAACACACGGTATAAAAGGGCTGTAGGTGGCTGTCGCCCTAGCTGGAGGTAAGTCATTCCGCGTGGGGTAATATATTTTTTTATTGTTAATCTACGGTGATTTATGTCGGACGCGTCTCCATAACATGCCTTTACTGCACTTCTCTTTTCTCTTTTTTCGTGCACTCTGTTGACCCCGAACTATGAAAGAAGCCACTCCGCGCGACCACCCTGTAGGCAACCTATAAACATCTCGCGGATTAAGGGCAGCCCAGAAGGGATTTTCCCGTTTCGCCACGGATAAACGCGACTGGCCGTACGTTACAGGAAATATCCTTAACTCGGATTGGATGAAAAGAATAAGTGAGAAGCTGCGACGTGCTGTTCCATCTCTAAAAATTCTTTAATCCTTAATAACATAAGTGATCTTCCATTTGTTTCAATAATATTATTGATCTTCCTCGATGATAACTTTTTAAGAGTTGTTATGTATATTATTATTTCCCGTATATTTCTCTCGGGTTAAATGACTTACAGTTTCATTTAATTCAATTGATCCCTTACCTCGAACAACTAGTATATAAACACAGCACACGGTATATCTGCCAATTAAATTTTTCTTGTAAATTCAGCAACGATCCTCCGTTCCATCCTCATCTTTTATTTCGCGTGATCATAAATCTGGCCGTCTACTGAAGGCATTAAAAGAGGAAACTCGGCTTGTATTTCTCACCCGGAGATTTACTTATCGTCACGTGTCGCTTACTTCATCGCTGACTCCCTTTCATTTTCTCGAAATCGTTACCCTCGAGACGCTTCTCGAGCCCTATATTTCCGCGGTCAGTCCTCCAGGAAAATCCAGAAAATCCAATCAGCAACAGCGGGGCTTCGTTTTACTCGTCGTTGTCGTTGAGTGCGAAAGAGATGGAACTGAGAGGGGATGGCGGGGGTTGCTTGTTTTAGAGGTAAAAGAAAAAAAACAGTAGGCAGGTTTACGAGTAGTCGGCAGTCATGAGCGTAACTCAAAGCATTTTCTACGTTTCTTACGTCTGATGTAAAGTCCGTCGGCCGCCAACGCTTGGAAGTACGACTTTAATCCACTAACAGCAATGGCGCAGTTCGTTTGCGTTTTCTTGATTTAAAAGAGCAAGCTTGCGCGTATCTATGTATACCATGCGGGTACGACTGTATTGCACGCACACGTTTCCGTGTATGTGTACGCGTAGTAACGCGAAGGGAAGAAAAAGCACCGTGGAAGGAACGTGGTCACATCGGCGAAGAAACAACGTAAAAGGAAAGGAATAGCCATGGTCCGACGTCACTGAACGGGATTTAGATTTCGATATTTAAGCGCAGGATGCATGTCGACTGGCTGGAAGATTGAAACCGAGTCACCACAAATGAGAGAAATAAATAGAGGGAATGCAAAATGCTATTTCTTTGGCTACCGTTACTGTTTCTTGCATCCTGACATTCGTAATTTATTCGTCGCTTTATTTTTTTTTCTTTTTTTATTTACATTTATTCTCGTTTCCTAAGTTCTTTTCACGCAGACGTATATCTCTTTCTCGATTTATATCGAACGTCGGGATTATGAGACAGGACACTACTCGCATAGTTTCATATTTTAGGAGCTACCGAAGGAAGATTAATTCGATCGATCGAAGTTCGTTTCGTTTACGAACAATTTACGTTTGGAAGCGTTTAACCGTGAAACTTCACCGTCAAAATTCCCTGCGGAATCGGCAATAGCACTCGTTAGAACGTCGATACACGGGAGGGTCAGTGGGCAACCAGCTTGCCGGAAGTTACATGGATATTAAATAAGGATCCATCAACTATTCGTCCCTCGTAGAATCAACCCGATGCCATTTATACACCTCGAGAGCTGTGTTTCAGCTGGAAAGGGATGAAACAGACAGATAGGCCGCATAATTCGAATCATTACCTATATCTTGTATAGTCACGACTACTTAATTCTACATATTATTATTGGAAAGAGTTAATAATTTTACGATAAACTTCACCGTTACACCTTCTGGAAATGAAGCACGTTTAACCATCGACCAAACTCGATCGCTAAGTACTTTTTAAGCGTACGAGTTGCAAAGAAAGTTGGAAAGAAATCGAATAAAAAAAGGTACGGTTTCGAACATTGCTCATACACGTGCGTGGAAAAAAGCTAGATCGTCGAAACAAGTGAAAACTCCCGACGAATCTCGCGCGAAACTTTCCCAACTTTTATCTCCTCGATAGTTCCGCAGCGGAAGGAATGAGACGGCGATCGATGGACCATCGTGCGTGGAGATTTCCTAAGATCCCCCAGCCAAGGGGGATGAGGACAATAGTAAAGAAGCTAAAACGGGTGCTAAATTTGATCGGGCAAGAAAACGACAAGCGAGTTGAAACAGCCTCGAGGGTGAATCAAAACGGAAGCCTCGGCATGCCAACTATCTGCTTGCGAGCCTTCTTATCGCTGATAGTTTGCCAATACGATTCATCCCGTAGCTCCCTTTCTTTCCCCGTTTTTTCACCCGCACCACTTATTATTCCGTCGATATACGAGGCCGTTTTTCCGCACGGCACACTGGTGCGTCACCCCCTTACGATAGAGCGAGCAAATCGTCGTCGATGTAACGCTTTTAGAACCGGCGGCTCGGATGAAAGCAATTAACGCCAACCGAGTATCGTTCGGAAAGAACTGGATTAATCCAGGCGACGTTCAAACGACACCGTGCCCCGATAATAAGCCTGCTCCAACCTGGTAATTCGGTCAATTAATCGACACGATGAAACAGGAAGTCAAGATGACGAAAGTGTACCGAATTATATATCTTCGTATCAAATTATCATCGAATTAATATATCTTTGCGCGTTTCAACTTGTAGCAAGAACGTGTGTGTGCTCGAGCTAATGCTCGTAACCGCAATTGGTTTCCGAGCAATTCGTAAACCCACATCGTGTTACCCTTCTTCACGATGAACATGCAAACAGCTCGTGAACTTTCCGCGAACAATTCCGGTCAACGTGAAAATACGCCACAGAGGAACGATCTCATTTCTGAACACCGATTCGCCTACTCGGTCTATCTGTAAATAACATCACGCCTAAAATCTTGCCTTTAAAGGTCACCGCGAGCTAAATACGTACCATGGAAAGCGGCTTTAGACGAGTTGCAACATCGACAGTGTAATGTTCTGTAGAAGAAATGGCCCAAGCTACAGAGAAGATTGAAATTCCATTGACACAGGTTTTCCTCGTAATCAGCTACCCTCTTTGTCTGAAAGGGTGTAATGGTGTCATGCGTAGGCGACACGTGGAAGAGACGGAGACGACCTTCTGGCGCAGCTGCGTAGGCATTTAAGCGAACCATTCGAAGGCACGTCCGACGCAAAACGCATCGCGTGGGTGGTAGGTAAAATTTTCCACTGCTTATCGAGGATCGAGGCTGCTTTCTATCTATGATATTCAACGGGCAAACGCGTTAAATTGGAGAACTTTCGACGCTACATCCAGACATTTTAATTGGAAATTGTTTTCGCGCTTTTCGCTAATAATTATGGTCTGCAAGGTGGCATGAATCCCATGCCCGCCTGCCATCTTTCAACGAACCTTCGTACATTCGCCGTGAGAATACCTCGTAACAGCTTGTAATTATTTTCCGACGCTGCACGGAGAATGTTCCGAAAGAATTTTCCCAAATATTCATCAAAAGGGGGGCGGAAGTGAAGCCGTGTGCTATTTCGTACGTAGAAACGTATTTTGCGAGACTCTGCAAAAACATCGATCAAAAATGTTTCGATCTGTGCACGTTTGTAAATCTTCGGAACTATGGTATGTAAGAATGATTACCAATAATTCTGTATATCATAGAAAACAGGTAAAACAGAAGAGGGAGGAAGAGAAAGAGAGAGAGAGAGACTTGTCGCAAAAGTTTACGAGCCGAGCGAATCCTTGGAGTAATATAGAAGCAGTTTCGGCTTTGAAACCCCATAGCTGTAATTTTCCGTGGCTTACTGCCACTTTGATGTAACTAAAGCACCGCCGACCGCCCACAGTGAGATTAAGGTTCGTATTCAGGACTAGAGCTGGCGGGCGCACACATTCGCAGTCTAAACACGCGGTGCAAACGCGGCCAAAGCTGGCAGAATCCAGAATTTTGTATACAGACTACGTAATCGTTCCTCAGACGATATAAATTCTTGGCACGCAACGGGATATACGGCCGCGGATAACGTTGATAATAAAGGATAATTGAATAATAAAAGGGTACACCGTGGTATCCTGCATAGCACGTGTAAACACTGGTACGCTGCAACATCGGTGCCGAAAAAGCGAAAGAAGAGAGTTGAAAGCGAAACTTTTCGTCCGAATACGAACTCCAACATCATCATCTTTCGAACGAAATCCAAACAAATTTTCACATGCGAAACTTTGCCTATTCCAGCGTCGAATCGCGAGTAGTCGATCGAAGCATTCTCGACTGTTAACTTTAACAGTCGCCGAACGGATTAAACGAGACGATGAAATTTGTTCGAGGTACCCCGTGAAACGTGAGGCTTCGTTCGATTCGCACATAATGTGACGGAACTAAATATTCCTCAAGTTTTATTATTCGATTCTCTGGACAGACGTACGGTTTTCAATGCTACTACCTTCGAAGCGTATCGATATGGATCGTAAAACGCGATCCAGATTCTGGTATTCCTTTTTCTTTCTTTCGTTCCTTTTCTATTTTCCTATTTTTCTCCCTTTCTCTTTCCCTATCCCTCTGGTCTGGATACATTTGCGAAAGTATCCGCACTCAACGATACTCTAAAATTCGAAGCACATCCTGCACCGTGTCCGACAACTTCGTCGGCACAGTGAACTTTGAACTTCCGCCCTGTTACACGACGAATCGTTCCCGATGACCCGTGAACTTTTGGGTTCGCCGTTTTCCAACCCCCGTCCCGTTCGATTCCCTTGCACGAATCATCCTTCCCAGCTGTGTTTTCAATTATCGGAGAAATTCGTTTCAGATCTCTCCACCCTTCCCATCGTCGCTGTTCATCCTCGTTGATCGTTAAACGTAAAAAGAACGAGTAACCTTCGCCATTGTCCACATCTGTAATTTACACACCATCATCGTTCTTCCATCGAGTAATTCCCATTCTGATCCTGTATTTTCTAGTATTATTTTTTTAGAAGCATGATAAATCAGATAATCGAGCACCATTTGTCAACCATGAGTTATTCTCTCCTGTAACTGATCTCGTGCAACGAAATACGATACGATTCGTCAGGAATAAATTGTTACGGAATGAGATTGATAAACGAACTGGTTTTCCCCCACGGAAAATACACGTAGCTGTTATATGCTGCTACGTATGTTTTAATGTTTAAACTAAAGCGTTAATCGTGACATCTTACAGTACTTTTACAACCACTAATTTATATCAAATTACTGCCAGGTGGATAATTTTTTTCCTCCAGGTAATAATGGTGCAACGCGATATATTTCATTATACGTTTCAGGGAATCAATAAAAACGCGGTTAAAACAAGAAAGTTATCATTACGTGAATTAGTAGTGACATATCTGGAGAACGATTAAACCGTGCGCGAATTACTATAACGTAGATCGTAGATAGGCGAGTGGTACGCTACGTGTGCGTATCGATTAAAATGCAACGAACAGTGCTATTTTGGATTACGTATTTTTTCGTGATTTCAAGGTCGGTACACGTCGTTTCAAACGTAATTGCAAATTGTAATTACGAACAGCGCGATTGAAACAATCCCACGTGTCTTTATCTACGTAGTAATCAACTCCTGACATTTCTATGTCGTCTCTTGAATCAAACATGTAAATTGTACGTGTTCCAAAGGAAATCAGGTCGGTTGGTTTAATATTTCAACGTGCTAATCCTAAGCATTAAAGCGTATTAATCGATCTGTTCGTGGAACTACCCTAAGCACGCATTAATAGACATATTCAAAGTATAGTACAAACGAATATACTCGAAAAGAATTCAAGAGAAACGAGAATAATTTATAAAACTACCTGTGTTAGGGTAAAGAGTCAAAAGATTATAACAAGAACACATCAAATTTGTTCAGAAAACCAACGTTTCAAATTACGCCGATCTTAAGGCGACTAAATTGATAACAACGAATAAATAAAATTCCTATTATATATATCGTACAATTGTATATCTGAAAAATGTCGTGTCTCCATGAGCCGAAAGCGCAAAGGTTTGCAATTTCGGGATACCCGCGAGTTATGACGCAAGGTTTTCTCTGCAAGGTGTCGAATCGCCCGCATCTAATCCGATACGATAATAATGCGCCATATTATTTCCATGTCGCGACGTAGAACCTGCAACGAAGAGAGAATGAGAGATCGCTAAGGGCAGGGGAGACAGAGGGGGACTGTAGAAAGCACGCGATGACCCAGACAGGATGGCGACTCAGCGAACCCCTTTTATACCCTGCCAAGTCGACCTGTACAGAACCCCTACGAGATGCACACAACCGCGTTCATACATCCGTATATCTATATACACGTCACACTTATGCACCTCTTGTTCCTGGAATCGTAATAACCGGAAGCGCACGTAATCTTTCCTGTTGGCGCAGAAAATCGTTACGAATCGCCGCGCGACGAATCGTCGCCTGCATTGTCGCTTCGAAATATTTATAATCATTCCATGACATTCCATTGAAGCTTGTAATCGAAAGAATACCATCGCTCTACTACAGAAACAGCACAATGAGAATACGATAGAAGTAAACAACGAGTAATTTTCTGTTGAAAATGCGGATAACGTAAATCGAAGAACGTAGAAAAAGCGAATACGAGAATGACACGTTTTGATATAAAACGTAAAGGCTGAAGCTGTTTTATATAGCAAGTTTTGAGGTATCGACAAAGCTAAGACATCTTTTCCGATACTTGTAAAACATATCGGTTATAGAGCCAACGGATACCAAAGAATATACTGCATCGTTAATATCCGTGGAATCACTAGATTTTCTACTAAAAGTATCGTCGCGTCTGTCGTCGATAGGGTCTACGATGGGGCCGAAGGAAAATGACTTTACACGTATAACTTGTCACGTAACTCGTTACAAACTTTCCTAATAAACCGCTATAAAGCATACCGAGAGGACGTGTACGAACACACGCACGATATCTTTCGGCACCTTTAGTAGATCTATAGATATTCTAGAGTTAGACTAAAACTCTAATTCTTTTGTAAGACTGCGTTATATACCATCTTACTGTTTCTTTAATTTTTAAATATTTACACACACACCCTTATTTTCCAATGAAGAGTTCTTCGTTAGGTTCCAATTCATGCAAACGTTACAATACTTTTCGTAGTCACTGTATTCGCGTTACGATTAAAAATATGCTTCTATAGAAGATAAGTAAATAGCAGAAGCGATGGTCACATTAGTCATTCCATCGACCGATATATACATATCGACGTATCATTTTCTTATAGCCCTAGCACACCGTATGCCTACGAGATTCGTAATCTGGAAATCATAGCAGTCCGATTTCCTTCTCGTTGCCTGTCCTGTCGACCTGCCGCTGTGGTATATTATTTTCCCGTGAATTTATAATGCGATTCGCGTGAACGTGACCGCTGACTGTTATCGAGAATTGCTCCTGCGTATCATGCTAATGCATCTCGTAATTTCGTCGTTGCTCTCGATAACAGCCTATTCCTTGCGTATATTCGTTATACGTTTTTCAATTAACCCCATCACCGTTCCAGATACGATAAACTACGTGAAAAATATAAAAAACGTAGGTTCGATCACGAACCAGGAGCCATCTTACGGAACGCCACGACCATCGACGTGTACATTCTCCGGTATTATCTTCGCAATTAATCGAGACAGAAAATTGGCGAACGATACTGGAAAGAGAGGTTCCAGGAAGGAACCCCGAAGAATCGTATCGTTGATTTGCTCATCCCCGCTTTCAAACGCAGCCTCTCTCCCACTCCTTCGCGAGTTCTTCGACGACTTCGAAGATTCGTATCTACCGCGACGCCGGATACGATGGAAATTCACCTAACTTGGACCATTAACAGGCCATAGGATGAATCGTTATGGTGAGTTCTCGAAGGAACCACAACGCGTTATCCGCAAACGGAAGCCAATGCCGTTACTGCGCGTCCTCGACTCTTTCTGTCTCTTCCTCTGCTCTTGTCTAAGTTTCTACAATTTCTGTCATGGAACCGACCCAGTGACATCGATGGAAAGCCAGTCTTGGCACGTGTACCGCTTAAAACTATCTTGGCAATAGCCCTTCAATTTTAATTTTCTCTTCCCCTCCCCGGCCGCACCCTCTTCATTTTGTTGTCTTCTACTTTGTCTTTTTTCACTGTTTTATCGTGGTCCGATCGAGTTAGCGGTTACAGGGGTAACCGAAAACTTGGTGCTTTCTTTTATTACATCCTGCTACAGGAAATTTCGCGAGGACGGGGATTTACGGCGGAGGAATCTTCCGCTTCCACTTCACTTTGCAGTCCTTCGTCGATACGTGGTTTTTTAATTCTGATCTCGGATAAGTTTGGCTAGTTGTTAACCAAACGCGATTACTTTTACGCAGTGAACAATATTAAACAGTAACACCAACTAACATTCTAAGTACCCTTCCAACATAACCGAACCGAAGTTAAGATATACGTGTAATTGAAGTTTCAGTCTCTTATCTTCTGAAGTTTCTGGGAACTTACTCGTCGTGTTATGTTATAATATTAATAAGAATTCTGCTCGAAGCTGTTCTATATTACTACATAATCTATCCTTTAGACAACTATTTACCACGGCGTCCATTCAAAATCGTCCTTACATCACTTGTGACCATTTGTGGAGGATTCTTCTCCGATTGCAACTGGCTTCGTGGATAGAGTCCATCCCCGATCTCTAGAGGAAAATAATCTATCACCGAGTGGATTCTTCTTTCCTTTGCAATGCCATTCCAGGACATACACTCTATCTTGATGAAATTGAGACTTAGAAAAATGCCCACATTCGGATAAGTAATTTTATCGCGAAAGAATGCCAAGAAGAATTCTAGTAACGAGAGAAACCATTTTCTTCGGAGAAAAGAGAATTACAACAATAAGAAAAACTATCCAAGGAAATAAAGAATTCCTGCAATAAAAAGTGCAGCAAAGGAAAAGGTCTTTTTTACAATGAAAGGGACAGCAGCGGAATGTAAAAAATTAAACAACAAAAAAAACAACATAAAGATATGAAAGAAGCTACGACCGATAGAAGCAACAAGCAACACCCGTTTAAAGCAGAGGAAATAATATCACTATGTCCGAAAGGTTGAAGCCTTCATAAATGAAAATGTGATGGACGAGATCCAAACTGATCTGCTTCTTAAGATGCCTAAAGTCTCTAACTGCATATCAGTACAATAGAAGTATCAAGTTACTATATAAAAATATAACACGATGTCAATTTTGTAAACTCCTTTTCCTTTCCAAAACTCTATACTTCTATGCAACCTTCCGCGAATAACTTCGATGTACGATTGCACGAATAACATCCCTTTTAAAAAACAATATTGCGACATAATTAAAGCAGACATACCAGACGTACACGGTGCCGTTACACCAAACGACTAAAGCTATCGATCTGTCCGAGGAAAATTGTAGTTTCATTGGTAAATTAGAGAGAGAAGCTA
Source organism: Bombus terrestris (assembly GCF_910591885.1). Taxonomy (NCBI): domain Eukaryota; kingdom Metazoa; phylum Arthropoda; class Insecta; order Hymenoptera; family Apidae; genus Bombus; species Bombus terrestris. Next base: position 16,291,213 of record NC_063275.1, read on the forward strand.
TAATTTCTATGGTAGAAAAGTGGTTGTTGTTAGCGGTATTATCGAGAATCTCATCCTAGTCGCGAAATCATATTCCTCGCGATACTCTTGAAATTCAAATGAGCCGTTCTGCCGTGCATTTTATCTATGGTGCCGATTACCGTAAATCAAAAGTTGTTCAGAAAATTGCACCGGGGTACGAAAATATGTCGACGAAAGACCGGCACTGGGCGTGATGTCACGTCATTTCTCTACAGAAGGGGGCGAACAAGGGAGAGAGAGACCCGTGCCGTGACCCGCTTACGGTGCGGTACGACGCTCGTAATTGGACACCGATTCCCATTTGGCTTCTAGGAGAGACGGGGCTCGATTTAATACGATTCAACCCGGCCAGTGGTTGCCCTAATTTCGCCGCGTTCATGCAAATCCGACGTACGCCAGGGACCGTGTTTCTTAATCCCGTTGCGTCACCGTCTTCCGCGCCCTCTCACTCCGATTCTGTTGGATGTTTTCAAATCAAAAGAGAGCCGGGATTACGAGATTATCGCTATCCAGATCTCTTATCCTCCATTTCGGAATACGAAACGATAAAATAGGCAGCATGTAAATACTCTCAGGAACCAAACCTATCAACTATATTTTTTATTAATTTCGTTTTACAATACGTTTGTAAATTTCGCTTATAAAATTTTAATAATAATATCAATGTAATCATGGAAGAAAAGCCGTGGTTTCATTGAGAAGACTTTCGCTAGTCACCGATCGGCATCACGCTGGTCAACGTACTAATATTTCCCCCGCGAGTAAATACCTACTTGCCTTTAACAACCAAGATCGAAGGATCGAAACCTTAATTCTTTTTCTGGAATTACAACGAAATCACGATAGAAGGGGCAAATCGCGATAACGGGAGACAATTGAAATTTCAGAGGCGGATTTGTTTCGGACAGCCGCGCCACGTACAGGCTAATTTCGCATTGGTTATATGAAAGTCAGCGGGAAACCACGGGCATCCGCATTCCCACAGGCCCGTAACGCATGACAGAGATGTCACGCAGTCCGCACGCACATACGCGTGTACCGTGAACGCGGTTCGAGGTCGACGGTATGTCGTGTCCACGTTAGTGCGTTCGCTAACAGTAACGGCACAGGGACGAAACGCCAAGCAACAAAAGAGAGAGAAAGAGAGACAGCGAAAAAAAGAAGCAAAATGTGTAGAGAGAATAAGCGAGCTTTTACAGTCCGATCCGCGTCACCGGCGACCTCCAGGCACGATACCTATCGTAATTGCCGGTAATATCAGCTCGAAACGCCACAGATAAGGGATCGAACGATTACCATTTAACACGGTTTATATTGCCGGATAATTAGCCGGAATAACGCGACCGAGACTCGATCGACCGCGACAAGCGTTCCGCGAGCCTAGCCTCGCTAATGGAAAGAAAAAAGATAGCAATGATCGTTTTAGTGGAAACGGAACGACCCGATTCAACCATTCAATGGTCGAATTTCTCTCCTAATATTTCCCCGTATTTGCGATTTCTCTGGAATAATTCGGCGAATAATTTAACAAAAGTGTTCTATGAATTAAAAGCTCACCGATCGATTGGAATCTCGGATATTTCTATCTTTAAATAAATTAATTTCGCAAAAATATTTGTAATATGGGGTTCCTTTCGAACATTATAGAATATATGGGACGTAAATCGCGTCGAAATCCAGAAAACCAATTGCGGCAATAATATGATCATAACTAAACGCGAAAGCACGACCATACTCAAAGGTAGCGACCGATAAAACACCGTTTGCCCGGGACCTCGGAAATGAAACTGGCAGAGCATCGCCATTTTTCCACGTGGTGTTTCTGATCGTGCAGGAAAGGATCACCGGGCCACCGAAAACGGAACATTCCCGACGTGGTCGTGTGTCAATTTACCGGGTAGTTTCGACTCGTAAACACAAATCTCCGTCTCGTAACTATATACCATCGTCGGCGGTTACCCGCGTGTCACGTTGCAATAAAATTCTAACAATATCGCCGCATCGATTTCTCGGTTCCTAGTTTCTACCAATCTACCTAGTTTCTACAAATTTGTATCTCTCGAAAATGAGAATTGCAACAGCACCGCCACTTTTATGATTGAAATTTCGCGCATCCGTGTGTACGAACCGGCGACGGTATTTCTCGCGAACGCGTGATGTTTGCCAATGGTGTAACGCAGCTCGCACATCGCTTGGCACAAAGAAAATAAAGCGAACACCGCGACGAGATGCGACGATGGAAATTTACACGCGACCGGTACACATATTATTCCCTTTTCTGGCGAAGGCCCCTTCTGTCGGCTCCCAAAGGGGAATGTCCCGGAAAATCTTGTCTTCCGGAGCAGCAACTGTTTTCAAGAAGATGACAACTTCCACCCCCCGAGAGAGACCCACCGAATAAGTAGACAAGAACCAGGTCAAACGCGACGACGCCGCTTTAATATCTCCGTTTCCTTTCTCTCTTTCTGTTCTACCAACGATATAGAAGGTATCTCTCTGTCGACCTCTGCCTTCCTCGAAAATATTCCCATCCCGCAACGAGGATTTCTCGAATCCATGGCTCGATTACACTGTGCGATGGTTTTCACACGATCAGGAGTAACGAACCGTAGACTATTCACTGGCGAATTCTTACGTTCGAGCTAAAGTAAGGTTGTCATTACGTACGTAGGTCATTGTCAGACGTGCACGAGAATAACCGCGAATAAAATATTATTATATTTTATTACTATATTTTAATTAACTCTATTCTACTCATTCCATAATTATCTGTAATACAATTGTGTTTCCCTAAAGAAAAATCCGAGATTAAAAGACAAAAATTCGAGAGCCGTGGCGAGGTTAATGTCCTATGAAAACTACACCTGTCGCAAAAATGCAACACGACTGCACCTTGGCAAGTCAGGTGACATTTTTTATCGAATTAGAAAAAGCACGAAGATCCTTGTCCAGCTAGTTAATTGCTACGTCCAGCACGAGGTTCACGATACAGCGAACATTTCTCCGGAACGTTTACAGAAGTGTCGGTCAGGACATGAGTGAGAGGCTAATCCTTCAGCGGAAGATCCGAGGAAGGGCCGTGTGTTTTTGGGATGGACGCCAGGTGCGGAAACGGGCGAAGAGGGTAAGAACCACAACGGTTCTAGGTTCGTAAGATGGTTGCAAGGGCAGCAGCCAGCAGAGGGGCGTTACAGGGTGTGCAAGCCTCTGTTTGACGTGAAATTGCGTGACTGGCCCATTCGTCTCCGGCTTATCCTCTGCCACGTGCCCCCTTTTGCTTTTCTTATCTGGCCTTGCACGCACTTTATCCGATATCGTGGGGAACCTCAAATCCGTCACTTTCCAGCGAACGTGGTCGTCCCTGCGTGCCAGTGGAACCTTTGCGGGGAAAAAAGGGTCCGTGGAAAAAAAGAGCTGCCCCGGTCGCTCGGCGAATATACTCCAGAGGAAAAGCAAGGAAATTGGAAAACATGAAATATGACCCTTCGGACAGTTTCGACCGCTAATGCGTCTCTGTACCCCGCCTCCGAGGAAAATATTTATAATATCAGCGTTACGACGCGTCCACCTTCTCGCAGTCCGAGAGGAAGGGAGCGAGGTATCTCGACGAAATTATAACGATGCGTCTCTGTTTATTAGAAATGCTCTCGACGTACTATTATCGACTCGCTCTCGCGATGACTTTGAAGCTTCGTCGAGGCCACTGTTCTATTATTACCGCGTGCTATCGACGAAGGAAAGAATAACGACAAGGTCACGAGTTAAAACACGAAGATGGAATGTGGAGAGAGGGAGAGAGCCAACGATGAAATTGGGACGACGAACGAGAAAATGAGACGTGAAAGGGGGACGTCGAAAACATTAGGAATGTACCATGGCTCGGAAGGAAATCAAATTTGGTTATGAATGGCAGTGATTAGGACTAATGCCCGCTGATTGTCGTGCCTCGCCCGTACAGGCAATTACGATCGAACGACCGAACGACCCTCGATCGAATGGTGACACTACTGAAAAAACGTTGATGAAAAAAAGTTGATCGATTGGAACGATAATGCGCGTAGTAAAGTACCATTAACCGTTGACGAAGATAGATTCACGTCTTACGTATGTCGTGTGTACTCGCAATAGGTGATTATTGGTTGCGCTAATCACCACATAATGAGTATTCATCGACTAATAGCAAGATTCGAATTAGATAGTATGATCTTAATGAACTTGAAACTGTGGCAAATTATAGGCTATCGGGATAAAAAACGTAACTGGAGTTTAAATGTAGGTGAAGGTAACTGCGTGCGCTCTGAGACTTGTATACATATATAATTACGGAAGCTCGTTATGAAAACACAGACTCGGATCTGTCCACGTGCGAGATAAGTCTACCCAAATATCCTTTGCAGGATTATATCGAAACGAGATCGAATCAAGACGCGGTTAAAGAGGAACCATTCGAATTCACCGAAGTCTACATCGGTTCGTCAACCGCTCTTTTTCTCATCAACGAAGGACAACCGTTCGCTACGTGATTTATTTGAATAGCCAAATCTGCGTTCAATGAAAGATTACGGGCCAGATTAAGCCGAAAATTATCATTCCCAATAGGCGAATATAGGGTCGAGCCTTTGAAGAAAGCGTAAGATACAGATAGCAAATAAATTATGCAAGCACGCGTGCCACGTGTTTCCGAGACTGCAACCCCATTTGTTTCGATCCACGCAGGATAAATTTTATTTACCACTATCCTGCCTGGCCAACGAGTTACGTGTAATTTACATACGTTTCCAAGTCGAGGCAAAAACTGCGATACAAATGTTTGAAAATTCGCCCACGCAATAAATCCACCGCGAATGATACAATTAAAAAACGACCACTTGGTTCGATTCCTCGCAAACGAAATCGATATACGTCGTTAAGCGTACTCAAATTTTTACTCTCATTGTCAGTCTCGCCGATATTTTCCATCTATTATCTATCGTTTCTCTGATAAATTAACACGATCGGCGTTTATCCAGGCTCGAATAAATCCATAACGTTCGGATGAACTCAAAGAGTAATCAACTAATCAGTCCTAGAGTACAATAGATGCTTTTAACCCCCTTTTATTTGTTCCAGCCCCATGGCTGCATCCCGCATTTAATTTTCCTTTCTTCCAGCACGAATTATTATCATTATCGAGTCGGTATCATTTTTCGCCGCCTACGATATCATTGCCCTCCACTTTCTCTACCCTCCTATCTAAATCGTCCCTCCGTCCAATTCCAGACGCGCTGAGAGTCGGGATAGAATCCCAGACTGCAATAACCGAGTTGACTCGGCGACAATACGATAATTTGTACGAATACTTATACGTTACTCAATCCGAACTGCCAATAATATACTCTTGAACCCTATCGAATTTATCAACGCTAGATTTCTTCTCGACCACCCGTAATAACTTTGCTAATATTCTCCCTTTTCTCGATTTCGTATCCAGCCCGTTTCTTCTGCGCGCCAACGATCCGAAATTTATCGAAAGAGCAACCGAAACAAGGGAAGGAGGGAACTCGTTGTTCGAGAAAAGCATTAAACAGGTCGCTGCCCCTTAGACGAGCGGATGACACCTCCGAACGACGGAAGCTGCGAGCGATGATAGCGAAATCTCAGTGGGTAATCTATCTTCGCGAGTCGACGCATGGTCTCGAAAAACCGCGTCACTAAGGGTCTAACGAGCTTCCATCAGGAGCAAAAAATTTCCACAATTATTTCCAACCGATCTATCTATTCCAACTACTCTAATGAGAATCATTTACACGATCTTATCCAATGTAACTCCCTAATCTATTCTTTGATTCGAATTAGAAGCAACCTTAACGGATAACAAAGCCCACTACGGGGTCGTTGCGATTTTTATTCCGATCGATCGTCGCATCGGTTCGTACCGCGTGTCGAATTTTATTGTCCCTCGGAGGATAGTAAGATTGTAAAAGGGAGTCGTGTAAAATGTAACTCGAAGAAAATGGGGGATTGTCTTCCTCGTACGCATATTTATACGATCGATCCTATTTCTTTCGCCGTTTCGACGGTCAAAATCGTTACACGCTTCATAACCGAGCTTACAAGGCTTCACGATTCAGCTACCTATTTCCGGAGGGCCGTTGAATCGTTATTCTTGATTATCGCATCGTCAAATTATCAGACATCGAAGTAACGAAATGCTCCCCCTGGAAGACGAGCGAGTCCGAGCGAAAAAAGGAAACGAAAAGGAAGAAAACGGAGCACGGGACATTGCGCTAGGTAAAACCTCGTTAAAACTGTCCTCTAACCTTCGACCTTTCACATTCTCGAAGAAACCAACACAGGCCAGACGAAAAGAAAAACTAGAGCGTTCAGCGAGATGAAATTAGAAGTAAAAGTTCGCCTCTACGAGATCTGGGAACGGCTCGATTAATTGACGTTTTATCGCTACGTGACGGCCGAAGCCGGCAATAACGTTCGATCAATCATGAAAAACAGATTTTACGTCTTATAGCTAGAAGGTTCGGTGACGTGGTGCGTCAGACTGAATCGCAGTAAACACGAGGTCGATGTCGAGCATATTCGTTGATCGTCTAGTGGATCCTAAAAATTGCGATGCGAATTTTACAAACTTCCAATGAATTTGTAGATTGCTGACTAGCGCCACGATCACCGAGCTTTTCACCGAAATTCGAGGGGATGAAACGTAGCCGCAACAACATCGTAGTGGAAAGTTACGATCGCTCTCTTTCACATTTCCAAGTTACTAGATCGATAAGGACGAAGGATCTTTCCAAGCACGTGTTTATATGCTTTTTTTATACCGCTGGTAATACCAATGAAATTGCTCGGAGTAGTAAAAAGAAAAAAGAAGGATGAAATCTCTCTGGCAGCGTTCGCGCGCGTTACTTAAGTTTTATAGTTTATTTAAAGGCGAAAATTGCGATCTCATTAATGCAGTCGGAGAGCCGGTTCTCGAGCAAAGCAGACAATGAAAATTGCGTCTCGAAGAACTCTGAGCGATATCAACCTTAAATCTATGCCCTACGAGCGAGTGAACTGGGTTAGAGACCTTGGTTACGATTACTAGAACTAATTTCATCCGCTCCCCTCTACTGAAGTACGAAACCGTACAATTCCCAGCAATTTTCGGTCCTGCGAACTACGTAAAAACGTTTCCTTCTTGTTTCCTCCCCAACTGTGTCCCTCGTCCCTACCCTTCCGTGACACTCGAGCTGTAATAACGAAGTCTACCTTCCCCGTGAAAATTGCGGAATGCAAGTAGCTGGGGCCATTCACGGACTCGTATTGCGGCAGAATAGGCGGCGAACACCTCGAAACCACCCACGCTGCCGAAGCGAAAACCAGCTACCCTCCTACCGGCCCGTCGACGAGGCTAGAAAGGGGTGGCGTAGTACTCGAGGAGGAGAACCGTGTGTATCGACCACTGACGTCATCCATCCCCACTAAACTACGTCACGTATACGTTTCACCGTAGAAGAGAAGGGTGTCGCAGTGCCGTAGTGATTTTGTGGCGCATCAAGGGGCTCCTAAAACCACCGCTTCCTTCCCCTATCGTCCTTCTATCGCCAGACAACTCTTCCACTGGCTTGACCAGCACATGATCCCAGCAACGATTTTATTACCCTGCTTTACCACAGCTATCTTGTAAATTCGATTATCCGTGTGATTCGTAGACTATCAATTTTTGCGCAAGTTTTACGAGCGGAAGAACATCGGAGCTGGAAAAGCCAGCTTTCTCGTACCATTCAAGCTTTCGACGACCAGGTCAGTCTACGTTAAACCTTTCCAACAGCTGCATGGTCATATAAGCAGGATATTTGCACGTGCATACATATGTACATCCTATGCAAACGTTTCGAAAACTTTATTACGGTCGAACAATTTCGTTCCGTTGCCGCGAATTTTTATGGAGCTACGTGTCGGTTCTAAAACATCGAGAACGATACCGCGCACCGCGCCGCTTTCGATCATGTTTCCCTGAGCTTTTTCGAGGCTCGTGAATCCGCCACGAAACGTGCGTGCACCCTCGTGGCGGGAAATCTTGTTTATATACAACGGCATGCTATCTCTATTACGATCGTCCGATTGTAGATTTTTTAGAAATTTACAAACAGAATGCGCGAACGTATTGGACGCTTAATGTATCGTTGTACTTTATAGATGTAAATAATGATATTTTCGGCGCGTCTTTAAATATGCAAACGCTCTTCATGTTTAACTCGGCAATTTTGTAATTCGCAGTCGCATTGCGACATTAATAATGAAACGCGTTATATAACGGCGGAAATATTAACGCGATTAATCGTGCGTCGGTGTGTTTATTTCAACGCGATCGCGTTATCGTCGCGTCGCCACGTTAAGAACTTTTCGAGGTATTACAAGTTTCATCGGGCACAAGCGTATACCGGGAAACATTAAATTTCATCAGCGGAGTTCTGCTCTTAATAAGCAATTATCTTCTTGAATCCAAGTTTACCGCGGCGCGCGTAAACTTGCTCGCACGAGTAGGCGGCTTTCCAACGATCGCACGCTAAACATCGTTCACGCGAACGATAATAACGCGTACGGAAAAACATAAGCATACTCGCGTTAACTCGTGTACGATCGTGAAAACAACGAAATTACCAAAACTAAGAAGCTAATCTAGCTGACTGTTCGTTTCACGTTTCAAGGATGATAAAGTGTCGCATAGAAAGACACGTTTAAAGGCGTTGGTGTATATCGAAAAGGCGGGAGTATGCGGGGGCTGTCCGCGCCAAAATTTCACAGCCCTGAACCCGTGGGAGCCTGAGTACAAAAGTATTGATTCGTTTCATCCCCACCTGATACTCTACGCTACCCCTACTATTCCGTCGTCGCCGTCGTCGTCGTCGTCGCCGTAGTCGTCGTCGTCGTCGTCGTGCTACCTTCTCGTAGCCTCCCTCCTCTCTTGCTCACCCTTCGTTGCCCTTTCCCGCCCTTTCTGGAGCGTTGAGAAGGATAGAGACATGAAGGGTGGAAGAAGACACGACTAAAGAGGGTACGAAGTGTAAAGAAAGAGAGGCACGAAAGTGGAAAAAAGACGGGACGAGAAGGAGTCAAAGGGAGAGAGCGCGGGAAAATTCGCCCTCCATTTTTCTCGCGAGACAGTAACGCCATCGGGGACCCTCCTTCGGCTGTTAGATGCTGGTGCGGGAGAAAAAAGCTTGGTCTCTCTCTTTGTTTTTCCTTGGCCCGTTTGTTTTGCTCATTATCCATCGCTACAGGTCGTCGATATTCCATTACGGAGCACGTTCACCGAAAGAAAACAATTAAGACACGGCCTCTCCGTGTATGCATCTTCCCGCCTTCCACTCTGTAAATTGTTAAACGCCAGCCGCGCCACTGTGTTTTTCGCCCCCGAACAGCCAGCCCTTTTCTCGCTCCCCGGTTGCCTGCCGCTTTGAAGCTTGCGGACGAAGACAGCGCGTACGGCCAATACACCGGCCAAAGCTGAGTAAATTAATCCGTAGCTCGCAATAACGCGGCGGCCTCGTTCGCGGAAAGAATCGCAAAACGCCGCTGACCCGACGACATTGTAAATTTTCGCTCAATTGTCCGTTAGCACAGAGAATGGAAGGGTGCGCCAGCTTTCTTTTCCTTTTCCTTTTCTTCCTTTTTTCTTCTCATTCTCCTTCGAACGCGTCGCCACTCCTTTCCAAGGAGACGCGCCCTCGAGTCGATTAAAGAAAGCCAACGAGGATACGGTGTACCGGCTAATTGTGGCTGCACGACAATTACTAATTACTTTTAAAAGTCCAAACTTCCCTCGAACTTTAAGTCAACTACCAAATATTAATCCCTCTTCTCCACCACGACGACATCGAGTTTCTTCCTTTTCTTCTCTCGAGAACGAGCTGGCAGTAACATTACCGTACAAAGTGGTTTGAAACTAAGCAAACGTACCTCGATTATTTCCAAATTACGTACGTATGGAACGAAACAATGTTTGTCGCGAGTAAAAACGTCCTAACGACGAATTAATTTCTCGAAGGAATTACGTTGGTCGTAAAAATGTTAAACACCTATAGGATATAACGCACGCGAACGGAAGAAAGGCAGTCTAAAAAATTTCCTTCCGTCTGAAACTCATTAGAAAGGGCAGAAAGCACGATACGATGGCGATAGGGCATTGTTTTGCGAACTTACTTCCTTCGAGACACGTGGTCTTAGTGACACGTGTCGTGATGCCGTGACGCTGTGTTTCCGGTTGATTTCCCTCGTTTCTGGCCTATCCTTTTTTCCTCCTTCCTAATTACCGCGATTTAAGCGTTCTCGAGTCACGCGACAGCCTGCGTGCATCAAACCTGTGTGTATGCACGCCGCCAATGCAGCTGCACGTTCGTTTCCTATCCTCGGGTCAGACGCACGCCACGAATCACGAAGGGGAAAACAAGATTTTCATTCACGCGAGCTTATTAGGTTACCCGTACGTGTCACTTCTAATTATCGATTGCGTCCGTTCTAGCTGAAACTCGCATCCTTAATGTTTCCTGTGCTAATATTTCATATTTTCATAGGAAAATCTGTTCGTTTTCCGTCTCGTAGCATTTTTTAATCTCTCCAATCGATATGTTACTGGATACAACGAGTGCAGGCTTACGAAGTTGTCCGTTGACATAAAAATAATTAATATGTCCGAATATTTATTGCGGTGTTACGTACAGGTACCGAGAGTATATATTCAACTATAGACGTAAAAAAATGTAAATTTATGAGCAAGCGAACACGGCATTATCCGTAATGATACGCTGCAACGTATAGCGTCATAAGGAACAGAAATGGAATAACTGGCCCTCATAGCGTATTTTTATGAAGACGAATCCTTTCATCAAGCGCCGTACGTTACGCTCTTAATCAAGGAGTCGCGAAAGAAATCACAAGGTTCGCAAATGTCACGTTACGCCAGAAACTCTAATGCGTTGCGACACGATAATTGCGTCTCGTTATCTAGCCATTTTCCATTACTAATTTCTTCTGTTTGCTTGGAACCGCAAACACGTAACCATTTCTCATCACGTCGATTACAAGCGTCGACTTCCATTACCGTCTAACTTACGAGGGTGGAAAGGAATCGAAGAATGTCTTGGCTAAATCAGCTACTCGATCGCGTGTCCTCTCCGGGGATCCAGCTTGGACGATACTCACAACGCATGTTGAAACCACGTTTTACACGAAAATTTATCCCTTCGTCTGGGAACGGAAATGACAGTTTTTTAGAGATTTCTACTTGCGAATACCACGTTTACAACGAAAGCGACAGACGTCCCAACTGCGCAACAATGTCGCGGTATTCACCGTGACATTGCAACCACGTTATTCAAAAGTTCTGGTTGCATAAGGCACGGGTATTCGACGCTGGCAGCTTTCGTACACCATCTACACTTATGTTACACTTTACAAGGCATCGCCTTATTATTTATTGCGTTGCATTATATTGCATTATATCATGTTACATGCTCAGTTCATTATTAATGTTCAAGAATGTCACGTCGCATTCTCTGAAAATAGAGACACAGTCAGAACACGAGGAGAAAGGAGGACAAAGAGGGAAAACGTGAAGAATCGCAAAACGGTCCAGCAATTTTTCAAGTTAAGGGCTGTTTGTGCTTTAATATCTGGAAAATGGAAAGGACAAGAGAGAGATAGAGAGAGAGAGAGACAAACAGACAGACAGAGGGGGACGCGTCGGAGAACACGAGCGGGAGCACGCGAGGCGATTTTGTGTAAAATTTACTTTGCTGCGAACAATCGCTGCCACCTTACCGCGTCTGAAGCAATTATTTGTCCCTTCGCTGGGACCTCGCGGAGCACTTGCTTCGGTAAACGCGATTATTTCGACGCGAGCGAATTAACAGCGTTTTCGTCGACATAAATTGCGTCGCATCTCGAGGTCGAGAGGGTGCACGACACTCGACGCGATCTGCCCCGAGTGATCGAGCGAGTGGCGAAGCGAGCACGCCGACAAAGAGGCAACGATAACAAGACGGTCAATAGATGAGGCAACGAAATGCATTTTTTCTTTCCTGCACCTCCAACTTCCAGGCTCGAACATCCGAAATTTACCGAAGGTGTTTGAAGAAAAAAGAAAACGGAGGGACGAAGCTGGGCGATGAGCTTGATGAGACTCTAAGTGCATAAAGAGGGTAAACACGATCTTCGTGCACCCTCGAAATCAAATGACGAAACTCGAGAAAGACAGAGAGCAAGAGGGTAAAGTCGAAACGAGAGGGGAGAGGGCGTAGCACGGTCGCACGCCTGTCGTCATCCCTCTGACGAAATATTCTCGATGACTCGTGCGAAAGTGGCGGCTCGAAGCAAAATGGCACTTCATTCTCGCTGGATGGATCTCCGAAAACATAACAGTAACCATAACAATGGAACCTGAGGGGCAACGGGACCGCGATTTCAGGTATCTTTTATCCACGAGCTTCTCGCAGGATCGATGGAAGAAAGCCGATACACGTTTGGTGTTCGAAGGTGCCTCCGAGTGAATCATCGACAGATGGCATTTCGACAAGCTGTATCGTTTTCCAAAGGTTCCAGGAATCTGAATAAATATTTGAAGAATCAGGGATTAGAAAAATAAATTTATTATGCCTTTCATTTCCTTTTTGGGGACGAGACTCAACGAGAAATGAACGAAAAAACGAATTTAAAAAATTACCAAAGATTTTCGAACACAATTTGTGAAAGATATAAGCGTATGTACGCGTTAAAGCAAAATTTCAACGGGTTTTGCAATTCGCGATAAAGTTGGGTACCTACTACTGATCACTTCAGATTTCGGTCGAAACGTTTCACGGTAGACACGATCATCATGGACATTCTGCACACTGCTGAACAGGTTTAATTTCGTTAAGAGCACTCGAGAGGCGACCACGATAAATTCCTGTGGCAGCCTGTGAACTTTTAAAGCGAATTTTTGGGGTCTGACCCCGCCGTGAATCGGCGACCGCTGATGTACAGAACGTCGCGTAAACTCGTTTTTACATCATTCGCTTTACGCTGCTTTTCGAAAATAAAAGAAAAAATAGGCGTTTCACGATGAGTGAAACTGTAAGTAGAACGACACAAAAAGAGAAATCTATTGAGATAAACGAGATTCTACTGTAATTATTTCTCAAAATAAAAAACTGAATCTTCCGGAAAATCAGAACTAAAAAATCGATGTGTCTTAAGGAACAGGCAGCCAAATGACCTAAAATATTTGAAACGATGTTTGACGAACAACCGTTCGTAGAGATCGGTACCGAGTTCGCTATTTCACGGCGCCACTATTCTATTCACGTGCGAGGCTACAAACCAATCAAATCAAAATGCGAAACGTATACAACGGAGTAAAGTGCAAGCGAAAATGAGGAGGCAGAGGCGTCGGTGGCAGGGACTATGGCGAAGCGCCACACCAGGGGTATATGCCATCGTCGATTCGATGGGATCGTTAAAATTAACGAGCGTATTCCACCTCCTCGAAAATGTCGCGAGCTTCTATTTTTCTCGCGCGTCGACCGACGATTTGCAGTGGCGGGGACGCGTTTTTCTGAAACCATGCGTCATCCCGAGCACGACCGCACTCGTATTGCCACATTATCAAAGTCGAGAGAGAGAAATCGGTTAAAAATATTCGGTAGACGTTCCGAGAATTTTAGTCTCTTAACTTTCGCGGGATTCGGTTTCGTAATGGCTATTAATGCCGAACCACACCCCGTTCACCATTTTAGTTTATTGTTCCCCATCCGTTATTTATTATGTATCAGATTGGTAATATTATTCTGCGGGGTAGCAAACGTAATAATGACAAATTTCGCCGAACCTGTTTGTAATTACGGTTACAAATTAATAATGAAGTTGGTCAAAATTTACATTCGGGAAATACGTGATTTATATTTCTTGAATTTTTATCATACAAATGCATTACAGCTTAAATAATTTAGCTTCACAGCTTTCGTTAATGAGTTACCACCTTTCTCCATAGTCCAGTTACGTAAAAGCTAGGCTTCCTATGATATCCTAAATAAATTCGCATTCGTATCTAGCGCAATAACAACTACGCGAATTGTTCACGCGACAAAGCAACAATGATTGTCCGAACCGTGGACACACGACACGAAAAAAGAGCATTCCGGTTCAGCGGCTAGGAACATTTACGTCATCGTGCTCGTCGGTGCACGATGAGGAGGAGCACGAAATGCTCAGGGTGCACGATTTACAGGCGGCAATAATCGTTAAAAGATGTTTACAATGTGTAGAGGTAGGCTGTTACGCGAGTGAATTCAGCGCGACAACGAGCCACACGGAATCTAGACACGCGAGACGAGTGATATCAATGAAAGTATCTGTCGGGGATAACGATAATGCGACGGGGTTATTACACCCTCGAGGCCGATCCCTAGACGCCCTTTCGCGTGGCCAACTGATTTTTATCAACGCGCGCGTTACACCACCAATTTCTTATAATACTCATCGACGGTAAGAGAGTGGAACGGTAAAGAGAGCATACTCTCGAAAACCTAACGACCCGTGGAGAACACAGCAGAGAATCGTGTGCTATCTCTGCGACGCACGGATTAGGGATAGAAAATGATATCCACATATGTGACTCCGGATGTCTGTCGGACCACGGTGACGAATGCGCTCGCAACGGGAAAAGGGCAGCTCCACTAAGAGACCACACATCTTTCGTCCCAAATGGCGCTGCTATGTTTCACTACCTCTGAGTCTTTCGGGATTCCTTCGTGCTTCCTCCTACCATAGCGAGCGATACCCATTAAATAGTTTAACTTTTGACGAAAGCGAAAGTTATTACCAACAATTTCTATATATCACGTGTACTTTATTTTTATTTGTATTTGCTTTAATCCTACGTATTGTTAAAAGTACTCGGATGATACTGTTTCCTATAACCTGTTATGACTACTGAATTTAATGACACTAGATATAAGAAAACAAAAAATAAAGCGAACACAGAGAAAAAATATCCTTTTCGTCGTAGACTTAAAGTGAACCGTTTGACGATGATATTCACCGGGAGAGCTAAAAGCATTCCTCGACGCGTGTATGTAGGTTAAAATCTGTTGATATACAGCGCGCACGTGGACTTCCTTTCGACCGGGCCACGTAAGCTTGGCTTCCTGTTCTTTTTTGACGACGACCCCTCGGCTTCGCGTCTGAAACGATAAGAACCGAATGGTGGTGGGGTTAATGTGCGTACACACCACGGGATGTCTACCAATTTCCGGGTTCACCTAATGCACTTATCAGCCAGCTAGAAAGGATCGGAGAGAAAGGCTGCGAGATGGGAAAATAATTGAGACGCGGAGACCGCGTTGGGGAGGATCGACGGAAGTCGGCAAAGCCTCGTGTAAACCGGAACGAATCATAAAAGCGTGGAGAAATTAATGAGAACGAGGCGATTTCGAAAGAGAAACGAATCGGGCGAAAAATTATCTTGGCCCCGAAATACGTCGCGAGGATTACAAAATGAAATCATTATGTGAAATGAGCAACGATAAAAATGTTACGTCGTTGATTATTCGATTCTCGGAATGAACAAACGTGTTTTCAACTTAACTGACTTCTTTTCATCTAACGACTGATCGAACAATTCCTACTTACGGTAAATAGTAATAGCGAACGTATCGTTGCTTCGTTTTCGTCGATTTAGACTCGCGCAATTATGCATGAATTCCATCGTAGCGCTAATCGTCTTCAAACTCACCGTGTAACATTAGAAACAACGCTGAAATATTCAGGCCGATTCATTAAGCTGAAGACAAAGTTAGCCGTGTTTAATAATTCCCCGTCATATTTAAATAACAGCCGTTCAGAACTTGCGAGCTTTCGACGTTACACGCTTTAACCTCAAGCGAGAGATAGATAGAGGGACAAATTGCGTCGAGACGCATCTCCAGTCTCAAAAATTGAATTTATTCGACATCGCTCCACTCTCAATTATGCACCAGGTAATTTCGACGCGACGCGTCTATCACGATTCTCGATACTAACTTCGTAACACGAGGCTAACTTCCTCCGGCTTTTCTTTGGCAATTAAGAATCTTAATTTGAAATACGCGTGGTCTACGCTCTGTCGTAGGCCGCTCGCTGCGACCCCTAATCCAATAAGGAGCACCAAAGCACGAATTACCTACGAATCAACGAACCTACGAAATCTTGTCGCCGTAATTGGAAAGTATCCAGTGGCGATGACACCCCTAAACACGGGTCTACGAATCTTCTTGCGTTTCGGTGAAAGGATCTCGGAAATGAGCGCACCACTGAGTTTCTAACAACGCTGATTTTATTTGTAACATCGTGAAAGATGCCGTGGTCCTTACGTTCTGTTTGTAAGGCAAAGGTCTAATTGCTTCACCGGGATATCTCTCGAAGACTATAGTTGTTTACTAAGGTATAGGAAAAGATTCAAACTGCGAAAGATATAAGATAAACTGATACAAATACATTGACACTTATTACTTTATAGACCCACGTATTTTAAATTAGCCGATATGCTTTCTTTCGTTTCTTTGAATTCATAGAATGCTAGCGGTCCTAACCGTAGTAAATTAGAAGAGAGAAATTTGTCAACGAGAGGAACACGTTTACACTTAAATTACTGAACGCAAAGTTGCCAGTCAATGTGTTAACGCGTAACGAAATATAAATGCACGTAGTTTATCTTTACATAGAGTCGGTTACAAACGATTCTCGGCATCGGAATTACAAGTACAGTTCAGCGTGCGATTAAATTATTCCGACTCGGTGAACGTTTCCACGATCCGGGGGATGGAAACGCTTATTTATTCGGTAAATCCGGGAACGAGCGACGGCGAGAATAAACGTCGCTGACAAAAACAGCGTGCCCGAGCGCGTGTACGCTTCGTGAAATTAAGTTACCACTGCCTCGTTATTCTCGTGAGACTCGAAATAAAGTGGTGGGGACATCCGCAAGGATTGAGTTACCGTCCACTTAATTGACCGCCCGCAGAAACGAGAAGAGGACACTGATTGACAGTGAGATGCAGCTGTCATCGAGGTCCGACCTCGAAGAAGGGTGTCCGCAAACGATTTAATTGGTCTTTAACAGCAAAATCCTAAAGCTCCATGATTCGGTTAGGAATGAAGTAGGATAGAAAAAATAGGTAGAGAATGCAACTATCGGCTCGCGTTGCCACGTGCCAATTTCTTTAGGATATCGTAATTGGATACTAAATGGACTGAAATCAATTTATCAGTAAAAATTCTTTACAAAGAGAGATGCGATGAAAATCATGCAGAAACGACACTACATAGAGATACATTTGACAATCACTCGGGCAATTCCAGGCAATCTAGAAATCTACTTTAGGCATCATAGATGCAACGTGATACCATGATCCTCGTACTTGTACGAGGCAACCAATAACTCGGTCGATTCAGCAACAACATCATCATTCGCCGTCGTCGAATTTCTCGGATTACATAAACCCAAATAATCCCATGAGTCATTCTAATTCTGGTTCCATCAGGATTGCACCGTTTCCTTCCCCCGGTTTTCTGTGTCGCATCCGATCGTTCTTTTGCCTTCTTTCGTGCATGTCCTAAACGTCGCCTCTTTCCTGCTCGTCCGTCTGCCGTATAAATAGCCATGGCACGTGTATCGTCTCGGACGCACACGGTGGCCCACTTTTCCCCTTAGTCTCACTCGAAATTAGAGAACTTCGACGATCACGCGTTTTCATTTTCCGCCACGCGGATAACCACCTCTCGTTCGCGCGGTTTCACACCCTCGATTACTTGGTTTTATCGTTTCCAACGATTCCAAGACGTCTACAATAAGAAAAATGGCACTTTTCCTCGAAAATAAACAAGAATTACGTCATCAAGAAGCATGTTCGTTACAGAATATCTTAGAATCAACGATAGACGTGACAACAGTCGTTTTGTTCACAAATAAAAGCACGGTTTAAAAATAAATATAGGGTCGGCATATAGGATACGGTAGCTTGGTACAGATAAGATCACAAAAAATTATACGGCCCAGGTGTAACATATTTATTGCCCTAATTGCAACGTAGTAGTAAGGTAACATTTTAACTTGGATACTCAACAAGGGAGCCAGTTCAGGAAGGACTGTAACGCGTTTCATAACGACAGCTGCACTCCCAGGAATAAATAATGCAAATGGTTGAAAAGATCGTGGTAATCAGGTGCGCAATTATAAACGTACCACGGGATGATTTTGTTTTAAAGAATCAAGGAAACAGCGAAACATTAATTTTGCCTACATATTTTTTTATCATAAAAGAATCTCATTTACGCGAAAGAAAATAAAATTTTCAAAGTTTGATGCCAAATAAAAATTCCAACACCGAAAAATAAATAAACTGGTTGATATCTCGACACGGCACGTCACGTGAAAAGCATTCCATAGAGGTCCAATAGTTCTCTACGTTGAATACAACTGCGTTTCCAACCCGACACGAAGTTCCCTCATATCGCCACGTAATAATGGTGTCAGACAGATCTGATCTGACGGATCACATCCGCGAAACCGGCCGATTTCGCTGGTGCTGCGATCGAGCTGTCGCTCGTCACCGACTTCCACCGTCCCAGATCTCTCGTTCACGATTCATTTTTACAGGACAACGACATCCAACGGCGTGGTCGTCGACGTGCTTGTACACGGTTACAGAGGTAATGAGAATTGTTGCACTTCCACCGCGCGATTGTCATCCAGGACCGCACAAAGTTGAGGTACCGCGAGTTACGAAATACATTCTGTCGTTGGAAATTGAAAGCAGGACGAACATTTCGGAAAAATAATTCAATTTAAGCTGTGGTATGTTTTTAGTAATTTTCTAGACGTTATTCCTTTGAATCATTCTCAGCTTAATCGTGTGTTTGTATCGTTGAACAATTTCTTAAGTTCCTTCTCGTCTCACTTTTATGCTAAAATTTTTCTTAAAACATTGAAATATTTTTTTATTTATTGAAACAAGAACAAGATTGCGGCATAAAAAATAGAAACATAGTAAGATTACAATGTATTTGAAAATAGAAACATGAGAAGTAATTCTGTTAGTTAGCCTGCTTGCAGTAGATTGTACCGTCCATGGTCAGACAAGAATATTTTACTGGCTATAACCAGACGTGTTTCTTACTACTGATTCTTGCATTTCTATCGTATTTTTGATCACGTAATTGATCTGTAGAAGCAAGAATAATTACGTGAACTTTGATACAAAGCAAAATTTACTATTGCGTACTTAGATAGAAAATCTTCTACTTAAATGATCATAATTTGTAATAACATTAAAATTACTGTAGCCACAAAACAATACAAACATCGTAGAACATCGAAACAATATTTTCTCTAAAAATAGAGATGCTGAGGCTCCTTTACCGGAAGTTATACGTTCCTGGGTTCTCTTATCAGATCCATCTATGGGTATAAAGCAGCTAGTACGAACGTATACCCATTCAAATGACCAATGAGTATCGCGCAACGATGGTGAAACTACGTGTATCTCCTGTTTTAATATTGTTCGCAATTTGCGGTGTCAACTTGGTGGAACCATTAGTAAAGGAAAGCTTGTCCAAATTTTTAGGGTCCTTAGCGGGCATTAAACAGTACCTTTCTCCTTAATTGATTTATTTACGTCGATTCATTTGAATATCGCTAGTAAATAGGCATATATATGTATATTTATAATTATTGTCGCAGAGTGAGGATTCCGGAATTGTTAAACCAATTGTGCAATGAATCGCAAGGCTCAGATACAGTTCGTCGAGATGCGTGTTACGGATGTTTCTTCCGGGCCTCCAGTCAAACCGTTGGATATCCTTTACTGGTGGCAATGTCTAATTGTGCTTATATTTATCTCAATAATACCGATTATGGTCACTGTCAACAGTACTTGAGCGTAAGTTTTTGAACGTAGCCTTATTTAGAGCGTAAAATTGATTAAACTTTTTGTACCCTTGTAATAGAACGCTACTGGTACAGCAAATTCAAGAACGAATCCTACGACGATATACTGCACGTTCCTCGAGTGCGTTCGACAAGTGAACAAGGATAATTTAGTGAGTAGATCGTTCAATTTCACCCTTGAGATGCTTTAAAATTTCTTTGCATGCTTTTGTACAGTAAACAATAAGACAACTGCACCTGGCTACTTTGGTTCGATAATTTATAAATTCTATTACTGTACATAAAAATATAAAAATAGAAGCAATTGTAAACAGGAAGCACGAATCAAACCGAGAACGTCGCCAAGCTTCAAGATGATTTCCAGACGAGTGCCATTATTTTATTTAAAATTGTACAAGAAATTATCGAAAGCTGTTTGCATCATCCAAGAACAGGATTCGGAATCGAACACCGTGAGGCCTGGAGCGGAACCTATCGATCCGAGACAGCAAAAAATTAAACCACAAAAATTTATTATTTCAGAGCAATCAAATTGTACATAGAAACCTATAGAGAACATTTTGTACATATCATCCGACTTTTCAAAACGTCTACACAACGAAATCTAGTAAGTAGACGTATCCAATTCTGTACATATGCGTATTACAATTTCATAATACGTGCTTCCGCTTTATACAAGGATTGCATTCGGCTTTAAAGACCACTGCTGTAAATATAACAACGCTTTAATTTCAATCGATGAAAAAGTGAAATTTTTCGCCAAAAAATTTGCAAAGAAACTTCGTTGCCACGAGAAATTGATCTCGAACAGATAATCCTTCAACCACAAACGTTCTGCACAGCTCAGAGAATGCGTCGGCGAAGCCATACGAATGTTCCCCAATTTCAACCTCACGGATGTCAAACTAGCTCAATTATACGTGAATACCACTGCGTGTGTGCTGGCGAAAACTCGTTGCTCTCAAATGAACCCAATAACAGGGGAATTTCAAGAAGACGATCTCGCTAATAAGCTGCATATACCCACGGTCAATGCGTTGCTGGTCAACACGGATTACAACATGAACATCGTGCAGCTGCCATTTCATTCCACTTCTATCGACCTTTGTGCGAAATATAGGAACTACGAACAAGCCAGCTGGTCAAACGTCGTGTGCTGATCAAAAATTGTTCACCTAGCATGCTCCAGAAACTTGGTGCAACCGTGACCAATTTTAATTTACGATTAAAGAAATTTACCACGAACATTGTAAACCAATTCGATTTATAGAAACGAATAAAACGATAAAATAAATTTATATAGAAATAAAGAAATCATTCTGTTAGTATGTAAATCGCAGCTAACTATTTTCATAATTTATTAGTATGAACTTAGAGCGAACAAAGTATATATGTGACTGGCTAAAAGAGCCTTGTTGTGACGTTCGATCCGAGAATAGCTGCAAAAGAAAGGCTTCCTTGTTAAGAGTTTTATGGCTGACTTGGTCAAGTCTATAATTAGCATTTTCTGAAAGCCGGTCGTTTAATTTTTGCCTTTAAGTAATCATCCTTGGAACCAGTTCACTGTCAGAATTAATCACGCCTATGACGAAACCGACACAACTCGCCATACATCTCGACCAACGTCTCGTGTCAAGGAATTTTTCTGCCGACTTTAACGATTTCTACTTAGGCTTGTCGATAAACTGGATCGAAGCTAGAGTTAAGTATCGGTTACCACGGTGCCATACACAACGGACACAGAACGGTCCGATGCAATTTCCATTTTATGAGTTAAGTTAATAACAGTTACACAGCGAGCCGCGATGACACGGAAAGATAGAGTATAATAGAGATTGAAAATGACACGAGTCATCTAAGTGCAAATCGTGGCAAACCGTGGCGGTTGTGAATCATCGCTTAAAACAACCGTCTAACAGGAATGCATAAATCTATCATCAACGATCTTGTATCGCCGTAAATTCCTTTCCTCTTTTTCTGCCGCAAGAAAAGCTCGACAGTGATTCTTGATAATTTCTTCCGCAAAGCGATTTCCATTAGCTTTCATCATCGATTATTATAGATCACTGATGAAACATACAGGGAACCGTGTCAATCATAGAAAATTGGCTGCACAAATACACTTGCTCGCGAAACTACTTCGACACTTACTATAGACAATTTTTACGAGTTAGAAACATTTTGAATTTTATTTCCAATGTAATTTTACCAATATAATCATTACAGTCGAGTCTCGTAACAGTGGTAATGAAATTTCAAAACGTTTTGTATAACACACATAATATATTCATAAAAGGTACCTACAAGTGTTTGAATACTTTTGTGAACCTGTGTAGCTTCGTCCGTCGTTACGATTTCAGTCAACGGTCGTGCAAATTCGCAAACATGCCGGAGCAACGTTCCTCCAGGTTGTCGTCAAGTCTTTATTTACCTTTTCGCCAAAAGTGGCGGACCAGACGAAAGAGAGGTGCACTAGGTGAGCAAAAAATTCGAAAAAAGATTTTTCCCTTCGTTCGAATGAACACCGACGAAGTTGTAGGTTGTAGAGATTTAAAGCAAGCAGGAGCAACGGAATCGTCGCAATGAAAAATAGACACTTTCGAACAAATGTCGCTATCTTTCTGGTATCATGGCTAATGTAATCTCGAGAGAGTCGTAATAGCAACGAAAGAATGTACGAATAGCGGCGTAAATGGGCAAACGTATCCCAGCCGATTCATCGGCGCCGAGTACCAGATACGAACGCTAAAAGAACGTTTACGATATTACTTATCCCGTAAAGTGATCGTAACGAAGCGGCCAATAAACAACCTTACGACAAATTATATAGTAAAAGAACGAGAAACGACTGTGAACTTGGATATAACCGATAGATTTGCACGAGCCAAGTTATCGCGGTTAAAGGTTTTTAGAGATTTCTTACAATAAGTTCAATTTTTGCCAGAGATATTCGTCAGAATTTGCATCCATTGTCATCGTAGTATAACGGGCAAAAAGAATATTCCTGCGTTATAAAATTCTCCTAAAAAGGCAATCCTAATAATATTTCAATAGATTTCGATAGAGTAATCGACTGAATGAAACCGATATTTTGCAAACAGCGTCATTCACCGACAACGTTTAGCTCGTAGCGGTATTTACATTTCCGTACGCGACAGCCGCGTTATACTCGCCAACAAATATCCGGGTATTCGACGGTAATCGGATATTAAAGAATCCGAGTAACATCGTCGGCTCAAAGGAAAGGGCTTAAAAGGAACAGCGCACGGATGTTTCCCTATTGCTTCTGTTTGCCAAGGTGAAACTTTCTGGTTAATTCTTTCGAGACAAGGAGAACACAGAGAGGACACAGTCGGAGAAATCGAAGGATCGATTCCGCGACATCGGTGTGCACTCATGTACTTATAAAAAGGGACGAGCAAAACGACGCCGAAAGAACGAGCAATGTGGAGAAGGAGGTGTGGTGGATGGAGAACGAAGAAAAGAAGCGACGAAGATGAAGGGAAGATCGGTCCATTGCACAGAAGCGACGCTCCACTTAGCATCTTCCTCGAAATAATTTGAAATATGCAAATACCATGGGTGCACACGCGCTCGCGTGTCGGCACACGAGCCTAGCCGTGTGCGTGCGCTGTACCGCGGCCGTGTTTGTGCACTCTGTGTGTATCACGAAAGAGAAGAGACCAAGATGCGAGGGAGAAGACAACGTATATTCCAGTGGCTTACGGTTCAGTTCTCTCGAAGCCAATCTAACTTAACATGCAGATGCAGTACGTGGAATCGTAGAGGCGACAGAGAGAGATTTCTGCTGAAGAGTTGGTGTCTGTCTCTCTATGAGTCATTCGTGGCGATAGTACCTTTTCCGTATGATCATTCACCGTTACTGCCTTTAATGTCTTCGCGATTCGAAGGGTTCTTTTAAGACAGGACGTGATTTTAATGAATAAACCATTCGACCGCCGACACGGACACGGATCGATAAAAATTACCCGAACGAATCCTCGAGCCAGATCGCCGACTCGTGTTACTAGAGAAAGCAAAACGACCGGATCTTATTACGGAAAAATAAAAGAAAAATAAAGGATAAGAAAAAGGAAGAAGCTCGCTGCTTTCCTCCTTGGAAAGGAACAAGACATATCATCCGATATTTCGCGAAATTCCTGAGCAGCAGCAATCGATCCCGACACGAGGCGAACTCACGGAAGTGCATCGTTGATTAAATTTACAAGACCGTGAGGTTCTACAGCCATAAGTAATATAATCTGATCTTGTAAAGAGGTCGGGGCTGACTACCCTCGCTGGATTCAGAAACACACTTGATACGTGCTGGCTTGATAAAGCGTGTACCTTCGAAATTAAAGAATCCTTTCTCATCCATCTTGCGCTTACCATGAAATTTCAAACCAGCTCTGATACGGAAACTTTAACATTCAACAAAAATCTTGTTATTTCTCAAATGTTGGATCAGTGGAATTATATTAAAAGCTTCGTTTCTTGCGTTTCTGCCTTTTAAAATTTGTATTTTCTTTACGATCGGAGAGATGAAACGCGTTACGAAGCAAGAAAGATCCCATAAGTTTCCGTACGGATACTGTTGCAATCTTTTCGGTATATTCTGACTAAACCATTTTACAGACTCTTGCTGTACACACGCGGACAAGGAAACGTGATTCTCGTTTACGAGCGCAGTTCCAGCAGATTATAAATTTATATTGAGTCGTAAACTCTTTCGCGCAAGCTTTAACAAAGTGTCTATTTAATAAACAGGGGTTACTTTCTACGGTTGACCGGTAGAAATTCCATGCGCCGCATCCGCCGCCACGTAGAATATTCATTTTGGAAAGGTATACCAATAAACTGTACAAATAGTAATTCCATTACACGAACAAAGCTCTAACATCATCAGCTAAAACCTCGCCGCGTAAGTACATTTCTCATCAGTCACACAAGATTAAGTTTGCGTGCGACGCGGAGGTTGCTGCACCTACGCACCAGGAAGCCCGAGCATCGTTTCTTCCGCTGTTTCTGAAGATTATCTCAGACGATAGCATAACGGATGACTGTTCTATGAAATATCAACACCAGAAGAAACAATCATACGCGTTAAGATCTCTACACTCAAGGATCTCCAAAAGAGCTGTTTATATCAAAATGGCAATTATCTCGTATCAATTAATATCTTTCGAGGCAATCGCGGGATTAATTGGAGGGTTAAGCTACGTTTATCCTAAATTCTATATAACATTAAATCCTACCTATAAAAGTGTCATTAACATCCTTTATTATAATATGTAATCCTTTGTTTCTCAACCATGCAACGTAACAATTTCATTTATTATTTAAGATAACAAAGATACTTCGAGTGAACAAAGTTGATAAGATACAGTGTATAATAAAATTTTTGCTGCAAAAAGGAACAAAAGTTCCAAGCTCAAAGAAATTGTCACGATCTTGCAATTTTCTCATTTCGCGTTAAAAATCCCATTACAAGAGTAGTAGCATCACCACCACCCATTGCTATTTACTTTAAACTTCCAGTTGGGCTGGAGCTTCCGGGCCGCTCGAAACCAAGTACATGCGTGGTAAACAAACTGGATCGGTTTACAGGGCAAAGCGAGGAAGAGCGTAAAGCAAGAAGAGGGCAACGCGCCGCGTCGCGTCGTTTGCACGTGAATCATGCGGGTCGCGATCGGCGTATGTTGCGCAAGCAACGAGAGCTTCATCGCGGACTGCGGAGGCGTTGCATAAAGCGTGCCGCGGCGCTGAGCCGCGCGACGGCCGCCGGAAAACAAAAACAAGGAGACGAGTCAGCGCGTGGACACGTCATCGAGGCGCGGCACACGCGAAACCAGGACACGCTGCGTGCCTCTCTCGCCGTGATTCCATCTGGCCCGGTTTCTTACACCATCCTGGACATTCTCTCATCCTTAACGAGAACGCCATTGCCGTCAACCGTTCATGAAACGGGAAACGATGCCTACAAAGTTGCATTTAAGTTTCAGCACGCGGTGGTAGACGTTCTTGATTTTTGTATTACAATCGTGAGATTCAGAAGGTTGTAACGTATTTCGATAGATCATGATGTGAAAGATACTGGGTGAATGAAGGTACAGAATACGAACTCAGATGTACGAAATCGTAGCTGAGCCTTCGATATCCGAACTATTATGGAGCATACTAAGAGCCTCTCAGAAGGCGAATTGATCAACTTCGCTTTCGATGTTTAGCTTAGATTATGGCTAAATTATTTACGTAATAAACGATAGCCTTTATCGTGTGAAGCATAGAATTCAAAATGAAACCAAACGACTTAGAGTTATGTAACTACGGTAACTGCAATTCCTAACATCGAGTATTACCTATAATCTAATGATACCAGTAGAGAATTAATTAATCGACCACGAGTCTAGTGCTCCTTTCTTGGGATCAAGAGGAGGCAAAATTAAGGAGTGTGTCAAGGATACGAAAAACAGTATAAGCTTGATACGGTAATATTCTTGTTGCCAATATCCAACGTATCGAGTAATTCCAAGGCATTCGGAGTCAGTGAAATCGAAGATTTCATCTCTTGTCCCTACGTTTAAGTTGTCGTGTCACTGAATGCACATGCGTTGCAAAGAAGAAAACGGAGTATTTATTACAGAAACAGCGGTAAAATCAATTATTAACACGAAACAGAAGGAACGGTACCGTGTGGCATGCATAAGCTGATGGAAACGCTGGTTTCCAACGCTGCGGTTCAACCTCTTTAGTCATGCCCCATGTGTTGCATGTAATACTGTTACATATCAGCATGGTGTCTAAAGAACAGTTGTACGTCGCTGCATGACACACCGTGTCACAAAAACTGTCCCGCGGCGAACGCGTTTGCATTAAAACAGCACGCAACATTTTCGAAATTCCACGCTTACGCCATACGTGTACGTAACGCGTAGTCCTTAAACTTTCTCTCAATGAATTTCTTCGATTAACACAACAACCCACGTGCGAATCTTTTCCTTTGCGTCCGGTTCAAATTGTTATTGACCAAGATTTCAGATCAAAGGTCGAAATAGAGACAGTTGACTTGGAGCCACCCAGATTGCGAACAGCGTTTCGTTCTGTTTGGTTTGGTTATCGAAGAATTTTATTCCGATCATATACAGTGGCGGACTAAGAGCCAATGCAGTCGAGCGACTTTACGGTGCTACGTTCTCGCTGCGTCACGCGTTTTCCTTTGTTTTCACAATTAAAAACGACAAAGCGAGAACGCAGTGTGAAAAAGTCGCTCGTCTACACGGAGCCCAAAAAAGCTTAAAACTCGATATTTGTATATTAGTAATTCTTGTAATAATCATGTTTTACCACGTTGGCAACAGTCATTTATCGAGACACGCAAACCACATTAGGGAACAAAGTGGTCAACTTTATCGAGATTAGTCGTTCAATTTCTGAAAAAATTAAATATCGATACGAAAATTAAGAAATTTTCAGAAAACTCAATCGATCAAGTTGATTTCTATACGACTTACATCTGTCTGTTGCTCTTGCTAAATACATTGAAACGCATCTCTTTACCCTCTTATCTACGAAATTGAACGATTTTTCGTCCTCCGTTAGAAAAATTTTAATAAATTTAGCTCGATTCGACGAGTAACATTTGTTTGCTCGTGCATCGTATATTCGGAGAATAAACAAGTGTAAACCCAACGATATTTTGTCACGAGCCAAGGATTGACGCGTATTTAGGAACTGTTCGAAATACATAGCAACGAGTAGCATGCGAACGCGAGCGTACGGCTATTGTGACGTTTGGGAAACATGCAACGTGACTACAAAGTACTACACAATGCGCCATCCGGCAAAAACGATATAACGACACGGCATACTGTGTACGCATATTTCCACGTGATTCACGCGACGTTTTTGCTGTATTTTATTTGAACCGTACCGCGGGGTCTTGTCGAGCGCTCTTTCTCCCTCTTCTCTCTCTCTCTCTCTCTCTCTCTCTTCTTCCTCTCCCTTTCACTCTTTTTGTATTCCATTCCGTTTGTCCACATTCCGTTTCACGTTTTGTTTAATCCACCATTTAATTAATACGCCCGCTTCACCCCCCTTCCCCCGATCGATCGTGTTTATCGTCCTAGAAGGAATCAATTTCTTCTGAACAGTCTCCGCTGTTTTACGCTCGATTGTTACGAACGAGTATTACGCAGAGAACCGAGTGAATAATTCCAGGAAAAATGAGACTTGAAGGACCGAACTCGAGGATACTTAATTGGAAGTACTTAACGACGTACTCGCTTGTACTGTGCGAATCGTTAAGAAATCTATGTTGTTGAATTGTCGGTATCGGCTAGAAATCCTAACGAGCTATTTTTCTCTAATAATTATAACGAAATGCGCTTAAAATTTTAAATCTTTAATTTCCAACCTTCTATTAAAATTTGAAAACCTACCTGTATCTGAACCTTTAAATTTCAATCTCAATACGAATCTCCTAACATCCCTACACTTTTACGATACGGTCAATCATCGATTCAAATATACTTTACGGTAAAACTTTGGCAAACCGAGGCTTTTGTTTCGAAAAGAAAATGGTTACGAATGTTTGTAAATTTATTCATACACTGGCCTCCTTCTCTTTTCTACCTTTCGTCAATAGTGGATATAACGGTTTATCGTACGAGGATTCGTATAATTTCGAACTATCGATTTTGACGACAGCAATGATCAGGAAAGCAGCTCTGCCTATCGAAATGATGTCACGCTGGAAGCTGGCGTTTCCTCACTGACTCTGCTATTCCGAGCACGATGATACTTACGAAATACCGACTAGCGTACGTAACAACGCACAGTAAGAAGAGGATCACGCTTGTCACACGCATTTATATCGGTTGAATTCGCGGTCAAACGATGATCCCCAAGGATCACACGTGCAGCACGCAACTCGCCAACTCGTTAACCTTTACCTTTACCTTCCCTTCGTGCTTTCAACACGCGTCAGCGATTAACACATTTGTATTGCACTTTTAATGCAGTTCGTGTCATTGATAAATAATCGTACTTGTGTTTTTTTACGCTGAATAAAAATAATAAATAATACTTTAAGAAAGATATCTCGGCTAACTTCGACTAATTTCAATCGTAAAATCAGGTATATTCCTTGAAATCAAAAGTAACCGATACCAAACTAAAAACTACACGCTAGATATAAGATTCGCGCGATTGAACGTCAATTTTTTGTGTCATGATAGTGTTGAAGATACACTGATCAGAGCTATAAATCAAGACGGATCTCATTTTTATTATATGGCAAACGTGAGCACGTAGGAGAATAAACGCGGTATTATTCAGCGAAATAGCGAACGAAAAGTCGGCCACGGACAAATAGAGAGACAGACGTCTCGGGTAATGATTTCATTGGACTTTGTGCCGCGCCGATGTAAATATTATCCAGCAGACACTGGTTACAGACCAGCACGCTAAATGAGGAAAATATTTGTACACTCGATAGGAGAGTTTAATCGAAACGTCACGGCTAAATAGCGGATAATATCGATTTTACGATTGCGGAACATCGATGAAATTGGCCTTTTGTCAACCGGTTAAAATAGCTCTATCTTTCGGCGTAAAACCTCCGTTAATGAAATTAAATTTTCCGATACTTGCTATCGCCTCTACGAATACGCGATACGTGACTCTACAAATTCCTTGTTACTAAATCCCAGATTAACGAAGAAAGAAGCACAAATGAAGAATGATTATTTTATCGTATTATACATAATCGATCGTGACAACTCGAAGCTTCGATCTGTTTTTAAAGCCTGTTTAAAGTACTCAAGGTAGCGAGTTTCAGACAATCGCAGTTAAGAATTTTCATACGATATTTAAGCTTATAAATCGAAAAGTTTGAAAAACGAATCTCATGGTTGCTTATTTCGGTAATTAGCGATATACACGAATTGAAATTTTTACGATGAAACATAAGAAAAAATAAACGCTACGATAATAATTTCAAAAATAAATAACAGACAAGAGTATCGTGTTATTTGTTTATTGTCACGAAACAAGAAAATTCGAGTATTGTGCCGCCACCTGACGGCAAGTGGAGGAACCCGAAGACGCGAGCTCGGTTGAAAAATACAGTAAAACCGCGAGATCGAAACTGGTTCGAAACAGGTTTTTCGAACGGAAGTCTTGGCCGCGATCGCTCACAGACATTCGTCTAATCCAGTCGTGCAATTTGTCTCTCGACGACGACGCGGAACCACCCGGTATCTTTCACCGAAGGAAAACTAAGTGCAGTTTCTAATTCAGCCACGAAACGATGCTTCAGATAGTAAGAGAATCTACCAGCGTGAAAGACGCTGCTTCTTTTCGTTACCCTCGAGCGGACATCGTGGCAAACCGAACGATCTATGCGCTCGTTTCTCGGAAGTTCCTTTAATTGCGCACGGTATCGTTTTGTCACGACCGTTATCTAACGTAGAGCGCGCGAAAATACGAGCCACGTCCATACGGATAATGCGACCGGTTATGCAAATGAAATTGTAACGCGACTTCGCTTAAATTAAATAATACAAATCGTTGCGAAAATCGTGTACAGGATCGTATACATAGGAGGAGCGATTCGAAACGTAAGTGCACGTATCTATGAGATTCTATCGTGATTGAGAATCTTGTTAAGAAAGATCATGAAGCGGATAATCGAAGAGGTGGATTACAATTTAACAATGAGACGAGAATTTTAAGATGAAGGAGGATTTAGCGTGTTGGTAGATCGTTTTTCTCTGAGATTAGCATTAGTTTCTTGGTACATTGGGCGTTGGACCATGAAAGGGAAACGAGTGATCGAAGGAGTGAGTGAGTATCCGATGATGAACTGAGAATTTTAAACTTGATGGGATTGAGTTTAATTGGAAATTTTGTTGATAAATTCTTGTTTGGATTAGCGTGAGTATACATGTGATTTTATAGGAAAATTAAGGAATTCGTAAGCTTGTAACAAAAAACGTACTGCAACTATAGAGATTGGAAAGAAATTTTATTGATTTGCAACCAAAGACATTAAAAATTTCGTAGTACCGATGTAAAATTTCGAAATGAACATTAGCAGAAGTAGCAACATTTCGTAAGTAACGATATCATTGCGGAATTATTCGTCGGTAGTAAGTGTCTGTCAACGACATTAATAAAGCAAACGCAGGATGTTTCTTTAGCCTGATCTTTGATAAATACACACGATATACTCGTCGCTTAAGAATATTTTAGATCGTGACGAGGAAATTTCTGCACCCACTCAGTTAAAAAAGCTACAATATCGAGCGGATAAAAATATTTTATAAATAAAGAAAGGACACGAATACTTTGCAAATATATCCACGACTCGGTCATCAAAATCCTCGGACAGAAAACGAGGAGAAAAATTCTGCAGTTGAATTATTTTTCGCTACCGATTTTTCCATGGTTCCTGCGTGGGCGCAAGGTGGAAATACTTTTAAAAATGCAACCGATCCGTAATTCAATGGACCGGGACAACAAATTTCACGCAGCTGTCTTTACTCATCGGACAACCGGAGAACCGATAAATAAGTTCTCGAAGGAAAACACAATTTCTTGGTCAGTTGCTAACCGAGAGAGACCGTTCGAACTTTGCAGCCTATAATATGTACACAGCGATAGATTCAAATCCCACGCCTGTCCAAAAATTATAACATCGTAAATAATTGTAACTTGCTAGAAACTCGATATTCGTAACATGATTCGGCAGTTCCATATATTTCGGGATCTGTTAAAAAAGAAATAGCGTTGCTAAGGATCCTCCACGCAACGCATGACATTACCAATTGCATCAAGAATCTTCCTGATACTTTGATAGATTTACGATCGTTTACATTACCGTTTCTTCCTCGAAAGTGGACGCTTTTATTTTAAACAAAGGATTTCGACCCTTCACCCTTTTGCCAGCCAATTGCGTTCTCAATTATTCCAACCATATTTTTCTAATTTTGATCAAATCAATGAAACTACTTTTACGAAGTATAAATTTTCATACTTTCCTTACAGTTTGACAATTTTTCAAAGCAAAAAGAACGCAATTGGGCAACAAATTCCTACATATTCCTTATCAACGTTGTTTACTGCGATTTCTACTTCTATACGTCATTCTATACCATACATCTATCGCAACTTAATTCATCGGTACATCATTTCTGAGACTGTATCTTACTACGATAACTGTATATTTTCATAACTAATCCCTTCATCGTCCTCCTGATTACATTCAGTTTAGGAAGCATCATCCCGCGCGTAAGGTCTATAAAAAGTTGCTTAATTTTTTTCCAGGCTGATAGCAGTCCGATAATGGTGTTTCCTAATTATTCGTATGGCAAGCGATTGGTCGTTACTCTCGAATTAATTAGTGGGCCAATTGATCTGAATTAAGGCGCCGCCCAGTAGATTCAAATTAAGATCAATATCTCGGCATGTGAATCGGAATATGGCTGCGAGCGCAGCTCGTAATCATAAATTTCTGGTGTCCAAACAATGGGAAGTCGCCCGTAATTTTGCCAAAACACGCTGCTCAGCCACCATCGATGATGAAACGCGTTGCTCCTTGCTCGACAAACCCCTACGTGCTGCTAAAAACCCCTTCGGACGAACCAATAACCACAGGGGTCAATATGGTTAGCTACTCCCTGAAAAATTTCTCTCCCGCTTCGAGAAAGAAATCTGTATTCAGTCTCGAGTCTCTTCTCATTTCGGAACGAACGTGTTGCTGGATTCTCAGAAAAATTTATTTTACGTTCTCAGAATATTCGGTTCGTGCGAATATTTATAAAAGTTCGAAGAATTAGAACTGCGTAGGTAGGGGACGCCCATGACGTTTAACCAGTGTATTCTGTTTCCGAAATAGTTACATACTATGCCACTGTACATACTTAGTATCTAATAGTAGTATCTTAGTATCTAGAGTCTGGACATTATTACTGGAAGAGCTCGAGAAAATGGGAGATTAATGTTAGTCTTTCAACAAAAGTGGCGATAAAAAGGAAAAACTTATTCTACTCTAATAACACCTTATTATAATCCAATTTAAGCTATCCATCGTTCAATTAAATATATCTCCGAGGACATTAGAGAATTACATGGAGAAACGCACATATTTATAATACCTAACTAATAGCAGTCTGTAAAGAGGAGCAAAACGAGGGAAAAAAAAGGAAAAAGGAAACTGAAGGGAGGTCGTGGAACAATCGTAATAGAGGGAAATCACGAATGTCGTGGGACGAGTGAACGCGGGTGAACGACGATATACGAGGTGTCTCGTTAACATTATTGGTATACATGTACCTACACCAATAATCGTTACTGAACTGCAGCTGCACAATTGCAGCCATTCAATGCGACGCACGCCGCTACATGATCCTATCTCGCCACGGGATTGAAACGGCTTCTCCTCGTGCAGGGATAAAACAGATATTAGATCACATTGGCTGTTTCTACTAAGGCAGACACCGTAAACAAATAAACTAATAATTACATCGATTTCACCTTGCTTTCGTGGTCCACGTTTTGTTTCTCGTTACCATTATGAAATCGTTTCGAGAAAACTACACGCGTCAATCCTGTCCCGTGTATTTTTTAACAATTTCTCAAAAGAATTTGTTAATTCTATGCGATGTTATATTCTACACGAGCAACTGCACCAGCTCGGATTTATATGAAAAGGCTCAATTTTTTTTTTAAACATGCAACTTCTGCATCTTTAAATATGTTTATAAAACTATGAATTTACATAAAAGGCTGCTGTCTAATCATAAGCCTCGTGTCAAAAATGGATTCGGAATGAATAACTTACTTCGATCGCGAACTATTCGATTATAAACAATCGAGAAAGATATTACATATGCTTGCTACACTTTGGAACTGGCTAGCCAACGCATAGTTTGAAAGCTTATCGCATTGATGGATAACAGAGGAAGAGAAAGACGAAACATTCAAAATTAAAGCCACGATCTAGACTCTAGTGCCGGTGGAATATGTGTTGCGATACTTTTCGAGCTAGCCTGATGCGCGCGATGGAGTAGAATAAATAGCGCGGACTGTATACAAAATTAAATACTCCTCTGAAACGGTGTTTGCACTTCCGGCTTTTCCTGGCCATTTAATTCGACGATAAAAGCATTCTAACCTGGTTACATCGCTGTCGGTCTTACCAAACCCATTTCCGCTTTTATTTCTAACTATACCACCGCACGCTGTGAATGAACCTTTTAGAAATGTATACCATTTATGTAAAAAGTTTTCCAATGAAAAAGCAATAACTGTAATTGATATTCTAATTGAAATATTTATTGAAAATGATGAATACGTTCACTATCAATCGTCTAAATATTTCAAATAGATATATTTATTAATATGATGCAAATTAAGCGTTAAATTGGACGAACGTTAATGATTATCAGATTATAATAATTTTCTCAAATGTTTATTCTAAGTCGACTGAATGTGTCTCCTTTCCTTTTCATCAGTGATAAATTCGTTCATTTTCTTTGATTCGACCAATTACGTTGGAAAGAGTCTTATAGCGAGAATAAAATTTATTTTGCTTTTTATAAGGCTGATTTAACGATTTAAAGAAGTCAAACGAAGAGGAGTATCTTGCAAATTCGCATCGAAAAATTGTTCTCGATTTAAAGCATTGATTGAAAAACAAATATGGAGGCGAAGTGCGGCTAGTCCAATTTCGTGCGGACTTGGAACAAATGACAAGGGAAAAGGCTGCCTCTAAAATGCCACTTTGCGTGACTTGTTTATTCGTTTGTTTCCTCGTGTCGACCGGCATCGAGCGCTATGGCCATTACTCGAAAATCAGCAACTAGGTTTAGATAGATTTGGAGACACTGACGTAAACGAATTTCAGAGGGAACAATCGTTTCCCTGTAACAACAAGATGTTAGATCATGGTCATCCAAGGTCGTCTTTTCAAACGCAAATTCTATTAAATGCAACTGAAATTGCTTTTAAGAATGTACTACGTTCTTATCATATACATGAGCGTCATAAATACGAATGGGATTTGACTCACTGGATTGTAATTCGAGATATTTGTCTTTCGTTTTCATTTCGCAATTTCGTTAGTTTAGTCTTGAAGTATTACGTAATCATAAAGTACCTCGAGAATGTTGGCAGCGGTACAATTAGATAATTTGAGAAAATTATTCGGAAAATGATTTAATAATATATACGTAAATTTGTTAGAAATAGAAAACTGAAACAAATGAATAAACGTAGATAACAATGATAATAACAGATGTTCATAACTGTGGTACAATAAATGCCTCATAAACACAATTTACAGCAGGTGTCTAAGCGCGAAATCAATATGGAGGACTAACATAATATCGTGAAACGTGGTAGTATCGTCACGAACGTCAATTGGAACAATGTCAGTGGATGCAGTAGTAAAATTAGAATAAATATAGGCGTCAAAGTATTATTTATGCGTTGGAGTAAGTTATCTAACGTATCTTATCGTACATTAGGGTAAACAAAGCCGCTATCGATTTTTACGGTTACGTCACAACTACTGGTGACGTCACTGCCGTCAGAAACAGGTGACAACCACTATTAGCTAGTGACGTCAAACGAGAACGGGCAACGAACCTCTGTCCTGCGTTTGCGCGTTACAACATATCGGACGTGTACTGCACCGACTACACGTCCCCATCGTGATCAGTTCTTTCAGATGCTCCTACCTACTGTTCGAGTTAAGAAAGAGGTGAAATAGCAGCAAGCAACGAATTCGATCATTGCTCGATCACCGATACATAAACGCGAACGAAGCCCTAGATGTGCGCATGTTCTTCGATGGGTAACCTAACGGACATCGAGGGTCCCAAATACTTCACTCTAGAAAATTTAATAGACAGTGACAACACTTACGAGTGCCGCTGGACTGTCTGTCATTCTTTCCGGAATCCTTTTGTCTTGCAGATGAGCCTCACTAGCGATTAAACGTGCGATAAAGAGAACACGTACTCACGACACCGTGCTCGAAATCTCGGAAACTGTCTCAGCCATCATGGATGGCACAACCGTGTCGATCGCCGACTCGTTTGCGCCGCAGCCATAGCTGCCGCCATCTTACATTCAATGTCGAAACTCTTCGATAATTAAGGGTAGTGTAATCGCAGTGCACTGAATCCTGAAATAAAGTACATATATATGTATCATTTTTCCCCTTTTATTATAGATAAAAATAACTTTAAAGATCTGTTAAATGAGATATTTCATGGCTTAATAATTGCATATGCTATTTTAAATTCAGAGAGAGGAAAGCAGAGGAAAATTCTTATAGCCATGACGCTTATTATAGACATTTACCGTTTACAAAAATTGAGATACATGTTATTGAGTTTATAAATATAGACGTACGTGTACATGTATTTTAGTATGTAGTATTAAAATTTAAATTTAGAGGGAGAAAAAGAGAGAGGACTTCTTATAAGTATGACATTTATTATAGATATTTACCGTTTACTGTAAAACTGAGATATTTATTGTTAAGTATATAAATGTAAACGTATGTGTATTTTAATATGCAGTACTAATTCACACAGTACTATTCATTATTATAATGGAAGTTTAACTATTTCAGCTAACTTAATTTTACATGCAACGTTATGTTTCGTCAATAATAAATTGCATACCACGTACCGAAATTTTTTGATAACTTACTACTTGTGCATTGATACATTTCATTACGACGGGAAATTATTACACCCACTAACGTATTTAAATATTTATTTATATGCACAAACTTTAATATAACTAATTGATTCACTTTGTTAAAACTCTTATTACTATATAACAAACATCTTAGCAAGATATATTCAGTAATTTAAAATTACGGTTACAGAACGACTGAAGAAAACGCGCCAAACCACAGCAAGATGTAAGATAGACCTAACACCCCCATGCATTTCTTGTCTCTCATCTCAGGGTTACTAGAGACACTTTAAGTGGTACCACGGTACCAATGTCTATACTTTATCTGTACTATTATTTCCAAAATTACCGATTCAGCAAAGAATAAGATTACAATCACCGACGAAGTATAGAGCGCGGTACAGAACTGTAGTATTGTGATGATACTGTAAACTTATTTTACACTGAATCGGTAACGTATGACCACACAGTCGAGAATGACACCACAGATGAGATACAAGAATAGACGTGACATTACAGACAAGGTACAAGAATAGACGCAATTCAATGCTCTTTCGAGTCCTACGTTTTAGGGGTTACCTAACCATTATCATGTCGCATGCGACGTTATCGATTCAGTACAGTACTAGTTTGAATTAAAACAAATGTCTTACATGAAATTATAGATAAAATATAGAACAAAATATCCTAAAATTGCAACAAAGTGTATAGAATTCTATCCCACTGCAATACTGCGGAAATCATTACACATTATTAAAATAATAAATGAATATACAATAATAGTTAAATAATTCTTTTAATTAATTTCAAATAAAATTCTAGTTTCATATATCTGAAACATAAAAATGACCAGAAAAGATCAACACTTTAAATATGGAAAGAAGGCTAAAAAGGAAATACCCAGCAAACCTCAGAAAGGATATAACCTTGTAAACGCGAGGATGGTACCCCGCCGGGGGTAGCCACCAACATGTTAATATAACTGTTAAAAAATTCTACCAAATGTACAAATTGAACAAATTGTGAATATAAAGAAATAAATAAAAAAAATATATTATCAAGTATAGGTAGTCCAATTCAAAATTGGAAACTCGCAACACAATTTATCGATAACTCAAGCAGACAAATTACGCTCAATAGAAAAAAAAAACTGGTGAAAAAAGCAAAAGATCACCAAAATTTTACTTTTATGGATAGATACATATATCAATGATCAAACAGTCCATCTTCACAAATATACTGAAACTAAAGATTAAAATAAACGATGCGACTTAAAATTAAAACTTGACTGTAGTATTTAAAACTAACGATACAACTTAAAATTAAGACTTAAAAGTAAGACATAACAATAATAACGCAATTAAAAACTGAAAATAAGTAACTTAAAAATAAAGCATAAAACTAAGATTTGAGAAAAATAACAATACTGTAACAGACAAACAGTTGACTAGTAGTCAAGAACTACTACCCATTTCAAAAGGAGAAGAATTCATATAATATTTCAATTTATAATTATAGATTTTTGGAAATTTTTTTACAAAATTTTTAATTTTTACAACTCATCAACTCATATCTTATAGCAAGCTCTACGTTTTCTTAACTTAATTCTCAGCATATATTATTGTTTAACGATTAATTATTAAATATATAAATCTAGTATAGTAGCACACACAAAACGCTCTTTTATTGTCTAGTATAAGCTTAAAGTACTGTTTTAATTCGATTACAATATCAATTTAATTACACTATTTTATTTTATAATGTCTGTAATTGCTAATGTTTTGGATTAATAACATCTCCAACAACGTTAAAAACTTTGTGATTTTTTCGAGGTCGGCATTTCAGAACATGAGTAAACTGCAGAGAGAGTAAGACGGGCCTTTTCGTTCGATATTTCAGGCATGAAACACAAAGTATCATAAGAAGTCATATCTACTTTGAACCCTTGTCTGTGGTTCACTATTGAATACGTATTGCTGGACGGTGTGGTTTAGTTATTAGTACGCATTGGATGATCGTTGTTATTAGTGTACATGTGCTAAGGATCTCCCTATTATATTACATTATATTTCGTTAATTAAAAAGAAGTAACAATGGCAGAATTTGTAGAAAAAAGATGCGAGGATATGATTCCTGAATTAGAACATATGGAAAGGATTAAACTTTTTGATAAAAATGAAATTCGGTGAGTGAAATAGGTTATATTTTGTAACACATTATTTATTTTGACCAACTATTTATGTTGCTATAAATTATATAGAGGAATTGCAAAGAAACTTAAAGAATACGAATATAAAATTCAACGTCATACAAAAACTAAAGAAGACTATTTGAGATACATACAGTATGAAACGGACCTGCTTAAATTAATTAAACAACGTAGAAGTGTATGTTATTACTTATTAATAAATAGTTGATTATGTAGTAATAACTATAAATGCACATTAATTATATACATATATGCATGTATTATTTTTATTCAACAGAAATTTAGTATTATTCAAAAAAAGTCAGATATTGACCATGCTATTACAAGTAAAATTAATCGTTTATATAAAGAAGCAATATTTAAATTTCAAGATGATATTCGTTTTTGGATTGCCTACATAAAATTTTGTAAACATGTTGTGAGTATTTGAATTATATTTTTTATTAAAGCTATTGACTTTTTATCTTTTAAATATTAATATAAAATGTGACAGCATTTTCAAAACAGTGTTAGTCATATGTTAGGCAGAATGTTGCAAATTCATCAAGATAAACCCAAATGTTGGCATATTGCTGCATGTTGGGAACTAGAAGAAAATAAAAATAAAGACACTGCTCGTCAGTTTCTTCTTCGTGGTTTACATATACATCCAACCTCTCAGTTATTATTTATTGATGCTTTTAAGTAAGTCACATATTATAAATTTTTCATATATTATTAACATTTTCATTTATATTTTTAATCATTAATTATGTGATACAGATTAGAATTAGATGATGCATCAGTTAATGATCAGAAAAGTGAAAATAATGGTGACAATGCAGTACCAACAGAAACTGATGATGACATGTCTATTGGATTAAAAAGGGCATATATCATATATCAACAAGCATCAAAACGCATTAGAGATATCAAATTCATAGTAGAATTGTTAAATATTACAAAGGATCGTAATAACACAGAAAAATTACAAAATAAAATTGTTAGGTAAAAGTAATAAAAATATTGATTGTAATTAAAATTATTGATTATCTTTAGTTTGAATATTTAAATTCTTTTTAGTAATATGATAGAAGAGTATACTCATGAACCCCTGATGTGGGATACAATGGCACGACGAGAATTAGAAGGACTTATTCAACCTTCTTTTAGTGATACGGCGATGCAGGTTGATAATTCAGAACAAACTTCATTAAGAGATCGTATAACATCTTGTAATAAAGTTTATCAAACAGCAGTCAAAAAAATTAAGACTGAAGAAATGTGGTCTTTGTATATAGAATGTTTAATAGAAATAAATGAACAAAAATCTTTAGCTTTACCAAATTTTAAAAGAAAATTATTAAAAACTGCACTATCTCAGGCACACCAAGCAAAGAAGTTAAAAGAAAAATATTATTTACATTGGGTTAGTAATGTACCTGATAAGTATTCATTACATGCATAAAGTAAAAATTAAAAACTTTAATATTAATAATTTCACTATAGATCAACATGTTAAATGCTGAAAAAAAAGATAAAACTACAGAAAAAAAATTTGAAGAAATTCTGAGCAATGCAACTGAAATTATACCAAATAGCTTAAGTCTTTGGCATGCTAGGTTACGATATTTGTTTGCCTCAGGAAAGGAAGAAGAAGCTGAAGCTGTATTTTTAAAGGTACAAAAATACTAGTAACTATTTTTAATTATATCAATGATATTACATACATATAAGCATGATCATTTTTTAGGCAACACAAATTCTTGCAGAAAAGTCATTACCTTTATGGAAGATGAAAATATTACATGTGCAAGCAAAGTGTCCTGAGAAAACTGAACAAGTTTTTCAAACAGCTTTACAAGCACATCCAAGTATTGCTCAATACATAAAGATTATTTACATTGAATGGCTAGTTTTGACAAAAAGTATGTAATCGTAAATTGTAAAATTGTATTTGGTAGTGTGTCATGACTGTTGTTTATTTCAGGTATACAAGCGGCGAGGAAAGTTTATGATAATCTTTGTTTACAACCTCCTTTCTTTCTTGAATTACACAAAAAGATGATAGAGTTAGAACTTATGCAACCTGAAATATCAGTAAAGCATGTAAGAAAGTATAATGAAATGTCAACTTTACAGTTTGGCAAAAATGATACAAGTATTTGGATAGATTACATTATGTTTGAAATGAAACATGGCGATCCCAAAAAAGTTGGAGAATTACATGGAAGAGCAGTAAAAACTTTAGAACCAAAATTGACAGACTCGTTTATTTCAGAATACAGTTTAATTAAAGCCAAACCAGATATTATTAATACTGGCACATAAGCATATGCAAATAATAAGTTTATTGTGTATAATGAAAACATCATTAAGTACTACAATAAATAGACATTTTATATATTGAATGAATGTTTTTTCTAATGGATTTGTGTAAACATTACAATTCATTCATGATTCAAGCGGTATCTCTTTTTCCATACGTGTAAGAACGATATTACGATCTGTTTCGTTTGGCAATCGTGTTCTATCTCCTGTTTTTAATGTTGCCCTCATATCTAAACACATCACATCTGTTGCCAAAGAATGTTGTTTATCATCTAAATTTCTATCAACTTGCAAAAGTAAGCTTTCCAAATTATTATATGCCCCTCTAGAAAATAATACATACATTAAATAAAATAATTACATTTCACGATGATAGAATATATCATTATGTAAATTATGCATTATTGCACATACTTTGAATTTTCCAATACACTTTTTAAGTCTTTTTCAGTTTGTCGCAAATGTAAAATTTCGTCTTTCAAACCTAATTCAGCTTCATCACGACAGAGTTCAAAACCAGGACGATAAGTACGATTTTCTAATCTTGTCTCTGCACATTTTATCGAATCAATTTTATGCATTAATGCGTCTTCTAGTCTAACTATTTCTTTTTGTAAAATTTCCATTTCCTTTTGGATCTGAAAATATTATGTTTAAAGCTAACATGTATTAAATATTAATGATCATTTTACTTTCAAATGTTGTTACTTTAAGCTTTTGCCATTCTAATTCATTCCTAGCTTTTTGTGTCTGATAAATTCTTTTCCGTAAACTAAAATCTGTTACGTCTTGCTGAGCTTTAATATCATTTCTGGCACGTTCACGCATTATATTTATAGCTTCTCGTAAATTATATACATCGCTTAATTCATTATCAGCTAACATTTTAATATAACGGCAATGTTCCAGCCAAGCTTCATAAGGTATTGAACTGCAATAAAATAGATATTTATGTATTTATTTCATACATTGCATGCAGATATTTATTCTTACCCTTTTGGAATTCTTAATGCATTTGGTTTATAGCTAATATTTGCACATGTTCGATCTAAATTAAGATTTTCTTTCTCTATTTTAATAGTTTCATCTTTATCTTCCACTTCTAATTGGATTTGAAATCTAACTTCTTCTAAACGATTTAATTTTTCCCATGCAGCTTGCACCCTACACAAAATGTGTCATCAGAAACATATGTTTAAATATGCATAGATTTTTTGTATTCATATTATACCTATCAGTTAATGATTTCTTAATATTTTCAATGACACAAAGTTCTTTTTTCAATTCTGTATCAGCTTCATCATAAGTAAGTTCTGTTCCTCTACGGCAATCCCTCATGGAAATACATTCTGCTGTTAATTGTAATGGATAATTTAAAGTTTCTAATTCTTTCTCTGTATCAACTTTCTCATCTTGTAAGAACTTTAACTCTGCAATTAATTTATCTAGCAAATTTTGTAGTAACTCTCTCCAGCGTGATAATTCTGTTACTCTATAAAATTTTAGATTTTTTATTACATGTGATTTAAATTATTCATCTACATTTCATCATTATATTATTTATCATTATTACCTATCTGCAAGGCGAGTATTATTCATGTATGTATCCCATATTGTTTTTACCATTGTCTCTGAGCGAACAATTTTTCCTGTATTTCTTAATTCAAATGCCTCTGCACTTCTGAAAGCTGCATTTTGCTGAAGTTCCCATTGTTTAGCATACCAATCTGCTAAATCTATTATAAAGAGATTGTATGTCATGCATATAAATAATTAAAAATTATAATTTATTCCTACCTAAAATATAACATTTTAATGCAATATATAAGTAAAGAACATATTGTGAACAAAATTAAATATCAATATTTGTGACATGACAAAATTCTAAATTTCACTTACTTATGTGTGGTAAAGGTTTTTCATATGTAGTTACAGACTTAGCCATAATTTAAACAATTAACAGAAATGTTAATGTTTATATATCAAAGTTACACCAGAAATATTAGCTTAATACTATCAGAAATAAGAAACTGATGTTTGGTCACCAAAGTAACAAAATATTGATTTAATAATATTTTATCCTACTCAATTATTCTACAATTATAAATAATTTTTCAAATAGTTTAACTTATTGGAGAAAATAGGGAAAAATTAATCCAGTATATAAAAAGTTTAATAGATCTTCGTTATTAAACTATCATTTTTAATGAACTTATAACGTTTCTATTTCATAATTAAAAGTATAAACGATAATTTCGTAAAAGCGTAGTTTGTATCTTTTTGATTAATCTAATAGAAATCTCTCAATATCCGTTATTCATTCGAAATGTTACTATTAATGTTTTCTAATTCTCATTTATAAATAACTTTTATTTTGCGAAAAGGACCACTAATTTTTAAAATCATCTTACTTTTTATTAAATGTGAAAGTATACAAAGTACAATACATAAGTAGAACACGATTAATCGATTCATATTAATAAATCACAAAAATGCATTTTAAATTTAAATATAATTTTTTACCTACTAAAACTATGAAAAATAAACAAAAATAACAAACTGATACCAATATCTTAAATTAAAGACTTTTCATTAAAAAATCTTATTTCCGGTGAACGAGGTTTGTCGTTTTAAAATATGGACTAATGAACTGTACAATAAAAGTTACAAGGGGTTAAAATGAGATTGCTTTCTTAAAATAAAATTCTACCATTACATGGTATTTTTATTAAAAGATTTGATTATTCGAAGATTCAAACTTCGATAGATTCATATGCACGAAAACTTAATTGATACTGTTTAAATAAATTAAAAGATGCATATAGTTGTTATATTCGCACAATGCGCTAAATCAAAATCTTTGCTTCGATATGGTGCTTAAGAACTTCCTGTGTAACGCGCCAAACTATTTCTGAGTTGTTTGCGGGAACTCAGTATAAAATCATTCCGGTTCTGATAGATAAGAGTATGCATATAATGCGCGATTTATAAGTTTTGGACAAAAATTATTGAAAATATAAAAATTTTATTGTCTACTGTGAAAATAGTATGCGTAGATTGAGTATGAAAACCAAACGTAGTAAATCTGAAACTAGTGATAGCAGTATCGAGGAAAATGGCGTCCGACGTTTAAGCATATCCGACAACAACGACGAAATGAAAAAGGGAAAGGAGAATAAGAATACAGAGTCGCCACGCAGAAGTACAGCGAAAAAACGTTCATCTCGCAGTCGTCATAGTCAAAAAGAAACAACTGAGGATTCTACTGTGAAGCCTGAAGTAGAAGATACTCAAGCTGTAGATACAGAAGAAGAAAATAAGAATGTCGAGAAGGCTGGACCTAGCAAGAGACTTAAAAAAGAGGAATCTTCCTTAACAAAACAGGAAGGAAACAATGAAAAAGAGTATGAGGTAAGTCAGACATCATATTTAGTGTGTTTATTGTACGTGTTACAACTATGTTTACACGGCAACAAGAACGCGTCTCCTAGGTATGCAATGTTGACTAGCAGCCGTTTAACTAAATGACAAAATTTCTGCTATAAAAGACAATAAAACAAGAATGATCTTCAGTATAGAAGGTGAATGCTAAATAGTCCATCTTGTAAAAAAAATTGTTTCTACGAAACTTTAAAATTTACCTAATATTTTAC
Source organism: Bombus terrestris (assembly GCF_910591885.1). Classification (NCBI taxonomy): domain Eukaryota; kingdom Metazoa; phylum Arthropoda; class Insecta; order Hymenoptera; family Apidae; genus Bombus; species Bombus terrestris. The sequence continues at coordinate 16,336,064 of NC_063275.1, forward strand.
ATGTATTCACGATATATCGCCGCATTAGTAATCATGCAACGCCATTTATGATACAGTTTAGTCATAGGTAACTTGATTTATTATCCTACTTCGCATAATACGTAAAAAATGTGAAACAAAATGTCATGTATAAAATCAAAATATTTGTACTTCTTATGATAAAATTGAGTATTAGAAAAGTTTTTAATTAATATTGCCAAACTATCTTGTTTCTTTCTTTCATAATATAATTTTTCTGCATTTCATCTTTTATTTAAACAGTCGAAAAAGCATATATAAAAAAGGAGTTTTTATATAAAATTTAATTTAGCATGCAATATATAGTAAATGCATCGCTTGAATATAATAGTTAATATTTCAATTACCTAGGTAGAAAAAATCGTGGGTCAACGTACAATTAAAGGTCGGCGTCAATTTTTAGTCAGATGGAAAGGATATGATGCAGATTCTGATACATGGGAGCAAGAAAAAGATCTAAACTGTTTAGAATTAATAGAAGAGTTTTTAGCTGAAAATGCTGAAAATGAAGAAGATCCTAAATCTAAGCAATTAGATAATTCTGCAAAGTCACCTAAAGTTAAAGCTGTAAAAGTGGACAAAAGATCTAAAAAGTTTAAAAATAATGTTAAAAAACAAACAGAAAATGGTATTATTTTGCAAATATTACCCATAAATTTAAAAAAATTATTTCATATTGTGCAGACATTTAATTTCTTAATTAAATATAGGTAAACAAATAGTAACATCAGATGAAGAAAAAAGTGGGAAAGATGATCAAAAAGAATTTGAAGTGGAAAAGATTATAGAAGTACATTTTAAAAAGAATAAAACAAGAGAATTTTTAATTCGCTGGAAAGGATTTACATCAGCAGATGATACATGGGAACCAGAAGAAAACTTAAATTGTCCAGAACTAATCACTAAGTTTATGCAAAAGGTAGAAAAAGCTAAAACTACAGAAGCACGTGAACTTAGAGCAAATCGTCCTCATACGAAAAGATATACACTAACTACACATGAGCCTGGAAGAAGACTATCTCGACGAAATATGGACAAACAAAGGTTTTTGCATTTATAATTTCAAAACTATTTAAAGTTTTCCTATATTAAACTTAATTTCATTGTTTCTTCTCCAGAGCTACTTATCACGAATGTGATGAATAAATGATTGCAGAACAGCACGATTACATACATATATGTGATTCGCTTTTTCAAGAAATATCAAGATATAAATAACAATTAACAGTATAATGACATGATGAAGAACAATTAAAAAATATATATCTTTTGCTTTCTCAGTTTTCGATTCGCAGTAATAAATAAGAGAAAGTTGTGTCTGTTCATTTATTATGTTATGTTATTATGTCTGTTTCATTTATTTTACATACAACAGATTGTAATAACGACGTGCGTCACTCATGTGCTGACGCAATTTAATATTTGGCAGTTTTTCTCTAATCTTGTTTATTTTATGCTTTGAGAGGATTAAAAACTGCTAATGTATGCATTACATATGCATTAGGAATGTACAATGCTGTCCGCGAAAGCATATATTGTTCTATCAGCCTTGGACAGAGGGCTCACGGAGTACTATCGATATTGAGTTATTATCGATGATTATACAGGTATTGAATAAAATAATGGAAGCACCTCTTACATGTCATATGCATATATGGAATATATGACATATAAGAGGTGTTTCCATTATTTCGTCTAACCTTCTCAGTTATCTATACTCGTATTGAGTCTCTGTATTTCACCCACTTTCGTTGTATTTCTCTCGCTCGCTTGAATGCTTATGTGGACATCTATCTGCCCCGATAAGTGTCCAGATAAAGTTCTGAAATATAAATATACTGACGAATGGTATTATACTATGTAAATGTATTATGTATTATATGAAGATTATGTTATCAGAAAACAAAAGATTTTTTCAGTCTCTAAAATGTTTACAAAATCTGAAACATGTATGACGTATGTTATATAAATTTAATATCAAACATCTTTAATGCCACAATTGTTTTGTATTTCGCTCAATATATTATATATATTAATAAATTCATTAATATTCTTTGTTACGTATATAAAAATAAAATATTTTAAGATTATGACGAAATTAAGAAAAATATATATATTAGTAATGAATGATATTTTATCCATTTTGAATGAAATTCATTATTCTGTTTTATTATGTATACAATATAATCATGAATTAAGACATATAGATATAAAATTCATTCATAATTTATAGTTTTAGATTAGGTATAGTGTATGGGCCAAGATTAGCTAGGTCGAAAATTAATCCATTGCGAAACAGCTTTGACTATTTAAGGTCGTACACAATAAGTAGTAAGTACATGCTTACATTATGCAGTATTGTCTCGTTAATATCTCGATGCATTTCTTGCTTTTTGATAGTAGACACAGAATCCCACTCTTCTATCATTTCCTGAAACTGTGTTATCGCTTACTTTCCATCGGCGATATTTTAGCGAGAAATGAGTTATCAAAATTAAAGAAATAGAATTTTTGTACCTTTTTCTTTGCAATTAGTATTTCCCATATTAGTGCACGACGTGATTCCGAATATGCATGTGCTAACGAGCCAATACTGTATTCTGTTTTATGTATGTTTCCCATAATAAAAAAATTTATATTCAGTGGAATCAAGAACGAAATTATATTTACAAATCTAAGATTTGTATTTCAATATTGTACAAAAAGAACATTAACTTTGCATTAAAAGTTTTCTAGTACGACCTTGCTCGAATGTATTTCTATTAATTCATTTGTCTCAACATCCGCGTTTCAATAATTTCATTCATAATTGATATTTAACGACCTCGCTATCGTGTTCTTCCTATACCGAAAAATCATTATGATTTTATGAACTGTAATTATAAGAAGTATTAATCCTACTATTGTAGATATTGTATTTGATAAATTTTATTATTTTTAGATGTTTTCATAACATACTCGTGGCCCATGCCACATCTGTAAACAAAACAGAAAGTAAACTCATGTAATAGATTCAAATGTTTTATTTTGCAATTTCGATATTCTTGCCAATAAATAACGAATGAACCTTTTTTAATACATGTATGAATTTTACTTTTAAAAATACAGTGACTTGTACTATAGCCAATTCATTTCATAATCTTCTAGTTTCTGTCGTAATTATCATAACAGAAAGCATGCAAGTTAAAAAAACGTTGGGAATAACTGATACCGAGAAAAGGTATTATAATAATATCGATCAAACTGAAACAGGTTCTAAGAATTTTTGGAAAATATTTCTCATCTTATTTATCATTTTGATTCTAATAATTTTATTTATAACGTGCTATCGTTATATACACAGACGAGTCATTTCCATTTTAAAAAGGTTCATTATATTTTTGTTCTTATAATGTAATATGTGTAATAATATATATAGTATGTGTGTAGCATACGCATATAATGTTTAGTTATTGATAATGTATCAATATTTCGTTCATAAAGCTTAATTCGACAAAATGAAGATAACGGCGATGACAGATTTTCTATAATAAAAGAAAAGGAAAACGATTCTTATGAAAAACGAAGATTTTTAGGATCTAATATATGTAATTTTTCAAAATTTCATGTAAAATATGACGGCCAAAGAAACAAACAATATGAACAAAAATGTAAATTAAAAACCCTTTTACAGGTATTAAAAGTAAAATATTATATTAAAAATGATCACATTCAAATAATCATGATAGTTTAGTTTTTATAACTTATATATATATATATGTGTGTAGATATATATGTATGCAAAAATTTATGATTAGGAAAAGAAAAAGTTGCTTGCTCCATGTGCGAGTAAAATAGAAACCTCTACTAACAATCTAACAAAGCAATTGCCCTTGAAAATGTTTTTCCCATCTTTTTCATCGACTCATATTAAGTACAAAAATATATCTAAAACAATATCAAACGAATGGAACATTAAAGATCTCGAAGATTATGAAAATATTTGTAAAAACTCACATCAGGTACCAACCAATTAATATCAAATTTCACAATGAACATAACTTTTTAATTGTATGTTCTTTTCTTTTTAGAATAACAAAGATATTTGTTTCTCAGATACAGATCTTAAATTTTTAGTAATACCATTATCTCCAACAAAATCTGATATACAGAATGACGAACTATTATTGTGCAAATGGAATTCAGGAAATATTAACAATTCTAAAAAACAAAATAATGTCAGTTCTAAATTGATAGACCTTAAATTTGAAAACACTGATTCATTTATTGACAGTACACAAAAATACAAAATTTCCACTTCTAAGTCAAGTTATTCACCTTATCATTTATTCACAAAAAATTTAACTGATTCAGAATATTTCTCAGATTCTGCAGCTGACATGTCGAATATTTTATCAAATGCATTTTTTAACAAATTAAAAAGGTTTTCAATAATTAACAAATGTTATTAAACTTTGTTTAAATTAATACACTAATCATTGTAAACATTTGTATAGGTCAACTAATTCTTACACTAGTTCTACACTATCTAATAGGTCTAATGCAATTAAAATAGGAATTGATCAAATATTACAAGTTAATTCAAAAATAAAAAATTGTTCTATATATAATTCAGTTAAAATTAATACAGTTAATAGAGATAACTTAAAAGAATTGAAATCACAAATAAATTTAAATGAACATAATGGGTATCTTAAAAAAAAGGAAAAAAGAATGAAGTCATCCATAGATATACTAAGATATGAAATAAAAGAAGCTAGAGAAAAAATATTGAAAACAGATAAGAATTTCATTGGTACTTCATTGATGAAAAATAATTGTAAAAATTCAATTATAGAACAAACTGTACTAGAACAATTAATTTGTAATAATCATATTTGTATTTCATCAGATAATACATCAGAAATATCTGAAACCTATGATGAATTGGGAATATTGTTCTCACAATATATCAAACTTCAAACTCAGCTGTGTCAAAGAAAGTATTGTCCTTTAAAGAGATATTTGAAACACAAAGTACAACACACTACAAGAAAATGTCAAACAAAATTTAATTATTCTCGCATATATCCTTATGATCAGAGACCAACATGCAATAATGGAAATATATGTATAGACACATATGATGAACTAAAGTTGATGTGTACTACTCCAACAAGAAGAAAGGATATTTACCGATGCATGTTTAAAAGACGGAAACACATTTTAAATCAACCATGCATCATATCTAATCAAAATTTTGCAACAGTTGAGTAAAGTTACAACCAAAATTGATTTAAAATAAATTTAAAAGGTGAAATTTGAATTTAAACAATTACTTTCTTTTAGACTATTATTTTAACCTCTCTTAAACATATTTTTATGTGATGGGAGAAAAATAAACAACATATGTTTAAAAATTTAGTTTATTCTATCCATTACATACGTTCACTTCTTTTTACTTCCTTTACCTGAAGACCTAAAATATGTAATAATACAATTATATACTTTTGTAATTCTTTATTAATATATTTTGTTTAAGCAGATAAATACCTGGAGGTAAAGATTGCTTCAATTTTTCTGCCTTTTCTTTGTCTGTAATGACAAGAGTGTACAGAAATCGTGAACAGCGAACTTTAAATTTAACATTGTCAGCATTCTTCTTGATTTTCACAGCTGTATTGTTGTGATAAAAAGGATAAATTAATATATGTATGTTACATTGTATCACAACAATAATGGAAAAAATCTTAAATACTCACATTTTGCATCCTTCCTTCTGGCTTTTAAGAGAAAATCTTTGATTTCTTTGATTTCTCGGGGCTAAAAAAGTATTAATGTTATTTATTGCACCAATCACATTTATGTTGCATTGAGGTTATGCAAATCTAATTTAACACATTTCTAATACATCTAGTGAGATATATAATGTACTACATTACATACAATACATTATTATACACATAATACAAGAAATTAGATTAACTGCAACTATAAATTATACTACATTTATGTTAACAATAAATATTTGATACTTACCATTGTCGACAGAAACTGTTAGAACCACCTGGAACAAATTAGAAAGACTTTTATTCTATTGATTTCTAGAAATTCCTCCACTTAAAATATGATATAAATAGAACATTTATATTTATATCATACACAAATGATATAGAATTAAAGAAAAAGAAGATTTCTAATGAAAAATTGGATTTTAAACAATCATACACAAAAATACTACGAACCTTGTTAAGTTATAACCGGAAGAAAAGGATGTTTTCACATGAAACTGTGTCAAATCAGCAACAAAAATATAAAATTGTGCACAATTGAAACTAGAAATATAATAAATATCAATAATCAAAATAATCAATTAATTTTATGTTATACATGATTTTTAATATGCATTATAATATTTTATAATATATTATAATATTTTATATTAGAAATTTTGAATATCGTTATGACACGCATTTAATTTGAAAATATATTTACGTAAAAAATTTAACAATTATTTCTTAAAAAGAAATCTGGGACCTTAAATGAAACTGTCATTTTATTAAGTTAATAATTTTATTAAATTAAATGTTAAATTAGATTATTTAATGATACAAAATTTTTTTTATAATATAGATATATACCTATATAAATATTAATATTGATCGTAGTTTCAATAAGTTTCTACTTAAATGGATAGAACATAGCAACTAGCAATATTAAATAAACAGAATAAATTAAAACAAAAATTAATTAATTAAAATTAATAAAAAGATTAAAACAAAAATTGATAAAACAAACAGATACATAATTTATCACTCTTTACCAAAACATATTAATGAATTTGCTTTATTTTATATTATCGTTTGTTACAAACTATTACAATTGTCTAAACTACCACGAGAAAAGTACTTTTTATATTTGGCGCTTTTCGATTGATAATTCAGTTGTCAAATGTTCGTGTGTGTTCATAAGTAAGTACGTGCTCCGTCAGTCATCTTTTCGCACCACAATACAAACGTATCTGTAAATTTGTCCGCGAGCCGGACATTTGTGTTGTACCTCGTGCTTAAATGTAATTACTGGTTTTGTTATTACGTGAAAACCAAGCCGTCAGAGAGCAATTTTGAAAATTTTTGAGAAAAGAATGGATAATCCATTACCACATATTATGGAAAGCGTGGATTGTGATGGTTCAACAAAGCCGAAAGACAGGTTAGTCAGCCTTCTTGATCAGATCGAAGTGCATGTAGAACAACTGAGGAAAGATGCTTGGAGACTCGAAGAAGAGAGAGATACACTCCTGACTACCTTAGACACACTTAGAAACAATGAAATTTTAAGTGGATTAGATGAAAGTAAGTATTTGTCTTACTAATCTTGAAAATGCAAGGTCAATGCTTTATGTATCTAGAAAAACCTAAAAAAGATTTTCAAAATTTTTATATAAAATTCATATCGCTATAATATTACGTAACTGTATTTATTGTATTTGTATGGTAGCAATGGTTATATATGATACTGCTTCTGTTTTATTGAACATAACCTACAAAGGATTATACAAAATTATTATTATTAAATATTATTTTTGAAAATAGCTGACAAGGACGATGTGTTGAGGTATGCTGAAAGATTGTCTATGCGATGTTTAACAGTTGATGTGTTGGTTAAAATTCAGCGTGATCAAATTCAAGAAGAAGCACTACATCAGGTTCATACATCATATTATATATTTTATATTAATTTATCACTATTTTTCTTAATGAAATCCTTAATAATACAAATTGGTTCATTCAGGTAAATGGTTTGATAGATAGTTTAGTTGTTGGCCTCCGTGATGATCCAGCTGGAACTCGGCAACGTTGTGCATCTTTTATGAATGCTTGTACTTCACAAAGCGTTGGCCATTCTGATAAAACCTTTGAAACTGCAATTCTTGGGTGTACTATGGATGATCAGAAACGAATAAAAAAGAGACTGCAGGGACTATTAGATTATATTGATAAAATGCACACAATTAAATTACTGTGAAGCTGTATTTGGAATAACTGATTTTAAAAGAAGTCAGATAAGTAACTCTTTAAATCAGTAATTAATACGACCTAGTTATCTGAAAAGAGATTTGAAAAAAACTGATTATAGCAGGGTGCTTGATAATTCAATAATGTTTATGGTAAATGTACAAAAAGTATCATATATTATGAGTTTTTTCTCTACATGTAATATTTCTACGCCTTGCTATCTGGACAAATAAGCTTTTATGCATATTACACTTGTATATGCACGTTAATTATGATAGGAAATTATTATACTATAACAAATAATAAATATTTCCGAATTTACTTAAAAGATTCTGAGAATTAAAATTGTTTATTTTCGAAATAAATGATTATAACCTACAGGGTATCCTATGTAATGCGACTCGCTATTTCTTTGCCATTTGTCATGTAACAAAAGATGTTTTAAACCATACTTTGATGTTGTCGAGCGTACTACGAATGATGATAGAAAGAATTCCAAAAATACTTCGTTTTAATAAATGAAAGTAGTGTCACCTTAATTAACACAAATAGTATTATATGTTGCTTTTTCTATGAAATTGTAGAGGATTTTATGAGAAATTCAAAAAACATATTTCATTATATTTTTATTAACTCAATACTAGATTCATTGTAGTGGAAGTAATATTTCACTTGCTGATGCGTTTCAGAATTATTTACGTTTCATAAGGAAGGAATTACATCATGTAGAGTTGTACATCTAGCCACTCTAATAACAAAATAATAACTTTCTACAAAAGAAATAAGAAATTAAATCATATTATTTCTCGTGCAGTTCTTTAAAATGGTCAATACAATAAACTGATATAGGCGAGATGCTGATAAACGGGTCAAACGTGATCTCTTACATCTGAAGAATACTTAGAAATAAAAAGAAGTCGCAGCGCGCGTAATAATCCGCGCTTGGATGCAAATAGGTTAAGGAACGGTTCAAAACATTTTTTGTTACATGGCCGCAAATGGCAAAAAAGAATAATAAGTAGCGTTATGCGGGGCCCCCTGTATGTAGATATTGGAGCATAATATGTTGAGCATAATAACTTCACTAGAATCTATATTTGAAAAGAAGTAAAGCGGATAATATAAGTACATGGAAAGCTTGATATTTTGTGGTAGTTGATTTGTAACGATTTGATTGTGGATAAATAAAAACAAGAAGTCATTAAAATTAAAAACATTTTGTTATGTACAGGGTGTACAAAGAAGTTGGGGGAAAACTTTAGGGCATGTAGTATTCATTAAAATAAGAAAAAGAATCTTAATAAACATCTATCTAAAAATCATTAGTTTTCGAGTTATGAGATGTTTAGTGTATGAAAATATAGCGTATATTAAACCAGTTGCTTTGTTAAATGAATTGATATAACAAATCGAAAATTGCTGTCAAGAAATAAGGGAAGGGCATCTTTCATTGTGTGCGTAATTCTATCAAAAAAACGAATCGAAATATGTGTTAAAATGAATAATGAACGGGAATCATATTAAATATATGCTGTGGAGTTAAAATGTTATCGACAAAAACATTTAGTAATTCAAAAACTAACTATTTTTAAGCTTACGTTTATTTACTTACCTTTTATTTACTTTACTTACTTCTTACGTTTTTGTACACCTTGTATATGTGATAGAACAGAATGTATATATATATACATATTATTAAAATTTTGTGCGATTTAATCTTTGTGTGGATATTATATGTATATATGTGATTGCTTTTAGTCATTATAATATGTCTATCCTACAATAACTTATTATATTGACCACTTAAAAATAATAGTGCTTCCTACTATAAAAAAAACTACTATGAAACGTTAGTAAAAATTACATATAAATTTTAATTATATTAAAAATGTGAGTTTAAATTTTCGTATTTTAAATACTATTGAAAATTGAAATATAACTTAATTTTAGTATTGCAAACAGAATTATCAAATTTCTTTCATATTACATTCGTTGTAATATAAATAAGAAATTTATATACAGTTTGGTATTTTTAAAAGTTGTTCAATTTAGGTGAGAATTAATTATTTTTTTATTTTATATTATTTACGTAATTATCGTACTATTAAAAATATCACTAATATTTATAATATGCTAGCATACTGCCAGGCCATTTTAATCGTGTATGATCATTATTCACTTTTTTTTTTTACAGGTTTAATTAAATTATGTTTTAAATCTAGTGTATTTCAGTTTTAATATGAGCTTGAAATTCTGAAGCATTGTACAGTTTATAATAAAAATATTTGGATAGAAATTCAATTTTTGCTAATATCTATTTTTTTACACAATGAAGTTACTTACAATAGTATGGTACATATAACTTAAATGAAGCAAAATAGATTAAAACTTAAATAGTACACTTTTTGTACGCTTTCTGATATTTATTTTCCTTTTTAAATTTATCACAATTTTTTTTAGGGTATTAATTAAAATAGATTCCTTAAAAATTATTTTTATGATATTTAATAATTATGATTCACAAAAAGGTATTGTTTATCAACATAATATTTTCTTCCTTATAAACTAAAATATTTGGTTAACATTATTTGTTTACATATAAATTAATGTCACTAATATTTTCTAAGAATTTGTGTGGAGTGATTTAATTCTTTTAATTATAGACGCTCTATTTTACCAAATGACGGTATTTAAAATTCCATTGTTTCATTTTACTGATCACTTATAGTTTAGTAATTTACTATATGACTCATATAAAAAAACACTATGTTCATCTCCAGCGTTCATACGAATAATATATTTACAGAAACATAAAAAATATTCCATGTTCTTAACACAAATATAAAAAGTACTTAATACAGGAAACATTTAAAACAATAAAGTGCTTAAAAATTGGCGTATTTACACATGTTCGTAATAGTATCGAAGATAATAGAAAAATTGATAATATTCAATAATAAAAACTGAATGTATAAAAAAATATATTGTCCTTTCGGCATAAAAAATTATTCAATTACATTCGGTTATTGCTTTAAACAAATTATACTCTTCGTTTTATCTTATGCTTTATATACCTTCTATATTTTTCACATTTTATTTAATAAAAGTATCTAACTAAGCAGTATTTAGTTAAACTGATATTTTTTTCATTCATAATTAACAAACACTGCGTAATAATAATGCATAATTGAAATAAGTTAAAGCGAACTATGAAGTGGCAGCTCTTCTATAATCGTTTGTCGAAGGAAATGTGTATCACAAATTAATACACGCAATACTGTTTAAAATTAATCGCATTCAATTTTTCTCGTTATATCTTTGATACTCTGCGTAAAATACTGTGCGTATTTCATAACAATCCTAAAACCAATTTTATAGGCATCGAAACAATCGTACAAAAGCTATTTATATCTTCATAAATATGAATATATCAGTCTGTACATGGTTGAAGTATTCGTTACAATTTATCGCGTATTTATCCACGCAAAGACTAAAGTAGCCTACAAGCGTTTTTTACAAAATTTTTTTTCTTATGATTCTTTGCCTTGGTTCCTGGTCGCAAAACTATGGTACCATTCCCTGTACTCCGACCACACGTGGATCCATTCGGACTAAATGCACCTATAACAAATACATAGATATATTTTCATAAATTGTGAAATTTGTAATTTAGAAGTAGCTAATAATAATTGCATTTATAGTACAATTTCTTACACTCCGTTTCGTAATTTTACACGTTAACATGTTATATTAAATACATGTAACGTGTATGTTACTAAATAATTTTATAAACTTTAATTAATATATTCTGTAAATAATCTATATGCTGTAAACAGTTACTTGTACAATTACTTGTACAATTTATGTTAACAAATAAAATAATTAATATCGTATAATTTTCTTTCATTTCTGTTCAGTGGTTACGCTCAAAGAAAACTCATTCGCGTAAAATAATTAACAGGAAAGATTAAAGACCGATTCGGTGTTATAAGTGAGATTCACGCTCCGTTCCCACACTTTTACCGCGTATACTCGCGAAACAGTTTGAAAATTATGCTCTAAACATTTTCGTGGCCGAAGTGTGATTGTTTCTTTCGTCCCATGTGAAACTAGATCATTCTAATTGTTATACTTTCTTATATTGCACATACAATTAAATCGTCACACAAGAGTTTCGCCTCTAATTTGAACATATATAATTCTTTCTTAAATTTCAATCATTTCGATCTCTATTTCATTAAAGTTAATTCATTTTAAAAAGTTCCCCTAAAGCTATCGATACAAAAGGAGAAAAAGTTTAAACAACGTCTAACAGCACGTGAAAAATATGAGGGCCTATATGTACGTATAAGTACATTATGTACGTACACTTGCGTGTTATTCAAGAATCAAGATCGATGCTTACAGTCACGCGATCTGAAGATGTATTTACATTCTACAGGAACTTGCTTAAAGTTCTCGACACTAACAATAAGTCAGCATCAATGAATATTTATTTTTCATAGTATCCATATGTAACAAAACTCTTCCTGATTATATTACTTCAAATAATTACGATAAAACATTACACGTTGAATATGATCTCTCCTTTTTGTCTTTTCTTTCAAGAAATTTTAGTTAATTAAGAAACTTGATATTATATTTTTTATTTAGATGATCATCTCGATTTCATTTAGTTGTCAAGAAAGCTACATTGAACTTATTAATCTGTACTGTACTTAACCGAAAGACGTTATTACATGCGTTCTTGAAAAATCATAATCGACTGATATACATACATACATATGCATATATAGTCAAATCTGTTGACCATATACAGATCACAGTAGACCACCTACTAAATTTGTACAAACATTCAATCCTTCGTCTTAGTACATCGAAATACTTCGAATGGTTCGAGCCAAGAAAATAATAAGGAGAAAAGACGAGGCAAAAGAATGGCAAAAATCTATTTCGAATTTGGCTTGATACATCTGTCTCCTCACGAGCCACGAACGTGATGACGATATACTTAAAGAGGCAGAATCAACTCGACCCGTAAATACAAGCGTGCGTATCCGGTACAGTTAATACATTATGCATCTTCTCGAGGAGTTTCCAAGAAAGCGCACTGTTCTTTTCACACAGCTATTACCGGCTAAAACAACTGGACAGCGTTTATATCAAATCGGCCACGTGTGAATCGACGATACTCCATTGTTCTCTTTCGTACAAATTTGTGCGTTTAATAGCTGATACGAGCCGCGATTAATGATACCATTCATTACCAATTTTCCACGTTCTTTGTGCCTGAAACGAACGAATCCCTGGTATACATGAAGTTATGAGATCGATTTGAAACACTTTTTAACTTTAATTTACTGAATTCGCGGTAAAAGTAGATATATGAAAGTTAAGATTAAGAACAGTTGTAGGTTTTATAATGAGAAACTTATACAAACGGAGCCGTTAACTCTATCATCTGCGTTTTTGAAGTATTACAGATGCGTAGTCCTACTCTACGGTATCTACTAGATTCCTTCAAATGAAACATAAATATAGTTTCCATTTATCAATAGTTGTATAATATTAACGATACTTGATAATTCCTATTATGAAATAATTCACTCTGTCGGCGAAGAGAAAACAGAGGCTAAAGAATTAACTCACTTATTACGGAAGGAGATCTAGGTCCGGCCGAGTATAATCTCAGGTCGTCCTGATAATCGTCATCACAGCGACGCATCTCATGGAGACATCTTGATGCCAAGTGCCGGAAGACGCTCATGACTCCGACGTCCTCTTTCACGGATGTTCTTAAAAGCTTACAGCCGAGGGCACGACCAAGTCTCTCAGCTTCGTCCCTGAAACAATGCTATGCTCGAGATTACTCGAAATTGCGCCGCTAATTAAGCAAACTAGGCGTTACGCTTACGGATCAATGACGCACTGATCAACGAGGTCCATTTTGTTTTGTACAAGAACCGTGGGAATTTCGCCGCACTCGTTCTCCACCTGCAAAGCAAAATAGATCACCGCTTTTATCAGTCTGTGAACTACAATTCAAAGCCTTTTTTTCTAATTAACGCTAACAGAGTAGCTACTGTTTGTGAAAATTTCGAATAATCAGGAAACGATTTTATAAGTTAGATTAATCGGGCTTTGAACAAATTCTAATTGAGTGCCCGTTTAAACCTCGTACGAACAGCTTCGTTTAATTCGCTAACTTAGCAAGAAAATAGATATAAAATACGGTAGAAGTACTTTATCGAAACAAAATATGATTCACAGTGATAACTATTCGCGCCGATTTGTATCTGTTCGAGACTCAGTTACACCTTTCTCGACTGTGTTTCTCCGCAACGAAAGAAAAAAGCGAACGTACAAGTTTCTACGAAAGGAATTCGAGAGCGTATCCGATGATCTCGAACGATGTTCGGAGTCGTTTGCCACTAACATGCTTTTTGTCAGTATTAGCCATGACTTACTGATGAACATGTTTGTATCATCATTATTAATCTCGTATATAAACTTATATTACTCTGCTGTAATATTTTGTAGTAGTCGTCATCGAAACAATTAAAGATCTTCGTCGCTGTGTTTTATATAGTTCTATAATACTGATTTACTTCCAATTATACGTGTTACTGAAATACCATACTGTTCCGTTGACCGTGTGCGAAAAAGGGACCATTGAGGAACACCGTATAAAACTACGATTCTCTAAGCGAATACCTTTAAAGTATTATCTCCGGTACGTATCACAAGAATCGCATGCATTCTTTACTTAAACTCGTTTTACATGGAGGGAAGTCAAAAAGTGTATCGATGAGAGATTCAGTTTTTCTCCGTTCGCTTAACTTGTTTCGAAGATTCTGCATACTCATTACAAATTGTATCAGCTTTCTAAATCATTCAAGATCATATGGTTTCTAATTTCATTGAGGTAATATTACGTTTTAGAGAATTATTTGAACAATATTTACATATAGCTTAGTAGAATGACGAAAGTTTACATTATAACGATTTCAATGAAAAAATAACATTAGATTATTATCTTTTACGCTAATAAGAGGACTCAAACATCGGAAATACTACTGAATACTTATATATGACCGTATAACGGATTCCCTTAGAACGAGCATGATTCTATGAAATGCATCTTGGCAAAACCATCTAAGATCGATGTGCCGCTATCTATGGAAACATTCAGCCGTAGAGCGACTTAAAATCAGCCCCCTGCATTAATGGCACCTTCACTTTCACATTCCACCATCCGTCGTGACTACCTACGGAAACGTGCTCGTGTGCACAAGAGTCGTACCTTCAGTTTCCACGAAGGAATGGCGTCGAAGGAATCTCTGTCCGTGGCTGAATAAGCGAGGACGCAGGCATGGGCGCCGCGATAATAAGCCGCAGTGATTGCGTCGAATTCCTCCTGACCGGCAGTATCCCACAGCATCAGTCTTACGTCCTCGCCATCCACCCTGTGCAACAATAAGACAAACTTCTTAGAAAACTTGGAATGCTTTTACAAAATAATGGTTTACTTAAGAAAGTAGGGTAAATGAGTGCCTACTGAAGAATTCATTCAATTGTTTCACTCTGGGCTTGCAGCTGTTCAGAGGACGTTCTAGTTCTCTATTTTCTCGCCATTTCGTGAACAGGAAACGAGTCAAATGATTTACGACACGTTCGATATTTAGCAAATGTAGTGGATGTAATTTTGCTCCGTAAATCAATACGAACGATGGAATGATTTATACGCGTTATGGCTTTTCAGATAACGTTCTTGTTGTATCGTAGCTTACTGGTGAGTTTCTGTTGGCTAGGTTCGATTCGATCGCCGACCATCGCTGTCCTGGAATGTATTTCGATTCTTGTGCTACATAGTCTTGTCCAATATCGTTGATAACGATTAAGGTATCTCGGATAATTAGATGTTCGACTGGTTTCGTTTGGTTTCGTTTCGGGATAGTAAAAACTTTATTCCTATCGATGAGAATACGTTAGTGCGTCACCATATTAGATAAAAATGTATTAAAAAAAAAAGTTAGATTAAACTTTTCAGATAGGGTCTGGTTTACTCAAATAATAAGAAAACGACAAAAAGACGAGCGTTTTCTTCTTTTGTGATATTACCTACTCGACAGGTCCGGCGCAAAATACTGTAAAATCACGCGATCGAGGACGTGCACGGAACTTTCGGCCGTAAAATATTTCTCGACCAACGTATGTAGATATACGCACGTGCAAATTAAATAAAGTCGGATGAAAGGCTGTCGTGACGAAGGTCACCGGTAGCGGGACATTGTACTTAAAATACCGATGCATATGCATGAACCTGCAATGCTTCTTTTCCCCTTTTTCTTAAAAAAAAAAAAAAAAAAGGGTCTGTTAAGACGTATCGATGGAAAGCCTTTTTGAACCACGTTGATATTTACAACGAAATGCCGTAAAACACCGATCTGTCTTAAATTCCTCGATCTACTTAAGGCACGTGAAAAGGGAAAAGAGAAAACTCGACCGCGTTTCTTCCAAACAAACCCATAAATTTGCACGAGATCGAGCATCGTAGAACATTCCGTTATTCGACTTAACGAACTCTCCATTCATTACTCGAAAGGTATTCAGTTATCGGTGTCTTCATTGACTTGAGCCAAGATCAATGATTTAAAATTACTATTCGTTCAAGCCTGCCGACTATAAAATGTTCGCTTATTAAATCGTGTTACGCTTCGTTGTAGCTGGTCTCTTAGGCAATTTACCGATTTTTTACAGGCTAGGTCTTTTGTTTTGTTGCAACGCGTTGGAAGAAAGGAGGCGTAAAAAGGACTTCCCTTCTTAAAAAGGCGACTACGATTATCGCGGGGCAAATGTGCATCAGGAAGTATCCCACGATAGCTCGTGTCGAGACGTATAACACGCGCATTTCTCAGGGACCTAGAAACGCACACTTGCTTCTAGAAAAACGTCTTCACGAACATCTGTATAACCGTACGCGAAATATTTGGCGCTTAAAAGGCAACGAACGCTGTTTCGTTGCTTAGGCCTGCAAAAATTTACCAAGATTTTATCCAGATATGTATATTCATCCTATCGATGAATCTATAGACTATAAACCGACGATTCATAATCAAATCATTTTAAGGAAACGAGTTAAAGAGCGTAGAGTGTACATTATTTTATTATGTAATCGTACAAAAAGAAAAAACGTTGTATAAAGTACTATAAAGAAGGTACGTGAAAGCAACAGCCAGTTTCTTTTTAATTAGCAATCGAATGGACTAACGAACGCATACTACGAATGTTATTAAACGGATTTAATAACGAAGATTTAATTTCATACTGTGTTTTAAAATCGAAATCGAATTTAAAGAGCAATTGGATATTGCTTGATCGGCCTTCCAGAAAATAATGAATCGATGACTAACAATAAGAGTAGAACGTTCTCCCGTAGAACGTAATTAACTTGGAGAATGTATCTGTTCGGGCCAGAATACAGTCTATTATACATCCTTTTTTTAACACAGTCTTTAATTATCGACTGACGGCTTACAACTTCTTCCTCATCTTCCTATATTTTTAGCAGTATGAAAACAAATTTTTACCTCCCCTCCCGGATATTAATATTCCCACCGTTCGTGAGATATTCTTTTCCAATCTAGACGGCAACACGAAATTCTGCCGCCTTAGAAACCACAATCGGAACCCTCTTTATGATTTTTCGCCCCGATATCGCGTGTTTCTACGTAGTGTAATTATTTCGACTATACTCGCAGGTACACGTTTTCTGAAACAACAATCGCTTCAAGGTCTTCGATAAGCTGCACGAGCAAATAAATGAAATCGAGTTTCTCGGTTGATCGAAGGGACTTCGAGAGGGTTTCATTATGCGCTTCACGTACCAACAATGTTTTATGCGCAAAAGGACCCCATCGAAGTGTAGAGAAATAACACGATGAATTTTCTCGTCGAGGCTAGCAAGATTGGGTGAGACGATCCTTTTTTTATCAGTCGAACAGCTCCGCGCCATCGTAATCAACCAGATCGAAGCTTATTCAAACGGATTTTTCTCGGTTGACCAATAAAGATTTTGTGATAATCCGATTATGGTAAGAAAAAAGACTTTTTGTACATTGTAGGCTACTTTTAAGGTAGCCTTAATGGCATCCTCATCGATCGTCATTTCGTTTGTAGTATTAAAGTCTCATCGGGGAAAATAATAATAAAGAACGTTTTACTACGAACTACTTTTATCCTTTTCCTTTGATCTCCATTTTTTCACGTTTACTTACTCTATCTCCCGTTCCAGAAAATCGACACCGATGGTCTTCTTATAGTCTCTCGTGTAAGTGCCCTTGCAAAACCTTTGGATCATCGACGATTTCCCCACAGCACCATTACCGACTATCACCACCTGTAAATAAAGATTTCCATATGCACTCGATGATCTGATCAATGGAAACTCGTATCACCGACTTCGTCGAATTGTTTCGTTGCATCGATATTATCTATCATTAGGGACAATTTCAAATTGTCCAGAGATAGCGTACGTACATACATGTAGGATCATCTGGAAGGTAGACTTTCTAAAACCTGTAGGTCGAGACGAGCAAAAAACAGCATAGATCCTGTAGCTAATTTCTCGCGCAACTTTCTTGCCAGCAAATTATTAGGCGATTGAATAAAATCGATCGCCTCTTTATTCGATAACGCGAATATCAAACCGTGTCGGTTTCATTTCGCAGAGTAAGGTGCAACATTTTTAAATTTATTTTTTAATTCTTAGAAATATTTAATATAAATCAGAATAATAGAATTTATGTACGTATAAACACAACGATACTAGGTGGTGCAATTAACACATTAGCAACGATCCTAATAATTGAAATATGTATAACGCATACCTAACACACCTGTGACAATTCTTATCCAGAACGGTACGAGAATGATTCACTTGCTTCGAAATTGCATTTCGTCGATCAATAATGACCAAACATATTCGATCGCAGAAATAAGAACATTTGAAACATGGAAGAAGCAATCGATAAGAGCGTCATAAAGAGGTGTTGCTTTTCAATCTGAGCATGTACGACGTATATTCGCGATATCGTCGAATATTCTAGTCCATTACACAGCACATACGTACAACTGTTTCGCTTTTCACAGCAATGTGTTCGATCACCTTAAACATAGACTGGCATTTAACTATTAATACCGAAAACCAATCGAATAGTTATGATAAATGACGGTAATACTCGTAAGAATCGACACTATCATATAGCTGCAATTTATTTTCATGATTGATATCGCTTTTGTGAACGTGTTTTGGAGTATTGAAACCGTGGGGGCAAAGACTTGTTCACCTATTAACGCGAGTATAATGTACAATGAAATGATCGATAGGGCAAGGATCGTTTGGCCTTCGAGTCCGGAAATATAAAAGCGTGAAATAACAAGGACGGAAATCTAGTTAAGTTGTATGTGAATACTTTTATAATTTCAGGTTGATTAACAGTTTTTCATGTACAGTTACTACGCTACATAATTTGAAGTAAAGAAAAAGAGGAAGTGCTTAATTATGAAGTGCATTCTCACCGATATCAAAGGTGTGCCATCATTTTTCGTCGATGATGTAAGGTACCACTGTCGTCGTTAAATCAGACAGCTTTGTATATTTTCGCAATGTCCGTATAAGTGATTTTAATGAGCAAAATGACATTTAAAATGTAAATTCCGACGTATTTTTCTCAGCAATTTTATAGAACCGATGAAACATAAATATTTCAAACATAACGATTCATCTAATATATTTCACAGCGTGTTGAAATATATTTAAAATCCCGAGAAATGTCCCCAACCGTGTCCACTGGGACATCGTACCTTAAATAATTCTGCCAAAATCGAGATAACGGTTCGCCTAAAGGAAGAAGTAGGTTAAATCGATAAGGGCCCGAGTCCACGTGAACCGGTCTTCGAGATCGAGCTTCTGTTGAAACTTATGTATATGTATGAGGAGTCCGATATATCCTAATAAACGTACAGGGTACCCCTAAAATTAGGTACTAGTCACTGAAAGTCAATTATCTAATACGAAAAATATATTAAAAATATTGACAACAATATTAAGACTATTTATCAAATAATTTGGAGTATTTCAGAAATATTTATAGAACTTGAACATTGAAAACAAATAACGTGATTTATATTGATAATATTAAATATCTGATTTTTAAACACCTTGTAGACATCTAGATATCTCACGTTAATCTACAAATGGTCATTAGAATATTACGAAGAAAACAACATGGCGAGGGGATACCAAGGACATTCCAACTTATCTCAGTCTATTAACAATTAACTTCTGTATTTGAATTATTATATATTCGTAACTCAATTAATTTAAGAAATATAATATGTAAGCCCAGCAAAACAGATTCCTGCGAAGAAAAATAAAAAATGAAATGATCGTTCATACGACATGATTAATAACGTATCGCGTAAAAATGAAATATGCACATACATTGAAAATTATAAAATATGTATTAAATTAATAAAATGTTACATGTAATCAATTCATTGATATTATCGGGCTATAAACTATACGACTGGAGTTTATATTGTACTAGATCGAAAGATGAATGCCGTAATGTATTACATTATGTAAATATTTCTGGAACTTTTCATAAGCTCGTAAACTATGAGCTTTTACAGAAAATATTCCGATGGAGAATGCTGTTTTTCATATTAACGTTGTGTAAATAAATAGAATTCGCGATTATTAATCGAGATGTGCATCGATTTTCTCCCTGTTTGTTGGTGTTCCTTATAAATAATCCGATTGATTTAGTATATTATATCATTGAAGTTTTGATTTTCATTACGCTTCTTTTTTGGCGATGATTCAGAAACACCTATTAGAATCAAACAGTATACTAATTAAAGCCGTGTATATTAATACTGCGAATTTTTTCGAGGAACCTAATCCTCACTTCCTAATTTTATAGTTTTATCTTTCGAAATTAAAGAAATGTTAAAGTAAACTTAAATATTATCAGCAAAGTGTGTAATATAAAAATTGAATTAAAAATATTAAATTATCATTAGTCGTAAAAGGAGTCGTAATCCTTGTCAAAGTATGAACAACTTTTCTAATGCAAAAATTATTCATTTTATAACTAGTTTGAACATTCGATTAAAAGACTAGAACAAGTTAGTCGAACATTACGATAGATTTTCAAATGATCAAATCACCGTTGAAATTTCTCTTCTACTTAAATAAGAAATATCACTATAAAGCATCACATTCCAAGCAAATGAATACTACGGTTGAATACTTAACGGAAACGGAAAACTAAGTAAATACATATCTATGCTTAGAAAATGATTACTTATAATAACCATAGAAGAAACATTAACATTCATATTCACGTCAATCTTATCATTAGTAAATACTAATGAAAACAACCGGTTATGAATGGCACTGAATTATAATCTGTAATATAATGTTTGAAAACATTTCTAAACGATTAATTTCAAGTAGAAATTATTTAACAAACGAAATGCAGTTATTATATGTAGTTAACTTTAAAAGCAGTGTTTATGAAAAATAATCCGAAAAACGCGGGAACGCTCTATTCAGAAAGGGATTAGTTTTGTTACATATTTCTATATGGCGAAATAAGATGTAATGACGCACGCATGCACGCACTGGTTGTTCCAAGTAAGTACAGACAATAAGAATAGTAAAAGTAATACATGGTCTTATATAGAAGCATATGCCTATGAAAATGTCAGTATGTACCGTTATAACAATCGAAAGATAAACCGTATTCGTTGAAGCAGGACCACAAATGATGTATAAATTTTTACATATATCACATATATACATATTTTTTTCGTAATTGCTATGAGACAAGAATATTTTAAGAAAATAAGAATATTTTTTATTCTGTCTTATTCACATATACATTAATATATATGTATATATATATAATATACATTATATATATATTATAGGGATCTTATTTAATTTAGATTATTAAACTTATTTAAAAATAATTTTAATCTTGAAGTACCACAAACTTTAAAAAAATTATAGGTGAAAATGCTTACGCTTTTGAAAAAACATATCATATACAATAATTATATTATTTCTCATCTCGACATTTATAATTGTCTTTCTTGTCCATTCTCTTTTGTTTGAAAAAATAGTTGAAACAGAAAGACCATTCCTAACCTATAGTATATTAAGCCGGTTCACTTTTGTGTGTGTGTGTGTGTGTGTGTGTGTGTGTACATATATATATATATATATATGCATGTATGTATATGTATGTATATATATATATATGTTCACATGATACTGCAAATTTGTCACTGCGCATACGCATTTCGGAAAGTTGATTTCAAATTCAATATAAACTTCGGTGAAACAATATCGCTTAAATACTAATTAGCATTCGAGACTTTTAAATATAATTACCTTGCTGTCATTTTAAATTTGGTATAAAAAATATAGATATAAATAAAAGTGGTTACGCTTGGTGTAAACAAGTAATTTGCTTTTTCTGTATAGAGAATATATTAATGTGTTCTAACACATTTAAAAGCGCGCCAATTAAAATTATGTTTATGGAAAGAATAAAATGATAATATGTATTATCGGTAGAAAAGTATAAAAAAGGAAAATAAAATTAAATTTTTGATTACCTTGAGTGATATCTCAAGTTCTTCCTCCCGCATTCTGACCGTAATGTGATTAGCATAATATCCAACTACAATATAACCCGCGATGTCGGCCGCCAATCTTTCGTGTGAAAATTTTACTCTTAGCAATAATCACCTTTCACGATATTTCGAATCTATCACTTCACACCATGATCGAGACATTTTTATGGATTTGAAATAAAAATTTCACGCACTTTTTTTTATATATTTATTCAACATCGGTAAAATACTTTATCGTGCCGAGAGAATAACGTATATACCGGACACGCGAATACGCGCCACTAGCCGACTGAACACCTGTACAAGACACCTGCCGAGACTTACCGGTTAGTAACTTTCCCTAGTAATATTTCTATTTTGTATCAAGATCAATTGCCAACTACTGAAAGAAAGTAAAAACTGAAATAAAATGAAATTATGTGTGTTTGATAAAGTTAATAAGTTGTAATGCATTGAAATCTAAGTTTTATGCTACATAAATTAAATAAAATGTAAATGATTTATTTTTAAAGTTATTACACAACCACAGATCAAGTTACAACTAATTTTATTTCAGTTTTAATGTATATATAGTAAATATATTTTATATGAAATATTTACAACAAATCATCTACAGTAGAATATTATTATCAAGTAATACATATATGTATTTTGATAGCATTTGAAATAACTCATAGCACTGAAATAGTATATTTGAGGCAATCTAATTAATAACATATGATTAAAAAGTAAATTAGTTTATAGAAAGAGACATATCTATGTATATTACAGATACTCGAGAAGTAGGAAAAGGTGGTAAGGAACAAAAGAAATTATGAAACAAGTTAAAATTGCTTTTGTAATATTTTTTAACATGCGATGTATGTACTATATGTATACATATATACACATTTATATATATACATACATGTATGTACACACAAATACACACGCACGCGCACGATATGAATATGTATGTACTATACGCAATTATATAATATTTATGTATACTGTATATATCTATGCATACATACAAAATTATAAAGTCGTATATAATATAATAATTATGACATAATACAATTATATATGAACAATTTTATTAACGATAATACTATTTCGTTAACGATGTCATAGGTGTTATGTTTATTTTTAAAAATTATATGCATCATTATATTTCACACAATTAATACTTATATACCACTGTATTCTTCGCTTCTTTAATTAAAAGATCAGTGAAAAAATTATTGAGCTTACTGTATAAAAATCATGTAGATATTTTACGCTTTAATGAAATTTTCATATATATATAAAAAGCATTTCATTATATTCAAATAAAACTGTACAAAATATAAATATATATGCTTATATAAAAATTTACTTTTGTACAAAGTGCCTGATATCCTACATAAATGATTTTTTAAATTCTTACTATCATCAGTTTTAATACTATTTAATACCAGCAATATAATTTCTTAAAATAATAGTACACAAAAATGCTTTAAATTAATTATCAGACGACCACAGAAACATAATTAAACATTCTTTTACTTAAGTTTAAGTAATGTTCTGTTTTTACTTTAATTCTTAGTATAACATTGTGTCATTATACAGTTTCATTTCCTTTTTCGTTTAATAATAATAGCATGATAGCTGTTTCTTTATATTTATTTGGCAGTATGTCTTATGTTCATGAAAAAATGGTATAAACGTATTTAACACCATAAATGTTCACAATAGAATAGTGGTCTCTGACTAGACAAATTTTGTTTATTTTTGATCATTATTTTGTATATCCATCTATATAAAAGGCGTAAAATAAAACATATTGCAAATTCTGTGTGTTCACACATATCTAACGTCTTAATGTCTTTTTATAAACGAAATAAACTTGTTTTCATACAATTTTGAGAAGTATACATTATATAGAAATAATGGAAATTTTTCCAAAAAGAAAGTAAATATTAATAAATACGGCATCAAATGCAAATATAGATAATCTAAGACATGTATAATATGTTTATTCTATTAACCCTAAAGACTCTTAAAAAAGCTAAAATGAAACAAACAATTCTAATATATTCCCAAAAATTGTATTGCTTCATTTAGAAATTATAATTTTCAGAAGTATTGATAAAAGATGACATTTATCAACTTAAGGAATTAAAAACCTAATTTATAGTGTACAAATATGTAAAAATGAAAAATTTGAATTTGGAAGTCAGAAATAGCAAAAATGAACTGAAGTAATACGAAAAAATAATTAACTGAATAATTAATAGCAACAAATACTAATTTGAAATTCTAAAATTATAACCTATTTCATACTATTAAATAAAAAATTCAAATATAATAGTTTACATGCTTCTCTAGTAATGTTAATACCCTTCTATACTTTCTTATGTTATCTTACACACGTATTATATTTTTTATGAACAGTTAGGAATAATTTTTAGGTTAAATACATTGCTTTTAGTTAATATGTGTTTCTTCAAAAATAACTGAGAGTTAACATATGCAAAAAAAAAAAAAAAGAGAGAAGAAAACAGTGAACAGTAATAATAAATATTCATAAAATTTATCTTACATGTATGTTGGCTTAATAGGCCACTTAAGAGTTTTCAACTGATTATGTCTTATAAATTTTGAACACAAACTTACTTACACATACTTACGAGTTCTTAATAATAAATTAGCAATTATAATAATAATAGAAGTATGTGAGTATATATATAAATAAATAAGAAGGAATGATAAATCAAGACAGACAATAATCCTTCTTACTGCTATATAATAGATGCTTGAAATTGCAAGGTAAACAATCTTCCAAAAAAATTGGCTTAAATTGGCTGTGCAGTATCTGAAAATTTTGTTACATCAAATTTGTAATACATCTGACAATCGCATTATCTCGTCAAGATTAATAAACAACAAATTTTTAGTTAAAAATTGTTAACTCCCATAAATACTGTCCAACAGATGCTATTAATACCGACGTTTATACGTTCAGAATATAATTTTCCAAAATAAAATCTAAACTATGTCATTGCTTTTAAAAGCCACTAATTAACGATTCAATGTTCGTTCGTGTGTAATCATTCATGAATTGACAAAGTTGTTCTATAATTTTATGGCAGCCAGAATATATAACAAAAGCAATTGGCGTGATCATATTGCTAAAAAAATAAACCGTATTTATAGTTTATAGAAAGAAGACTATTCTTCAGTATAAAGTATACTCTCTCAAATATCACAAACATCCGTATTCTGAATTTAACTGTTAATTATAATAATCTGCATTTATCATTCATACAGAATATCTATTATATCTTGTTGATAGAAATCATAACGAAATATGTTATAAGAACTATAAACTGTTTTAATATTTTAATATGCAGATGCTTCCTTATACTCAGAACCTTCCATGGTGAAGAAATCTTCCAGTTTCCATTGTAATGTTTCGAAAGTTGGCCTCTTCATTGGATCTTTGTTCCAACACTCTAACATGATATCATACAATGCAGTTGGACAACCAGGAGGACATGGCATTCTGTATCCATGTTCTACTTGATGAAGAACTTCAGCATTTGTCATACCTATAAAATTAAAAATAATTAGATACTCTTTTTTAAATCTTTATTACTAAAAATCACTACAAAATTTAAATTTAAAGATATATTTACCAGGATATGGTATTCTACCATAAGTAACCAATTCAGTCAGAAGAATACCAAATGACCACACATCAGATTTAATACTGAATTTGCTATAATTTGCAGCCTCAGGTGCAGTCCATTTAATGGGGAAGCGTGCACCTATTCGGGCTTCATACTCGTCTTCTTTAATAAGCCTAGCTAAACCAAAGTCTGCAATCTTCACAACATTTAATTCTGCTACTAATACATTTCGAGCAGCTAAATCTCGATGGATATAATTTTGTGACTCAAGATACGCCATACCTGCTGCAATTTGTGCAGCCATATCAATTAATCGTTGTAAATTTAATGTTTTTCCTTTCCCTGTTGGAAAAGTTATAACACGTGTAAAAATGAACAAATAGATAAATAAATAAAATATTGAATAGATTACACATTGAAATAATTAAAAAGTACAGTTTTGTTACCTTGCAAATATTCTAACAAACTACCATTCCTCATCAATTCTGTGATGATGTAAATAGGTTCCTCCAAAGTACAAACAGCATATAATTGAATTAACTTTGCATGACGAAGTTTCTTCATAATTTGTGCTTCTGCTAAGAAATCTTTAGGATCCATAGTTCCTGGTTTTAGTGTCTTTATTGCTACTGCAGTTGTATTATTCCAAGATCCTTCCCACACTTCTCCAAATTGACCCTGGCCTAATTTTCTCACAAATTTGAGAGATGAACGGTCAATCTCCCATTGATCTCTTGTACGATGACTAAGACCCTCAGTTACAGGTTTCTCAACCTATCAACAAAATTAAGTATATGCCAGTCAATGACTGTTAAACTTTTTAGTTGTTTTAAATGAATATATTTCTATGGCATTAATAGCAAATATTCCTTTGCAAGTTGTACACTAATAAATAAGATAGAGAAACTTAAATCATATATTAACTGAAGTTCTAAAATTCCTTGAAGAAATTCGGAGAATTGTTCTTACTTTCTATTAATACAAACCTAAATAGAAGCCCTTTAAGGATGTTGCTTAGGCTGCATAACTGCTTATTAAGTTTTTAATGATTTTATTATAAGATGTAACAAATAACAAGTGTTGCTTAAATTAAAATATCTAATCTAATGGTAATACCATAAAAAATAAAAGAAATAGTGGCTATTACGCAAGATGCAAGTGATTAAAAGCAAATTTCAAATTATTTAATTTCATGCCTTTTGACATTTGAGTGATTTTATAGAGAAAATTATTTTAGATCTCAATAAATATAGTAGCTAAGGTATATGAAATATAATTTTAAAATAGTGTTTTGTTGTAAATGAATCTTTATTCCTGACATATAATGTTTCTCAAAAGTCATTAATACTTATTTTTATAGATAAGAATATAAAGTTGTCAAATATAATTTCAGGAACTTAGTAATTGAACACTTATGCACGGTCCAAGACATAAATGTATACGCTATAGTTTATTTGTTGTAAAGTATGTACATTATCAACAAGAATATAGCACCATATTTGAACTGTTTTAACACAAAATGCCCTCAATGCCTCAAAGTTGAGTTAAAAGAAAGTATAAAAAAATATAGAAGATAATTTTAATCACTGAGAGCATTAAACCATATAATTTAATAAGACAAAAGCGTCTTTTTGATTATTTTATGAACTTTTCTTGCTTCATTTCATTAAAAATTGTTCAGAAAATATATAAAGTTTATTAGATAGGAAGGAAATCTGTTTTAAAATTCTTTGATGTGTATATAAACACAAAGAAGAATTTTAAAACTTAAATTTTAAAAACTGATCTATGAATTTAAATTCCACATACAGGATATCTCGAACACCAGTAAAAAATATATTACTTATTTTTCCTTTAATATATTATTTATATAATATTATTTAATATAATATAGTATAATATAATACAGCATAATAACAGTCTTTCTTCATTTGTATGATATAATCAATACTAAATGATGTGGATAATTTAGTAGGACAGTTAAGAATTTATTTGAGATATCCTGTATATTAGATAGATTTAAGCACACAAATATTGATACTAGAATATGATCATCCGTTGTAGATTGTATAAAAAAATTTGTGTTGAATATTGTCATAATTAACAATACACCAAAGTAGCACATACAGACACATAGACGCAAATTTATCTTATTTTTTAATGTGTGCTTTTAATCCTATTATTTCTAAGAAAGAGCTATAGAATTTAGCAATGTTATGCCAGATTATGAAAGAAAGTGAATTTTCTAGATGAAGAATGATCTAATGTCTTTGAAACATGATTCCATATAGGACGGGCTTGTGCTGTATGTACAGGCCAAAGATATAGTGGAAAGCATTTATGTTACAAAGAAAATTAACATGTTATGTCATATTGGGACATTCAATTTACCAAGAAAATCCAGCGGGAGGTAAGGTAAGCAATAACAGAGAAACAAACATAGTCTATTCAGAGATCAAACTTTGCAAGATTATTTATCAAACTAAAAGCTGTTTTCAAACCTTAACTTTTTTTTTAAATAAATAGCGGAAATATATATGATACAATATACAAATGTATATATATATATATGAATTTCCATTAAAAGTAACAATGTATCTTCTCCTTAAAGATTAATTAAAAGTTAAAGAAAACAATTTTTTACACATACTTATAAATACAAAAATTCCTTATTACATCTTGATTAACATTCAAATTAGTGCTTCTTTTTATTAATATATTGAAATACATTTCCTAACAATGTTGTAAATAAGAAATATAAAATAAGAATTTAGTGAAGTACATATAAAACTTCATTCTGTATCTTGAACTGTGATTTTTGTGCAATATATTATTTTCAAATATTTTTCCAATAACATTTATTAAAAAATATATATGCAATTATTATTATAGCTACTAAATGTATAATTTTATAGAGCAAAGTCTAACTGGAGTTTAGACAGTGCTATTAATATGTAATTAATATAATATGTAAATGTAATTTAAATAGTTGTTAAAATGATTGAATCTAATTTATTTATACCATTTTATTTATTCTCTGTACAAACTTAATCACATTCTAGATTCGTGTACAATAAAGGTCAAAAATCATGCATTTGTGTTTTCACTTTAAGTCTCATATTATATATGGGTTATATTTAATATCAAGGGATTTCTGCAAAGTTAATAAATGTTAGAACAAAAACTTTAAAACAAATTTTTGGTGAATCATTGAAGAAATCCCTTGATAAATATTGAAAAAAAATTTAATAATTAAGCAATACATTATATTCTTTAGTAAAATGGTGATATATCATTAAAAACCAATTTTATACATGCAGCAAGCTGTCTAAACTCCATTTATGTGACATGGGATTGCAAGAAATATTGATTTAACTAAGAATTTCATCTTACCTGTACACAGGGCTTGCAGAGATTTACACACAGCCCATCAGCATCTTTACTATAATGTTCGACAAGATCTTGAAGGTTCCTGAATGTAGTTCTTCTAGCAATGAAGAAACCACCTTCATCCAGTTGTCTAATGCGGTAGTGTTTAACTGTATCACCATCACGTACTACAAAAAATTTTTATCATGTTATTATTCCTAAAAGTATATCTGCAATATATTGAAAATATAATAAATATTTATTGTGAGCATGTGTTTCACTGTAGTGATTAAATTTTATATTTTTGATACATATTCAAATATGTATTAACTTACCCGAAAGAGAATAATCATTGTGTCGACTTTCAGAATCTCTAATTAAGAATGCACCATGATCATTTTCAGGAAGCAATAACTTCTTCTCTGCTTCAATTCGTTTAATTTTTCTGAAGTACCATCTATAAAAAGTAAAAATAATTGAAATATTAAATAAAATAAAAAATATTTTAACATATACAAAAATAATAATCTAATATTTGATTGGTCAATATAAAAAAAAGGATAAAACTTTTTTTCTTTAATATTTTTACATTTATACAAAAATAAAAAGAAGGGAAATACTGCTTATTTAAACTGATTGATAATCAGAACTGTCCACCCATATTAATAAAACCTAAGAGGCAATACATATACTGTTAGTGAAAGCAAGGTCGCATTGACTAGTTGACTATATAGAGAGAAATTTATTAGGTGAAAATATAATAAAAGAAAGTGAACAAACTAAGATTTATTACATGTTTTCAATCATTATCATGTCTGCAGTATATTCCATATATATATTTCTTATATATAATAAATTTGAAATATTTTTTAAATGAATGCATAACTGTAAAGTTTCATGTGATATGCATTCCAAATACAAGCATGTTAATCCTATATCATCATTCATCAAGATATAGCTATTAATCTATATTTATTGCAATAAAAATATATATTTTTTTAAGTTATTATTATAAAATTACACAAAACAAATATTTTTACTATACAAGTAAATTTTTTGGTATGTACATTTATCAAACAAAATATATTTAGAAAAAAATAAATGTAGATGTCGGTATAAATGTAACTTACGGTTCTGCTTCTATAGATTTTAACTTTGCAACATAATTGCTGGGAATATATCCTTCTTGTCGAGTTCTTTTACTTCTAGCTAACCACCAATCTCCTTGAGTATCATTTAAGATTTCTAAATGTTCACCTTTTCTGAAGCTTAAATCTTCATCTGTACGTGCATCATAATCATAAAGCGCAACAAAAATTTTTGCAGTTGGCACATCTGCATCTGGGATTTGTGGCATAGGCCTAATAGGATCTGGAGGTGGTGTTGGCACTGGACTAGCTTGAGATGCAACTGCCTCTATATTAGGATTGCCTATCCTATCAGGCTTTTCTTTTTCTGTATCTGTTGGACTGCTGAAACAATTACCCATTTTTTGTATGTAGTTTCAACTTGTCCACTATTTGAATTCACTGCCACTGAGTCATGAAATATAAAAATTTTTTTTGCGAATGTTCTTGCAATGTTCTTATGTTTGATCCTTTTGCATGAATATTGAGCTATGATGATGTGAATATAAAATTTTCATAATACACATTTCGTGATGTAAATGTGCAAAATAAACACTAAAATACACTTTGGTTTTTAAAACATTTGGATAAAGCCCACTAAGAAACACGGAAAGATGCATATGAGTTTTCAAAATCAGACATAATTTGTAAAATCGGCAACTTTTTTCTCGAAGCTTCTCTTCTTCTTCTCAAGAAACTTGCAATTCTTTCGTCGATATCTAGTGTGATAAACATTGAACACTTGTAATTATTTAAAGATTTTAATAAAGACTACATATAATAAATACGAATGTTTATTCGAATAGTCACTGATAACGATGACACTTCATCGCGTCACTATATAACCGTAACACAAAACAGAGATATGCTCTATTAGTATACGCATTTTCGTCGAGTTCGCGCTGATCCAAGCTTGACGTCATAATATGGCACTTTTGCGATTTAGGTTAGGATGCAAATCACCAATTTCTTTGCTATTTATTATTATTATTATTTAATGCCATTTCTAACAAATGAATATGAATGTTCTTATTTTATTAATGCCAATAATATGTTTCCGCTGAATGTTTATTCATTGTCAAAATCATTTTATTGAAATGATCTTTCTAAATAAAAAAGTAATAAAAGCAACAAAATATTAAAAAATAATAAATCGTGCTATAAATTTTCTCGTTTTATAATATTAGAATATAGTATTTTGTGTATTTTACCAAATAGGAAATAATAAACAAATTAATTCAGAAACTTGAACCAAGATAATATGAAAAATATTAATATAAGCATTTCATTACACTTACATCAGTTTTACTCTTTATTTACGCAAATATAAAAATATTTCGTTGTTCCGAAAAAAAAATAAATAATGTAAGAACATCATTTTAAAAAATCTGATGAATATAGAATTAAAAAAGGTATGTGATTTAAGAGTATAAAGATTAACAGATACATCTAATTTTCGGATTCCCAAATTCATACTTCTAACATTTCTCTTTTGATAACAACTAGTAGTCAGTAATACTATTTGAAAAAAATATATAAAAATTTTGATGAAATTCAACGAAAATCAAAGGAGAAAAGATTTCTATACGGATAACAGAGCCCGCTCGATTTGAACTTGTTCCACCGGTTCATTACAATATCCAGGAACGATGTAAATTCTCTTACACCGGAAGAAGATCATTCTTTTCCTATCGTTGATTTTTTAACACTGGCATTGCATAGTTGCAAGAATTTTCAGGAGCATGGCGATAACCAATGGTTAGGAGAAACGTGGACAACATAATGGAAAGTAACGTCGCCATTGCATTAAATCAGATCCGTCAAAATCCTAATTTTCACATGTGCGATACCGAAAACAACGAAGAATAAAACACACATCAAATTTATCGTAAAAAAATACAATTATGATATGAACGTACTTCGTGTAGTACTTTAAGACACATCTAAGATTATTTATCTCGAGAACAAATGCGACAAGCGAACAAACTTTTCATGAGAAACCGACGGAGAGGTGAAAACACCCATGGTGAAGGTAGCCAACGACATATAGATTTCGGATGAGTTCGGCTATGAACCCGAAGTTAACCGAACCTTTACCATCCCCCAATTAAAGATGCAAGTGAATTGCTACATAATCTTGTATTCGATACATAGAAAATATTATGGGTTGCTTATTACATTCTTATAATTAAAGAAATAAGTATTTAAATATTTTAATAATTGTTAAAATTGAATAATAAAGAACATTTTAAAAAAGATATCATTGATCGATTTAGTAGAAATAAAAGGACAATCAAATATCCTTTTAACGAAAAAAAATAGTGTTACATGTTCAATTACTTTATATGTAATTATAAAAGATACTAAAGTGATATCTTCGGATATTTTTTATATTCCATGATTCTAAGATAGTAACGAGAAAAATTGTAATTTGAATATTTTTTAAAAACTGAATTTATGCATTTATTACATAATCATATGATATTTTTTAATTTTAATCATTAATATTAAAATTTAGAAAAGTAACTATTAATATACCTGATGGTAATAACATTATTATAGTTCCCATTATAGATAATTAATAAAAATTATTTATTGAAATAAAAGACGATCGTGAACGAAACTATAAATCAGTTATTTATATACATATACACATGTTCTGCGTGAATGACCTGTTTATTTCTTTCACATTATTAATTAATTATATTTATGCATTTCACTATCAGATGAGAAAAAATAGATACTTAAATACTTTCCAAAATTATTAAATGCTCAAATATAGTGAAATATCTAATAGAATTGATATTTAATATATTTAATATACAATAATGACATTAAATTCAAAATATATTAATTATTATAATATAGTATAATATAATTATTTTATATTATACATTAATAATCAAATAAATATAATAAACATAAACAATGCACATTATCATCACTTAATTCAATACATAAAATGTAATTACCTGAAAAATCTACTGAAGAAATGTTCAAATGCTTTATTACGAAATGTTCTAGAATGCATTTTTGCGAACAATTTGATTTATACATCCACGTAATCGTAACTTTCAAATTGTACTACGCGATATTTTTTGGTAAATTATGCGATAACTGTAGTAATACTGAGAACCGCAGTGAGTGATATCTGTAACAGCACTGCTTAGTTATTTCAAACTATCTATCTTATTTTTTTCATACATACATACATATGTACGTACATACAAGAATATATCGTATCGTGCTTTTATACATACATACATATGTGTGTGTATTAGATCCATTTATTACATTATCAGATTGTATCGTTTTATCCAGTTACGTCTTGGTAGATATAGATAAATCAATAGTTATACTAAATACATCTCATCACATTTGATATTATTTTACTATTGGAATTTAATCCAAATATATATGGAAATACTCCAATAGTTTAGAGCAATTATTTATAATATACTGTAGAAAAATATTTTAAAAAGTCAATAATATTTTTTGGTAATGCTTTCATAAAAACATATCTGAGGAAGATGATAAAAGTAATAAAAAAGTAGAAATTCTAATTTTCAATAAATCTGAACTAAGTTAAATAGAATAAAATTTAGTCTTACCCATATAATAACTTTTTTTAAAATGTTGTTGTCTGAAATATTTAAATTTTCAACTTCTTTCATTTTTTGCAGTAGTGAATAATACGAAATTATAATGGTAGTTAAAAATATAAATATCTCTTGAATATATGATAGTTCATTTATATTTACATTGCATATCATAAGTATACTATACACGTTCGTATATTTTCAATATATTTTCTAAAATTAAATTAAATATGGATGAAATTAATTTTAATTGCAATTTTATTGTAATGTTATAAAAGAACACTTTAATGGTTTACAATTATCTATTTTTATGTAATTCAAAGATTCGTTATCACCACGTTTTTTTAAGCGTATAAAATCAATGAATGTACATAGATCTTGCGTATTCACATTATGTAAAAATTATATACGTAATGCATCGTTATTAGATTTCTATAATTCGGTAGAAAATAACTGCCATTGATTTTGCAAATGGTATTCTATAGACCTTAATATTGAAATTATATTGATGACCGTTTGTATAAAAAAAAAATGCATTTTTATCGAATAGATGCAAGTTGGAATTGTGTTCCATTTGTCTTAATCTTTATGGAAACTTGGTTGGTTATATATATAAGAATTATTTAGTAAGTGAATCCTCATTGTTATCTGAATCAGGTACTTCTAAAATTTTTGGGCCATATAAAAGAACATATGCGCAATGCCAATCGCCACCACCGCTAAGTTTTAGTACTTCTTCACTAGTTACAGCGGTAACGTTCTCATCGTCACATTTTAACCATGTATCACTTTTCTGTCTAACCCAAGCTACATAATGGCCACTACTACTTGATCGTCCCCTATGTGTTAGGACTGCTTGTAATGTATAATAACCGCTGTTATTTGATCCTATATCTGTAATTATAACAATATATATGACAATACAAACATATTAGTTTTCTATTGATTTCTAATCTCTGTATAACTTTATTACCATCTGGAAACCAAAACGGTTCTTGTTTAACTTTCTTTTTACTTTCTGTTTTATCTTTCCTATTGATTATGTTACGTGATTCTTCCACTAAACGATCTTCGTATTCTTTAAATTTTTCTCGCATCGGTGTAAGTTTAGTTTGAAGTTCACTGCTACACAATTCAAAAACATCGAATTCAAGAGGAAATTTAACATCTTTGAGAATTTTTGCATTAATTGCTTCTTTCTCTTTATAATAAAAGCGTACAAATTGGATTGTTAAATATGCTGGCAATCTGCTAATTTTTGACTGTAAAATATATTATCGTTATTAAATGGAAATATTAATGGTTTAAAACATAAAAGTTTGTATTGTATAATATTTTTTACCGTT
Source organism: Bombus terrestris (assembly GCF_910591885.1). Taxonomy (NCBI): domain Eukaryota; kingdom Metazoa; phylum Arthropoda; class Insecta; order Hymenoptera; family Apidae; genus Bombus; species Bombus terrestris. The sequence goes on from NC_063275.1 coordinate 16,371,885, forward strand.
TTTGTATACACTGCATCTCTGCCAAGAGTTGGTGACATTTTTGTAATTTGCTCCTGCATTTTATTTCTAAGTCCAGAATGCATGTATTTAACCTCTGTAGAAATAAAACAACTCAGTTGTAAAAATTCTTCTTTTCCCTTAGTAGGAGGTTCATCCTCAGATTCTATACATTTTAATTCTGTATTAAATGTTCCTCCAAAATACTGTTCAATTAATGAACGTGGCTTGTAACTTTGTCCATTATTTTCTAAGGCAACAGGATTTTCCTATGATTAATTAACACATATGAATAAAATTTTTCTATATAGGTATAATATTTAAAATATATTATTAGTTATATATATAGCTTAAAACATAATGTTGGGTCATTTAGTAACCTTCGCTGGTAATTTTTGTTGCAACATTCTAATAAGTTCAGTCCAACATTCATTAGCATCTTGTTGCTGAAATCCACCATGCTCAGATTTTTCAGCAAATCTTGGAAATGCTAGATGCATCATTTGGACAAGGACAACAGGTGGCAAAGATGATCCTTTGTCCATACTATCATATAAATCTCTTAACGCAGCCGTTATACTTTGTGCAGGTACAAGCGATGAACTACCAGCAGCTGCAAGTCCTCCTGAAAAATTCTTTAGAGCATCTCTCAACTCTGGAACAGTTTTTAGGCACTGTACAGTTGCATTAAGATAACAAGTATTTCCTAAGTTTGTCAAGCCAGCTGGTAAATCTAAAGCAGTAGCTAATGCAGATTCATTCATATCTTCTAAAAATAATGGTTTTTCAGTTGGCTCTGCTGGTACATCTTCTTCCTTAGAGCCCATCATTAAAACAGTAATACCCTATAAAAAAATTAAAATGATAGAAGTTTTATTCTTTGATTTTAAGTCATAAAATATATTTATTATCCATAGAAACATTAGTCCTATTATTCCTTACATCTTTCAACTTGATATTACCCCAATCGTCATCCTTTAATGTCATTCCTTTTAACATAACTTTTTGCCTTTCAGGCTGTACTCCTGTCAGTGCAAAAAGTTGTGCTTTAAACAACATTGGTTCTTCATCTGTATTAACTTCTACATTAGGAAAATGTTCTTTTCCCCATTTTACTTTAACTAAAACAGAATACTTTACATATCAAATACTGAAAACCGTTCGATATAAAATTAAATAAAAAAATTTAAGGTTAGTCTTTCAATATCTCGAATTTTTCCAATACATACTCGAATATTGAGGCATTTCTTCTCTTTTATTTAAGTATGTTTGGCTTTTCTTTAATTTATATCACTTAATTTACAAAATATTTTTTACTGGTGATTATTAACATGCATAAACTGCACCGTCAGGCATTCACGTACTATACATACGTATGTACATCTACACTCCCATTCATACATACATATGCATGCAAGATACAAGCATTCATATATAGTATATAGATCTAAGAGCGCAGAACTTGTACTTGGTAGGTGGCCAGCTGATTGAAAAATTAAGAAATTTATATCATATCTCATATAATTGCATTTTTTATGTAATTTAAATTGAATAATGCATGAAAAAAGTGGCAAATAATATTAAATATGCATGAATTAAATTTTTATTAAGTTTCATACAAGATAATACTGTATTTGATTAAATAGATATTCTATTTGCAGAATTTCCTATAAATTAGGACCAGCCTAAAAATTATTAATTTTAAGCTATCACATTGTTATGATCGTGATAATCACGATTTTTAATTCCACTTATTTTCTACAATGTATGTATAATAATTATAACAATATTTTTTTATATTACAATATTGATGTATCTTATCAGTTTAAAACATTTTAATTAAAAACAAAATGTAACGTCGTCATACAATTTCTAAAATTTATATCTTGCACAGAAAAAATTATAACTTTTATTTAACAATATGGCAAGATAATAGATGTGATTTTATTAAAATTAAGCCCAAACTCGTAGAGTTGAATCCCAGCTTCCAGTTGAAAGAGCAGTGCCATCTGGAGAAACTCGTAAACAAGATACTCGATTTTCATGTCCGTATAAAAACGCAACTCGTTGACATTTTAGAGTATCCCATATATTTACAGTATAATCATTATAACCAGCAAACAGTAAACGTCCACTAACGCTTAGATCGACTGCATTTGCTCCAAATATTATACTTTCTTTTGCATAAACTGCTATTTCTCTATCTGCCCGTAGATCAAAAAGACGGCAAGTTGCATCATCAGAACCTGTTGCCACTGCATCACCACCTGGATGAAATTTTACCTAAACTCAACATAACATGATGCAAATCATTTTCTTATAATAGCATTAGTTTATTCTTGTAACATTATCTATTTCACGAGTAATAAAGATAAATTTTTACATACAGAATTAACATCAGATTGATGTCCTTCAAAACTTTGAACACATTGACCAGTCCGCATATCCCATATCAAAACCATTTTATCACAACTACCAGAAACAAATGTATTACCAATTTCACTTGGTGCTAAATCGATAGACATAACATCACTTGAGTGACCAAGAAAATTTTGTAACAGTTGTCCACTTTCTACATCCCATAAAGAACAAGTACTATCTCCACAACCCGTTAGAATTTGTTGATCACTATTAGGAAATACACAACAAGACATATAAGATGTATGTGTAGCAACAGTTTTTTTACGAGTTGATACATCATCTTCTTGACTCAAAGGATATACAGTTACTTTATTATCTAACCCCCTGCAAAAAGAATGAATATAACATTTAACATGTTACTAAAGGATTATTGTTATTTCATAAATCTTAAATACATTTAATACCCGCAAGCAACAAGAGTACCACTTGGAGCATAAGCACAAGCCATAACCCAGATAGTTGGCATAGTAAGAGCATGTTCTTTATTTGTTGTAAAAGCATCCCATATTATCATTTTGCCATCCTGAAGCCATTTTTATATTAAGAAATATTTTAAAAGTTTAAATAAAAAATAATTTTAGGTATATCCCGACCTGTGAGGAAGATACGATGTGACGTTTATCTGGTGACCAATCAGAGCAAAGAACTTTTGCTTGATGACCTTTTAATACACGACGTGGTTTTACATTAATGCAACTAATTATTTCAAGTCTATCTGCTACACTAGCAACTGAAATATAATATTAATTATTATATTTTACTATAATTGATGTTCCTATAAATTTTTATTACATCATGATACAAAGATTAAAAATTAATATTACGGGTAATATCATTCAATTTCTGTCGTTCATCTTCTAAACGTATTTTTAGGCTTTCAGCTTCTTTTATTAATTTCTCTATATGTTCTGACTCAGTAGCAGAATCCATAATTCTGTTTATAGAATACTAAATATTTCTTAACAGAAAGTATACTATTCCACTAAACAAGGTAACATTTTTGTATATGTGCTGCTACAAAAAATTTTCCTTTATCTAAAATGTGACTTTTAATTAAAACAGTTTCTATACTGTTAAGTATAAAGTATAAACAATGAATTACCTGTCCTGTCACCTATCGACCTCGGAAAATAGCTGCAGTGCAAATGTAGTTATTAATAAAGCAATAGATATTTTTCCACATGAATATACTTTCTTTGTTTTTCTCACTTCCGTTTGGATAATTTTCTCATTTGCTATTGCATAAAAAATTTGTTAACATATACTCCATAGGCAGTTGCGTCCAATAATCAATACGATACAACAATAACAAACTTTAGCGCCGGTGCAATGACGCTTTCATATTTAATCAACTTAACCTGAACATGACATTTCATAAAAGTAATAAAATTGTTTAATTTTTATACAGACTGAAAGCTACTCGCCTAAATTTTGCATGCTAATTTCTTTTAATAAAATTTATTATTAGAAAAAATATTTAATTATTACAATATTATGCTGGTCTTACACTATCGAATGTAAGGAATATTAAGCGATATATACGTATACTATCTATTACATTTTAGGTAGTAAATTATTTACTTCCTAATTTGTAGAGAATTATAAAATTTTCGATATATTGAAAATCTAAATACGATATTAAATATATATATATTTTATTATGACAAAATGTATCACAGTTATATATAAAAGTAGCATTTCGTATTATATGTTATTTGTTTATATCTATATCATAAATATTAATTATATATTTATATATGTGAAAACAGACGCTCTAATATAACATTATTTTCATAATAAATATGCAATTATTGCATAATATCTATTTTAAATCTAAAATTTGGCGCCAATTGTTTTTAGTAGCATTGTGTAATTGCAGGTAACCTCGTACCCAAAATCTATTGTATTCAAATTTATACATGATGAAGTTAATTAATTATATATATGCTTTAAAAAATTTGTTTGAAATATAGCTTATATAATATACTGTTCATGCATTACAGAACACGAAAACATTAGATTTATGAATTAGTATATGTATCTGGATACGAGGTTACGCGCAGGTCGATGGATATCGACTTCCTGTCGGTAGGGATATTAGAGTGGGGCTGCATGAGACGTTTCTTCGGCTCGGTCTTATCTTGATCACTTTTCTTTTTGAAACCCGTAGTCCGGTAAACGGGCTTGCAGTATACCAAAATGGCTCTTCAATCCTTACGTTTGGCTCCTTCGATCGCAAGACAACTGTCGAATACTACTGTTCAGGTAATATAAGATACATAATTTCTTTTTTGCAATTTGTCTATGAAAGAATATTTAAATGGATCATGCCGACATTTTTCATTTTGTAATAACCACATGCACCCATACGTTCCTTATATTAACTTTTATTTTTGAGGAAATGAAATATTTTTCATTAATTACAACTACTTTTATCGAAATTTTGTGACAGTTGAAACATACGTCACAAATTTTGCTCTTTGCGACAGATTACATAAACAGAATAGTATCAAGTTATGTAATAAGTATATGGGTAATATATTTTTACAGTATGTAATAACAATATGTTTTAATTTTACATTGTAGGTCAAATGGCGCCTTGCTATACCCTCTTCCAAATTCCATGTATCTAGCAGTCGACGCTCTGCTGAAATTTCTTCCATTTTGGAAGAACGTATTCTTGGCTCAGCCGCTAAGGTAAAGTAATAAAGCTTATTAATATTTACAGTGCAATAACTTATGTATATATAAATAACACAAATTTCAATCAAATGTTATATAATCTATAGGCTAATCTTGAGGAAACTGGAAGAGTGCTTAGCATTGGTGATGGTATTGCCCGTGTTTATGGTTTAAAAAATATTCAAGCAGATGAGATGGTGGAATTTAGTTCAGGATTAAAAGGCATGGCTTTGAACTTAGAGCCTGATAATGTTGGTGTTGTCGTCTTTGGCAATGATAGACACATTAAGGAAGGTGACATTGTCAAACGTACTGGAGCTATTGTTGATGTTCCGGTTGGAGAGGAATTGCTGGGACGTGTTGTAGATGCGTTAGGTAATCCTATAGATGGTAAAGGACCACTTAATAGTAAATTGAGATTCCGTATTGGTACTAAAGCACCTGGCATCATTCCTAGGTATTTATATATCTCTTTATATAGATGCTATTACCTCTGCATTGTGCTTCCAATAACTTTCTATTATACATACTTTATTAATATATAAAGTATGTATAAAATATATATAAATAAAAAAAATATATAAAAATATATATAAATGTATACATATATGTGTATATATATTTTATCAGGGTATCTGTGAGAGAACCTATGCAGACTGGAATCAAAGCTGTAGATTCTCTAGTACCCATTGGTCGTGGTCAACGTGAATTAATCATTGGAGACAGACAAACTGGAAAAACTGCTCTTGCTATTGATACAATTATTAATCAAAAACGATTTAATGATGCTGGAGATGAGAAGAAAAAGTTGTACTGTATTTATGTTGCTATTGGTCAAAAAAGATCCACTGTTGCACAAATAGTGAAACGTTTGACAGACAGTGGTGCTATTAATTATACTATCATTGTTTCTGCAACTGCTTCTGATGCAGCACCTCTTCAGTATTTGGCTCCATACTCTGGATGTGCAATGGGAGAATTTTTCAGGTATATGTATATAAAATAATTTTCTTATTTTATATAATTCTAAACATGATACTGAAACAATTTATAATGATTTCCTTACAGAGATAATGGAAAGCATGCTTTAATTATTTATGACGATTTATCGAAACAAGCTGTTGCTTATCGACAAATGTCTTTACTGTTGAGACGACCACCAGGTCGGGAAGCCTATCCTGGTGATGTATTCTATCTTCACTCTCGTCTTCTTGAGCGAGCGGCTAAAATGAATGAAAGTTTGGGAGGTGGTTCATTAACAGCTTTGCCTGTTATCGAGACACAAGCTGGCGATGTGTCTGCTTATATTCCCACAAATGTTATTTCTATTACCGACGGACAAATTTTCTTAGAAACGGAATTGTTCTATAAGGGTATTCGTCCTGCGATTAATGTAGGTTTATCAGTATCTCGTGTCGGTTCTGCTGCTCAGACTAAGGCTATGAAACAAGTATTGTACATTTTGTATAAATTTATAAACGCATACACATTTAGTAAAGAACATTTTAAATAACTTTTATATTTATTTATTTAATAGGTCGCTGGATCCATGAAATTGGAGTTGGCTCAATATCGTGAAGTAGCAGCTTTTGCACAATTTGGTTCCGATTTGGATGCTGCAACTCAGCAATTGCTGAATCGTGGTGTTAGATTGACAGAACTTCTGAAACAGGGACAATATGGTATAAATCGATAATATATACAATGAATTTAAATTACAAAAGGACTAACAAAATTTTGAATAAAATGGAAGATATTTATTAATGTTTTCAGTACCCATGGCTATTGAAGAACAAGTAGCTGTTATCTATTGTGGTGTCCGCGGATATCTTGATAAGATGGAACCTACTAAAATCACAGCTTTTGAAAAAGAATTCCTCGCTCATATTAGGTATTTAATTTACATACGCATTTTGTTTAAATATATCTTACTACATTTTTATTTACTTAATCTTATATTCTTGCAGAACCAGTCAACGAGATCTTTTAAATACTATTGCTAAAGACAACACAATTAGTGAAGCTTCTGATGCTAAATTAAAGCAAGTTGTTACTGACTTCCTTGCTTCCTTCTCAGGCTAAAATGTCAATATAAAACAATTAATAATTCTCTGCTATGCAAGAGCTATGTGCAAATAATATTCATTATCATAAGCATTTTTAGTGTATGCTATTTGCACATTATAAATATCATTACAAAGAATTCCATATTTAAACATTAAATCACAATAGTTACATACACATTACATGTTGACTGTTTACAAAATTGAAAATATGATTTTGGTAATTAAACAGATACTTCTCCAGAAAAATGTTTTAAACATAGCAGATATGGGGAAGTTAACAAATGAGTAATAAAGTTCTAGAATTTTTTCAAATCTGTGTCGTTTATTTCTCTTGTATAATTATAATGTATGATTACATTTTATTTTTACAATAAATTATATTTTTAGCCCACATTTGAGAACACTAGCGTTAATTTTTTTGTGTTTTTCCTACGATATTTTACTTTAATGTGTATCATAATTATGCCATTTTAAACATTGTGTCCCTAGTTAATAAATACATGGATAAAAGAAACATATTGTTAAGAAATAGAAAAATACTTTTGTTTCAAATTTTGATCCCCCTTCGATTAAAGTAAGTAATGTCATGATCTCTAAAAATTAATTTAATAGTATATATGTATATATTTAAAACTAAAAGTTACTAGCGTATATTAATAAGTAGGAACGAGTAAGATACATTATTAAAGATATATTCTTTTATATATTATAAAAATTTTCATCATAGAAATATTTAACTAGCTTTAACAGGATGAGCACAACTAAAAAAAGTCCCTCGATAAGCAAGTAGTGATAAATTGTAAAAAACTAACAATTACCTACGTCAATAAATATTACGAATCTATAATGAGAAAATATATAAATACTTTGAAATTGAAGTAACTACTAAGTATTTAAGGAATATTTTCTGCAGATAATAAAATTAACACGATTGAAAAAAACGTTTAATTCAAAAAATGTGTGTTCAACTTTTAACGTGTTATCTGTGTTGACCATGTCCATTATTGTTCTATGCTCTGTCGTCATATAGGAGTCATGTCATGTTATATATGTAATTAATGTAAGTAGGAGTAGGAGTTTCACAAATAATTGATATCCTATCAGTTTTACAAATGTTCGTATTCAATTGTTGAAATTCTTGATAAGAAAATAGATTATTTCTTTAACAAATAAGCATGACTTCTATTAGCGAAGTTAGTTCACTACCTAAAACAAAGAAACCTTCAGGTAAGTTTATTATACGAAAATTTAAATTTCTTGTTAGGTTATATTTGATATCTATATATGAAGATTTTATAAAAAAGTTAATGTAATAGTAGAAATAATAAGTGTCTCATTATCTATATTAAAATATAAAATTCTTATTGTAAAATCAAATATTTATTGTACATTTCCCATACATGTATTATTTAGATGCCTACTCAATTTCTCCCTATTTATTTTCTGTTACGATATAAGTAGTGTATGTATAGTATGTAAATTTAATATATTAGGTTGTAACAGTAAGTAAGTTAAAGTTAAACTCAATATTTTTCTTTATCTGACTAAATTTATTTATATTACAATTCGATATATATTTATAATAAATTAATGTTTTAAATAAAGATAATATGTTTTATTTATACAGATAGTGCATTTAAGCAGCAACGTTTACCTGCTTGGCAACCAATACTTACAGCTGGGACTGTTTTACCAACATTTTTTGTGATTGGGATTGCTTTTATACCAGTTGGAGTTGGATTGCTTTATTTTTCTGATCAAGTTAAAGAATACATTTTAGATTATACAGATTGTAATTCTACAAATATCTTTCGTGCAAAAGGAATGCCTGCTAAATGTGCAGATATTCTAGCAGAAGGTCATAGTCAACCTTGTTATTGTAAAATAAATTTTACTTTGCCTTCTGACTTCAATGGAAAAATTTATATGTATTATGGTTTGACTAATTTTTATCAGAATCACAGACGATATGTAAAATCAAGAGATGATAATCAACTGTTAGGAAAATTGAGTCCTGATGTCTCTGGGGATTGTGAACCATTTGCTTATATTGGAGAAACACCTATTGTACCATGTGGTGCTATTGCTAACTCATTATTTAGTGATGATTTAACATTGTTTTCTTTAAAACACAAAGCTCCTGTACCATTATTAAAGACTGGTATAGCTTGGCCCTCAGATAAAAATATTAAATTTAGAAATCCAGAGGGTAACTTGAGAGAAGTATTTAAGAATTTTACAAAACCAAAAAATTGGGATAAATATATTTATGAGTTAGATAATGAAAATGAAAGCAATAATGGTTTTCAAAATGAAGACTTAATTGTTTGGATGAGAACTGCTGCTTTGCCTACTTTTAGAAAACTTTACCGCAGAGTAAATCATACAGTAGATGGCTTCACTGAAGGTCTAGTAGCAGGGAATTATACACTTACTGTTAATTATAGTAAGTAAAAGTTATCAATATATATTACTTATTAAAAATAACTTTATAAATGAATACTTTTTTTGTAGCATATCCTGTGTCTACCTTTGATGGCAGGAAAAGAATGATTTTAAGCACTACTTCTCTTCTTGGTGGAAAGAATCCTTTTCTTGGCATTGCTTATATAGTTGTAGGATGTATTTGTTTGTTGTTAGGCATTATATTATTAATAATACACATCAAATGTTCTAAAAGGTAAACATTTATATATATGTTACATTATATTTTCTCTTCTTCACTTTTTACTAAATGGTGTTGTGCTTAAAAGGGGCTTTAATTAAAAAAATTAAAAAATGCAGTTGCTCTCTAAATGAATTCTTTTTTTAACAAAAGTATTATAATATAAATAGAAAAGAGATATACTTTTTCATCTACATTCATCATATTATATTTACTATCAAGCTATCTTAAAAAGTTAGTAAAACATTTGTCTAAGTGTTAGTAAGCAACAAATTTATTTGACTGTACATTAAACTTAAATTCATTATATGTACTTTTGTGAGAAAATAGTTAGTAATTAATCTGTAAGTTTGATAATTATTGCATATATTAATCACTATAATATAGTAAGGTTTTACCAATTTTCAAAATACTATAAATTTATATTATGTGTTATTTTAAACAATAAATTGGAAGAGGTTGAGAATATTTAAATAAAAATGAAAAATACTCTTGTTGTAATTAATTTTTGTATTAATGTTGATATTATTATATATTTTAAATTTAAATTTGATAATAAACTTATATAACGTTATATAATGTATGTTATACAGCAAACTAATGTAAAGATGACTGCAACAAAGTATGCTTAGGGCACCGTAATTGTTCTTGTAAGTGTTTGTGATATTGTGTTATGTCTATCCTGCAAGAATGTTAATTAATGTTTTATACATAACATGGCTTGAAGTATATCTTTTAAATACTACATTTAAACAATTTTTCATGAGTATCTCTTGTATTTAATTGTATTTAATTATTTTATGAGTTACAGCCCAATTATGTGCATGTAGTTATGTATTTATTATACCTGTTGTCCTTTATTTTTGACTTTTCAGACTTTCTGTATAACTATGACTGACTATATGGATATGACTGTTATCTTTTTATTAATAATAATTCATATTATTCACGTTTTTATATTATTTGTTTCATAAATATATAAATATGCTTTATACATTGCACAATATATATTTGTTAATGTCATATCATTTTAAAGTAATGTAGAAAAAAAATTTATTAATATAGCATCATTCTGTATATGTATTTTATGATACATTGTTATATTTAAGTAAATTACTTCAAATAAATCTATATTTTTGTATTTAAATATATAATATATAAAAATAGTTAGAAATACAGCATGTAATTGTTTAGAAGGTAAGGCATAGAACGTTTATCACGTTGTATGAGATATTTTGTTAAGAATTAATCAAAATGTTTTGTTTGTATTGAATTATTAAATTCTTTTGCCTCTTTTTATAGAACTAAGCTTGCAATTTAATGAATAATTTAATAGTTCGATATTAATATTTCATCCTTAATTTCATGTCATTTCATTATATAATTTTGATATATATTTTTTAGTGTAACAGAGATGATAAATGTGACTCCAAATACACCATATCAAGAATAATTATACATAGTTGTTATAAAAATTGAAGAACATTCTGGATATCCTGCATTTAATTTGTAAGTGTCAATATAAAATAATTTAGTTTAACTATAAGATGTATATTTAATAAAAATTGTTTATTGATTCATGTCTTTTTTTAGTAGATATCTCAATCTATTTTTTCTGTTATTCTTATATTAATTGTTATTTTATAGAAGGAACATCATAATTCTCTGTTGTTATGAAGAATATAAAAAATCAATATGTAATATCAACATAGTATTTATGTATGATAAAATATATATTATAATATAAGATTATAACATTTATTAGAACATAGAACATAAGATTGTAAGTATTTATATATCTTTCATGTACATGTATTGAGATACTCAAAGTATAAATCACTTTAGAATGATGTAAAGACATCAAGAAAGATGACATACAAATTTTTTATATTTTTAGAACTCTAACAAATTAAATAATTTTACTGAAAAATCAACCTAATTAGGAACAAATGAAAGTTATAAACATGATCTGCTACAATATTAAAATAAAAACAATATGATTTTTGTGTATCTTAGTACATTTTAAATTTTTATGTGTAACATTATTATATAGTACATTTTCAAATTATAACTTATTGTGAACTATTTTTAGTTTTATTCTAGTCATTCGCAAATGTATAAATATATGTATAAATAAAAGAATCACAATAACTTTCATTCATGTACCTACACATTTATTTCTAAAATTAAATTACTTGGGGATATATATATGTATATACATATGTATTAATTTGTAAATATGTTAGTTACTATATTTTGCTTTTATATTTTTGTTGTTTGAATAATTTTATCATTGAAATCAATTAAATATAATAATATCAAAAACTAAACTTTAGACTTTTGGTTAGTAATAAATATAACTATTTGTATATATATGTGTTTAATATTTATCGATATAAATTAGATTAATCAAATTACTTTGAATTGATGCAGCCTTATTTTAGTACATACCTTACGTATTCAATTGTCTTCAGTAATGGAAATACAGCTTTATGTCATCATATGTTTTCAGCTGCATACTAGTCTGAGTTAAGCATTTTGTAAGTTGCTTTAAGCAGTGCCGACTCATCGCTGAAAAGATCTTTACCAAAACATCTTTACACCCTTACTACTCCAGATACTTCAAAGTTTCCTTTATTAATCAACGACGTATCACTAATTCTTCATCTAACAATATGATTATAACACTAAAAAACTTGCAGCAGCAGACGTTTACAGTAGAAATTGATCCATCGCAAACAGTAAGTGAATATAGTAAATTTATTTATATATTGAATTTCAAGTACAATAGATTTTAATTATGTCTTTTTTAGGTAAAAGATTTGAAACAAAAGATTGAAACTCAAAAAGGTTTTCCTGCGAAATATCAAAAGTTAATATATGCTGGTGAGGGATATGACTTACATAACCTTATTTTCACACAATTGCAAATTTATTAATATATTTACGTATCTATAAACTAATTAATTTTTGGATTAAATTTATTCTGATAACCATTATTTATACAATCTTAAATAAAAAAATTATAAGACATTGGAATTATTTTCATTTTTATTAACGTTATTGTTATCGTACAATGATAGCTGTACATTAATGTAACATTATTTTTATAGGAAAAATATTAACAGATGATCACCCATTAGCAGAATATAATATAGATGAAAAAAAGTTTATAGTTGTTATGGTGACAAAACTAAAAACTGGTAATGGACATACGACTGAAGAAGAACATACTACAAATACAGATAATAAAGAAGAAAGTAGTACAACCAGGTATTAATTTAAAGTATTATGACAGAAATACATTTAAGGAATATTTTCCAGCTTTAATAATAAAAATTTAAATGTTATTTGAATATGTTACACTAAAAAAGTTAAAAATATGTCATAATAATATTCTTCATTGATTATGAACATTTATCTTTTGTATAATTTAATTCCTTAGATTAACTTATCAGAAAAATAATATACGTACGTTATAAGTCAGTTTAGTCATGCTATATGGAGTTATTCTTAATATGTATATGTTTCTTGCCATAGCTCAGTAGCACAACCTAGTTCAAACCCTACTGTTCAAGGAGCATCAAATCCTACTAATACTGCACAAGAGCAATCTGAAGCAAGTACTACTGCTGGATGTGTTGGAGGTCAAGCTGAAAGTGCCTTGTTAATGGGTGAAGATTATAATACTATGGTGAACAATATTGTGGATATGGGGTAGATATATGTTCAATAAAAAAAGAAGTTATAATCATTTAATTACTATATTTTTCTTAAGTCACGGTTTATTTATTTAACGCAATTTATCTATATTAGATACGAACGTGAACAAGTTGAACAAGCGTTGAGAGCAAGTTTCAACAATCCTGATAGGGCTGTTGAATACCTTTTAACAGGAATACCAGCTCAGCTTTTTGAAGATTTACCAGAAGATCAACTTGAAGCACAAGAGCAACTTCAAGATCATGGTCAGCATCCATTAGCGTTTTTGCGAATGCAACCTCAATTTCAACAAATGCGTCAAGTCATTCAACAAAATCCTCAGTTATTAAATGCTGTTCTACAACAAATTGGACAAACTAACCCTGCATTGTTACAACTTATTTCACAAAATCAAGAAGCATTTGTGCGTATGCTTAATGAGCCTGGTGAGTTTCTGCTAAAATCAAAATATTTTCATTTACTTGTTTATGAATATTCTTATGTTATATACCTCTTTTGGAGTAGTAGAAACTACTGGTGGTACAGGAGGGAGAACTACACCTGTATCTGCAGCTAATGTTACACCACCAACTGCTCCTGGTGGTATAAGTGGAGGTCTTGGCGCTGGTATAGGAGCAGGATCGGATGTAGAAGCTTCTGTAATTCAGGTAACACCTCAGGATAAAGAAGCTATTGAGAGGCTGAAGGCATTAGGATTTCCGGAGCATTTAGTTGTACAAGCCTATTTTGCGTGTGAAAAAAATGAAAATCTGGCTGCTAACTTTTTGCTGTCACAAAGTCTTGATGACTGAAGTAACGTACTTTATTGATTTCATAATAAGGAGTTAAAGGACTGATATAGGGTGGGTAATTACACAGGCGTCTTTTTATTTTGGACTGGTCATCTTTACTTTGTATATAAGTATGCACATATATTTATGTTACATTAATCCTTTAGCTAGATGCTAATCTTACATTAGCATATTTGATAAATCATACAAGTTTACTGAGACTATATACCAAAATACTTTATGCGTTAAATTCTTGATAGTTTTAAATTATCGATTTCAAAATATATAACTTTACACCTTTTTAAATATTTTGAGATTGAAATTTGATATTTTGCACAAGTGTCATAATCCATCCTTGCAGTCTGAAAATTACTCTTTGGCGAAACTTTTTGTTTTATGAATATATGGAACAGTGTAATTACATTTTTATATAAGAAAGCCTGGTTGTTTAAAGAATTGATATACAAAAATATAAATACTTTGTAGTATTTATATGTTGGAGCTATTGTACAATTACACATACATATAAATCCGCATTAATGAACAAGGATATATGTGTATTTAAAACATATGTATGTACATGACAAGCACATTTTGTACATTTGATAGGCTTTCTAATATAAAAATTATGTAAGTGCATCCGTATATGTATGATTGCATATGTATATATGTGTGTACTTGCGTATAACTTGCGCCTATGTATGTATGTATAAAAAAGTCTCGTATTTTTTAAACAAAAGTGGTGAAGATAGTTATTCATTAATAACACATTATAAGTCATTTCATTTGTCACCAAATAACGAAATGTAAGAAATTCTCAAGTGAAAAGAAAGAAAATTTAAATAACATATACACATATATTGTTTTAAATTTGCTTTGACCTCGATATCTCAATCCATTCTTCATCTGAAAAAAGCTCGATTAACTTATGACTACTTAGTTAATAAGAAATAATCATATATGAAATATCTTAAATAGATAAATACAAGTTGACATACAAGAACTATGAATCTAAAAAAAAAAATTACAATTAACTTTCTATAAAAGTGAAGGCAATGAGATTATTAATATTATTAAACTGCATTCAATAGGTTGTAGCCTTAACATAGTAATATGTAACTTATTAGGAATCGTTCGAATTTTTAAGATACTAGTACTGATATTAAAATTTTATTAGAAATATAGCACAATGTAAAACAAATACTATTGCAAAATTGCATATTTAATAAATAAAAATGATGAGTCTAGGCACAAATGAATATATTAGTTTCCCTTTTTGGTATATACATATAAGCAGATATAAGTATAATTAAGGCAAGTTAAATTTTGAAGATTAGAATATAGTTTCATTTTATTATACATACATATGTATGTGAAAAGATACAAATCTACATAAATAAACTATATGTTTTGATGTTTTGTCGTAAGATTGAATGTTTATTATTATGCAATAACAACTGATAATTGCCTTAAAGATTCTTCTGTTATAAAGAGTAAAACTATATAAATCTTATGTCATAAAAATATCTTAATTTAGTTTTCCTTATGTCAAATACCAAAAATAATAAAGCATTATAAATAAAAATATTATTGACCAAGATCAGATTATTTGTTATTAAACTTGTGATGAATAAGTACATTAAAATTTATGCAGAAGTTAAAAAATAGCTATTCATATTAATATCCATTATTTCTTATTTAATAAGCACAATGAGCTTATTAATATACATAAATTACATGCAAGAAACACTTATTTGTGTTACAATTCTTAAATTTCTATAATTTAAAAATTTTATTATTATAAAAAATATATATAAATATGACATCCATAAATAGAATGATCATATATTAATTACTTTATTACTTATATTAATTATTTAATATGCATTAATATGGATTACATATTATATAAAAATAAGTTAATTCACTTGCACTTTAAGACCACACCTTTATTCTGAAGATCTTTTTTAGCTTCCTCTATTTGCTAAAAAAATTTATGAAATGGTTGTTTCTAAACTTTTATATAATAATATTAATAAAATGGATTATATCCATTTTTTAACTTACTTCCTGCAATTCAACAGCTGCATGTTCACAGTTGTTAAATGTAAGAACTCTATATAAAATAACAGTAGCTGCATATAGACTACATACAAATAAAGCAATGGGTGGAAGAAAGAGGACAAATTGTTTCCATTCTTTAATAAATGATAAATTAACACTTTCAGTAATTGCAGCAATCCATATACTAAAAAATAAAACAGCAAATAAAAGCCACTCCATTAGTTTTGTCATCTGCAATTTAAAGTATATTTATATAAATTTATTAGTTCATCAATACTTATTAAAAATCGATAAATAATTAAAATTGTATAGTTATGTGATATAGTTTTTATAGTTATTTATTATTTTTTAAAGATTGAAAAAAATATATATGTTGAGATTAATGAGGTTAAATTTTTGAGAACATTCATCAAATTGAGGATAAATTATTTAATATCTTAAAATCAATAGAAAGAGTAATAAAATGTGAGGAATAAGATTACTTTAAATTACATACCTTAATTTTCAAATTTTGTAATAGCAAATGGGTAATTTTATATATATTTCTTATATATATTAATCACGCTTTGATTTAATTTCAAGACTAATTGCTCACTATTTTTTAAACATTATTTCAACAAAAACATCATGTAAATATGTATCATTGTGTGATGAACCAAACATGTGACGTGTATTGAGTAATCTATCTGATTTTAAACTTCCTATTTTACCATATGATAGCGCCACAATAGCACTGTTGTTATATCTTAATTCAACAGTTTTTGTTTTTATATCTATTATAATTTCAATCTATAGAATAATACAAATTGTATGAATTTGCAGTTAAAGGTATGTTTCAAAAAGTAGCAGAAAAAATGAATTTACAAAATTATATATTGTCAAGTTTCACTAATTTATTAGAGGTTTACATTTTATATTTTATTTACTTTCCATTTCATTTATTTATAATTTAAGCAATAAATAAATTTGTAATAAAGAATAAAAATTTGAAAATACAATCTATTTCTTGAAAATATAAAATTTGTATATTATACTACTCATATATAATTTTAAATTTCGATATATCGATAATTTAATATGCAAATAGAATAATACATGCACGTATGTTTGATGATATTCATTGTTTTTTGATTTTATGTAAAATATATCGATAACAGATGTTTATTGCGATTAAAATTACGTAAGATTTGAATGAACATGTATATATAATAATAGACAAAATCTATTATCTTCATTTTAAAGGTGAGTTATGTATATAAACTTTGTTATTCAGTAAGTTAACATTCATATCTATGTAGTAAACATAGTATTGTGTTGGCAACTAAGTGATTGCGGATTTTGCCATTAAGTGGTATTGACAAAATCCACAATCACTTAGTTGCCAACCTAATATTATACAAATTCATTTTGTTTAATTACCTATTACAGTCATATTTTTAGGTGTAAAAAACATATTCTATTTTTGTATTTATAAAATAAGTTCTCAGATATGTTAATATATAGACGAACTAGTAATTTCATAAAAAAGTATTATAAAAATACATACAAGAAATTTTGTGTACGATTTATTTCTACACATCTGTAAGTATGTTAAAAAATTACTTGAAAAATACATCACATTACATACAGAAATAATAGAATGTTTTTTATATGCTAGAGAATGGAAACCTTCAGTTGGTTTGGAAATACATGCACAAATTTCAACAGAATCAAAATTATTTTCTGGGGGTCCCACAGGTTTCAATCATTCAGTTAATTCCTGTGTATCATTGTTTGATTGTGCAGTACCTGGGACGATGCCAGTAAAGTATAATAAATATTTTTGAAAAGTAATCCAGTAATTTCTCATTTTATTGTTTTTATAGGTATTAAATAAAAAATGTGTAGAAGCTGGAGTGTTAACTGCTTTGGCTCTTTCTTGTGAAGTAAATGCTGTTTCAATGTTTGAAAGAAAGCATTATTTTTATTCTGATTTGCCTGTAAATACATCTAAATATACTTTATAATAACTTCATTATTTAAAACATAATTATTGAAAGTAAATTAAAGTAATATAAAATATATACACATATATTTAGTGTTCATTTTATTTTATATATATTTTATTAATAATGTTTTGTATAGGCTGGCTTTCAAATCACACAACAAAGGAAGCCCTTAGCTGTTAATGGAGAAATTAAATTTAATGTATTCAAATTTGGATTGCATAAGAAATCTTATTCAAAGTCATCAAAAATCAAACAAATACAATTAGAACAAGATAGTGGGAGAAGTTTTCATAATGAAGTTCTTGGAAGGCATTATTCAATTTTTTGTTATAATAATTAAAATATATTTTGTAAAATAATACGATAAATTATATGTTGCTTTGTTTCATTTGTGACAGAAGTTTAATTGATCTTAATCGAGCTGGAATACCTTTGATGGAATTTGTGTTTGAGCCAGATTTAACAAATGGAGAAGAAGCAGCAGCTCTTGTACAGGAACTGTGTCTTATTTTACAATTGTTAGGCACATGTTCTTGCAAAATGCAAGGTTTGGTAAACTGGATTTTATTCTCACACGCAATGTTTATCTATAAATAATTATTAATTAGAAATAAATAGATTGTTTTGCATTTATAGAAGGGGCTTTAAGAATTGATGCAAACGTTTCTGTAAGTAAACCTAATGCACCTTTAGGCGTTCGAACAGAATTGAAAAACATTGGAAGTATAAGTGCTCTCAATCATGCTGTAGAATATGAGATAAAAAGACAAATTTTAATTCTACAAAAAGGAGGACGAGTTATTAATGAGACTCGTGCATGGGATCCGATAAACAAAAATACAATTCTCATGCGTGAGAAAGAAGACAAACATGTAATCACAAACTAAAATAGTTTATATTTACTTAATTTTTGTAATAATTTTTTACATAAGGAACATTGTATATTTATTACCTTTTAGGATTATCGTTTTATGCCTGAACCTAATTTACCTCCCATATATTTACACATTAAGAGCAATGTACAAAATAAGTATAATTTAATTGATGTACCATCTTTAAAAGAGCAATTACCAGAGTTGCCAGAACAAATACGTAAAAATTTACTCCAGGGTCTTACACCAGATACGCTTGTAGCAGTAACGGTATGTTTAATATCTAAACTATTAAATTAAATTATAATTAAGCATACATTATGTGTATTAAATAACTTTTACTTTTAGAGTAATTTTGATTTGTTTCTACTGTTTTGCGACATCTTAAAGAATGGTAAACATCGTGATCCTCAGTTGGTGGCTAAACTTTTTATTTCTGAAGTTTTAGCATTTATGGATGACCATAATTTGAATCTTACATTTTGGTAAGTTTATTGTAATAAATTAAAAAGATGTATTAATATGTAGAATTTTTAGTGTTAATAATCAGAAGTATATAGAGGAATTGATGGACTTAATACAAGCTGAAGTAATAAATCGACGGACATTAAGAAAGTTATTAAATGACTTAGTCAACAAACCAAATAAAATGCCAAAACAGGTGAAAAGAACTTAAATCGCTTCATATTTTTTACATATTAATGAATTCTAATAATGTTTTATATCATATATAGATTGTTGAAGAAAATAAATGGTTTATAGTATCGGATGAAAAGGAATTGGAACTGATATGTTCAGAAATACTTAAAGCAAACCCTGAATTGGTAAAAAAGTACAAAGCAGGAAAGAGAAGGATATATAAGAAGTTTCTACACGAGGTAGCTATACTTACTGAGGATTGTGCAGATATGGTCAAAGCGTCAAAAATCATGACAAGATTATTGAGTTAATTTCAAATGTTATTTTTATAATAGAAGCATTTTAATAATAACTTATAAATAATTAAATGTGCCTATTTTTTAACATATTTACATATCACCGCATTAAGACTGTTATACGAAATATATAAGCAATCATTCTAGCAATCTTTCTAAAAAAATTTATTTTTTATAAATTGTAAATCACAAATATAAAACCAAATATGAAATAAATATTTCAGATTTAACAAACTGGAGATTGTTAGGCTCCTATGTAACTTCAAAATTTAATTTGAACCAGCACAAAATTTTATTTTTAACAGTGTTAATTATATTATAAAATATTTCACAAAAACGTCAGACCACATTCACCGACTTTCATCTACGTGATACCTGAGGGTAGGACATGTTTATTATAATCGTGCAAGATATCATAGCAGAATCAATCTTTATCAAATGAATGAATTTGCAAAGATTCAATCATTTTGTGTTGTTTATGTGAAATATTAAATATGGTTTTATAAATGTTATGAAGATACATTGATATAAAATGAATGACAAGAACGCAAACAAAAAATTACAAATAATTATTAGGACCATTTGAATAATATTGTATACATATACAGTACAATCATATATATGTATAGCTATAGGTAATTACATTTACAAAAAATACATAATATGAAACATCTCAATCAAGCCGAAAAATATTTGATAAAGATTGAACTACTTATCACAAATTGTACAAATGGACTTTTGTTTATATTTATACAATAATTAGCATTGTATACTGTGATGCTAGTTTCATTCAAACAGTTTTCAAGTACAATAAGCACGTAGCTATATAATATAATGGAAGTACGTGTATATACTAAACAGTTACGCAGAATTGTTATTTAATAACAAACATCATTATGAAATAATTATTTCAACTTATCTTTGTACAATTTTTTACAATAACATTGTTAAAAAACATGTCACCCATACATTGTCATTTTTCCTTTTCTCATTACTTATAAATTTATAATTTTATCAAAATTAAAATTTCATTACAAATATTTCTATTTAAAAAGTAAAGTCCTTTCTTTCAATCGAATACATTAAATTAGTTATTAAACGTAATAACACAATTTGTTTGTTGATACCAATTAATAGAAACTATATTATCTTCAACCTTTTTCATGTATTAAAAAATTTTAGTTGTTTGAATTATATTTCAATAACAACGAATTGTAAAATAATATTAAAACATACATTATTTACTGCATGAATTTTCTGTATTCTGTAAAATATGGCAATGATGGAAGGATTATAAATTGCAGTCTTCCAGGAAAGGCCACTTGAATAGCATGAAAATCATTATCTTAATTCACTTTTTTTTTTTATTGTTCTACTTAATCTTGTAATACGCTACGAATGTATTCGCCTGCATTACAATTATGGAAACAAGTTTATACAATAAATTTGATATATATCTCTTATGTGTTTTTTGAAAGTAAAAAATTTTCTTATTTAATTCTAAAATGCCACGTTATTATTACCTATTACATATTTACAAAATATCCTTATAAAGAGTCAACATTAATAACGTGAATTCTTTAAAAAAAATTGTCATAAAGAACGTTTGTTTTTTATCAATTCGAACGAAGTACATTTTGCTTTACAAGCGCCGGCTCTAAAATGAACCATGAAATTTATCTTCGACAGGAAGAGTTACATGTGAGAAAGTAAAAATTCTAAGTCCTTTATAGTCGACTATTCACAATTCTAAGAATAGGAGCAATGTCTCTCTTCGCTCTTGGCACAGCCACGCGAGTGATTTGTTTGATAATAAATTAAATTACTAGCATTAAGAATAAATTCATCAATAATGTGATGATGTAATATACATTGTAAGAATACTAGCAATAATGATCATGATGCTTTATAGTTAAAACAATTCATTCAATCAATTGTAATGCAACATAAGAAACGCTAGACAGCCCTTTTTTAAGACCATTGGAGTTATTTGGATAATTTGCTGATTACTCTTATCAAGGCACCATTTTCATCTTTTAGCCTCTGGTTTTCACATTTCAATTGGTCCATCACCTAGAAAAGAAGAAGGTAAAATTATTTTGTGTCATATTTAATTGTATTTCTTACTAAAAAGAAATTTTTAAAAAATAAAGAATGAAATACAAAGGCAATGCCATTATAGAGTGGGTCAAATAAATGCTCACAAAATAAGAAAAATAAACAAAACATGGGACACAAGCAAGTACCATTGCAACTGGAGATTTAGAAATGAAAACAATAAAACAATTAAGTGCATTAAAATCAAAGGAGTAGTGTATATAAAATATAACAAGCAGATGTAATTTTAATGCTATGTAAAAATTTTACACACATATAAGGAATAATATAATTGAATTGAAATATTAAATTATATTTTATCAATATCTTTTGAACCTTTTTAGAATTTATGTATTTATAATTTTAATAAACTGTTATATTTTAAGATCATGTGCAGAAATAAAAAGTAAAAGCGAAAGTAATTATTGCATGTAAAGCAATCTCTAATATATACCCCAATATCTTGGCTTGTTTAATACATATTTTTTATCTCCTGTTTCTAAGTTAATGCTCTTCCAATTGGATTTCTGGTTCTTATTGCATTCATAAATAACATTTATACCATTTTATTATGATTTTTAAAATAAATTATATCTTTAAAATAATGTAGAAAATATAAATATAGATTGTTTTTTATTGTTTGATGCAATCTTATATTTTAATTATTCAATTTTTTTCATGCATCTTACAAAATCTATTATTACAAAATTACTAGTAGACAATATATGAAGAGTGATATGTATAATATAAATCGGGCTATGAAATATGAGTATCAAACAATACATAGTGCAATAAAATGTAACTTTACTCTGAACATGCTTTCTTAGGAAAAATTATACAGTTATGTATATAAATTTTTAAATATCATTTTTTAATGTTTATATTTTCACAAAGTTTAAAAATAGTACTCAAAAGTTACAAAAATATAGCCGAAATAAAAGTATTTGTAAGTTTTTTTTAAATCAAACTGAAATTTTGAAACATGTCCATGTTTTATGGATTCGAACTATAAAAATTTCATATTTCTTAAAAGTTTTACTATTTTAAAACATCTTAAATTATATAATTAAAAAATTTTGAAATTAGATTACTTATAAGAGCTGTTTTTAGAACTAAAATAAAGGACAGGCTGCGTTCTTTAATTTTAGGAAATAATCTGATTATGTATTTGATATTTTAATTTCTATTGATGTAACATTTGTATTGGTACAAATGATTTAACAATAATAAGATATCTGTAAATTTTATTAAACGTTATTTTTGTAAGAATTTAGAAATATAAAAAATATATATATATATATATGGAAATCAATAAAGATGCACATACTGTAAGTATCATTAGTAAAATAGAGAAAAACGTAGTCTTATATAATTATAGCATAATATCTATTAAAAAGATTTATACAAGCTTTAAATTTTTGTACCATAAGCTGTTATAGATTCTTAAAATGAAATTATTTTAATGATCACAATTACGCGTAGTATATTTTGCGAAGCTGTATTGTAAGATAAGTCAGTGAGCGACATCGTTTCAACATTTTAATATTGCGATCAGAACGTAAAAATCGTAAGTAATCAATTAATTAATTAATATTGTACATGGAATACGATGTACACTGTTAACGCAGATGCTGTCATTATGTCCTTTACCTATTTAGTAGTATTGGTGAGTTTGGATACGACGCGGGTAAGTGCCCGATTTTCGGCTTTCAATCTCTCATTTTCAGCTTTGAGCTTTTGTAATTGCTGTAAACAGTGAAACAATTAGCCTAAAATTCGCTTGTTTTATAAAAGCCCCACCAGACAATACTATGTACTCTACCATCATTTATACATTAATAATATCATTTTCAATTATTAGCCAAATGTATAGATAATGTAAACCACACAGACTATAAATAAAAAAATAAAGTAAGAAAAAAATACAAAGTGCCAATTAAAATCATTATATTGCGTAAATAATAAGCGTGATTATTTGATAAGAAGTACTAAAAATAGAAGCACCAAGAAATGGCAAATAAAGAAAAGCAATGCATTAAAAGCTGCTTATACTTCTTCAATTTCTCTCAAATTAACCACTCCAGAAATGCTGGCACCTTCCTCTGTATTTAGTTATAACAATCAAAACGTAATTGTCAAAAAATTGTAACGTGCATTTTAACTGATCATGTATGTAATCGAAAAATGTATAGAAATATAATGATACATAATAATTAATGTTAAAATGTTTCAAATAATTGTTTAATTAAAATAATTTCTTGATATATAATAATATCTGAAGATTATTTTTAGAAAACAATGTACAAAACTGTAATTAAAATATAAAATAAAAGTCTTTAATTCTTACCTTCAATTCTTCTTCCATTTCTGACAATTTCCTTTCCATTGCTCTCCTTTCCCTTTTCTCAGTTTCAGATAGAACTGTTTTATTTTGAGCACTTTGTGCTTTGTCCAATAAATTTCTGGCTTCCTTTAATTGTTCATCTGACCGCCTAAGCTTTTCTTTAAGTCTTTCATTTTCTGCTTGAGATTCTTCATACAATTTTTTATAATCTAATTCACCATTTTCAGAAGTTGTAGACTTTAGTCTTACTGACATAGAAGGTGCTTCTGATGATAGTGATGATATAGATCCTAGCCTGTTAGATCTTCCAGTGCGATCATTTCCACTCTGTAAAATAAATCCAAACAAAGGTGATGTTTATAAAGAAGTTAAAATAACTTTTACAAATTTCATAAAAAAATATAATATATATTTTTTTATAATATTTTAATATATTTTCTTACAATGTATCCTTCAGAACTGGCTAAGCTTTGCAAACTAGAACTTCTAGATCCAATATGAAGATCTAGTTTTGTTTTTGTTTTATTAAAACATTTTGTTCTCTGTGTTTGTAAATGATTATTTGGATTAAGATTTAAATAATTATAACTCGTGGAAGGTGGTAAACGCAAAGAGTTAATATTTATTGGAAGAGTTATACTTCCATATCCTGATGATGTTCCACCATATGTAGTGTATGGATTTTGATAATTCAAATTACTTGTAGAATTTGAATAAGGAGTTTTTCTAAATGATTCATTACTTTTTGTAGTTTTATTTAAAAAATTTGGTAATCCAATAGGATTTTCGTTAATACCTAGCAGACCGGAATAACTATTTTGATTTAAAGGAAATAATCCACTAATACTTCGTGATCTGTTTCCAAAAATTGAGTTTCCATTTGCTGATGCTTGAGCTCTTAATCCTGCAGCTGTTGTTGGTTTTCCTTGAGATCTTTTTCTATAGGATGACATTGTTTATAAAACTAATAAAATAGCTTCAAAAATCGTATTACTTTAAACTATTTTTATTCTTTAATTAAATATAACTTTTTTACATAGTATTTTTTAAAGAAAGATTGAAATTTTTAAATAATTTTACAATTTAATGTTAGATCACTTTGTCACAATATATTCAGATATAAAACGATCTAGTTCTAATGACAGCAAGTATTTGACTGACGTAGACTGGGTGGAGGAACTTAAGACATCAGCCAGTTTACTCTAAAGCATCAGTTTGGTATGCTATTTATAGGTCACAGGCATAAACCTACACTGCTATAAAGATTGTGTTTTTTAGAATAAATATATTTCACGTTTTACTTTTGAGATATTTTATAAATAATTAAATATTGTGAAATATGTATATAACTACTTTATAATTCCTACAGCTTTAATTATAATATATCAAATTATATTAGAAAAAATAATTTATCTACGTAATAATTTGTAACTATATACAAATTTTGCAAATATACTTTTGACGCTATTCATATTATAAATATAATGCAAACTATGTAATTAAAATAATTATATTTTTGTGTTAAAAAATTTCGTATGTTATACAATATATATTACCATAAAATTAAATTAAACAAATTTGTTTCTTTTTTTATACAAACAAATGTGTCCAGGACCATGCAAACAATAAATGAATTCTTTCTCATCTATTCTAAATGTCAAAGTGCCATACTGTTGCAAATGTCAATAGAATATTTTTAGGTACTCTCAGGCCATGTTCATGATCAATTTTTTTACTTTTGTTTCTTATTTCGTTACTTCAAACAAAAAGACTGCTTATTTATATACTATGAAATATGTTGAAACATTTATATAAACAAATACTTAATTTGTTGCTATCTTTGTACATTTAATATACTACATGAATTATATACATTATTATATACTATGTATACTAATATAGTAATTTTAATAAATTTGGATATATTTTAAAGATTATCTATTTATAAGAGGCATAGTGTGCAGTGGAATAAATGACACAAAATTATACAAAATAGTATGAGAATAATATATGATTATAAACATAATTTTAAATATAAAATTGAGAAATCAATAAAGTTACAGTACTTCTATATGTGCAATTGATCTTAATGCACAGTCTGACGAGATATAGGAGGATAAGAAATGGGAAACTATTTTTAACGAAGCATGCACGAATAGAGGTTAATCTTCCCAGAGACTAATCCCAAAATAACTCAAAACGTCTGTGCTTCAAGAAATTGCGTTCATATTATAATAGTTATATATAATGCTTACTAATTCAAACATAGAAACAATGTTAAAGTAAAAATATCTGATTACATGTAAGAATTCGTTTATTCTAATAATGAAGTAACAAAAATAGATAATTAAATATTTTTTCATTCTTTTTGGTTAATATAAATAATTTTTAATACAGATTTATAAAAGTATAAGACTTGTTAAAATTTTTTAATGTTATTTATAATTTTTAAAAAATAATAAATAATAAAATTAATTTATTTACCTCATTGTGGTTGATTTTGGACTCATCATAATCTCCCCCAGCAGTTAAGTCTTGTTTCTCTGGATCAATTTCCTATAAAATATTCAGTTACTCGATTAAGCTGCTTTATGTTAAACACATAATTTAAAAATATATAAAAAATGATAAACTCAAATAATTGAAATTAATGAAATAATTAATACTAACGTCCATATCAACGTGGACAACGCCAGTAGATCTCCTTTTAGGTCTTCGTCTCCTTTGTATAACAGCTTGTGTAGCTTGTGCATTTCTACTATCATTTTCCTTATCTTGTTCTAAAACATATCAGCAGAAGTAGTATAAAAATTTTTATTTATATACTTAAACCTATATATGTAAGTATCAACATGCATACCTTTATCTTCAGGTTGTTTTAACGATCGTCTAAGTGGTAATGTCACTGTTGTTTCTGCACTACTCGTTGCGATAGTTTCTACCGGAGCTGATGATGGTCTAGGTACACTTGTACCCGCTGAAGGTCTTCTCATATATGCTGTAGTGGTATCTGTATTAGATAGTGTAGTAGCTCTGTTATTAGCATCTTCTAGCTGGAACTAAGTAATACATTTTTTTCAATAATATAAAAATATATTACTACGGTATAAGTGTAATATGGATTATATCAAAACGTGAAAAAATCATTTATTAAATGATATAAACCACAAACCTTGCTTCCATTATCCACTTTCAATCTCCAGGAAGGTCGTCTTTCAGGTAAATTAAGTTCTTCAGAAGGTTTATTTGAAATTACAGTAGTAGGAGTTGCTGTTGTTATTGTAGCTGTAATCGAG
The DNA here is from genome assembly GCF_910591885.1 of Bombus terrestris. Taxonomy (NCBI): domain Eukaryota; kingdom Metazoa; phylum Arthropoda; class Insecta; order Hymenoptera; family Apidae; genus Bombus; species Bombus terrestris. The sequence goes on from NC_063275.1 coordinate 16,399,805, forward strand.
GCTGTATTGCTGGTAGTGGTTGCAGGCTGAGTTATTTAAAAAAATATGAGTAAACAATTATAAAGCTTTCATTATTATTAAGAAATTTAGTATTTCATAAGTATTGCAGGTGTGCAAAATAAAACGTACACAATTATACATGTGTTTATAAATTTACATAATAGTTACATATGGGATTAAAAAATTCTAGCACAATATGTACATCTTATAATAATTTAGTAGGATTTAGACATATTTCAAAGCCAAGGTAATGTATAAAGAGATTTACCTGTGTAGAAGATATTGTGGAAGGAATTTCATTGTTTTGTTGTTTCTTTTTTACTAATTGTTCTGCACTTTTGATTTCGTCCAATGTCACTCCTTGAGTCGAACGTCGAGTTTCTCTTACTCTTTTCGCGTGTGCTTTTCTTTGTGTTTCACTTTCCTCATCACGAACAGGAGGAACAAATGATCTAGACAGAAATTTACATTATATTGATAATTTACATTTTAATTATTTATACAATGTTTTCAAGTTTTACTTTAAATATAACAAAAATTTAAAAAGCATTAAATATTATAATAAACATAATTTACAAGCAACACTTACAAATATCACATAAAACAGTTATGCCTTTATTTTAACTTAAAACAACTATTTTGTTATTAATTATATCAATCACAACCATCTGTAAATATTACAGTCCTAAATATAATAGAAAATAATACTGTTTAATTTTATTTATGTTGCGTGGATAAAATATATTTTAAAATATTCAACATGCCAAAATTTCATGTTTTTGTAAAATTAAGAAACAGTATGTCAATGAGGCACACATTTTTTTTTTTTTTTTTATATCATACATGGTATTTTCGTGCACTTGAAGCTATGATCTTGTGTCACATCAGTAAATTTGCTGAGAAATAGATTTTATACAAAAAAAATGTACATTGAAAAATGTGATGCTACTTAAATGGCTGAGAAAATTAATTCTTATGTTTCAGTGGTAGTGTTTTTGAGTTTGAGATATTATTTTCATCAACAAAGACAAGGCAGTGGTTATTGGGACAAGTAATATTTTAGGATAAATATATGCAACTCAAACAAATAATTACACTGTAAAGCAAATTTTCATGCCACTGCCAATAATTTAATAATATAAAATATGCAAAATCACACATTTCAAGAGAATCTTCTCAGGTCAAACATTAAGTACCCACTTGAAGAAATTCTTGAAGATATTTCCTGGACTTAGTTTGCTCCCTCCTGGTGTAGTGGGAGTTCCAGGAACTGCTACTGAATTGTTTGTAGCTGTAGCTTCCACTGGTTGAACACTACTCAGCCATATTAACAATGCACGTTGCAAATATGAATATATAAACTACGGTTTTAGATGTATTTTGTACATATTCTAGATCTCCAATAAGTGTTTGCAGTAATTAAGCTTTTAAAAACCTATCTTAGTTTTCTTGCATTTAGCAGATTCATTTACTGAGTTTTTAAATCTATTACTTTAGCTTAGAAATTATAGAAAAATACTTTATAAATGGCAGTTGTTTAGGATAACAATCAATTGTTTACAATTGTACATCAATTTGTTTAGGATAAATTTTTACTTTGTTTAATATTTACCTGCGTATTTGATTAGTTGGAATAGGACTTGTAGTAGTTGTTATTGTTGTGGCAGTCGTAGCTGTAGCTGTAGTAGTTGGCAGTGTACTTGACACTATTGTTTTGGATGTAGTTGTTGGTGAAAGTGTATTGCTTCCCTGTGGCAGTCTTGAGAGTTCCAAGTTTAATTTTGCTTCTTTTCTTCTAAAGTCAAAACAGTATAGTTGTTATATAATAGAAAAATACAATCTCATCTCAGTTATGTGAATTTTATAAAATCAGAATAAAGTTTAATATTACACTGTTTAAAAATTGTATTCTGTGACATACATAATACTGTGAGGCATACAATAAGATGGTTAATTGACGTTTAAGCCGTGCAAAAGCAGAGAATGCAAAAAGCTTATTTCGTACATTAATGATTATAATATAATAAACAGTATAAGATACAACAAATACACAGAAATTTTGATGCAATCTTATGAAAAATTATACATATCGAAAGCATTAATATATATGATGTACGAAATATGCGCACCTGTGGGTTTCGCGTAGAGATGCAGAACGGGTCGTAGTATTCGTGTGAGTAGGAGTAGCTGCGTTGCAGCAATGGAGAGTAGGGCAAGAAAACGCCTTGATTCGAGCTCGTAATGCCAAGTACTGCTCATAAAACCTGCATAACATGCATCATGCCATGCACACAACTACTCTAATTTTCTATATGCATAAAGCTCAGAAGCTACTGTATTTAATTTCTGACGTGAATAATTTGTTAAATGCTTGCAAATTCTGATATAGAAAATAATAAACATAAATATAAATATGCAGAATTATAAATAATTATAGTATAAAAAATGTATGTATATGTTAACGAAATTTGAATAATACAAGAAATTACAAAATTGTAATATCACAAACAATGTATGTTAAATTCATCTAACTTACTTTTCATCTGTTTCAAAGCTATGCGTTCTTGTCAATACGACATCAGGTTCCGTATTAAGTTTGTTTGACATGGTTGGCGATTTAATAGTTTTATCCTTATCTTCAAGCCCTACGTATACATAAAATAGAAGATAGTAATAGTACATTATAATAATGTAAAACAATATAAAGTATTTTTATAATATTCCTAACTTACTCGAAGACAAAGTTGCTTCTGTATTTTGTACCCTATTTCTAAAAGAGCCTGATCGCCGCCAAGATGGTATAACTCCTTCTTCATTATCAGTCTGTTGTTTTGGAGGCATTATTGGAGCCTGAAAGAATTAAATTGTAAAAATTGATAACCAAAAAAAAATTGTTCAATCTATATATAAATATTACCTGATTAGGAACTTTATTGGCATCGATAGGAGGCGAAATATTACGCGGGGCTGTTTCTTCTCTATTTGCTCTATTTTTCTTTTCTGTAAAGTTAAATTAAAATGAATATAATGTAAATTAAATTAATTTTACAATATCTCTTTAAGAAGGAAGGACATCAATGGAATGTGCATCCATTTATTTCAATGGAATAGTATTTGCAATAATCAAATCTTAAAGTATTATTTTCATTATGAAAAGGAACAAGAGAGATCTTATAATATGTACATGCAACAGAATGTAATTTTAAGAGTATAAAAACAGTCTTACAGACAAAACTCACCATCATCTGTAAGACATGGAGAGTGGTTTGATTCGTTAGACTTATCAGATTGATTGGAGTAAGTGGAAGAATGTGAGTCTGAGCTAGTCTCAGATTCACCTTCACCATCACTCTCTTCCATATCTGTTTCACGTGTCGCTTCTGTCCATGCAGCATTGTTACAAGAAATACAAATTGCTGTTAAGGTAAGTAAAATAGACTTGCAAAACTGAATAGTGCGTAATATATTCTTCATAAGAAACTATTCCTACCTACATCAGCACTTCTCAATCATTTGTAAGTAAATTTAAATAAATCTCTGAATTTCCCAAAAAAGAAAATGTCTGAAAATTTAATAAAATTCTTATTTTATCAAAACATCTGTATATACAAAATGATTGAGAAATACTAGGTTTATTTGTTTTAATTCACAGAGTGCTCTGGTAGTATTACTCTGCCACACATTTTTAAATGAAATTGTAAGTAACAAATTACAAAACATCTTTTTAAATACATTTTTTCTACACAATAATATCCATAGAATATCTAAGTTTAGAAAATCATCACCATTTAGTAACAAAATCAAATAATTTGCCAAAATGTTTAAATATAGACATGCAAATTAGCAAACCCATATAATAAGTAATATAAAGAGAACAAAACATACCAACATCACTATTTGTTCCAGTACTAGAATCTTCTTTATCAGACTGAATTTCTAATTCGACCTTTTTAACTTTATTTGGCGTCTCTTCTTCAAATGTTTCTACCGATTCTTGCATAGTTATAGTATTTTCGTTATTTGTTGATACACTGTAATATAATAATTAATACAATAAATGAATTATTTTTTTTATACATGATTATTAATTGTTTATAGTACAAACCGTTTCTTTGGTATAGTTGGCTGTTTCTTATTAATAATTTGTGGATGGTCTTTCATTAGTAACTGTTGTTTTGCTTTTAATTCCTCCAGGGCTGATAATATAGATGAATCAGCAATGTCAAATGCAGTTTGATCCTATCAATGTAATGTTATGAAAGAGACAATTTTGGTTATTTAAAATATAAAACAATTTTAATATATCTTACAGCATAATTCTTAATGTCCATATTACAAAAATTTTCCACTAGAAGTTCACAGGCTTCTAATTGTCCCCAATGTGCTGCAGCATGCAAAGGTGTCCAACCATCAAAATCTTGAGCATTAACATCACACCTAGCTTGCAGTAATATTCTGAAATATCAGTGCTAAATTCAGTATATAACAAATAATAACTTTATCTAACATTCTTCTTTAAATATTTTTCCTCTAATAGTTTATTCTAATAGAATCTGGAGACTCTTACTCCATAACATCAATATAGCCTTTAGCAGCAGCAACATGAAGAGCAGTGGCTCCTGATTTAGGATGGATTGAATCCTTGCCAGCTGCTCCTGATTGCCATGCTCTAGCATCATTTAACATTGATCTTTCTTCTTCGCTTCTGGCTTGATCACAGTCTATGCCTATAAGCCAAATTACAAAATATATAATTTTATAATAGTACTTGAATGATTACTATGTATTTTTTATAGAAGATAATTATAAATACAAACCAGCTTTGCTTATATGTTGTTGCAGCATATCTTCCATTTCAACACTTTCAGCAATATCAAGAGCTAATTGACCATCATAATTAACTGCTGCTAAATTACATCCTTTCTCTATTAAATATCTGTAAAATTATATTCTTTTATTTAGACAAATTTCTGAAATTTATTACTATATTATAATAATTATTAAGATGTTTAAATCATTAATAAATCATTAGTATTTTCAATATCAAAGTAAAAGCAATACTAACTTAGCAATAGAAATAAATCCACAAGATGCAGTTGCATGCAATGGTGTCCAGCCTTCATTATCTCCACAATTGATATCAGCTCCTTTTTCCACTAAAAATTCGACCATATCCAGATCATCATTGATACATGCCTATAATTAAAATATTGTAACTCCTTTTAGTTAAATAAATTATAATTATAGAAATGGTAAAATACCTTAAAGTATAATATTTAACACTAAAGACAGGATATGTAAAAAGTTACATAAATATTAATAAACACAGCTTCCAATAATATATTTACAAATACTTTTAAAGGTTAAACAGAAAAAGCAGGGAAAAGGGAAAGACAAAAATTTATTATTAATTTAGCCATAGGTTTTATAATATTTAAGTATTTCATATAAATTGAATTCTGTGTTACATCTAATAGTTACAAATAATAAATTGTCTAATTGAAATTTAATGAAAATTAGAGGATGATGTCATATGCAGATTAGAAAGGGCATTATGTATCATAACATTTTAAGACAGAGGACATAGAATACAGATGCTGCAGCCTCTGACTTCTAACAGAGAACTATAAATAGCATTTGATGCCTGATGTATTTTCACATTCTATTTTCGCAAATCCATGAAATGCCTAAACTTCCTCTTACTATCAGACTTAAATAATAGTAATAAATGTGATGTATTTCATCTAAAATAATTTATTATATATGTATGTATATATATGTACTTTTTAAGGTTAAATCATGTTTGTTACAAGTATACATAAATGCTTTATGAATGATTCTGGCTGAGTTTAGTAATTACATAACTTTGATACAATTCATTCAGTGAAACTTATAAATTGAATTTAATTCAACAATAATACAAACAATGCTCAAAGAACTTCTAAATAGTTATAATAATTTTGTTATAATATAAATACTATTTGTCTAATAGAAATTTTATTTCTTATTGACATTATATTTAAGTGACAGAACACTTTCTCACTCAGAAATATGATATTAATCATTTTTTGAGTACGTGATATTTATCTATTTAAATCATTAGAAAAAGGTTTGAATTTCATACATATCTTTATTATAATTCAAGATTTTAAGTTTGTAATAAGATTTTAATAAATTAACTTTTTCTCTATTTTTTATACTGCGTATACATAATAAAAATTCATATATATATAAAACATTACTTTTTTATAATATTAATATTAAACATTTTTGTTTATTGTAGGAATATATTTATTTTATTTTCCACAAAGTTATTTTTAACTTTATCTTAATTTCAATATATTTTAGCAATCTTGATAGTTTATAGTTGCACCTTGATATATTATTAACAACTTATAAACTAATATGTTCAAGTTACTTGATTAACAAAATTAGATATGAACAGCACAATATTTACATTATTAATCAATATTTTTAAAAGAAACATTCCCAATTTGTGACATAAAACATATGCTCATTTATAAAATATCTAAGACTAAATTTTAGTATGCATTCTTCTTTGTGGTTTTAAATTTTATTTATATAGAACTAATTTTTTATTTGGTATTTGTGATATTAGATTAATTGTTACGTGTATAATTGTTATAAATTAAAAATGAAGATTAAATATAACAGAAATAATTTTATATATATTATATACATTCATTAAAGATATTTTTCAGTTGTATTTACTTTCTTAACTAACTTTTTACTTAATTAACTTTTATCAATGAAATATTTAGATAAATTCAAGCGTAATAATTTTGTTGATTTTTAAATTCATTTTCTATATACATAAACAATAGTCGTATAAGGGTGGGGATGAACAGTTTTGTCGAGTGTTATCAGAGGGAGTAGTTGTATGGCTTGAATTGCAAGAGATAGCGGAAGCACATACTTTGTGGTAGAACTACATCTGCATTTTTATTCTATTATTAAATGTGACATTGTAGGTATAAAAGAAAATTTGATCTATTACGCTTAAATTAGACAGCTGGAACATGTAGTAGCCATCTTGCATTAAGAATTAAGATTGAAGGGGGAAAACATGAGGAGAAAGCAAAACTGGGAGAACTCATTGTCAGTCGAGTTTGTTGTTGTGGACGTAATCGTATCGGAATGAAATCGTGCCATATAAACAAAAGTGTAAAAGAGTAATCGAAGAATTTTACTTGATGTAATGCTGTTAGACCATCAACATTTCCGGTGTTGATATCCGCCCCCTTTTGGAGTAAACGTACGACCTCTTCCTTGTCGCCTGCCGCGCATGCTGCCAAGAACACACAATCCGCTGAGAATTTAATTTTTCGTGCGACCTGACGTGGTTGAGTCGGTTCACGATTTGTTTCAGACTGTTCCCAGCGTTTGAGTTGTTCAGCCCTTTTAAATAGGGCTGAGCTCGAACGACTTTCGAGAGACATTGCCCGAAAACACGCACGGCTGCACTCAAGAATCTTATAACCACTTCGCACACAGTCTTTTCTTCTCTTTCTTTCTCTTCTTCTCACTCTCTCCTTCTCTACTGCTTTTAGATCTCCACTTCGCCGAGGCCACTTCACTTCAGTTCACTTTGCGTGATTCGACACGCTGAAATGATCGTTTTCCACTTCTTACCTCCATATACGACTTAATCGCGGATCGCGTGTTTTTCTACTAAGAAAAATATACGTTCAAATTCGTTCTGACGGTCTACGAAGGGAGCGGTCGGTCGCCTTCACCAGACTCAGTTACAGGACGGCTAGATTCGCGTGCTCTTTGCTATTCTTGGCCGTCCCGTACCGTGCGAGCTGTGTCGAAACCAGCGAAACAACCTGTAGTGTAGCCAACATTTTACGCTCTTATGTTTCTAGCGCTTCTTTTATTCTTCTATTACATGTAATTTATCATTAATATTTTCAATAATAATAGTATACTAAGAACAGCACTGTAAAATGTATTTCTATATGTAAATAGAAATAATGAAACTATATACAATTACAAAATTGTAAACATAATGGTACTATGTATAAAATGTTTTCATATATTTTATTGATTGTTTAGTCTTTAATATTAAAATCTATTTTAATAATAAACAAGCAAAAGAATATTTAAATTTATAAATGTATAACATCATATAGGTAAATAATCGTTTAAATAAATCATGCAAATAAATAGTTTTGAAATAAAAAGTAAACATTAATTAGGGACGTTGCTTTGATTTTGTGTCGTAGGCATAGTTACTTTTCCTGTTTTGAAGTTGACATTTGCTTTTTTATCTTTTTAGGGCCATGAAATCATTTAGATTTTCGTGAAAGTCATTCTTGGTTGAGGTTAATAATAGTTCTTGCTAAAAATTATAAGCGAAGCAGTTTAAAGTGGTGTTAAAATAAATAATTTGTGAACAATGAATACCGAACAAATCCTCGAATACGATATTAAACAATGTTTAAAATTGATAACAGTTGGTAAAGATATAGACGTTGCTGAAGGATGGACCAGACTTAAAAAATTAGAAAGTGAGCCCATATATGAACAGTTAAATAATTATGAGACTACTTTACGAGAGATACTCAACGATGAGATAAGAAATGTACAAGAAATTCCACAGATCATGATTTGGTTTTCAAAATATTTAATGGAAAAACCATTTTCTATTCACCCAATATCAAATGATGTTGCAACAATGTTAAGGAATACAGATATCAGTGATATGTCTCATCTCACAATGATACTTCAAGTATTATTAGAGCACAGTGTCTATTTACCAGACTCTGTGAGTCATTCGAAACTCTGTGAAGCAGTTGTTATTAGTTTATCTACTTTTGTAATGCCATGTGATCCAAAAAAAATTTCTGAATTCAATGACAATGCTACTAAAGTACAAAACTTCCTAAAAGTAGTAAGGTCAAAGTCTAAGAATATTGAAAATGATAACTTAATTTTCATATGTTTGCAAACATTATATAGAATAATATCTGATATAAAACAAAAACAAGATCCTGGGCCTGGTTTGGCTGCCGTATTACAAGTGGTAGAACCTTCTATTATACCACAAGCTGTTAATTGGATCCTTTCAGAATCTCAGTCTGATGCCCAATTAGCTCAAGCTTTAAAAGTTTTATGTAGTTGGTTTCCAAAATGGATAGGTGATCGACTTAGTATTTGGATTATGGAGTTTATACTTGGCTTAGAAAAACGGCACAAATATTCAATACTTATTGAAGTCACAAAAGCAAAGCTTGATGTAATGTTTCGTGCTTTATCAGTACCTGTATTTCGTCAAAATGCTTCCATAATTATATTTTATATATTAAAAAGACAAGGATCTCCATCCTTGTTTCAAAATATAGTAAGAAACACACAAATGGTGATATCTTTTTTTCTAATGAAAGAAGATTCTGAATCAAGTAAAGAATGCATACAAAATTTGGTTGATATCATGAAGATACTTACATTAAGATTTTCAAATCAGCGTGTCTGTAATAATTTGGAAAATAGTTTTCCAGTACAGCCAAGAATGCATATTGTTAAAGAAGTATGGAATGAACATGTTTGGGTAGATGAGATGGAAGAGATTGAACCAGTAATTGAATCACCAAAAACACACTTGGGGAAAGTTGGACTTTCTAATCTTGGAAATACATGTTATATGAATAGTGTATTACAAGCATTGTTAATGACTAAACAATTTTGTTACGAAGTATTAATGTATAAACCTATGAGCAAAGCTGATGATCAAGTTGTACTTAAAAAGTTGCAAAATTTATTTGCTTTGTTACTATATTCAAAGAGGATTTCCTTGGCACCAACTGAAATTTTATTGGCTTCGCGTCCTGCTTATTTTCTACCAGGCCAACAACAAGATAGTTCAGAATTTCTTTGGTTAATATGCTGCTACTAATTTAATGTTCATTTTTTATATTAAAATAATATTTTATAATTATTATTTTGATAATATATATTACTAGCAAATTATTCCAATTATAATATTATAAGCAAATATTTCATATTAAACAATATATTTATGATGAAATATGTTTAATTAAAATACTGTATTGTTTTTTAACAGTCATCTTTTAGACCTTTTACATGAGCAAGAAAAGTCAACTACCATAAATGTTGAAGCTAATAATTCTAATCTTAAATACAAGGATGATAGAGAAATAAATGATATTTCATCAACAAGCGAAGAGGGAGCTAGTATTAAGCGCTGGACAACTGAGGAAGATTTAAGTGGAAGTATTGTATTAGAAAGAAAAACACAATCATTAGCAGATTTTACTCAAGGTAACCTTTTTTAAAATAACGATATTATTCTAAGATTTAGTATTAACTTTATATTTTTGTTCTTATTGCAGGTGAAGATTTGGCACAAGTACAACAACTTAGTGATTCACATTCAGATTCCACAGATAGTGGAATACAATCTGTAGGTGGGGAAGATACAAATACACAAGTAGCTCTTGTACATAGAGTATTAGGTGGAAAATGTAAAATCACGTATCAGTGTGCTCAGTGTGATACTAGTTCTCATAATACAGATAAATTTCGTGATTTACAATTGTGCTTCCCAGAAGAGATTCAAGAGAATCAAGAAGTTTCTGTACAAGATCTCATCAACTATTATCTTACACCAGAGAAATTGACTGGTGAAAATAAATATCGTTGCGATAAATGTGTGAAGTTATGCGATGCACAAAGAATCATAAAAATTTTACATGCACCAACATATTTAATTTTAATATTAAAACATTTTCGTTATGATTTCGATACCAGATTAAGAACGAAATTACGCCATAAAGTGAGGTATAATGAAACTATACAAATGCCAGTATCTACACCACTGTGTACATCTACAGAAAGTTATCAGTTGTATGCCGCTGTTGTTCATTCAGGTTATAGTATGGACTATGGCCATTATTTTACTTATGCTCGCGATTCTAAACAAAATTGGTACAAATTTAATGATAGTTATGTTTCACAAACGACGTTTAATGATTTTAAAGATCTGAAACCACCAGACACACCGTATATATTATTTTATGAAAAAAGTGTGCCGTTTGAAGGACTTTATGACGAAGATAAACCTGAATTATCGACATTAAGTAAACATTTACAAGAATTGGTGGCAAACGATACTACAGCTTATATCGAGGAATTGAGGCATCAAGCCGAAAAACCTCAACGCGGACGACATAATTCAATGTTATTTCGGAAGAACGAGAATTCCGATGATGAAAATCCTCCACCTAGTAACTGTCGGGGTGCAATTAATATGCCTGCGAGTCGTTTTCTTTATTAAGTTATTTTAACATTTAAATATTATATTCTTTTATAAAATTAATTGAATATTCCAGGTAAATTTGTAATACATTTTCCTTATGTTAGTAAGAAAAACAGAGTTCCTTTATAAGTACAGTGCTATTATATCAATTGGTGTAAACTCATTCAAGAACGGTATTGTATTGAAAAAATTTCTACATATTTGTTTGCTGTAGTTCAAACTTTCTCAACAAATTTTCTGATATACGTTGTTGCTGTATATGTCTATATGTTTAGGACAAATTTGTATATGATTGTATATTTCGCAATTGTTTTTAATATTTAAATAATATATCAAAAAAAATTGTTAACATTAATATTGCAATATTAAAACATTGTAAAGTATATATAATGAGTATTCGCAAATAGTACTTAGCACTTGTTTCTTACAAGTTTGAAACAGTCTTTTTAAAAAAATAAAATGTCAATGAATCAGTTTATAAAATTACGAAAAGAAGAATTATTACATTGTTGTTATTGGAAAGTGTATTATAAAATTGTGATGGAAAGAGAATACAAACTCAGTATTTTATAAGAAGTTTAATGTAATTGGCTGTGTTTTTACATAGTGTATGCATACAGGAAACAGTATTTACGTAATATTCGAAATACTATCAATTTTATAATCATACTTTTGTCACGTTTTCGCACACAATGATTTGATACCAACTTGAACAAATGCCTTTTGTCATGTAAAAAACACATGTGTTATGTGTTAAACAATTTTATATTAACATTCATTCTGGCTTCTAACATTCATTATTTGTAAATTGATAAATATATTGTACATACATTTATAACAGACTTGACAAATGGTAGTTGTATTTACATAATTGTTATAAAATTATTCAATGGGTTTGAATTTCTGTTAGTCGTGGTTAGAATTGTAAAATTAAAAGAAAAGTATGAGAATAATAGCAGCTATATCATTGTAAATATATATATTTTAATTGTAATTATCTCAAAGAGAAAAACTCCAAGCATTACAAATCTGTGATAAATTTATACTGTCAAATTGATATATTCATTTCTTAGCTCAGTATTCAACAGATAAAAAATACACTATCTAACTTAATTTATAATTGAAATACTGTAGTGTACAATATTTACTAGGTTTTACGTATTTATAAATTTCTTTAGACTGGGCATGAATAAATTATTTAAAAATATCCTTTTGTTGTAGACTTAATAAGTTGTATTTATTGCTCATTTAATATCTGTTGTTCTAGAAAACAACGCAAAGAGAATACATGAATATTATGTCTACTTACAGGGTAAAAAATAAACATTCGATTAACATTTTATCGCATAATTATATTGTAATTATTAATGAGATTATTTGCGTGTGGTGCAGCCATTTTCTGTTCATTAGCTTAATAATATAGTAATGTAAATTACGTGTGAAAGACTCACTAAACTATAGTTAAAAATAATAAAACGATAACCTACGATCAACTGAGGCACACAGTTTTTTATTATCCTACTACGTATTTATATGTTATTGATATTAGAAAACGCATAAATTTTCAATATTTAATTTACTGTGATATTGGCATTGTAATGATTTTATCTCGACGCGCCGCGTCATAATTGAAGATATATCCTGCTTGATAACAACGTACTCATTTAGTGATTAAGAATACATTACACGGATTTCACAAGAAACCATCATCTGCAACATTTTAATTGTTCAACCGATCTTCTAATGCTGAATTATCCATTTGTTTTGTGAATATCTAATTGAAACCATGAAGAAAGTGTATTTAGCTGTTTTTGCTAGTAAGTTGTGTTAAATATGTATATTATTATATTGTTTTTGTATCTTTATTCAGTGAGATTAACTTGTTAAAACATTAGAGAAAATTTAAATTAGAATTTCATACATAGTCCGGTGAAAATAGACATAAAAATAGTGATCAAAGAACAGAAATTCCAACGGAGCTAAATTTTGGTAGAGATCTTGGATACACCTGTAGAAATAAAGTGCCAAAAATCCCTATTGATTCCATGCGGGCTAAAAAAGTTATTCAAGGTCAGAGTCAAAATTTTCGGATTTAAAAAATTTTTTTTGAAAACAGTAAGTTTTATCGAAAATATAGCCCAGATAAAAATTGTAGATCATAAAATTATCTACAAAAATGTTCCTCATACTTTTTTTTCTAAGATAATCACCATTCCTAAGGAATTCCTATGGAATTTTGGCACTTTATTTCTACAGATGTAACCAAAGTCCCTACCAAAATTTAGCTCCGTTAGAATTTCTGTTCTTTGAAATGTTTATTTTGACCAGACTAACAGAAATATTTCTAATCGATGATTACTAGGTAATCTAGGCATGATATCGTTTGGTCTATTCTTTGGCTGGTCATCACCTTCATTGTCTCTTCTATTGCAAGACGACAGTCCTATACCCTTGACCGTGCAGCAGGCTGCATGGGTATCATCTATTTACACTCTGGCTTCAGCTGTGGGATCGGTACTTTGTAGTTACGTTATAAATGTAATTGGCAGGAAGATGACCCTAGCTTTCTCTGCGATACCAGGGGTGATAGGATGGATGGTGATAGCTTTCGCGACATCGGCATGGGTAACTTATTAATATATTTCTACTACACACGGAAGCAATAATGAAAAAGAAAATAAGGGATAAGATTTTCAATGTTACGCTATAATCTTTTAATTGATGTAACTCCATAATTATTTTGCAAATTGACTGTTTGATTTCTGTCAGATATGGCTAATGCTTTAAGCCACGCAAACAGATATGTGTCGACTATCGGTTTCAGTCTGCAACACTAGAATCGATATAAGCTCGACATTTTTCTTATCAAATATATTAAAGTACGTATATAAAACTGCCATTATTGGAAAAGAACTCGTTTTTATTCTTCAGGAATTGATTGCAGGCAGATTCGTTTGCGGGTTAAGTAACGGATTTGGATATATATCCGCTACTATGTATATAGGTGAAATTTCACCAGCCAATATAAGAGGAACATTAACGTCCACGTTAACTGTAGCTGCGAAATTTGGTCTGTTCGTTGAGTGGGCAATAGGCCCGTTTCTCTCTATAAGAACTCTTGCACTCGCGTCACTGTTGTTACCGATCCTTTTCTTCGTCTCTTTGATATCGTTACCAGAATCTCCGTATCATTTGATGCGTCGTGGGAGAAATCAGGAAGCAGTAACATGTCTTATGCAATTAAGAGGAGCCACAGATGTTTCTAAAGAAATGGAGATGATCGAGAAATCCATTAAATACGACCTATCTAATAACACCGGATTATGGGAATTGGTCAGCGTCTCGGGAAATCGGAAGTGCGTTTTTATTTCATAATTGGCAAAGTTGTAACAAATTTTCAGGGAAAAATAATTACGAACCTTTGTGAGATCTGGTAGTATACGTAATAAGAAAATAAATCTTTAAGATATTGAATCATTTTGAAAGTTTCTGTAGAAACAATTAGGATATAGCTCGATGAGCTAAAACTAAATGGCTTTAATTTCTCTTGTTTTGTAGAGCGTTGATAGTTGTGTTGGGTCTTTTTGTAATTCAACAGTGGAGCGGAAGCTTGGCAATACTTTCATACGCCGAATTAATTTTTAACGCAACGAAAAACCAGCTTCAAGGCAAATACTTGACCATGATATTGGGTGGCGTACAAGTGATGTGCGCTGTGATCAGCGCGTCTATAGTGGATCGGTACAGCAGAAGAACTTTGCTTCTAATTTCTACGTCCGGCGTTACCATCTCCACCTATTTCATTGGTTTATTTTTTTGCCTTCAATACATCGAAATGGATATTAGTAAGATCACCTGGTTGCCAGCTGCTGGATCGATACTTTATATCGTCATGTATGCTTTCGGCCTGGCCGCACTTCCATTCACTATGATGAGTGAAGTTTTCCCTACGAACGTTAAAGCGCTGGGCAGTACGATTGGAATGCTATGCTGCAATTGTTGCGCTTTTGCCGTGACCTTATCTTATCAAAGTATCGTCGAACAATACAGTACATACGTTGCGTTTTGGCTTTTTTCTTTGATCACTGCTTTAGGTACCGTTTTTATATATTATTGCGTCCCGGAAACGAAGAGGAAAACATTGCAGGAGATACAAGAGCAATTGCATGGATATAAATTGTAATAAAAGTTGTAAACATTTTTTTTATTGTACATTGAAGTTATCATTGAAATATACATGCAATTAGGATAAAAAAATCATGCATAAAAATATTTTAATCCATACACAAAATTTTTATAACTCGAAATAATGAAGAAGATACATTAATGCTATATTATAAAAATTTAGTTATATGACAAAATGTGAGTGAAGATTAGAACAATTATGATTCAGTGAGGTAGTTAGGAACGTTTTGTTATCTCTTGAAAGACAGTAATTATTTTTTTTTTCTTTATTTGTTCGATTCACGCTAGGGAGTCCGCAGTTTATATTTCAGAAAACATGGCGAGCGGAACATATATTCGATCGATAATAGTAGGTACGTATTTCTATTCTATATTTGACGTATCATACATGTGGTTCGATATATCCAACCATTTTCATGCAGTGAATATACTTACGCTTAATCTGGGCATTCATCTTGGATGGACGCCCTGGTTGATAGAAAATTTGGAGAATGCAAATTCGTCACTGAATGTAACGATCGACCAAATAACCTGGATCGCCTCAATCCCACAAATTGGAGATTTAATTGGTGGATTCATAGTATTTCTTGTGGGAAACCATATGGGCAGGAGATTCATGTTATTCTGCTCTCTAATACTGCTTCTCTTTAGTTGGATGATGCTTCTTTTGTATGACACAGTTTTGGTATAACTATCGAACAAGACACTTTTTCATTGAACGTATAATAATTATTTCTTCAATATAAATTTTTTTTCCATATTTTATTGATAAATTTAAATAATCATTATTTTCAGGCAATTTATACAATACGAGCAGTCATGGGTATTAGTGCAGGAATGTGTTTCCCATTAATATTGATATATTTTTCCGAGATAGCGCTAGTGAATCATCGTGGTATGGTTACTTCCAGCCAGGCTTTTTCAATGAAACTCGGAGTTTTATTAATGTACATATATAGCGCTTTCGTGCCGTCAAAAAACACATTTATTTTTCCAACCATGCTAGTCGTTCTTTCGGGACTACTTTTGTTGACTGTGCCAGAAACGCCATATTATTTGGTGCTCCATAAAAATTATGAAGAAGCAAAGAAATCTTTGACGCGACTTCGGCAAACTTTTGAAGAGAAGGAGATACAAATGATCGTAAAAGATACGGAGAACTGTGTGGCGAAATGCAAGTGGAAGGACTTATTTCTCGTGTCAAACAATCGAAAAGTGCTTCTCGTTGTTACTTCCATCGTCGTCACGTCTCAATTTGCTGGCAATGCTATAATCTTGGCTTATATTAACGACATCTTCATTGCGTTCGGAAAAAAATCAAGCATGAAGTATGTATGCTTTTAAGTTTAATCATCTGACGTGTCTTTGTCGAATGTGCGATTTAAATATTATTTTGTAATCATGGAAAAATGTATAAACATATTCGCATTAATAATTAGATTCCATGATTTAAGAATTATGTTTTATTTATGTTGTACAGACTCTTAACTAGCTGTACAGGAACAATCGGATGTGTGAGTACTGCGTGCACCATGTTGCTAGTAGATCGTATGGGTCGCAAAACTATCTTCCTTGTATCGGTTATTGGAGGTGGGATATCTAGCTTCATCATAGGGACATGTAGTTTTCTTTTGGAGAAAAATTATCACGTGGACGTTGTAAGTAGTATCGCAGTAATCGGTATTTTTCTCTTCGCATTCATGACATCTTTGGGTCAACCGTCCATCATGTATGTTCTTACTTCCGAACTTTTCGCCCCGAATGTGAGAACGTTTGGTGCTGCGTATCAATCATGTTTGAGTACTATTTGTCTGTTCATAGTCAGTAAAATGTTTGGTATTGTAATGAAGGGGATCGATATGTACGTGATGTTCTTTGTATTTGTGGGTTTTACCATCATAAATGTTTTGATTATCGCGTTTCTAGTACCTGAAACGAAGCGCAAGACTTTCAGGGAGATTCAAGACATTTTAGGGAATAAAAAGTCTGCCTCTGTGTATGTAATTCAATTCCGTAATAATACTTCGTTAAGTACAGAATAATGTCTTATTTGGCGCTTGCAACTTCATCTTTAAAAATATTTTTCAAGATCCCAGGTTGTAACATAATAAAGGGAAGGTGTACTAAGGGAAGGCTTGTTTCACAGAGTAGTGCAACGTTACATGCCTGAAACATGTTTTGCATACACGGCTAGCACAAGCCACTTTGTTACCGTGTTCCCTTGCAATTAAATTTCATCATATAAGCAACTTCCGCTTCTCTTTAGTTTCTAACCTTAATAAAGTCTATTAAAAGTTTCGCGAACATCGTTCACTGAACATAATGAATTGAAGATTACGTACAGTTTATTAAAAAGAAATATTTCCAGTATTCATACTTGATCTTTATTTGATAATTAAACGAATTGAATAATTGGTAGACAAATATAATTTATTGCCTGGTTTTATCACGTACATCTTGCAACCTAGCTAGATTATTAGATTGCATAAATTGCAGTCTGATCCATACAGCTTGTTACTACTGAGGCTTAGCGTATATAAACCATTACTACTGACAGTGATCTCGGACAATGGTCAGACGTAATACATATCTCACGTGCAATTATGTAATCTACAACCAACTGTTACACCGTGATTTCATGACGATATTTGATTATTTATAAATAAATTACTTTATATATTGATAAACATCGTAGTTATTATACATGCATGGAAGTAATTTTCTGCTTGATAATAAATGTTTATTTTGACAGAATTTTCTGTTTATTCACAAAAAGAGGAACACCAAGTAATGCAAGAAGATACATACGTTGTTTCATAAAACTGAAAAAATTAAAAAATTAAAAATAAACTAAATAAATGTAATGAGATTAATGTTCAACGTTTGGTTACCCGTGCCGCACATTAATTAACATTCAAGTAGTTAATATCGTTATCTGTGTTGTAGATTGCGAATACATACCGGTACATATGATGGTTATTGCTTGTGCATGTAAAAGATGGTTATACTATAGATATGAAATGGAAACTGTTTAGAATTTCCGCACGAATGTTATTTACGCATCTAATATATCTCGTAAAGTAAATAGCACTTATTTTATGCACACACTTCCGTCTATTGTAGTTGCTTTCGAAGCACGCTTGCGTGGAATCATGATAATTAAAACACCTTGCTGGAATAATCGTTATCGCGGCTTGTTCACCTTCGAAATAGTTACGAAGGAAAGACTAATAGAAAACTCTTATCGATGTTATTAGGTATATCCGTCGTGAAACCTAAATTTTCCTAGTGAAAATATTCGAACAGTGTATCACGTGGCAGTTGCGAACATGTCGAATGCAAGACTTTATTTGATAACTTTCGTAGGTAAGGGAAATTCTATAAATAGTATTATCTATTTTGTATGTAAGTGAATTATTAATTTACAAATTATGATATCGATAATTATTGCATTAAGACAGTGTGTTTGGCCCAATTAAATGCGGGCCTATTTTTGGAATGGACGTTACCAGTGATAACAAAATCCTCAGTCGACGACTTTCCTTTCAAAATCGCTATCGACGAAGCCTCCTGGATAGTATCTTTATCAAAACTTGGAACAGCGTTCGGTTGCTTTCTTTCGATATTCATCGTTGACTTTCTAGGTAGAAAAATCTCGATATTGCTTACTATTATTCCAACTTGCCTAAGTTGGTTATTAAGAATATGGAATCCATCGATTCTGGTAAATATGAAATCTGAACTTTCAGAATGTTTATTTATCAAATAACCACTCTCGGATTTTTGTAACACATTTTAAAAGCATAATGAACTTGTGATATTTTTCAAACGTTATTTTTCCTATTTTTAGAATCTGTACGTGGCCAGTTTCATAGGCGGAATCGTCAGTGGCATAATTTTCACGAGTGGCTCAATGTTCGTGACAGAGACCTCTCCTGCGCACATTCGCGGTGCTTTGTGCAGTTGCTTCGTATTAATGCATTATTGCAGTAATCTTTTAGGCTGTGTAATCGGCTCATATAGCACCGTGCACCAATATTCTTACGTGGCGATATCATTGGCAATGCTGCAATTCCTGATATTCATTTGGTGCCCTGAAACTCCTTATTACTTGCTGCGCCGAAAAAAATTCGCAGCTGCCATGGATTCTTTGATATTCTTGCGCGGTTCGGGTGACGTTACCGAGGAAATGAATTCTATTATTAGAGCGGTCGAATCCAGTCCTCGATGCAATGGGATATTGTCTTCTATCTTACACTTAATTTCTGAGTCAGGTAAATAAAATCTTCGAGAAAATCCTTGTCAAATTCAAAAATAAATTTCCGTAGTATCGAATATAAAACAAACCTTGTCGCCAATTTCATAGCTTACAACGTATTAAGTATTCAACTTTTTAGGAGGAAAAGCTGCGATCTTAATCGGCGCAGGTGTAATGACGGTGCAAGCGTTCTCAAGCTCGATCATTCTTATCGGTTACGCCCAAACGATCTTCGAGAAGACCCACGATGTTCAACTGCAGTGGGTCTACACCAGCATCGTCTTAGCAACGGTGTATCTGATCTCGTATCTTATGTGCATTAGCTTGGTGGATCGTTTAGGAAGAAGACCTCTAATGGTTATATCCACCATAGGCGTTTCTAGTTGCAGTTTCCTTTTGGCTGTCTACTTCTGCATGCAAGAGAACGCCATAGATACCACGAATCTTCGGCTGTTGTCCTTCGTAGCAGTATTATTTTACACGATAAGCTTCTCTTTAGGATTGGCCAGTGTACCTTTCGTTGTTTTAAACGAAATATTTCCAATCTACGCGAAAGCAACGTGTATCAGCTTTTGTTTCTGCATAAATTTCGTATGGTCGTTTATCGCGTCGCGTGTCTGGAGTGAGATCATGTTCGAACATAACGCATATTCCCTTGTCTTTTTGTTTATTTCCGGTCTGAACACGTTCAGTATCTTCTTTCTAATGTTTTACTTTCCGGAAACGAAAAGAGAATCGTTATTGCAAATTAGGAAGAATTTTATTGAGGGAATGAAAAAGTGATTAATCAGGCCATTATTTTGGTTGAAAGGAGTAATTAGTTAAGAAGCATAAAAGTTCACGATTAATTATGAGAAGATGTCGTTGCCGAAAAATAAAAATAGCATCTATTAAAAAACCACATAAATTATTTATTGAAAATGTTAGAACAACCTTTTAAAAGTCCATTTTGGAACCTATGTAAACAGGTACTGCGACACATATTGTAATTTACAGTAATATGTACATTTAAGGATACGAACAGTCTGGAAATCGCCGAGTACATATCGATATTTGGAATCGTACATACTTTACTTCGCAGCAGGTGAATTTCGAGCAGCGTAATCCGTAATAGAAATCAGGGAACAAGCATTGTAACTCGACAACGGTGTAGTCGAATTGATACGAAATAAATAATTTTCCAAAAATTGCATTGTAAACGAGAAAGAATATTCTCTTTCCGCCCGAAAATACAAATTTGTCTAAAAATGTATAATACAAAAATACGATTGGTCAACTTGATTGCACAACTTCACTCGCGTTTAATGTACATTCTGTTAAAGACACAGGGATGTTCGTTCATTTCGAAACAGTATCGGACATTGGATTAAGCTGATCGATTTCTGAAGTACTTGGAGTATTGTTTGAAGCGCTAATCTTCAATTGGAAGATCAAAGTTCGTTATCGTGACAACAGAATCGTCACAGAATGGCGTCAATATTGATCGACAGTTGCGCAAACGTTTGTCCTTACATTCAACTGGATCGCCTCTGATTCTGCACCTGTACACTTTACGGCTTCCATGATGACCCAAAGAACCTAGCGCGTATGGATATACCAATAAATGAAATTAAGATATTGATTTTGCGCGAACGTCTTAAATTTCTTCGAATGACAGTAGAGTATATTTCGCGAGATAACGCTTCTCCTGTGACAATTTTAAATGACTTCTGACTATAATATAGTACGAAATGTAATACTATCGCAAATTTACTAAATATATTGCAAGAAAACATATGCATATATTGCAGATATGCGTACTGTCAGTTGAAAATAACCGACAGAGCAGAGGTAGCAATCGATCAAAATGCTGATATAAAGAATAGACCATCGCGCTGAGTGAACTAGCATAGCGATGGTGTTCAACCGTCGGCTTCTTGTCTCATAGCTTAGCTTGTACTCGAGGACGTCTTTTACGAGGATAAATTATTCATTGGTGGTGTGAAACCATTCGTAAGCCGCATGAATTTCTCAGAGTGCTAAGAGAACCGGCAGTAAATGGCAAGAAAATTTTGTTGTTAGCTTTCACGTCGATGGTACAGGCAGAGTCTAAACTTCAGGTGTGTTGACTATAGCTATTTTTCTGAGACAGAAGAACCTGATCGATCGTGGCTTCCTCGAGCTTCAACGAGGTCGACGATGTCGCATGTTCGTTCTCTGCTTCCATTTGAAGTACCAACATCGTGATTGGAACTTCTAAAACATATATACGTAGACATACATGCATAGTGAGAACGTGATGTTTCGAAATTGTCGTTGATTCGTTTAGCATGGCGACAGGAAAACACAGATCAAGGTAAGTGATAGTTGTGACATAAAGAGAAAGCGTAGAAGCACGTGTTATATACAGACGAATCTAATTAATGAAAAAGATCAAAAACATATTTTCCTAGAATCTTGTTTGAATAAGCGACAAAGTGAATTCCATCGATGTTAACTCGCACGTACAAGTGATCCCTATAATTTATTCACCACTACTCTTCACCACTACACTTCGTAAGTAACAATTTAAACTCTGTGTGTCCTAGCCTTTAACTGAAACAACCGCTCTTCTCTACGATCAATTTAAGATGGAGCAAAGCTACAAACTAGGTCGACGATATAATTATCCGTTTGAACGTTTGATAATACAATAAATTGGAAATTTCATATTGCGTGCTTCTGAAGTTAATTTATCTCATCTATCAGGCTTGTAAATGTTACTGAAATTTTATTCTAGCATTCTACTTTGCGTTGTTAAATTTTACATGATTCAATTTCAGAAAAAATGAAGTTAAGTTAATCTGTTTCTTTGAATACAGAATAGAAATGCAGAATGGAATGGAGGTATGCATATGCATGCAGAAAGCGAGCGTGCACTTACCGGATTTTCCATTCTGGTTGTCGGGCGCCGTGTCAGGGAACTGGACGTGTTTCCTGGATGGTCGTCCCGTGACAGGACTTTTTTCCAAGGAGAGAGTGTTCTGACCGGTGGTAGGACTCTGCGTCGGTGTTGCAGTCGCTTTGGTTTCGTTGTTGGTTGGCGCCCTTCGAGAACTCAAACAAGATGTTGCAGTCGTAGTCGGCGGCTGAATAGCATACCTCACTGCTGGAACCTTCAAAGGTCACTTCATAAGACCCATTTTGTAATTGAATTTCGATGCAATCGACTTCTTTTCGAAAGATAACGAGTAAACGGAGTTTTTTCAGTTTTTCTTTGAAACTCCAGCGCGAGTGCAAGATAACTGAGTTTCGTGTACGAGAGCTGGCGCGAGAGGAGTTTAATCGAAATTGAAGATCGTCCGAGATAATCTGGTTCGTGCTAGTACGAAGGTTGCGAACGAACTTTTTGTTTTATGGTGTTTGAATTAATCTTGATTGCTGCGATTCGTATTGGGATATTTTTAAGGAAACGTTTTATTACATAGTATTTTATCGAATGGACGAACGTATATCAGAGACGAGATCGGTGCTACCCTGAATTTTCCGGATGTCAGTCATTCTGAATGACGCTTATTCGAGCAACCTTCGCTACGAGGGATGTCGCGACGTCAAACACTGTTCGAAGAGAGCTAATAATACGAGCTTGATCTGTACACTGACGTGCATGTATAACGTCATCAGTAACACAATCTACATTAATCAATGTCGGAAGATACCATTAGGTTAGCCTCTTTGCATCGATGTGTGATCTGTTGCATATAAGTATCTCTTCATATTATCAGGATAAATAATTTTAATTCGAAGAATCCAATATGCGATACTGCTCACAGTCTTTAATTATTTAATATCAAGCGCAATTGTTTATGATTGCTTCGGATTGTTGCGTACTATTATCGTTCTTTTATGGAGCAATAAAATATTGATCGCGCGACTTATCTGTGTTAATGACACGTCATGCGATAAAATATTTCGCAATAATCTTCTTTTTCTTCGCATTATACATTATGGTTCTTTCTTTTTACTTTTATCGTGTACGATTCTATTGTGAATTAATGGAATGCGTAAGCATTTGAAGAAACCATGTGAATAGCATGAGAAAGGAAACGACGATGATGGATAAGAATTCAGATTAAGCAACAAAAAAGTTTCCATTTGGATAATAAGATTGTCCGATATCGATGCTTTTGAGACCTTTTTACAGCCTCAGAGTACTAATTTTTTTTAGAATAGCAGAATTTTCGGGATGGTGAGATATAATTGGATTTCCTTCGAAGAAGTTCTTGCTCGTTGTTCTTTATAACTTTCACTACAACATAATGGGAACAATAATTTTGCGGACAGACAACTGTTATTTAAATGTCGTTCTGAAATATATTTATCACCGCAATCTAATAATATAGTTTAATAATAGTACCCGATTTCTCGGAACAAGAAAAAATTGTCTTGGGGTTCGTATATGAAATTCATATATCATATGTTGACTAAATAATAAACTTCAATGTTTTATCAGGCGTTATTCTCGAACCTACCCATAATTTTCAGGATTAGTTTCGTCGATAACAATACGCAAACTATTCGACAATACAGTTAGTACACTTAACTTTTCGTCCCTTATTTCGTTCCTCTTTCCGTTGAGAGACTCTCAGAATACTGACCCTGTATTCGTAGTCATCCGCGATGGTGCCTCGACCGGCCATATATTCTTGATACTGGGAGATCACGCACAACACGGAATATATCTGAAGTAAAGGATACGTGGGATATAGCCCATAAGCCGGCGCCTGGTCATCTGATAACGTAACACATTCTTTCTACCTACGTTTTATAATTGAAAATAAAGATCAAGGTCAGGAACGAAAAACAAAAGTCGATGCAAGTGAGGCGTATCGATGGTACATTATACTGTTGTGCTTCAATAAAGTTGCATTATATGAAAGAAAGCGTATTTTAGAAATTAATTAAAAGCATAGATGATTTATAGATGAATGATTTTAATTAAAGAAAAAATTGGAATATCTTTGGAATGTGATTATTTTTTACATAAATTAATTCTTGAAATGTATATATACTCACGTTCAGGCAGAGAAGAAAGAAGTTCAATGTGTATAACATCACTTTCGTCGGGTCAAAAGTGGACTGAAACAAGATCGGGATAAAATTAAATTACTCGATTCGACGAACATCTTGTGAATGTAATATAATTAATGTAATATAACACTTTACAGTATATTATTTTTTTTTTCTACAATTCTTCCTAATCATCATCGTAGTTCTTGTTTATCTTTATAGTTACCCTAAAGGATGCACTGTAATAACACAGATTTTGTCGAACAATTGAGGAATCGTTGCAATTCCTGAAATCGATTACAGGGAAGCAGTAAAAGGTTGATGTTTGCTATTATTCGCATCGAGTTTATGTATTGAGCGTAGACCGGCTGTAAAATGCTATTCGATTCCCTGCGGCGAGTACGTGGTAGTTAATACAAAAGCCTTTCATGAGGAGTAAATTTACATTGAACGTTGTTTGCATGCTGTGCTGTCTGACTTTTTAACAAGGGATCATATTATGTAGAAAAGACATATTTAAAAATTCTGACGTTGTAGGTACTATGAAACAAATAAGACTCTTGATTTTTCTTCATTATGAATAGGATAACAGCATCGTTGAATATAACCTTGATCAATTTCGATTCGAGTCGTTTATCGAAACAATCGGGGAAAGTAATTTGAACCATTTCATGACGAAATTCGCCCACAGATTCCGCAAATCGGTCACGATGCGAAGAAAATCGGAAACATCTCTGTCGATCCTTGATAGTTCACCGGAAATTTTATTGCACTCGGATAAATTGTATCGGTGCAAAAGCAATACAATAAGAAAGAAACAAAATGGGCACGTATTTTTGGTCGAAGATAGGATGAAAACGTTTTGCGTTAGACAACGCTACTCAGTTATGACTTCTTAAACGCTAATGTCCGAATATTTGAGTTTCTGGTACGGCTATTTGTTTTATTAGATGATTACTGTTTAATTAGTGATAATCCGATTGTAATTATATTAAACTCGTAATATCGTTCGATTATATGTTAGATTATATATTATAATTAATCGATTCCGCATATCAAGAAAATAAAAAATATATACATTTTAACAGAAAAATGTACACGTTCTAATTGACAATCTTTGATTACCAAAGAAACTTCGCGAACAAATTTCGCTTTGTTTTATATAGTTGCATCGTGACAGAGCCACGAAATGTATCGTTAACTTAGGGGATAGGGGAGGACGAGTGCATCAGTTCATAGTAGTTTGTGTAATTACGAGCGATATCTTGCATCGATGTTACCGATTCTCGTTACCGTTTCCGATAGGGAAAAGGCCATTAAAACGGGGAACGCGTTTACGAGTCAAAAATGCCTGACTTCTTGACTTAATAATCATATGATAATTTGATATTCGTACATGAAAGGAAGAAAGAGGGAAAGAATGAAGAATACTTTGTCGCCGTTGTTTTTGCTTTACGAGAAAAAAGCTCGACGCGCGAACAGTAAGAACGTTAATGAAGATTGCTCGTACCGGCACGGCGTGCAATACCGTCAGATGCGCTGTTATTTCAGAATGAACTTTTGCATCTGGCCGCCTGGTGTACGGAATACACTTGGCATGCGACTCCAGTCACGTGCATTTTCCCCTGTGTATTATCGTTTACATGACTATACTCTTATATTCTCGTTTATATCATTGCATATTTATCCGTTTCGCACATTTTCATGCATTTGTAATTCGTGTGCTTTTAGGATATATTTTGCTTCACTGTTCTACCATTCTTGTATTTCTCCTTTCAAACAGAGTGACATATGAGAACCATTTCACTGAAAAATTGAGATCTCTCCGCAATAACAGCGGGTACTTTTTAACTTACTTGTTCTTAGAATTTTGTTTATGGTATTTGCCATTATTTCGACGTCAACTTCTGTGTCTATTAACTTGGTCATGAAAGGAATTATACCTATTATTCAGCTGTTGCTTATTGATCCGATTTGAATAGGTCAATGATGTTATCACATTCCATTGTATACACGAAGTGATATAATACGATTTAACCAAGAATTGATCTTCATCATACACAGGTGGCTGCAGAAATCTCAATTAAGTAGATAAGATAAGATACCGTGGTTAACGCAATTACGATACTACAGTATGCCTGGCATTAACTTCGTGAAAATTCAATTATGATCGACATTCTATTTGTGAACGTTTTTCTATCCTAAACGGTAAAATTCGATTCGCTAAATTAATCACTTTCAACTAACGTAATTCGCGAAGGATCGGCTTCAATTTCCAAAGATCACGATAAACAGTCATTTCGATTGACATTTTAATCAGCATTTGACACTGTTAGAACTTGTCAGCCCAAACTCGTGAAGCGTCGTTTTCGTTCAACAAAATTCCAGTCCCGGTACAATTAAATTAACAAAACTTTTCGACGTATTAATTGCGCGGTCAAAGTACTTCGAAATCTCTCGTATCCCCATGTCGAAAGTGTTTCATATATAGTTTATTAGTAGTTTCATACTAGCGTTTCAGTGCATATCTTAGATAATCAGCATGATATTTCGGCTGGGCCAATTTATTTCAAATGTTTGCGCTTTCAAAATAAAAAAGAAAAAAATAATTGGTGCGTTAAAATTATCAAATTATCAGAACTACATGTAAAAAGATTCATCTGTGCAAAGACGGCACATCCGATTCATTAAAAACGTCCAAATGTTTTGATTTCATGAATCTAGATCAGTATTACTGAGTGGAGTGAATATATAAATGCAAAACACGTTGGCTATTTAAGTATAAGTATCAGAACATCATGACAGCACGACTGTTGAATAGATAGACTCTTTAACGACGTCAAAACGTTTTGCATTTGTGAATTTAAAATAAATTCGTTCGAGTTCTCTAACACACTACAAACATACAGAATAATTAGCTTCGCTACTAACGTTGAAATACCACGAGTAAACAAGTTTTAAATAGCCTTGTTCGTTTAAATGTGTTATAACCATTCAAATCGTTGATCCAGAACATCTGCATTTCCCGAAGAAGCATCCTGAAAGCTTTCAAACGTACGAATGCATATGTAAGTTATTTGTCGTACGTTACAGCGTTACGAACCAGAAGACGCAAAGTAGGTTTCCTCTTTAAAGACATCAAAATGGGGTAAATGCGCGAATGCACAATAGGTTGGTGCCTGAAATACATGAAAATCACGAGACAAAAGCACTCGACGCTCTCGAATCACATGGTTGAACGACAGTCTAACCCCTTTAGCACCGATTACGGAGAAAAACGTCGCAGCTGTGGGAAACGTGCCCATGAAACGACGGAAGAACGACAGAGGAAAAGTAAAGGAGAAAAGTCTGAAAGAGAGTTTGGATTGCGGCCCGGTAAACAGTTCATGTTCCTTTCTTATGTCATAGTACGAATTCTTCGAGGCAAAAAGCAACGGTAATTGCGTGGCTGTGTGCCGTATGAGGAAGTGCTCGATATAATCCACGAATGGCATTAAATGTCTTCACTTGTGTGGCCGTTCGAAACTCGCTGTATAAAAGTTGTAAGCTGTCGAGGGATACAATTTTAAAAATAGGCGAAAGTTTCTTATGGACGAGTAAAGAACTTTGAGCGAAAAACGAACAAAGTTTCCCAGAGACGTACGGACCATGATTTTATCGATCGATTCGGATATCGCGCTTGTTGGGGACAGATTAGAGAGTAGTTGAACCGATTCTTCGAAAGTACTTGTTTGTTAAAAAACATGCTAGAGTCGAGATTCTATGATGTAATGCGAGTTCGCTTGGGTTTGGTCCAAAATTTCTTGTTCCAATGAAGCGACTGGATAGAACGAACCTTTTTTCTCAGAATGAAAGAGCGCTTTTTTCATATTCAACGTTCCAATGTTTGAAGAAGGTCTCATTACCCAGAGGTTGTAACTTAAAAGCGTGAACTTAAAAATGAAGCTTCCGAAACTGGGTCGAAGAATTCGTAATCGAAAGCTTCTGCGAAGAATCGCATCGGCAAATTGCGGGTTAGCGAAGCGCGAGAATGCTTACCTGTGCCTTCGAAATATGATCTCTTTTGAAATTACATTTTTAGTTTTTATTTCCAATCGTGCTATCACGAGAGACCTCCCGTGGTTTGTGTTTTGTTCGGCGAAAGAAACATCGACGTATCATTCTTTTGGATGGATGTTCTCACCGACTGACGCAAGCCCGCAATTATCACAGGCGTATTCTCTTTCCACGAAAACCAGAAATCATATGGTTTGTTCTCACGAAAAGAGGAAAAAATATCGTAGATGGACCAAACGAAAATATTATAGAAATTTCGCTGCTAGATCCATTTGTTTTATGTGAAACACGTAATGAGTTTTTTCAGGCGATTTATTTTGTAAATGTACGTAATATATCGAGTACTTTTAGAAATTCTGATATTTTTCTAATATCTATCTGACTAATGATATCTAATGATATCTAAACTTATTTTCTTAGTATATCTGAAGAAAATTGTACTTACCGCAGCGATGAACAGGTACAGGGAATGTCCCACATCGATAAAACAAATCGTGACGATGACGATGATCCAGGGTATGAGAAAGACACGTTGATCCTAAAAGACGTCGATCAAAAGTGAACACAGATGAATGGAAAAGAAGAAGGCTGGTTTCGAGGGAGTAGTTTCATAGTCCCTCTTTAACTTTAATATCTTTTTTTCCCCCTTGTTTATCTGGCGTCCTCTGGAAACATTCGATCCGACTCGTTGCATCTCGCCAAGGTAAAGCGAGGAACACTGTCGAAGTAAAGTCTACTCAGAGGGTTAAGAGTTTAGACGAGCTCTCAACGGAAAAGGGTGGAAAGTTTCTCTTCCATGGAGTAGGAAGACAATTGTGTCGTCTTTTCTTAGAGTCGCGAGTTGTTACGTTAGACTAAAGAAACGGTGCAATTATGCACAAGGCCGTAATAATTTACCGCTGTTACGCTTATGGACTTAATTCCATTGCAAATCTTTGAAACGACTATTATCTAAGTCACTTCTCCTCATTTTACAAAATAATCGATGTATATTTTAGAACGAAGCTTTCTGAAATTAAATAAATTTTTTTTATGCTTCGTTATTAATCCTTTGACGCATAGTTACATCATGCTATAAAAATTCATCATATTAGAACTTTAATTTTTAGCGGAAAGTGAAAATTCATTCTATTCCTCGATTTATTATGCTGCAATGCTGTCGTCTGATCTGTCATTAAATGTAATTTTATATTTCGTACGAAGACAAAGGAGATCTTAAATGTTGATAAGTACTAGACGAAACAATGACTTGCAAAGAAGGCTCGAGTATTGAGAAACATTGAATATCGTTTTAGAAGCGAAACGAGCTACTTTGGTAGTTCCTTTTATAAACTCCCGTAAAAATGCGGCACGTGAGACAGCACTATGCTTATGTAAGCTCACAGAGAAACAATTTTCCGTCTTCAACTGTATTTCCGAAACAGTCTGTATTTCCAGGCTGCTTTGAAATGCGATTGAAACAGACTAAACCTCGTTTGAATTTTCGTTACGTTTGCCAGCATATTTAAGCCTAGGAATATTTTGTGCGAAAAAACCGATTTGCATATCCATATACAACATATATTTTGAGCAAGGTAGTTTATAATTAAAACTATGCATTTTCATGTGAGTTTTTGTTGTAGAACACACGTCAGCACGTATCATTTTTTTCGTAGCATCCGTACACATAGGAACGAACAAACGTATTATAATTTGTTTCAGAGTATTCTATATCTAAAAACTGGGTTACCCATTGCGAGGACATTAAAATATAAAAAATTCTAAAAGTGTGTTATTTCGATAGACCCCGCAAAAAAAAACAAAAATATTAATGTTTTCATAGAATATGTATTTTTAGAGAACACAATAGATTGTGGGTATCTCATACGTGATACACACTTGTTTGGAAATTCCAACTAAAATATCGTGATACGCAACGTGTTAAAAATGATGGATGCCGGATGACAAATAGCCGAGCGAAGAGGGTGAAATCGTGAAACCCTGAATTCGAGATCTTGGCGAAATGTGGCCATGGTTATTCATCGCCGGTTACTATCACGAAATAAACGCGGTAGTTTTGCCACAGAATGATTAATGGACGCGTAGATCGATACGAAGGAGAAATGTCAAGTCGACTCTGTGAATTTAGTGTCTGAATCTTGATCTATCAAGAATTTTCCTCGGCATCGATAAGGCAAACAACAGCCCCTTTTTAATAAGTATCTCAATTACAGCCAAGTAATTAGAAAATTAAGCGACAAATAGGAACTATATAAGGCATCTATTAAATTCATTTACTTCTTTTTTCGTATACAAAGACAATATTGAATCTTGTTTAGCAATATAAATATAATTTATTTTCTCTAGATTCAATTTCTAAATAGGTAGAATTAAAAAAGCATGTTTCAAATTTCCAGATGTTATTTTCAACCTTCATGCATTTAACTTAATGATCGCAGAGAATTGTTTGTAAGACGTATCGAACTTCAAAAATATTACAGGATCTTTAAACTACCAAGTAAGGTAAGTTGAATTTATTACATAGAAAGAGAGAGAGAAAGAGAGAAAATAAAAGGTAAGAAATGTTTTAATAAAAACAAGATATAGATTTCATTTATATTTTATAAGTTCATCGTAATTCAAACAAAGCGAGTTTTAATTGGTGATAGAGAAGAACAATAAATATTTCTTGTAAAAGGAAATACTACCAAGAAGACGAATCTTTTTCCTCTCTTTATTGTTGCCCTCGACGGACGTGTAGACACGAACGAGAGGGCACTTCGAACCGATCACGTTGCGCTTGTGTTTTACGTAAGAGAACTGTTCGTAACGTGAGTGATAGTCGTGTCGATTGCATGCGAAAAGTGTCGATAAATCAAGGCCGTGACGAAAATTGATATTTCTATTCGGGTTTACGGACGTTTTTCCATGTTCAAAGGAGCATTCACTTGGTGAACGTGTACGATTCTGACGACTGATGGATGCGCCATCGAGGCAACATCGAGATTAACTCGCCGAGCTTAATTGCGTTAACGTATCACGGATTCGACGGAATCCACTTTGAAAAGTTAGTCTCTCTCCGGGGTTAACGGAAGCGTTTCATCGCTGCTCTGTAAATCCCTTGCTAATGTTCACCACGGATTGGTTTCTAAGTTTCATGCGCAGTGATGTGGCAACAAAGTAACCGAGCTGCGTGAAATCCTTCGAAAGTACAAGTAAAGTAACCTGCTTTTTCTCTACTTATATTTTCTTCGACAGAATCCCCGAGGTATAGATCGTTTACAGGCTTGGTAAAAGTTTTTTAAAGACCGTAAAGTTTGTGAGGCGTTAATGACGTCCACTTTTCAGCATAAAAGTGTTATTAAATATGGTATCTTACTTTGTGTAAAAAAAGATTTAAGAAAGCTTTCAAAGTATAAGTAATTTGATCTTGTTTCTGTGATAATCTATGAAGAGGTCATTACGTGCGAAAAGGGCTTATTGAATTGTCTATGATACGACGTTTCTCATCTAATCAATTATTAAGGTATTAGTTCAAGAGGTACGTAGCGAGTTATTTGTCTGTTGTGAACGATCAGTGAAAGATATTAAGGATGTTTCATCGAATTATTTCTATGAATATTTAACGAAGAAGCGTTCGATTTTGTATGACATCTTGTTTTGAAAGATAGGTAACGAAAATTCAATTGCAGGGCAAAACTGCGGAACGAATTTCGCGGTTGGTTGATGCCAGCCCGAGGATGTTGTCTTATCTCGCTCGTAAATTTTCTGTACCCTCGTTGACTAGATACTACGTCAAGTATCTCTCCTCTGTCTTTTCCCTTCCTGATTTCAAGGGTTGCTATAACGAATGCTTTGAAATAACCATACACTTTTTAATTACCCTTGTCCTTTGTATTTGTTT
Organism: Bombus terrestris; assembly: GCF_910591885.1. Taxonomy (NCBI): domain Eukaryota; kingdom Metazoa; phylum Arthropoda; class Insecta; order Hymenoptera; family Apidae; genus Bombus; species Bombus terrestris. The sequence continues at coordinate 16,432,517 of NC_063275.1, forward strand.
TTCATAAATTACACGTTTTTATCATTTTGTAAGCGACAATGTGTAAATTATGACCGTAATCTTAAAAATATATTGTTCTTATTATTGCTACTCGTATTTGTCGCTTCCTAAATTAAATACAAGTACAAAAAGAACCGTGTACGAATGTATGTAAAATGCAGGAACGAAATAGAAATGGATTTCGGCATCGAGAGATATTTCTGAAAACGATATTTTTCTCGATTCGACAAGCTGGAACTTCATTTCCGATTTTCCTTGATCCTTTCGTATCAGGAGATTCGTGCTTCTACTTTCTCCAAGATGATGATAAAAATTGCATCACTCTGCCCTGAAGGTCGGGTTTGTCTGTCATTTGAGATGAACTAATAGCAAGATCGATACGAGGACGATAAGACGATTGAAGGACAAAATCCCAGCTACACACTGAGTGCACTGTGACTTCCATTTTCTTAAAAAGTAAAAAAAAGAAAAAGGAAGATTATGTTGAAACGAATTCTTGGTTAATAAACTCATTTGTGTAACACGTTTAGTTTATAATATGAAATTAATTTGAAATTAATTCGAAAGTTAGTTTCCGAAGTTTTTGTAATTTAAAAATCAGAATGCGTCACCTTATAGTGGATGGCAGAAGTAAAGCGTTTGTGCCGAAAGTAATTTCAATTTATCGAAAATTATTCAGATTTATTTCCACAGGTGCTGCTTTAAATTCAATCCCCTGCTCCCTCTTTCTTTCTTATAATCGATTTTAGGAAAAACAATTTCCAACTACCCGCGTTTCTCCATCTGCGACTAAATCTGATACAGGAGGATTGGAGATCCCGCACTTTTCCCTTAGTCGCGTTTTTATTTCCGTGATTCCTTCCCACTTACGTTATTGCGATATCCTCTTTTGATGTTAGACATAACGATCGAGGGACCGCGCGCAATTCTACATTTTTGAATGCGGAGTTAATCTTATCCCTGCTAACAACTTTCATTTCGCACTAGAATCACGTGCCACGGGAATAAATACCACGGTTTAACGCTGGTGTGTGTACAAAATACATCTTTCCAGTGTAAAATTAGGCGGATGAAATACTGGAGAAACATGAAACTGGTAGATTCTAGAAATTTAATTAAACAGAGTCATTTATATCTAAGAATAATCGATTTTGTAAGAATGATATAAATGAAAAGAAAATAAAAAAGTATTTACTTATTGTTTGGTAATCTTTTTTGAATAACTTACTAATTATATATTTAAGAGATTATATAATAATAAATTGATATTATATTCCATTTCAAGTTTAAGTTTGGGACGATGGAATTTTCAAATTGTACAAAACAGTATTCATCGAGCTTTTTTGATAAAGCAGGGTTCTCTATAGGTGCCAATACATGTACGTGCGTACATATGTTCGAAATGTTGTACGACTATATGGATACACTATACACTACTGCCGCTAGCGATGCTAATTTGCTTCAACCAGTGACGACCCAAGAAACTCGTCGATATTTCAATATGAATTTCCTCCATTTGAAGTAAAATGCTACATTGAGATTTAGTATTAATATGTAAGTTTGTTATTAAATCAAATATCGAGAAATATATTTTTATTTTCTATGTTCTTATAAAAGTTAATTAAAACGAATGTACGATCTTTTCTACGGTTCATATGTTACTTTGAAACAAATTTTTCACTCTTAATCTTCCTGTTTGAAATGTGCTTTGCAAATGATATTATTCGGAACTTTAATCCGAACTTCTACTTAAGTTTTATCGCGAATTTAAACCGACAAGGAACTTTGAACTTCTCTGATTCAAAAGAACGCGACGTGCATCGGGAAATTTCAGACAATATTTGCCGCAAAGAAATCTAAGCAACGAGGGCTTCACAACCGTCTTTCTAAATGTATCTATCTACAATTTAACTGCAAATCTTTCAACGAACGAAAGCTCGACAAAAGTTTTCATTCAAAGTGAAAATGCATATTTACGTTACAATATGTTACAATACGTACAACACATACAATACGTTGTGGCACAAAACGCGATGGGATTGTGTTAAAGCGTTATGTTTAGAGCGTCTTACCTTACAGAGGCCATAGAGCAGCAGGATACTGCAAATCACACCGCAGCACGAGCATATAAGTAGCGTCACGTTAAACCGCACTGTTGCTGAAGGAATAGGATCATGTTAAAAGTGAGATCTCGTTGTTTTCAATTTGCAACTCGAGTATAATTTCAGGCAATTACGCGCGATGAATTCGGTTGTACCGCTTAGTGACTTATATTACAGGAATAGAATTGGAGAATTCTCTCCCGGTGCATCTACTGTGAGCATTGTTGTTACAGCCAAATACTCACTAGGAGATATGGTGTCTGGTTCTAGGAAGCTGGTGGATTCGGGTAACGAACGATTCCCCCGCAGATATTGACTCTCCCCCTGGAGCACTTTACCCGTGGTTAGCGCCAATACGGTAAAGTAAATCTGAAACAGAACAAATAACGGCCGAACCATTCGTCATGAATTATTCTGATTACGAGTTTACCGAGAAAGGTACATTGGTTGAAACAACTTGGGGATCGAGCTCCTCAGGAATACCGAAGCGCTAATTGAATATCGGAAATGAAACAGATATTGTGTACTTAATGTAGCAATATCGGTATCGAGTATTTAATCTTCTTTTTATCCAGCGTTAAGTAATTATACGATGTCATTTTAACTTCCACTCGTTTCGTGCTTGAAACTGTTACTATTTTACTATCGAGAATCAGTTCGTTTGAGTTCCCACTCGTTCAAAGTAAAAGTTCGGTATCGTGTTCTGTCTCTGGCCAAATATCGAATCGTGGTTTATCTTTGACTTCATTAATTAATTAGCCTAAATCCGTTGGAATTTCTGTGTAACGTGTAAAGGTACGTAAAACGTCATTTGGTGCGTTCAATTAGCATTAACTTTTCAAAAATTATCTATCTCTAATTACGTTTTAATTGAAAATTGAATTTGATATTTTTTCCACGAAAAGGGGTAAGTTTTGTTCGAGGATTGCCTTTCTTTCTGCTCCATCCACTTCACTTGGATTGCAATCGGATCTTTGTCGATTGATCCACTTTTGTTCCTTTACTTTTTATGCTCAAACCTCCTCCATGAAAACAGGGTATTGTTTTGAAATTGGAATCTTCAACTCTTCAGATTGCATCCCTCTCGAGTATCCACTTCATAATACAGAACAAAATAATTATAACTTTATGACCCCAAGATCTTACGTCTCCATATTGTGCCTGATTTATCTCACATATTTCGTATATATTTCGTACATTAATAACACGAACATAAGTTACAGAACACGGCTCTAAGTCCCTTTTACATTTTGTAGTTTAATCATCTCAGACCTCGAAACTCATTTTCACCCTTAACTAGTCCATTTCATAAATCCGTGCTCATAAGCACGCAACTTACACGTTCTTTGATAGAACTTAGGTAATTCTCTTAGAAAGTAAGAATACAAACATTACTTCATCTCGTTAAATCGATATGTTCGCTATAGTTGTATTAAAACAACAGGTAAACAAAGTTTCGCCGCAATCCAACGTCTTTGGGGCACGATAAAAAATGTAGCCATCGATCAACATTCCCAATGACTTTTGTTCGATATATACGCTCTCGAGGGAAGAAAAGTCGCTTTCATTTAAAAAGCACGACTTTACTAAATGTACTTCGGTATTTCGCGCATTTGTCAACATTTATCATTCGTTGGTCGATTTGACACGCGTTATGAATCTTGCGTTGGTACGTGTATATACGCGTGGTACACAAGCACGAACCAGCTAAAAAGGATGAGTAAGTGGTAAAAGGCGTGCTTCTTGAGGGGTGCGTCGCGTCACACTTTTCTGTTCTCCGGACGAACGATCGATCCAACGTGACAGAGGTTATTGAAATTGCTTTCCCCCTCTCATTGTCTCTTGTTGGGTAGTTACGCCGTCCTTGGACCAATTTTGTCATTTTTTACGCTTCCAACGTGTCGTCAAGTTTGCGAACGTCTAAAAACGTGCAAAGAAAGCGTTCGGTCGCGTTTCTTTAATCTTGTATAGTTGCGTGCTTCACACTTCGACAACCTAACTGTACGCAGGTTCTGTCTTAATTTAGAAATAGTAATTTCTAGAGATTTTACCTTACACGCGTGGTTTGCTTTTGTTAAAAATATGCCAGCTGTATTGCATGTAAAATAACATGAGAATATTACGATATATTTTAAGTGCCTCATAGAATTCCATGTTTAATGAAAGCACGTGTTACAAGCTGACATAAAGGATCGTTTTCAATGACACGGACAGAATCGCTTATTCTGGTACGTTCAAAACACGTTCGGCTTAATTCAACTATAAGCGGATGATAATATAAAATAGCAACTAAACATCATCAACTAACGGGCGAACTCTATGGTCCAGAATTAATGAAGGTTAAACCAACGAAGTCTAGTAAGACCTTCTGCCCCCTTTCCGTATGTGATAGCAAATGGAAAGCAGATTATCATTCATGGTACTAAAGATAAAAGCACCCTTTCAGTATTTCACCATTAAAGCTAAACATATGAAACGCCATTTATTCGTAGCCTGATGCAGAGATGAATTATCGCGTTTGTATTTCCATCCTCGTATCCCGTATGATGGTATTTGTATTCTTTAGGTTTCGATCGATACAAATCGGGCATACAAAAAATTTTCATGTCAAAATGAAACACGAAATATAAAACGATACTGACGTTTTCGTAGTGTAACAAATAATCGATTGGGGTAAGAATGCGTAGAATATTTGTTCTATTGTATTCGATGTCATATCCTGAGAAAAACATAGAACTTGATACATAAATGTTTTCGACAATTCATCAAAGGTATTTTTATTTCTATTTTACTCCGTGTTATTAAAAACACAAGTGGAAACGCTGTTCTACGATATTTCCTTGTATCGCGAAATAAACTGTAATCAAAGCAATATCCATGGAACCGCGCTCCTCCCATCAAATTCAATAAGCCGTCGAAACTGGAGCTATACCCGTCATTCGACAGGAAATAGGGAGCGAAGCTGGTGTAAAAAAGGCGATCTATGAGGAGCTGATAGCCCATTTGAAAGGACGAGAGACGAATTGTTGGCTTTTCTACTAGGACCAACTGATATGACTTTCTAGCTAGAGGAACTTGATAAAGAATTTCTATAACGATATAAGCATAACAATATTGAATGTCGAATATAAATGGTATCCGTGAGAGTTCGAACTTTTTATTCCGTCTATTTTCTACACACATGCAATAACTTTCTTCTAAAATTCGGAACTTAAGAACATCGTGTTGTTTTTCTGGAAATATTAGTCTGCTTTTTTATCCTACCCTATTTTCTCCAAGCATTTTTGTTTCCTTTTCGTTAAATGCTATCGAGGGATAGGGAAATAGAGATTTTACGCTATGACGCAAATACAGGAACAGCTTCTCTCGAAGATAGGTGGAATTCTTTTCTTTCCGCAGTTGATATTTCTTCTGAGAAAATTGACTTCGTCTATTTTTGATAGAAATATTATTATTAGAAATGATACAATCCAAATTTATCACAATAATCTATCTATGAATAGAATATTAATTTGTACCAGTGAAAGGATGTTTTTTTGATAATGTTTCGTGTAATCAAAATACCTGATCGTCTAAATTTCATATTTCTCGCTTCCGATTCTATTAAATTCCGATCTTAATTAATTTAACATAACTTTAATCACTCTACAAACGCAACAATATTAAATTACCAATCAGGGAAAGTGTCAGATCTCGCGGTTGTTGTACGAATTAAAATGACCATGCGATTTGCTGTGTTTCAATTAAATCGTGCCGTTTATACGTTCAAACGTCTGATTACTCGATACTTTAATCCCTTTTGCACGTTACTTTGGATGATACTTTAATCCTCAGGCTCGATGCAATTTATAATTAAACAGACATTAAACTCTCTATATGCCTTTTAAAATATCCATAAATATCACGAATGCAAAAGCCTTTTATTGTTCGTGAATAATTGAACACCACAGAGAAATTTGCGAACATTTTGGTTCAAGATTATACTTAAAATCCCTTTTACTCCTAGTCGGATCACGCTTCGTGCAGTATGAAATTCCCTAGAATAATAATAGAAAATCTCTCGAATAGTATTTGAGGTGGGTATTAACGCTTGTATAACGCGCGATTCTTGTTGTTCCAAAAACGTTTCATAGAAATGGATTAGTACATGTAAAAACATCAGAGTAGATAAATTTACATCTTTGTGAAGACATTTTCGACAATGATACGTAGAAACGTCTGGGGTAGATCAAAGTTATAATGGAATGTTACTCGTAGTTATTCTGGATCAAGTTAGATAACTTTCTAGACACGGTACATATTTCATTAAAAGTGTAGCTCTTCGGTTTGAGTTAATTATTCTATTACGAACTTTTGCAAAAACTCTTAATTCAAGAAATTTCCATTCTTGACCAGCAGAGTGAGAGGAAGCTCGAAAGCAAATTTTAATTTACTTAGGTAGGTACATTTATTACTTGGCGTTTATGATTTATGGAGATGTTCCCTCTTCCCTTAAAAATATTTCATCTTTCTTTTCATAAGTTTATACGAATTGGTCAAGAAAATAACAAATATTATGCGTAATGTCACGTCATAATTACTTAATGTATTCGAAGTTAGTGTATCCTACAAGTTTGACTTAACTGAAATAAATTGCACTTTGCAACCTGATCCACGCAACGTCGGACATCGGGTTCCTTCATCAAAACTTTTTTAATTCTTATCTCCCTTTTTCTCTCCTTCTCCTTTCTATTCGAAACTTCAACTCCGTAACAAAAAAATGTCAAGTAATAAAGGTTCAAAGGAGCTTCTTTTTCCTGGTATTCCGCTGCAATCCAGTCGATTTGGACACGTCTTTATGAGGCATCAAATATTGCCGATACAGCTGTTCCACCCTCTTCCCGTAATTCCAGTCTAAATTAAATTTCGTTACTCGATATCTTCCATTTCATTTTAAAATCGACGAGGTCGTCGCGTGAGTTTAATTCGTTCGTTATTCCGGGAATTATCGTACGTTTAGATAAAACTACTAATTCTCCTTTGAATTCTTTTAATTTTTTGTTTATATTTTATCATATCTTCTCTTCAGAGAATGTTTTGCTAATTGGGTGTTTTTAAAACTTTGTACAATCGCACAAAAAGCCATAATATTTTTCTATTGTAGTCATGTGTATTCAGCATTTATCTTTCGTTTACTTTTCCACGTAGATTCTATCGAAATTTGATCAGCGAACTAGGGCAACTGAATTTTCGTCCTCTTCCAGAGGAACGAAAAATTTGCAATTAAACTTATTCGCCGCATGTCTTAATTTAAATCGATTCGGTATGCGACCTCGCTATTTGATGTCGTGATTAAGAATACATCGACCTCTATATTTTCTATCACGACACAATAGAAAATGAATAGTAGCTGGTATGATTCTTCTATGTCGCACGGGTCAATGTAAATGTAGCCCGGGAAATATAAATTTATTAGATTCATTTTTATCAGGTATAGGTACGTATACATATATGTCTTTTTATCGGAAAGTTTGACGATAAATGTACATATTTGAAGTTATTCGACGCAAAAGGCAATATCGTAAATACATGATGTCGAAGGTGTTAAAACTAGCCCGACAGGGACATATGGCTTCGAAATTTCAAGAAGTTAATTCTATTTCAAGCCACTCGAAGCAATTAATTCTGTTGCCGAGTTACGCCTCTCGTATGTGTGAGAAACTTCCCGATATAGGATACCTTTAATTTAATCCGATCGATGGAAACTATATTTATATCCATTCGAAGCTATAATTAGGTATACCGAAACACCGAGTTCGGTGTTCGTGTGTTATTTGTAAAAAATAAAATTCATAAAGTTATCTTCTTCGAAATAAAGTTGCAAATTCTGAAAGGATGTATTGTTATTGAAATTTTGGTGATATTTATGAGTTTAATAAGGGGAAATCAAGGGGGTATGTTCCTCGATGCATCGTCTATCTAAATGAAGTTAGTAAAATCTGAATGCATGCCAAAGCTTTTTATCGTGAACTCTACGTCGAACACGAGCCTTGCAAGCTTAGACGAGTCAGTGTAGCAGAATGGTGAACTATTAATTTTGTACACAGTGTGATATATAAGTTTACCCGTTATAAATTGTGTACTCATTGTCAGCGTTAAACTGATAATGTTTCAGATAGGCATTAAAAGTAATGTATACTGCTGTGAAGCATTTGCAAATTAATTTCGAATAAATGATTATTATAATTTTTTATTACGCAAAATTAATTAAATTTTTCACTATTTGCACAGAGATTGAAAATTCATATTCAATCAAGAAAATTCAACGAATAATTTACCTAGCTTTCCAAAATCCAATCTTTCGAATCACGTTTCGCGCCCGTAAACTACAGTGAATGAATTTCCAAAATTTTGGTTCAAGTCAAATTCGTGTTGAACGTTATTGATTTTCTGTCATGTTTTGCAGACTGTGAAAGAACCTTAAATCTTTTAATTATTTCCACAGAGTTGAAATATTTCAATCGTAAATTTTACGAACCTAATTAAAGAATTTCAATGCGATCGGTAATTAACTGGTCACTGTTTTAAATGTATTTCGTAAGAATGGAAAATGTTCGGTAGTGTTTCTATAATATATTTGATTCTTTCGAGGATGATTCGTGACTAGAGCATGTAACGTTTAGGCAATAATAGAAATAGGCGTCTGTGTACTTTTTTACGATCTTCTGCGTAAGTGCTTATAAGCATGCAATACATTTTATTACAGTACAGTTGTTTACAATTATTTATGATTCGTAAAAGCAATAAAATACATAAATTTTAACAAATGCATATATTTTTCTGTTATTAGGTACTATATTTATGACAGTAAAAATAAAGCGAATCAGAAATGTCCTGGTTATTAACATTTTTCTTCCTCTTCTTTAATTTTTTGTCGATTAAAGTATATGTATATTATTAGAGCGGAAAACACTAGGAAAGTTGCAAAGAACAAATCTTGCTCGTTTTACCATTGCGCATTTATACATTTTCTTTCAATTAATGCAGCAGCTTGGTACGGTTTAATAAATTTCTTGTTACTACTATATAGGGCAGAGCTTTTACATTTTAGCCTAAATACATTAGAAACACGACAATTCCTCGTTTAATTATATTTAATTTTCCCCTCGCATACAGTAGAAAACTTTGGACTCCTACCTATTTATTTCCTTTGAAAGGAAACTGGGTTTCTTTTCCTGAGATTGGAATTGAATGTTTTTTTCGCTACCACTGTATATTTTTAATGAAATGATGCTTGATGGGTATGAATTTTTGAAAACGTATATCCTTGTTATACACTACTTTGACTACTTAAAGAAAATTGCATTTAAATGAGAAAACACGAGGAAACAAACAAATAAGTAATTAAAAATTGCAACTTATATTTAATGTAATGCTTTCATTTAAGAATTTCATTTCAAGCAATTAATGTTTTTTCGTAGTCGCCATTTTTCAAATTTGAAAGATAGACGAGTTTCAATTGTATTAGGTCATCCCATAAGTTCGTGCCGACTTTTGTGTATACATTTCATGTGTCGATTTATAAACATACGGCGATAAGGGACCAATGCACCTGAAAAATGGGAACAAGTTGTACAACGAGAGGGGGATTACATTTTTTTATGAAACTGAAAGGTATGTAAACAATCTTAACATATATAACCGCTCGAAAAACGGAACGGACTTACGGGACGACCTAATATATTACAACAGACAATAAATTGTATCAATTGTGTGTGTTAATGCAACCGTAAATGTATCATTTGTCGTAATGAGTCCTATCTTATCGTGAAGGTAAAAATATTTTATTGCCGCGATAAGAGTATAAATCGTTGAAACACGTTTATTCTTCCCACTGTGCACGCCAATATATCGTACTTACTCGTTTACACTTTTTTTAATACCGTGTATTACATACTGGCAATAAAACATGTACTTTTATCGCGTGTACGTACCAGCGTTTATTATGCTACTGTTTCACGATCAAATATTTACATTTCGATTGCTCTCTCAGTTGACAACGTAGTTACGTTTTCAACGAAAATATGTCACGTTTATGGTATTGTATATGTTACCTCTAAATACATATTGCCTGAGAAACATTATCTTGAAAAAATGTAGACAACTTGTCAATAAGAAAGATATCTAGGCAATGTTTCGAGTAGAATAAGATAGGAATAATAATACGATACTTACTCCGGAATAAATAGCACAGGCGAAGCTACCCCTTCTGACTGAACGCCAGCAGCAACAGGATTGCATGATAGCCATGCTTCAAACGCGTGAGTGATCGCACATTACACATATATTCAATAAAAAAATTATTTCGTGACACGTAAACTGACGTCTGCTACATGATCATATATATAACTCATGCTGTACGGAAATAGCAAGACGCAAAAGAGGTGAGCGACGACACCAAAACATGTTGTTGTTCGATCGTAAAGCCGAGGACCGGCACGTGTGGTAGTTCGATTCTCACTGCCGGCCTTTACGATGTTCGCGGCGCGAAAACTCCAGCAGGCGCATGCGCACTCGCTGTCATCTGTCAGTTTGTACTTTTTCAGCTGAATAACGTGCTTCGTATTAGTTGACACCAGCTGAATAACATGCTTCGTATTAGTTGACACATGTAGAATTACGTATAGCAGGCACAGCGTTGTACTCACGTAGAAAGCAGGATGATCATACTCTCATGGGACATGCATAGAAATTTATATGTATAGAAATTCCGAATGCTAATGGAAAAAGTTAACCCCTGAGATATGAATTTCAACAGCATTCGAATTCGTCGAATCACTTGCTAGAGTAAACAGAGATTGATTTTAAATCAGAGACTCCAGTGTGTGAGGTGTAATGGATGGAAACTATCGTTTGGTTAAAAAGATAGTCGTTCGGACAAGATGTAATATTTAAGGGAACTCTAAAATAAAACGCATATTTCATGTAACTTGTTATACAAATTTTTTAGCGAAAAACGACATTTTTTTGATATATGGACTTTGATTTCTTTTTAAGACAAATGTAAATTTACTTCGATAATCATAACTTTCACGAATGATCTCACCATTTCGCTAGTGCGGAGATAAAGTTGTGATTTCTTTTTCTTGTTGCATGAATAGAAATTTTTCGTGAATTTGCCTTCTAAAAAATGGGTTTCCGTGACAAGGTCGGCATTTCGCTCAAGCGGATGAAGGAAACGATCGACCGTTTTGCGAGCCTCCTTACATTTTATGCCAAGCTCAACTGCATTCCGCCTTATGCATATTTAATCAACTCGGTTTCCAGCGTTTTGTGTATTTTAATATTCGGCGTTTCTAACCGGTAGTTTGGACAAATTAAAAAATGAATTACTTTGTCCGAACGTATCCTGAACTACTTTTACCTCCTACACTTTCTTTCCGTTTCAGAATTCACGATTCCCCGCGTTTTGTAGCAAATTATACATTTTATTGGCCGACGAGTATCAAAGCTTTATGCACAAGTCGTAACATTTTCATACTTACTAGTGATGTTTAGATTATGACGTCCATACCTATTGGTGATCCCTTTTAAAGTCACTAACAGCGGTTAATGATATTCTGGATCATCCAACATTTATAGTACAGCGCTCATAACGTTTCGAGTTTCGCTCCCGTACCTTCCACAATTACAATGGATGGAGAAGGTTCCGAGGGTTTCGCTGCTCTGTATAAATCAGGACACCTGTAAACAACAGAACCTATTTCGTAGAATTTATATCGCGAACATTGACGTAGAGGAGAATTCGTTTTCACGAAGGAAGGTTATCTCTCCGTAGACAATAGTGTTCTCCATCGCATAGACGTGTGAACGCGGTATAAATTGCGGTAGCAGTGCGATGAAAAAGTGGCGACATGAATACGACGAGAATAAAAGTAGAATTCTTAATTTTACACTTAATGTGTTTTATCTTATTAAACACCATTTCCTTCTTCCCATTTAACTTTATGATTAATTAAAATACGCATTAGTAAATACGATTTTCACCCATTATTCAAACTTCGCATTAACTGTAAATTTTTCATCGGAATAATTGTACCAGTAATTGTTCCATGAATTTTACGAATGAGAATGTACGAAGCGCGTGCAGGACAAATTAGTATGGAGTTTGCGCTTTTGCTTCCCCAAATGTTTCGGAGCGAGACCGCTTTTCTACCTGTATTTCAGAGAATTTGGCAACACATAAAATAAGAATTTTCCTGCTACGCTATAAATCCCGTTCTCGTTTTAGGTTTACGTAAAATTTGTTTCCATATTTTGAAGGAGAGAAAATGCTTTTTATATGCGCGTTTCTAATAGCTTATCACGTTAAGCGTTTTTTTGTTAAACATAAAGTCAAAGCGAAACGTTCGTTTATAAAAATTGAATTCTCAGTACTATTTAATCATAAATATCATATTTTTAATTGCAGATTTAAATCGAATTATTCTCCAATGAGAGAGTCATAATTCATATTCTGTCCAATGCAGAATAATAAATAGATAATTGGAATAATAATTGCAAACAGTTTAGTATTTTCAAAAATAAAAGTCTTTTTGCGTTCACTTTGGCTGACATTGGTGTGCATGCAATAGGATGAAGGTATCCTGTGTTTTTACCATACGTGTACCAATATGAGAGGATCAGAATAAATTCCAGACTCACTTCCTCTTGATCTGCCATAGGGTCTACCCCAATAACATCTTATCACGTCATTTGTCTGGAATAAATAAACGAAGGCTCCCGTCGGGTTTGTGGAATGAGTGCGATATTTATAACCTGAGCTATTTATTATCGTTTAAATACCAATTACAAAAGTTAAAACAACAATGAGAACATTTCATATTTTGCGGGTTTATAATATAAATCTTTTTCATCGTTTAAAGCAAAAAACTAGACTTCAGGTTTAATGTAAAAATATGAAAGACATGTTACTTTGAAATCGTGCCAAAGCTTGAGTGGCATTCACTTAAAGCTTATTTGTTACATCCTCAGGGAAATAAAGACTAGTAAAACGCATATAGAAACGCGACATCTTTTCTTCTTGATACCTACAGAGCTTTGCTTTTCTGTAACTTTTTAATTTTTTCCTTTTCCAGTAACGCGCTTTGCTTTTTAAGCGAAATGGGAAAAGGAATGGTAATTCGCGTCTAGAAACATTTAGTGAGCCACAATACCCTTCCATTTTGTTTAGTACACATTTTACCTAGAAACACACTTAGCCTGGAGGACAGCGAAATTTATATACTATGTCGCATTATTAATGATTCTCAAGAGCTTTTGGATAACATAGTATAGAGAGCTCTAATAATTATTAAAAATAACATGAAGTAAATTTAGTTTTTATAAGCGACGTGTACGTAAAGTAGGTTGCAGCAAAATTGTTACACAATTCAAAATAGAAGTTTTCCTCGTAGAATACTTCCGATACAGTCAGTTATAATATTTTTTGCAATATACATTGTACATATCTGTATTATCTGTCTGCCATATTTTTACATCGGTAACTTCAATTAATTCAGTTTCACTTAAAACAACAATTCTGAGATATTCGACATATATTCTTTAATTTAAAAATTCTAAATCGCTCGAGAGAATCTTGGAATCTGTCGTATATTCATCTATAGAAACTTTACGTGTTTTATATTTTGGTATTGTTCTCCCTTTGTTGATATCTTGTGCTGCTTTTTATTGTTGGACTTCTTTCTTTGAAATCGTATCGCTACATTATTTTACTACTAGAATTTTTCTTCAGCTGTTACTGTGATTTCGTCCTTACATTGATTTTCATTGTTAGAATTTCTTTTTCTTGGAAAGCTAGCTTTTGTCCTCGTGATATTATTGTTTTCCTGAATGTGGAAATTTTTCAAACTTTCAATTCCATCACAGTAGGGTGCACCCTAGGAACATACTATCAAGAGGATCGTATGGTGACAGATCTCTTTCCATCATCGATCTGGGATGGACATTGTTGGGGCAAGTATTTGGAATCAGAAACGTCCATAATAGACAGTTAATCGGCAAGAACGATTTTAGAGAAATTACTACTGAATAAACATAGGATAGACGTCAAAATTTATACTAACTTGATATGATAAGGGTTCAAAACTTTAGTTGGGATTACATGGATAGTTAGGGCCATATACCATGGATTTAGTTCAGTAGTATCAAAATGAAGAATGCTGAATATAGTTTTAGATATTCATTGATTGATACAACGATGAGCACGAAGGTGTCGGTGTCGTCGACCACACAACCGCACCGTAAATAAATTTCGAGGTTTCTGATAAGGCTCTCGGATTGTCGGTCTTCCCTACTCTGTTAATATATACTGATTTATTTTACACGGTTCACCGCAGTTTACAGAACCACGTCTATTTCCATGTCCATTTCTATGTCTATTTTCACGATTATTTCCATAACACTGATGGCTGTCCAACAGAAGTTTTGCATCTCAACAAATTGTGAACCGTCATTGCATTGTATTTTCAGTTCCACATTGATATCATGAACATTCGATATCATGAATAGGTACGAAATAAATAAATTAAACGTAGCTAAGAACAGAGGCTAAAACAATCGTGAGGAAAATTCGTTGTCGAGACTGGTACTGAGATGAAAAAGAGTGTGATAATAATAAGTCAGATTATAGCAGAAAAAGATGCCATGTAATAAGACAACTTTCAGATTCTTCGCAATTTTTTGAACCTGAACTTGTATGTTTTCGTAAGATTATTTTTGCGTGTATGTATCGCAATATTGTATAGTTTTAAACTTATTATCTGAGATATTTTACGATTATTGTTGTTCCATGCGAAATTCATGAGCTATTTCACGCTTGGTTGCGAAAATAGCCTGTCTAGTTTACGACTGGCAAAGAAGATTCGATAAACTGAATATTGAATGTAATTTAAAGTTTCAGAGTAATAAATTTTAAACTATACTATACTAGAGATATTTAAATCAAAAGTAAAACGTACTGATAGAAGAAACTACAGTACAAGTTGAATTAAATCTTTTTTTCATCATGCTAGAAAACTAAATCGACAGGACGTAGCAGCTGATCCCAGCGATAAAGCTAGTTTTCGGTGACTGGTACGTTTTTCTCTTATCGAGAAATTTATTAGCATTGACTGACGGTAGAAAATCAATATCAATGTCCACTTAAGCTATCAAGCGACCTATCCCACGAAGAAAAGTACTTTCATGTGTGAATTCTCGATTTGCAATTTTGTCCTTCTTATTTTCTTAAATATTTTCTACGAAGCAATCTAGAAAGAAAGGAAAAGAAAGTATAAACATAAAGAAGGTATAAATATTTTCTGGAAAATTTAAGTATCTTTCAATGAAGGAAATTCTTCGATGGATTTCGTGCCACTTCAAATTTAATACCGTTTCTCACACTAACACAATGAACCATGTGCCACGGAGGAACTTGAACAAATTCGCAATCAGTTACACCTGACTTCCTTGTACACCCGCTGTCCTTCTCTAATTTCCATGTCTGTGATAGAATTCCCAAGACCGAAGTACATAAGAACGTCTTTAGGCGAAAATCTGGGTCGAATGGAAATTTTCTCTTGACAAATTCCATTTATTCACAGCTTTATCCTTTCGAATTCAACTTTGATAAAGTTTTAGAAAGGCTGACGCAGACGACCCATTTGCTACGTAGTTCCGGTGTTGATCGTTAATGACTATCAGATCTCTCGACCAACGAGACTAGTCCTCGAAAATAGAGAAGCTTCTGCGGAAAGCCTACCAAATCCTTAATTTTCTGCTTCATCCCTTTCATCTTACCGGCCGTAAATCAGTTTGGGATGACACCGAATATTCCGTTGCTGCTAATACATTTAATCATGAGGAATTGGGGGAAAGGCTTCAGGATTACGGACAAATTGCATCTTGTTGCATTTATATTGGCACTGCTTTTTAAGGGGAAGCTTTTTTAAAGACATATCTAAATATTTGTATAATCCTCCGTTTGTATATTTCATATTATTTCTTATAAACTTATAAAATATTAAAATTTCATATATTTGCCATATAAATTTCATTAACTATAGGTGTACCATTAGCCGCGAGAAGGCATCATGGATCATAATCGACAAATAGTAAACGCTATTCACATACGATATACAGGATACAGATTATCCTGACATTGAATTTATCTATTCTTTGTACATGTACTATTACATGATCGCAGAGATAATTAGGTGAACGTTTGGTAAATAGATAGTCAACGACTTATGAAATGTAAGAAGAATGTGAAATGAAAATAGAAAAAGACAACTAGGTTGTATAAATTGCAGCACCCTGATTCGGTTCCGTCGGAAAGACCAGATCGCCCAGCTTGAACTCGTCTTTTATCTCACATCGGCCGATCTCCTCTTTCAGCTTATCCACAAATTGAGAAACCTTGTTTTTCGTTGTGATGGCCACTATGCAACCACCCCACCTATGTAAAATCAAATTACACGATCGTGTCATTTTATTAATCTCACCATGTATTTTACAATATGTGCGATGAAATTGATGTAAAATGAAATTGCAACGTAAAATTCGTTCTCGATAATCAACGAATTTGTACGTCCAAAATATTGCCAATGACATTGGATGTTCCATAATTTGCGCTTGGGTTGCGTGCCATCGCGTTGTTAAAGTAATTTCTTTGAAACACACTACGTTGGCAAACACACCCATGAATCGATCTTTTTTTATCGAGGTGTATATTCGACACCGTAAGTTTATGTCTTTTCATCAAAAGTTAATGTCATCAAGACCTTATATCCTTTTTTTCTTAAAAGAGAAATTAAAGAAAATATTGAGAAAAGAAGTTTGATGTAGATAAAATGTACGCGATAGAGAATTTACTTTTATTCTGAACAAAAACGTAATAGTCTTTTAAAGTCATTTAAGTGCTCTCCGATATAGAGAAATTCATTAGATTTTCATCGCAAAACGATTAACCCATTCTTCCGAGTCGGTTTCTGGACTCATTTTCTTTTATTTGGTTGCGTTCCAATTTCAATTGGCAAAAGTGTGGTTATCGTGGATGGAACTCGTGGGTTATAATGAAGTTCATAACTGATAGAGTTTTAAGGTGTGCCACGAACTTTTAGTGGTCATCACTCGGTTAAAAAAATCGAACAAGCAGGAACGGAGAATATTAAATAAAAGAACTTCAAAATTGGTACTAAAATTATGAAGTTTCAATGAAAATCCAATATCTATCTATAGATCCACAATCTCCTTAATTTGAAGTCATGAAACATAGTTCTCGACTCCTATCTGATGTTATCCGAGCTCATAAATTCGACATGTAACTTTGAACTGTCTTCTCGGTTTCATTTTCTTTGATCATCCAATTTAACCGCCACGAATAATACATATAAGACATATCGTATCTACCATTCTATATGCTAAAATTTCATTTACAACTGGTACACATGACGCGACTGTTATCCGAGTTCAAAGTTCCTCTTACCCAGCTCCCGTGAGTCTTGCTCCGAATGCATCGCATGCCATAGCTTTGTCGACGAGCGAGTCAACGTTGGGATGGCTGCACTCGTATAGTTTGCGCAGACTGGCGTGGCTGTTGGACATTAGGTTGCCTAGCTGTCGTAGCTTCTCGTCTTCTGTAATGGCACTTTCCTCGCTGATACGCTGGAATTTGACCACTCTGGCTGCCTCTAAAATGCGTACGAAATCATATGGTGGTTCAATCGATTGAAATTTAATAATCGTGCCAATAATGAATACAAGTGGATGATAGGCTGTGCATGTGCATTCGTAATCGAGAGTACACGTTACTAGAGCGTGTTATATTGTGTGCTTCGTGAACAGAAGTTGTTTAGGGAAACATAACGAGACTGGTGTGTCATATGGGCATTGCTTCTATTATTATATTCGCGGTGAACGTATGAAATTCAATCGTTCGAAATAACACGATAAAGAGCAACACCATTATTCATACGAGAATAACGAGCGACGTAACGAGTCTAATTCCAGTGAAAATACACTGGAATTTTCATGGAAATTTTCTACTGGAAGCTAGACGACTTAATTTTTGACTTAATTTTAGTCATTCGATTTAGTACGGTATGATGTTTCGTGATATTTGGTTTTGTTTTTGATTGTGCTTTCTATCTGTTTGTTTGTTGGTATTCAAAAAGAAATTTGCCCCCCGGCTAGCGACAGCTAACTTTGATCGTTGGATGAGCGAAATCTGTGGGCAAAAAATCTGGACAGATACTGCGAAAGGTTTTCCGCGTGGTTTTCGTTGGGTTTCCAGGCCAATAAATTCTATGGCTTGAGCCGAATACGGTTGGTTGCAAATAAATGGCGGTCAAAATCGATAAACTGTCGTTGTGAAAATTTATCGCTTCAGGAAGAAATGCATACGAGTGATACTGTTTCTCCCAGCTGGACTAACAATTTTTTGATCCCTTGGTAAGCATAAGCAGTGTAATCTCACTGTTTGTTGTTTGTTTGTTTTCACTAACTTCGCAAAAACTAAAGGTTGACAAAGTTTTCTAGATTTGAGCGAGATCTAATATTTGACTCTTTCATCATTTATGAGCAATGTTAAATTATCGTTTCTTCGATAAATAAGCGGAATTTGCATGTATGAATTATTCTGCTGAAAATGCGGTTGAAATTAAGCGAGAACTTTCCTAAGAAATATTATGGTATAAATAAGGCGTTGTTTGCCAAGAGAAAATTCTTCTGGAATCTTTTCAAGCTAATAAATATGAGTTTCACGAAGAAGCGGAAAGGAAAAATATTGTATATATTTCCTAACTAGCACGCAACAATTTTATCATAGACTTTGTCACCTTGATACACATGAAGGGCACGCTGCTTCAGTTTAAAAGGTTGCGCATCGCCAAAGGATTGCACCGACGATATTTCTCGGAGCCTCTCGTTTGTCGTGTCGAGGCTCTTGCTGATCTAGAAAAGCAACGTATATGGCTATCAATACTGAACTAAAAAATCGCCGATTTGAAAAATATTTGTCTTAAACATCATAAAAAATTTAATGAATTTTAAAAGAATAAGAAGCAATCGATATGATATCTTATGTCTACTATATTTTTTTTAGCGGCGGTAAAGTTGTTCTAATGACATAGCGTTTAAACATCGATTCGATATTATCATTATCTCTGTTATGTCAATTGCATACCTCGTTCAAAGTATATGGCTCTTCGTGGAGGTCGGTTGTTACAACAGAGACCATTTCATCTTCACTCATACCAAGACTTTCCTGGACATCGATTAATCTTTGTACACGTTCCCAAGGTTTGTTCCGTTTCTTTGCTATCATCTATAAACGTATGTGATAGCTTTACTTAGAAGAAACTCAGATCTCTTAAAATTTTTTAAGTAGAAATATCAGAAACTTTTTCACAAACTGAGAGAGAGAGAGAGAGAGAGAGAGAGAGAGAGATACATAAAGGATTAATATAAAAATATAAAAACAATTCAGACTGTTCTTGTAATTTTGATATTATCCCTGACGAAAAGACAAGTTACGTGTAGCACATCGCTTGAGGTCGCTTAACAATTATAAATCTTGATTGAGATGAAATTTTATTCATTCCTTTGAAACTATGTCCGAACGAATCTTCGAGTGTTTATTCTCATCCGGATAAATATATCAAGCGAATACATTTTCAAATGCCTCTGTATTCCCTCTACAATCATTCATTATTACCACTGTATTAATTACTTTATTTTTAACATCATAAAATTGATTATTTGCTATAGCATTCAATTCATGGTAACTTAATCGGCTTCGTCATTAATTAATAACATGTAAATCTGTCTGTTTCAACAAAACGATAATTAATCATTATTCAAATCCGCAACTGTAGATGGCACGTTACCTGCGCTGCCAATCGACATTCCGCAACTCTTAGATTATAATCCGTTGTGGAGGCTTTGTTGTGACAAGCCTGACTGTGCGCTATTACGAACACTGCGGTTTTCGGTAACGTGACGTCGGTACCACGCAAGGGGTTGAACTCGATTAGCATTGCAGAACCTTCGTGGGTATTAATAGGTATTAGTATAAATATATTCATAGCTATAAATTACACAATAACAATCAAGCTATCAACGATTTCCTCTGGAAATGAAGAAACAATTACCTGCCTTTCCGAGGAACGCGATCGCTTGATCCATTCCGCCACCCTGAGTGCCGATATATCTCTCAGCGCTGGCGCTGATGGTAGCCAACTCGCGTTTTGGCAATTGGTACTGTAATAGAAACGATTTTGTTGTTTGAAAGTCGTTATATTATTTTTAATTCGCACCCATTGCACGAAGAACACGAAAGTAAATATCTCTGAACTTTGAAAATATTTCTTAAACCAGTGCTACTTAATCATTGTCTGTAGGGGTAGATATTAGGTTTTCCAAGAGTAAACAAATCGGTAACGGTGCATGGAGGTATGCATGTACATACGTACGTAGTAACAACCGCCTGTCCTAAAAAGGAGAATTGCGTTTCGCAATAAAACAGTTAACAACAATCGCTAAACGACATTACGGTTTACTAGCCTACAGCCCTACCGCAAGTGTCTATCTCCTACTCTGCTTTAATGTATGTGACATCGTTAGATTGCCGAGATTGCCCTCAGCTCTGCCCGCGGGCATCGGCGGGTGCCCGCGTGAAAGCCTGTTGAACTGCACTGCGGCCTAAATACACCTTGTAATTGCGGAAATGACAGAGAAATCCAGGACTGTTTCGACTAAAAGAGCAAATTTGTCCTGTTCTTGCCGGTTGAAATTTGCGCGGCGGATCGCTAATTAAATTTGCTTTCACCTTTAAGATAAGATCCACGAGTATCCAGGAAAATAAAAAAGAATAATATCATGGAAATATCAAGATAAATAATAATACACAAAATTTCTTGTTTGATTCTACTTTTTTACGAGTTTCTATCGTCTGGGTAATTGACGCTGAAACAGAGAACGAATCGAATCTGTAGTTGTCGGTGGCACTTTCAATTTCCAACCATTCAAAGAGAGAACCTTTTTTAAGTGATGAAAGAACGAAACGAAATTCCTTTCATTCAACGAACTTTTCAACACCGTGAAAATTTTTTTTGCGGACTTTTTTGTAGTCGCTATTATAGTCGTCATACGTATATGGTGAAACACGTACGAGAGAAATCAAAGGAATTTCGTATAAAAACTACTCAATTTTCTAAATCCTCTTTGACGGAAATCAAAGCGTATTCGATTTATTGGCAACACAGAACCCTAGCAATTCATTTTGCTCACATTCGCAATATCCACCGGCGGTATTGGCAATACCGTTCAAATATGGTGGTATGTATTAGGGAATCGATTTCGTAGCGCAGAGTTCTAGTAGTTACATGTAAAACAATCCGCAAATAAGACATGCGCTTGTGGCGACGGAAGCGCGGGTAATGGGCCGGAAGGTATTAGACATTCTTGAGACATTCCTTTCGGAAACACTGCACGCATAATCTTGAAGGTCAGTGAGCGCCTCGTGCTCATGACTTCGTTGAAAGAGACATTAGGGTCCAGAGAACTTTTCTCATCGATCTTGCAAGTCTGGAGACATAGAGGAAGGAATAGCAAGTAGGAAAGAGAAAGACTAAGGGAAAAGAATGATGTTTCTCTTGGCAACGAGGGAGCAGAACAATGAGATTTTACTTATCTCTTGTACAAAGGCGGACCGAAATGTCCTCTTTTTCCACCATGTCTATAAGCAAAACCATTGCAGCGACAACGCGTCGGGATAACTTTGCGTGCATGTATACGTGATTTAATCATAACGAACCGGCTGCATCCGGAACGTGACACTGATACCCCGTGCAGCCTGTTAATCACGTAGCTTTATAAATTGCGATTCTCGGCTTTGAAGCACTCAGGCTCAACGTTCCTTACTTTTTCGCTAAACATCCCTTGCTTTGAAGGCTTTTCCTTTTGTCATATTTATGTTTCATGGGTATTTTTTTCTGTACTATATACATATTTATTATTTGTTTCGTCTTTTCCATACTTTTGATACATTCCAGAATTAAACAATTTTTTTAATATAAATCTTTTCTATAAATCGTTTATCATCTGCATTTTGCATTTTCGGATGTGAAACATCGATTATAATTGTTCCTCTTCTCTACGTGAATTTCATACACGAGCTATCCCTAGAGACGTGTAATTATCGTCTGTTTCATACCAACGTTTGAATTGTTCTAACAAGAATGCAGATTAGATATTTATGTATAACAAACATGGTTTATATTCTCGTTATGTCCACACAATTTCGTGATTGGTAACAAGTGTTTATTAATCCTGAATGCAGACTATAAAACGTTATGTAAATCATCTCCTATATCTATCGTGTTGTTTACTTTTGCATCAGATAAAAATTTTACACGAATATTTCCAACATAAAGCGAAACAGATTGTCTACCTCTATAAATCTTTCATGAAGGATATTTTGGATGCATGATATTGGACGCAACTTAGGTCATCCTAAAAGTGGATTACTTCACTGTGAGAAGTGAGAAATATTTTAAGCATTTCCTAAATTGATATCAACGTCAGGATTAAATTTAGAGGAACAAAATTATTCGAAGAATTATTATTATGGACGACGATGAAAATGTTGATAGCATTGTTCTTTAGTTAAGGTTATTACGTAATTAACCGGAGTCTTGAATTATTTGTACAAATAAATGAGAATTTTAGTAGTGACGTATGCTATAGTTAGTAGAAGAAAACATACAAAACTTTCGAAATATATCCTCCAGTATTAGAATAAAATTGTTATGAAGGCGATAATACGTTTTGTCTATTATTGCGGTAAGTATTATCGGAAAGAGTCGACAGGATAAGCTTGAGATATAACTTTTTCCTACAAATTCCGCCAAAATCTTTTCCAGCCATTTCATTTCGAAACTTACTTAGAATATACTTTTCTTTACAAAGTTTCAATGACGTTCGTTCCAATTTATACAAGTTAAACATACTTTCATTGTTTCTACATTACAAATATATTTTTAACTTTTTAGTGGTTCTCGTTCGAATGAAATAAGAGGATGTAATTTGAAAATATATAGAAATATCACACAAAAATTGGAATAGCTGAAAAGAGCACTCACCTGGCTTATATGCACAGTCACAAGAACAGCGGCAGAAACTAGCGCGCTAGAGCTCGAGAGCCCTGAATTAGGAGGAATGTTACCCCAAACTGCAGCCAAGATTCCCGAAGGTGCGCATTCCTCTGGGATCACTTCAAGAGCTCCTTTCACACCGCAGAGGAAATATTTGTACCAGTCTGGACCACTGCCGGCGTCCTTGATGCAAACACTACGCAGGAAATGTGAATTTATTTCTCTTTTCGCAGTTATCTTATAGCTTCACCCATTTTTAAGGTATTTTCTTCTTTGGATAAATTAGATAAAAAATGCTGCAGTATAAAAAACATGGAAAGTTTTTTTTACAAAATCAATATTAAAAAATTTATATCGGAAACCTTACAAATAACAAATAAAATATATTTAAAACATTGTTGCTTAATAATATTTCGTGCCAGATTTTTTAATGTTAATTTTACCGTAATAATTCTCTACTGCAGGATGAAATACGTTTAGATATTTTCCCGATGCTCTTTACTGCCACTTTTGCGCTGCCAAATTTTACATTTATTTTTTCGCGAGGATTAGTTCCCTTTACAACATTGTTTGCAAATCTCACGGATTTCTGCATATATATTTCCATGACATATTCATAAAGGTTGAAAAAGATAATAAAGGGTAACAAAATCTGCACCATAAAAATGAGAGAATTTCTCAGCTTCGTAGTATTATCCTTTTTTTGTTTACATTACGACAAACTTCATCTTTTTCCTTTGGCTCGGAAAACCGTGGTTATTATATGCGAAAATTGCTTCTCCTGGATGCTCAACGGTGACACAAAGATTAATCGAAGACTACAAGTTGCGGTCGGTTGCTTCTTTTTTCTAAATCTCATTACATACATTCAAATTTCATGTCATTACAGTGAAATATACAGTCGTTGCGTTAACAGAAAAGATATTTTCTCCTACCACGAACCGCAGAAACAATTTTCTCGAATGATTTATGTTCTTTAATTCGCATAGAAGTATGTTTTTATGTCAATACAATTTTGTAAATATTCCTAAGTTTATAATAACTAATATTTTATTTTATAATGACCGTAAAACAAATCGTGCTGTTATGCGACTTAGAAGACCTAAAATTTAAAATATCGGCCCCATCGTTGATGCGTTACAAGGACCTCAATTTGCTCAAACAATTGTATTTTCATGCGTAATGGACTGCAGATAACCGGCAACAATTCCTACATATGTAATACATAACAGCCTTGAACCCTTTCCATCGTTTTATGGAACTCGTCATATTTCACAAATATTTCCCTCTTGATATTTACGGATGCAAACATATATATCGCTCACCACTCTTTAGAAATAAATTGATCGCGCGAATGCTAAGAGATGTTTCTGACAATTTACTTTTTAACCTTGCGTATAAAATGTTTGGTTTCATCTACCACTTTCATCATTGTAAATACAAAAATAAAGATACGACCTCAATATTTTACAAAGTCATGATTTTCGTTCAAGAGAGTGGAATAAAACTGGAAATTTTGTTCGGGTATCGCTTTACGATTCATCCATTTCTGCATTTCTGGTCTTTCACCGTTCGTTCCAATAACACCTTGACGGTCCACCGAATCTATTCTGATCGTACTCCGTTTAATAATTTCGCTGATCGATCAGCGATCGAAGACATGTCCTGCAAGCTTGTCTAACCGTCGCGATTATCCGGAAACTTCTTGGAAGGCAGCGGAGATTTTCAATTGACGGCCGCTAAACACGATGCAGCTAATGAAATTACGTGGCCGGCTTTATCGTCCTACCTTTCATTTCATTGCGGCCTCTTTAATCCAACGTGGCCACGTTCTCTACCTTTCCGGCAAATTAGTTTCACGTCCGACCGAATGCCATTTATTTTTGTCCTCGCGAGAAATATCCCGCGGAAATTTCTTACGATGAAATTCCATTCTGAAGCTGTGTACGGAATTTTGTATTACACCGTGGCAAGTATTCATTCGGTAATTCGTAAAGCAATAGCGGAATAAGAGTGCGTAATTGATATTTCGATTTGTGCTTAGAATAATTTGAAATTTTGTTTCTCTTTGGGGGCGGGGGACTATTTGTTACTCCGATAATGTTTCTAGCTCTTAGTTTATAAAATCGTGATACCAGGCATAGTAATCGATTTGAGTGAACATTTTGTCAGAAGTCGGTGTTTCTTTTATGTATATCCCCACTTAAAGTATTCTTTACGTGTTCGCGTTAAGTAGGAAACTCAGAGGAGAAGGCGATAAATTTGCAACTCGACCCTAAATCGTGTTTCCGGAAGCGGAATATATAGCAAAACACTTCAATTACTTACAGCCTTGAAAGCTTGCGATATAATAAGTTTGTCTTTCGTAGTAGAGAATCGCGATATTTCTTGCTAATGGATCCATGCGTATACAAGTTGCACTTTCAGATTACACGTTACGATATATCAGGTTGTTCACTTGCAGTAAAAATAGAAAATACAGGGAAACTCAAGAAACTTGCAGCACCTATTACAATACTCTACGTAAAATAAGATAGACCTTCAAAACTTGTATGATACGTAAGATTTTCTTAGACTTCCAATTGAAATTTCTTTTGATGGATACATCACGATTTTTACTCACCTAACGTCTTTGAAATTGCACTGGAAATATTTGTATTTCGGGTCTATATTTGTAAGACGAATGTCATTGCCCTTCGAGAGTGCTACAGCAACGAGTATATCTTGTTCAATGGCCATCGGACAAACAGCATATCCGCAGTAATCGATGTGTTCGCCAATTAAATTAACTCTACGACAGATGATCAAAATAACCGCAATTACTTGGAGAAATGGAAGTTCGATGTCTCTGCAATTATCTATTGAAACGACAGTGAAAATAACTTTGCTTCGCCGTTAATAAATTGCTTACAACGTATATATTACAATTTGCAGATAATTTGATCTTAATTAACATATAAACCATTGATTTTAAAATTACAAAATTTACCTTCCCGGAACTCTGACGAAAAACGAAGGTTTCACATTGTACGTCGACTGAAAGTGATCAGTCAAAATATTCAGTCTCTTCGATAGTTGCTCATCTGGTTGCAAAATGGGAACTCGTTCTTCCGATTCCACGCTGCATTCCCTATTCGTGTTGTGCGACATGCCTGGAACAAATTCACAGAATGATTTCACAATATGAACTATATGGAACGACGCACACGTGTTTGTTAAAAAGTGCTTCGTTTCCGGTGAAGTTTCATTGCTTTGTTGTCGAGAGACGCTGAAGGAAAACTGGGAATAGAAGTTTTATGGTCGCAGCAAAAAAGTCGATTTGCCGACTACTCGATCGAGCATCGGTCGTATAAACAAATCCGAAATTTTATGTGAAAATTTCTACCGAAACGGATTGCATCGTGAACATTATCATCACGGATGAAAATGGTGAATGAGGTCACTCCGCCATTAATGTAATTACGCTGTCGCAGAAGATGGCGAGCTCGTTGCGCTGGTCTATCTGTCCTAAGCAGTGAGAACATGACACCAAAAGTCACCATAATCCGTTGGCGAAGGTTTATTTTATCGAGGTTAAATTACGTAAACATTTGGAAAATTGAACGTGATCTATCAGTTCCAAATATAAAGTGGATATTTGGATCCTTCATACATATTTATAATCTTCCGTATATTATGTCGAAATATCGAAGAAACATGTAAATTTGTTAAAAATAATGTTCATAATTTGTTTCTATTGGCAATTACAAGCTATGGAGGAGAACAATTTATTTATAATTTAATCATCCACGTACTCGACTAGCAATAATTACGTTCCCAACTTACTAGAGTAAAGTAATCGTTACTGCAGAAGCATTTTAGAAGCATAAACGTATGCAAATATCTCCGTGTCTCTTCTTTACCGAACAGAAATTACAAAATGCTTTCAATTTTTGAACCACTCTGTTCTGTCAATCGATTTAATGAATCGACTTTAAAATTTATATAGCTTATTTTTAATATCCACTTTCCGTATGAGTTGTCCGATTAGATAACATCGAAACTTACTATACGATGTTTCTACGTCACTGAATGACTAACTGCTAATGTTTACAGCTTCTGTACAAAACATTTGTTGGAATATTTTTGTGATTCTATTTCGATACATCATTGTAATTCATGTTTCATAATTTCTACAAACATTATCCGATTTACTTCAAGTTTTATACATATCCATGAGAAAATTGAGAAAATTAAATTACCTATATTATCGTGTCCTGCATAGCAAGCTTCAATGTTTTCCTAATTGCATATGGCGTGGCACCAGAGATCGAAGGAAGTTTAAAAGATCGAGTCACGAGAGTTCGATATATTTAACCTGTTCGAGCATCAAGGGATCTGATCCACGCAAGCACAGTACTACGTCAAAAGTTAAATGATAAATTTAAAGCGAGCGATCGACAGGATTCGGCTTGCTTCGTGTGTTTTCGTGTAACGTAAGATTAGCGTTATTGCATGTGTGACGTTATCCAGTTATCTACGTTTCAAATTTATGAATAGTACAGTGAAAGATTGTATGTACGATATTTTACGAAGCAACTGATATAATGTGTGACGATCTAGCGATAAATTAATTAATTGATACTTCAACGCGTAATGTAAGTAGTGTAATTCTTTTTGTGAGATTTACAGAAATCTGCCTTACATTTTAATATACGCCATCACCACTACTTTTTTGAAGTACCTTGGTGAAACAGAGTTTCCGCGCTACATATTTAACATAACCAACTTCGTTGGTATATCAATATTTATTCACAGCAGTAAAAAATTCCTGATTTAAGCCATCTTTTGTATTTAATCCGCAGCCAATATGCAAGAGATTTATTATAAATTCTTAGTAAATGTTGTTATTAATTAATATGATGCTACTAAAATTTCTGTGATATTTATGTTCGACGACAAAGTTGTTGAATATGAATCTATAATTGATCTTCATTATCGGTTTAACTTTGATTAACCGTAGGACGTTGATAGTAGTTTTCGTTTATTCTGCGAAAGGCACCACTATCCAGTATCTAGCGCATTGATCGAAACACATAGTATTATAAAATAGTACTATGTAGATGTAATATGTAACGTTGGCAAAATAATTATTATATGCTGATTTAAAAATCACCCGATGTATTTTGTTCAATGTTTGCATTAAGAAAAAGTTTATGAGCATATGTATGTTTCTGTAGATATCATATATATGCTTCTACGTGTTTGTAAATGGTATAGTGCCGGTCGCTGCTGCATCAGCTTTTCGTAGAATGATGTAAGCAGAATGGTACAACATGTTCTTATAACAGAGTTCCAAATGAAAATACCGATATGTATGGCAATAATAAGACACACGTACCTGTTATTATACCCACTGTTTTAGTTTCCAAAACGGCAATTTGTCATGTATCGTAGTGGCTTAACCATTGGTTGATTAAGGTACAAAGTGTTGCCGTAAGTGTCGCCACTAGCATGTGACCACAGGCACTACCATGATCATGTGACCGCAAATAACTGTACGTGGTGTATGGTGTCATGGCGGGTAATTCAAATCTATTTTTAAATCGAATATTGTAATACTATGGTATACTATTAGTACTATTAGATCTTCGAAACAAAAGCTGCTCATCAATACAATTGTTAGAGTTATAGATTAATAATAATTCACTGGTTTATATAACAGTAAAAGTTAACGGTATAATAAATACGTACAAGTACATTTTTGTAAGATGAAAATAAATATGGATGAATCGTAACATAGAATTAAGGCTCTAAATTTTTCTGTTACATGATTCTTTTATCAGTTTTACATCACTTTTGACGTTACCGACTTGGCATAGAATAACATCACAACGCCACTAACGGATGGAATTAAAACTAGATGAGTAGAAAGTTACTACATGGTAATGAGTATGAGATATAAGATCGTAACAAGTATCAACCGAGTTAAAATCGATAAACTTATCGGTATGGTGGGAATAGAATATGTAGTAAGAATGATCTGGTACAATAGGAATGGTCTTTACCATACCTCCACTTAGATATTTCTTCCATCTTTTTATAGATGTCCGGTTTTATTTTTCAAATTCAGTATCACGTATCATTCGTCACATCGTACTTACAAAACAAAAAATATTGTTTCCTTTATCGCATCTGTTTACAGATATCTCCTAGTATCTTATGATATCACACTAAATAATTATTTTTCTGTTACAAATTTTTGATTAAATTCTACGGTAATTATAACACGGGAAAATTTAACCTTCTCATACTGCAGTTTCATCCTATAAAATTTTCCTCGCTATGTACTCTTCTTTCTCGAGGATACTTACACCATCGTCTTTCAATCTCGTGAGTTTTTCCTAACGTTTATCTCGCGCACACACACTTAGAAAAAGGTACAGGAACAAACGTCAGTTTAATTCGTATTACTTTCCTCATAAATCTGTCGGGATTCGCGAGCATAGAAGGGGAAGGGGAGCAGAGAGTCCACAGGGGTAAACGATATAGTGTCGCATATACCGCGAAAGGTCTAGCTATATACGTCTATGTACACAGTTAGCTTCGTTCCACCGGTGGTAAGGGGGTTGAAGATAGAAGCAGAAAACGGGAGAGGTCTCTTTTCTTTCTCCAGTCTGTTTCATTCTCTGCCCCTTTTCCTCGGTTCTCCTTGAGCCGTGGCTGTACCGATTCCAGGCAGTTTTTGCTGAAACATCGCGCCGTTGATCCGGCATTTTCCAGGCCGCTTGGTTTATCGCTCGGCCTGATCCCTCTGTTCGTACCGCGGTGTTACAAGCCCCTGCAATCGATGTTTTCATCCCATCTTCCTTACTCGACTTCGTCTCCCTGTGTCCTACCCTCTTACTTATCCACCTTCTTCCAACCGCCCCCCTCCCAGCCGGCGCCCGTTTTCCAGCAGCGATTCCACAGTTTCTCCTCTCTCCGTATTTCTCTTTATCTTTCCCTTTGCTCCCACCGCTCCGTCGGCCCTTCCAAGATAACCGCCGCCATTTGTCTCTCGGTGGCGGCCTGTACCGAAGCTACACGCGGCGATGTAAAGCTACCTACGATCTTCTGACCGTACACCAGAGACCTGGATCCGTTGCTGGTTCTGGAAAAGGGGTCGATTTTTCGTCGCAATCGTGACTCCATCCCGGATAAAAATAACGAGTTTGGGATATCTATGTCGCGTTAGGAGAATTTCATTGAGGAGAATTGGGTTGGTATGTTGGTCGATCAGATGAATTTATGTCTCTCTGGTGTGAGATTTTCGTTTTCGTTAGATTTTCGTTATTCGTACGAAACCGGCGATTACGTCGTGAATAGTAAACGTTACTACTCTCTAAGGAGATTCAAGTTTCTATATCGTCGTCTCTACTTTTCTCCTCTCTTCTATTTCTTCCTAAATTACCTGTGCGTGGATATATCATTCAATGTTTTGCTGTTACGCAACATTGATAAACTTTCTAGCTTATAATAACGTCCCTATGTTACCTTCTTCTATATCGATCAAGAGTGGCGTCCGTGTTTTTGATTTCAATTTTATCGCATTATATATTGGGTCGGTAACTAAGTGATTGGGGATTTTGTCATTAGATGGCATTGACAAAATCCGCAATCACTTAGTTGCCAACCCAATGCATACGCGCGTATGCCGTGCGTTCATTGATTTACTTATACGTATGTTTGTATGACTATACGAAGTGTACCACTTTGAGGCTTGAAAGAGGCTTAAAGCTGAAACTGCGAGATAAGTTCTACGATCTTCGCTCGCACGGAAAGTTGCTGTTTTATCATACTAATACGTGTAACGACTACACTCGATCAAAGCAACCGTTTCGATCGTTTACATGCTGGTCCTAAGAACCGAATCTATAAAGGAAAGTAAAATATTTCTGTCATAGAAACACAACGAGACACGGTAAAAAAGGGTGCTGCCTAAGCTCTAAGGAGGGTGCCGAAAAACAAGCGTCGACTTTGTACATCTATTTTCAATCACGTTCAGAGACGATAAAAGACTTTGGTGCGCGCAATCGTGTACTATCTTTCGGGCACAGGATTTTGTTTCCTGTGCCGCGCGCGGGTTCACCGCTGCGCGAATAAACACGCCGGGGACACGCGATCTGATATTCAATATCCTCGGCTTTCCCCTCGGGAGAGTTTGCCGGGATCTCGAACTAGCATACGTCGTATCCAGTTTCCGCGTGTCTCCAGCCCGTCGGATATAATAGGTACATTTTTCGATCTCTCAATATCGTCTGCTTGAGAAATCCATGGCCGCGATTCAATCTATCCGATTGTTAGAAGAGAAGTTCCACTTCGCGTGTAGGTCTTATTCAACCTTGTACCTTTCGTTCTTCGCGAATGACAGCAATTTCAAATTACGAACGTAAATAGTCCAACTACGTCGATTCGAACGCCGAACGAAAGATTTTAACATTTTCTAACCGAAGCTTGGAATTGCGAATCGCGGAGATTTTTTACGCTCGAAAAACACATACGTATTTCCCGTTCTAACAAAGTTCTGAAAAGATCCGATCCCTGGCTGCCGTCCGAAAAAAAGGTTCACGTCAATGTTCGGATGACTTTCTTTCAAACGAGGTGTCCATCATCGTTGTTCTCCGCGACGTATGCCGGCAATTCCTTCGGGAACAACGGGTGCAGATAGAAAGTGGTCGATCCGGTGGATCCCAGTTGTCCATTAACTCGCCGCCCTTTAATGCATCGTCCAGACTGGCGGTAAGCTCCACGGTGTTTTGACACTCGTCGACGCGTGACGCTGCCCGTTGTACGTTGCCTGATCCATTTTGCAGCGCGATTTATTTGCGTCACCCCTCTTCTACCTCCCTTCCTCCCTCCCTCCCCCCCCTCATCCCCTCTATATGTTCACTCTGGCGTAGAATCGTGGTGCGATAGAGAAACGTGCTCGTATTTCATCGAAGATACTGGAAAAGAACAGCAGAGGAGGAAAGACGATTCCGGAAACGGACGAAGTGCTGCCATCCCGCAAGATGTGTGGCTAGAACCGGAAACGCGCGTCCAGAGGGTATAAATTGAATCGGGGCTGCGCATCCGACGCGTAAATGCGACTTCGCACCCGCCCTTTAAATTCCCGATGCTGCACGCTCCTTTCCGTCGTTCAATGCAGCGACTTGGACAACCATTACGGACCGGAAAATGCCAATAATTTCGACCGACAATCGACAATCATCGAGTTCCCTCCCCTTCGGTCACTCTGTTCTTTCTGCTCTCTAAATCAAATAATTTCGATCGTCAAGGTCAGAGTTTGATCTTTGCGAACAAGCAGTTATCAATAATAATTACGTAGAGCATTTTGACTTAATTTGCATCGAGGGATTCGTGTCTCGTTCCATCGGTTCAAACGTGTCTTTCATTAAGATCTGAACATTCTCGACCAAATATCTTTTAACCGGAATAACGTTCAATCCTGAGTTTCGCACCTCTTAGATTTCCCACCGGGATAACCAATATCGAATACAAACCAGGAACACGGCTATTGAAATTTCCTTAGCAAGTCCCTAATACAAACATCGGAGGACAATACGGAAAAGCACGAAGAGCAAGGATCGTTCGGACGTTTATCGGACACGGTGGTCCACGGGATCAGGCCTCAAATATTCTCGTCCGGGTTGCGGTAACCTGTGGCTAGCTCTCGGCTTAGATACACGGAGCTTAGATCCGCCTTGGCTTTGGTTCGGGACCCTCGCGAAGGCGATACGTCAACGTCATAATGGGGGTCATAAATCCGGCTCGCACGCGCCCAAACCTTGCACACGGAGACCGCACGCGGACCACGGCCGCAACCGTCCATAATCCGTCCGCGTGTCCCCGCTGCCTCTGTATGCGCCTCCAACTTAGTTTGCACGCTGACTTTGTTAGATACCGTTGTGTTCATCCATCACCGACGTCACCGATTGCCCATGGATATTCACGAAACCTGACGCGTAACGTGGGAATGTTTCGAATCCTACGTATATCTGTGTAGTTTCCACGTTTATGCTTGCTTATGACTATCCTGTTTTCGGTTGGCAACATTAATTATCTGCTAAAATGTACGTGTAGCTTTTTCGTGCATCTTCACTTCGCAGAATTTAAACTAAGATTCGATAGAAATATGGAAAATACTAGTTGATTGGATCGATTTAAAATTAAACGATTAAATAGTAACCATCGGAAGAAATTGAGAATTAATTTAAACTTTAATAGAGATCGTCGTCACCTTCGCGTTATCGTAAACGTCGAGATAGTATACGAAAAAAATTAGGAAAGTACAATGTATGGTATATCCCCTGTCTTTTCACCCTATTTTTTCTTCGTAAAAGGCTATAGATCTTGATCTCGATCGCGATACATTTTACGTGACATTAACGGATCCTATCCTTTACGATTCAAATCACTTAATAACTAACTTAGTCCCTTAATTATTAAATCCGCGACCCTTTACGACCCCTTATCGTTTCCTCTAGTCGCTCGATACAAAAAAGAAAAACCGCTCTGCACGCCTCGATCTTGTCAAAGGGAAAATTTCTTTGAAAGTGCTCGTAACATCGCGTCGAATAATCTCGAGTTCGAGCACGCACGAGCGCCGTATATTTCGCGGTCGTATCGCGATTCATTACACCGTGTTTAGATAATTAATAAAGCGCGGTCTACGTAAATAACGTGGCGGGTATCGCGGAGATCGGTCGAGTCGGCAAAAGTAATTTCGTCTGGTGCGGCACGGCGTGGCGCGGCGTTTCCTTCGCCGTTTTATCGTCCGGCGTGGCGGCGGGGTTGTGAGCGTGTTTCGTGTTTCATTCGCAATCAGCAACGGTAGCCAGCGGGCCGAACGGTGTGTCGTTGATGGCGGAGCGTAAGCGGTGGCAGTAACCTGAAAGTTATCGCGCGGCCAACAGGGTCGTAACGAGCACACCGTGTAGAATGCAGCTTACCGGTCGAAGGGACGACATTCTGCCGCGCTGTTATGGCCACTAAGGCTTGTTTACACTGACGTTGTCCATCGTGATAATACCGACGCTGCGATCGCGCCCAGATACTCACCCTGCCTCCAACTCGCCGCGATTTCCTTCCGTTTCTTCCTTTTTCCTAGTTCCGCTTTCATTTCCTGATAATCGTCGACTAACAGGTATAAATTACTCCATTAAGCACCGGTTTTCAGAAAGAGCTAATCTAAAATGCTCGCAATTTTTAGAGACGTTTATTGATTACGCAAGTTGGCTGTAAGAAAAGAATTTCTGTACATTAAATATCAAAGATCATACGTTAAAGTTAAACATTACAATTTTTAGATGGTGGCAACGGGCATATATCGAGGTAGTACAAACATCAATTTCTCCTTCAGGAAATTTGTTCTTTTAAACGATCGTAAGTAAATTTGTTCCATTACTTCCATGGTTCTGTCGGTTTTTCCTCGTTGATTTCAGCTCTTTTATCCTGGGAAACGATATATCTATTTAATATCGTTTAGAATCTCTCGTATAATTTCTAACTACCAACAAGAGGAATTTTGTTCACATTATTTAACAACGTTTTCGTCGAAGTAATTATGGTAGGAAATAAAGATATCGAAGAATGGAGAAGCGTATTTTAAAACGCTGTGCAACCACTGATACGTCAGCTTGGAACGATCAGGGATGCCGTACGCGTCGCTCGTAATCGTGTGAATATTATTTTTGTCCCGAGAGTTTTAAACCTTTTTAGTATGCAAACAGACGGTTCTCGAGGCAATATAACAGTGACGTTGAGGGTTGAAAGTCGCGGAGAATGTAGATGCCGACCGACCGCGTACACAGTTACACCGGGCGTCGCTTTTTACACGCGACCGTTTAAATAAAATCGTATTAGTTACGACGCTCACAATTTTCACCTGTTCACACGATCATTTTTCCTGTCGTTTTTTTTTTACTTCCCTTATACAAATCGTTTAATTATTCACGTTAGAAACGGAAGATTTGTTGGTTTTATCGGTCTTCGATCATTGTCACTTAACCGAACGAAGAGAAGCCTTTTCTAGTACGAAGAAAATTAAACGTAACTTCTGTAGCTTTATTGAATCTGTCGAGTTCGTATGAGATGTTATTTAATGCATCGATGTTCGATATTCCAATAACGGAATAAACTCACGATTGTTACTATTTTCCTCTAGTTTATAATTTAAACATAGTCAGGTAGGTATAGCCTTAATTTCATTATAGCGAAATTGAATCTAATGAATACGATCGTGCATTTATACCATTATAAACCGTTTTTAGTGTGGTATAAAAATCACAAGCCGTTGCACGTTATATTTATTCTTTTAAAAAAGTGAATAACCACCTTCGAAAGATTAGCATGGCTGGTTCGTCGCAACGTATACCTATTTCTCAAATTAAAAAGTGCATAAAGTTAAACAAGTGGAATTAAATGTCCCATTGTTACTCGAGAGTAGATAAGAAGCAGAACAATTATTTGCAGTGATTAAAAGTAACAGAACTAATACAGGATGGTCGAATAATATGGAAATGGAATATCGGAACAAAATTCGGATAGAGTAAAACTCCAGTTATTGTAACATCCAAGGGATAAAATTAAAAAAGCATGTCAATTTTCTTCATTTTATAGTCGACCAATTTGACATCCATTTCAGTCACTCGCAAAAGAGATACAGATATGCAATATATCGAAGAAGCTGGAAAAATTGCGATTCCGCAGATTTGTCATTTCGTTACCATTAGCACCGTGTCGGCGACGTGGAGCGTCGCAGCGTCGGCGCTGACAGATGCATGGAATTTTTCTGAAGTCCTTCCGCGTCTCCAGGATGCGAGTAACGGACGTCATGATTTCCCAGGGGTCGCGGGCTTCCCGTACATTTTCATACGAATGCGTGGCGGTTCGCCCATCCCGCTGTCGAGAACGGTGTAACTAGGCGACTGACCGCGGAATTTAAATGCCATTATGAATATTTTTCGCCAGGGCTGACTGGTGTCTTGCGAACGAGAACGGAAGATACGCCAGTCGCTCTCGATTTTCATACGAATTCGCGCCTTTATGCGCCGGAACATCGTTCGCGTGGTCGTGAAATATGCATTCGATGCAAAGGGGACGTGTAACCGGCTGGTTTTTTCAACAAATATACACGGGTTCGTGGAAAATACAGTTTTTCGTTTTGTTACAATTTAAAAGAATTCTATTTGATCGCCGAATTAAAATTGTTCGAGAGTCGTAACGTTCATGAAAAATGAAAAAGATTCCTCTGTAACGATTTCCGAATAATCCAATTACTTCAATTACTCCGAAATCGAAGCGAATAAATAGTCGATCGCGGTGGTCGAAATCAATCAGAAGACACGGCGAGTAAGGGGGATAGCGAATAGGGTGATGCGAAGGACGTGAGAGGAGCGTGCAGGGGAGTGTCGTCTCCTCAAAGACGACGACAACGTCGACGACGAGGACGACACTTGCTGGTCGCCAAGAGCAACGTAGCAACAACCCCGTTTAGTACTCTCGGCGTGTCTGCGCCGTAGAGAGTACAGAAACGCCGAGATGGTAACGACGACGACGACGACGACGACGACGATGTTAGTAGTAGTGGTAGTGGGACAAGGAAACATCGACGACGACGATGGTGATGGTGGTGGTGGTGGTGGTCGCGATGGTGGTGGACGAGATCCAAGCGTGAGGCGCGCGAGAGAGGGTGGAAGAAGGGTGGCTAAAAGGTGAAGAGTGGGGTGGCAGGATGCGGGACGGCTGGTTACGGTGGTGTTGCGGGGTGTCGAGGGGGTGGTCGAAACGGAGGGGCGCAGGAGGCAGACTCGAAGGACGGGAGGGAGGGCAAGGAGGTGGAGGAGGGTTGTCTGGGTGGTTGGTTGGTGATGCATTGCGCGAACTCCCCGCGGCGAGGTCACGTGACTCGTACCCCCGGCCTATCATTGATCGCTCCCCGGAGAAACGTCGGACACACTGTGCCCACCAAGCATTGTACCTTGCACCTTACCAGCTTTCCTACCGGCACATCTTCGGCGGCGGGGATGCGGCGGAGGGATTCCAGCCGTTCCATCAGGAGCTCCCTCCGGCTATCTAGCTGCTCTCCGTGATCTTACGCTTTGTCCTTCCTTCGTTCCCCGTGGCCTCGGTAATGCTGCTCCTTTTTCGTCGAGTCCGTTACGGACACTGGCCAACCTATCGCTGCAAAAAGGGGATGATTCGCCTTTTCTATGGAGTGCTCGTTCGACAACCTTCTAGAGGAGTTGGTGGAAAGAGGAAACTTTAAGTCGGGTGGTTTGTTGAATGGGGATACAGGCAAATTCCGAGATATTTTGCCAAAAAAAATTGATATTGCGCTTTTGTTTGTTGTAGATCAGCAGGCATGTATTTGACGTACGTTAAGATACAAATTTAATATAATCTGCTGTTCGCTCCACTATGCCTGCAACTGTTTTACAACCTCCTTGTTAGAAGATCAAGTCATAATGCGTCATGATGAATTACGAGCCGTATTATAACCGGAAGATTTAGATATACGGGCATTGCAGAGTGTCACCGACGCATTACCCACTAATATCTACGTACCCTTACTTAATCGAAGATTTTCAAATTTCTTTTCGCGATAAAATATCTTAGGACCATTGACACCGCGATCTGATATTTTTAAAAACTTTTCAAAAAACCTAAAGAATCTTCAGATCGAAGTCTCGAGACAACGAGAAAGGAATTACTCGGCCGATAGTTCGCGGTACAATTACCAAGATCTCTCGTAACGAAACAGGTGCTACAAGCGGCAAGAAATGCACCATATTAATTCCTCCGGTAGAGCAGCCTGTCTTTACACTGGAGTCCCGTGTTCGATCGTGTTCAGCGGCAGGAAAAAGTGGTACACGTGCGAACGGTTGGCAAAACCGTCGATCCGTCAGTTCGTACGCGCGTTCCTTTTAATTGAACCGCGGATTCGAGGAAACGCGAGACGCCGGCACGTCACGGCATTACTCGTGTAACCCTTTTCAAGGAAGACGATGGAGCCAGTTGCGACTAGGATGGGAATTTCTCGATGTTGGTAGCTCGACAAGAAGACTCGTTGCTGGAAGGAGTAATCTCGTGTCTCTTCTTGCCGGCGACTAGCATCTCGCTTTCATATTTTCACCGTTGGGAACGTTGCCCGCGATCGTTTCCGGCACTTTCTTACTTGAATGCGATAAAAACGTAAAAGACGCGCAATAAAAATTATATGAAATCCCGCAAGAAAATTGCAACGTTCGCATCGAATTGCTTCGTGTCACGACACACGTCGTTTCCTTCTAATTAGTAACTCTGTCGAAATACTTCTGAAAAAAGGATAAGGTGATTTAGAAGAGATGCAATTAAAAACAGGTACAATCGAAGGTAATCCGGTAGGCTGTTTGCTATTAAAACGTAATAACACGAGTACAAGGGATAATATTCTCGTAACACTCTCGTGTAACAATCTCGAGGCTTTGATCGTCGTGCGAGTAGTTGAAAGTAGTCGACGCGACTCAATCTTCCAGACTAATTAGTAAACGATATTTAACGGGCCGTAATAACGATCTCGCGTGTCTAGTGGCCGACGTGTACCGCGTTTTCGCGTTTGTTCAACGTGTAATTATGAAAATTGCGTTTGCTTTACGGCTGCCGGTGGTCGTTACACGTGTGAACGCCGCGGTCAGATTCCAGCCGTGATTGCGCGCGCTTTATCGACGTAAACGCTACGATAACGGTGCTGGCCGTTGTTAAATAACGTGGCGGCTCGTCCGTTTCTCAAACACGAAGAAAAAGAAGCGAAGCGGCTGGAGAAAGCATGGAGAATAAGCGGCTGTGTGAGAACAAGGAGGAAGAAGAAGGAGGAGGACGAACAATATGCTCGACTGCTGGCAATTTTTTCGCAACATACGCCTTTACTCTCGCGTTTCCGCGTTCGATTCATCGTCTTGGCTAAGGAAAACGTTTTATATGCGAGGGCAGCTAATTCACAGACTCGAGTTCGACCGTAGAAAACGTAGTCACGTGATCCTCTTCGAGTTACGGCCGAGCGAGATAATTAAATCTGTCAGATAATTAATAGTTTCTTCTCGTCCCGCCTGGCTGAAATACACCTTCGAGTTATACGCGAAGCGAGAAATGAAAATTTATAAGAGTGTTATTTCATCGAGATTCCCGATGATGTTCCGCTGCTACGGCCAGCGAAATACTTTCTGAAAAGGTGTACAGTTCGTTGCCCAGACATCGTCCGATTCTCAACGTATCAATTAGAGATTGAAGAAATTGCACGGATTGCGTTCCAGTGGGAAATTATTGCTACCGTCTCGGCTGGGAACGCGATTACAAAGTTTATAGTTGATGAAACGATATCAAGCAAAGCGTATCACTCATTTTATTTCCATATATAACTAGAGAAATATCATGACCGAAGTATTTTCCCTTGGAAATGCTTCTTTGTCCTACATAGAAATTTATATTCTCCCGTAAAAAATTAAGAACATAAATGTTGTAACAATCAAGCAAAACTGCAAAGATCGAGTAATTCCTGGAAATTACTAAAACAAAATTACAAGAACGTTATCTGATAAAAAAAAAAGGGAGAAAATGGAGGAAAAACCGAGGTGTTCTCGATGGTTCTGCGATGTCGGTCGACGAGAATCGGAATTTCCTGCGGTTCCTTTGTGATGCAAAGGCAAGGGAGAGAAAGAGGCGGTGAGGAAAATCCTCGGCGACGAGGCGAGCAAGGCGTCGTCGTGGTGTCCTTTGAAATTAAGTAGTTACGCCGCCCTCAAAGGGTGGTTCTGCTCGGACCCGTCGCTCGCAGCTTGCTTCTTTCCCGCGAAAACTCTTTAAATCGTGCCGGCTTCACCGCCTCCGGCGGCAGTTTATTAAAAGGGTGAAATTCGTAGGACGGACACCCCAGAGGCGGACCTTGCTTTTAATATATTTTGATTGATAGGATTAGCAGCCACTTAACGCGGCACCCTTGGAAACTCGTGTCCGAAGACGAAAAGAAAGAAATCAGATTGGAAGTTTTGGGAGGGCTGTTTGATATAGGCTGTCTAATTAAATTATTAATTCCTTGTCGATGAAATTGCATACTGTGACTCGAAAAAATTTAATTTTCTTTTATAATTGAACAGCACTCGCATTGCATAAAAATAGCTTTACAGGTGAATTCTACGCCTACTGAAAGACTATAACGATTTAAAAAAATTGATTAGAGTTTTATTATCGTGTTCTAGTACATTCCCATCTCGTCCTAGAATCTTCCGAATGCCACAGACTGATTCAATTAATCCGATCTCCCTACGAAGCGTCATCCGCATCGAGTTTCTCCAGATACCGCCTTTCCGTGTGTACATATATACACGTCGCATTTATATACGTTTTTCAGGGATGCAAATGAATTCCGCCTTGCCTTTCGTAATTCCATAAATTCGTTGTTCGTCTGAACTGGCTGACAGACGGAAAGACGGGTAAAGTGGGGCGGTAGAGGAGAAAGGGGTGGAGGAGGGTAGAAACGGGGGTGGCGGAAGAGCGAACCGTCTGGTGGCGACGCGACGAGTGAGACGAAGAGATGGAAGAACTCGCGAGGGGAACGGTGGGGATGCAAGAATAATTGAAGACGAGTTTCCTTCGGTTCGCGAGGTGGCGTCAGGGGTGGGTTGTTGATGGAGGCAGCACCAGATGTTATCTTCCTCCTTGGGGTGACGCCATCAACTTTTAGACAATGCGAGGACTTTTCGGCGAAATATCAAACTTCGGTCTCGTCTTGTCGTTGCCAACCCCCCATCCAACCCTCTTTCACCGCCTCCCCAGCTCGCCACCTTCCATCGTATTCGACACAGCGCGGCGAATTCGCCACGGCGAGCGATTGTTATTAAAATGTAAATTTTCACGGAAAATTTGCTCCCATCCGCGAAATGGGACACGATATTAGTATCGACGTTGAAGATATCCTGTTTCTATTAGAATTGACTTCTGCTGTCTTGTTTTTTCGCCTCTTTCATCTTTTAAGCTAACGATCGCGATTTTTTACATTGAACTTCTTAATCGAAGTTTACTCTTTACATCGTATCTTCGATGAGTCTGATCGCCGCGCCGCGCCGACCTGACATCGACGCGAGCGTAACAAGCTCTCTTAGTGGTCGTTCAGGCGCGAGTTAAAAGAGCCATCCGATTCATCGTGCCAAGAGGGAGAGATTGGAGGCGCAGAGATAGGAGCGGCGACCCTCTTTTTCTCCTCGAAGTGAAGGTAGTACGGGCCGGCGATTATGGCCGTTCGAGTCGTGGAAAGGAATCGAATGATTTGATCTCGGCGCGATAAAAGGCCGAAGGTAAGCCTGCACGAGAACTGGAAGAGGAAAGAACGAAGCGAACTAGGGGAAGGCCGGTGAAACACGACCACCTTCGAGAGGAAGTTGGATCCAGGTAGTTCTCGACTGTTGGGAAAAGGAGACGCGGACATTTCCGATGCAGAGGCAAAACAGTTGGAATCATGGTGGAAAGAAAGAGCACGAGAAAGGGGTGGATTTCGCGTAGAGGGGTCAGGAGGTCTGGTACCTTTATCGACGCCATTCTTACTCGTAAATTGAATCAAAAGGAGCGAAATGAGCAACCGGCCCCCAAAGGAAGGAGGAGGGGGTGGTGAAGAAGTTGACTGGGAGACAGAGCAACGAGCAACGACGATGGCTACCACGGCGGGGGTATTTTAGCCGGAGTTAAAATGGCCCTTTAATCAATGTCCCTTCTTAACTACAAGCCATGAGATAAACGACCGGAAATGACGGCCCGATAAGAAAATTGCTTACCCGACGTCTCCCGAGAATTGCCTCGATTTTCCAGCATCCAACGACGCGTACGTTCGCCCTGACTTCGTAAATCGTTATCAAAATGGATGTCCCCCTCCCCTCAGTGTCCTGTCGCCACTTCGTTTCACGATTTCCAGTTCCCCAGAATTCACGCCCGTCTCGTGTGCCGTTCGTCGCACGCAAACGAGATTTCCTGAAGAGCACGATAGTCTTATCGCGTAACCATCGTTAAATCTCGACTGGCCGATTTTCGACGAACAGGAAGAAATCGTCGCTTGTTTTTCCATCTCTCGTGCCTTCCACCCTCCGTTCTCCAAGGGAAAGCACGAACCGCGAATATATCCCGTGACACGTAAAAGCGTGCTCCTTGGGTCGGGAATAGCTTGTTAACCGTGCAGCAGGTTACACCCTCGTTTAACCGCGGCGACTTATTGCAGATATCAAT
Source organism: Bombus terrestris (assembly GCF_910591885.1). NCBI lineage: Eukaryota > Metazoa > Arthropoda > Insecta > Hymenoptera > Apidae > Bombus > Bombus terrestris. The sequence continues at coordinate 16,475,061 of NC_063275.1, forward strand.
CTCAGGTATGCGAACGGTCCTCGCATTTGCATGCACGCTGGTCCGCTTCAGTTGCCGCGACAGGTGCAGCCACCTCTAAGATAACTCGGCATTTTTGCGCCAATTATTGGCATTTCGCAAAGTTTCGCCGGGTTGGATAAAGCGGTGGCCTTAACGAGCATCGTGGCATAATGCGTTCTCTTTGTTCGAGCGCGTCCTCCACTTTTGCGGGCGCAGCTGCCGCGCTAAAGGTTCTCCGGAAGACACGTAGCGAACGTCGAATTCGACACGGTGGGCGATAATTCACGGGTGAAGGGTCAACTCCTGTACTCATTTAACTTATTTCATGGCGAAACCACTTTATAACGCACGAACGGCCTTCTCTCGTAAATCAAACGTAGACAATGCGTGTTCCTATATCTCGAACACGTTGTTCCCTCTACTTGGACTATCGTCCAAGTAAACCATCGACCTCGAAATTGAAACGACAAGGGGTCTGGTGGCGCTCGGCGTATAGCCGTGTATCGTCATTGATATTCATCCGGTTCGTGCAGCCGCCTATCGACACACGCATCGAAACCGCTAACCGTGAGAAGAGCGCGCGTGCGGTCGCCGCAGCAAACGAACGAACGAGCGAGCGCGTTCCGCCATGGGACGGCCGCGCCTATCTAATCTGTTACAAGTGGTAGAAACGTTGTTTGTTGCGTATCTGGAGCAGCGTGGCGGGCGATCCAAGCTAGACCGCGCTGCAATTATCATGCAAATAGCCGGCCGTTTCGCAGCCACGAAATCGTGAGGAATTGAAATTCGTTGCTGCGAGTTGTGGAACGCTCGAACGCCGGAACGACCGCGAGGGTTGTCGGCATTTTAATGCACATTCAAACGGAGAAAGAGAAAGAGAAAGAGGGAAGCGCGCGGGTAGCTGGGACGCTCCGTGGTCGGGAAAAGGTTGGAACCGGAGGACGAAGAAAGAAAGAGGAAAGAAGCGAAGCAGAGGAAGTGGAAGAGGACGGAGTTGAAAGGAAACGATGGAGGTTGGAATGGAGGAGCGTGGAAGGAGAAAGAGGACACGGTGCAGCGAGAACGAGCGGCTCGACACGCTGTTAAGTATGGGTTTACGGCAGATACATATCGCGACGTATATATCGCGTCTCAGCCGAGGAACTATGCGCCGCTGTCGAGGAGGTGTCGGCAGCCGACCGGGCACCGCGCCGAAAGATGCCTTCGATCGCTTGCACGTCGATGATTTATATAATTACTAGCCAAGAAGTATCGATATCTCTCGGCTAGGCAGTGACGGGCGAGTTACAACGATTGTTTGTTCGAAGACTTTTACTTTGTCAATAAGGGAATGCTCGTTTACGAATTTCATACGTATTTCGTCTTCTAGCTCGTGTTATCGGATTTAGCAGTTGTTCAGCCAAGCCGTTCATTTTCTTTTAAAATTCCGACATATTATTGGTGTTGGAAAATGGTGTTCCATATCTTTGGAGCAAATGTAAAGAATAAAAATCGGACAACGGACTGGCTCATGATACTAAAAACATTTTCGCTCAACAAATAAAACACATCACCCATTCACCGCTCGATTGATAATTTTTCCAAAAATTTAAAATACTGAAAATGTTCCTAAGCGAGTTGTATCAGTTTGCTACAGGTACCAAAGAGATCACTGGCAAGAGTCAGGTCTGTCGCGCAGGTAAACCACTCGTTGCATTCCCTCGAGATTTATACTCCGAAGAATGCCGTGGAGAGCAGCTCGGGAGAGGCCTGCACCGTGGATCGAGAGGAACCATGGCACGAGGAAGGGAGATCGGGGTAAGGAGAGGGTAAGGGTGAAGGGTTGCGTCTCGGTATATATACAGCGAGCATGCGGCAGGAACAGCGACAAATATATCGAGGTATTTCAGAGGAATTGAGCCGCGCAGCTCGCGCTGCTGCGCTTTTACCGCGGGGTCACGCGAAATATGCTCGTTCCTTCTTCGACAATTTGATCCCACCGCAGAGATAGCATTGTGGTCCTGGTGGACGCGCGCGAGCGCACGCTACTTCGATGCCTGTGAATCTCGCTACGACGATGTAGAGACGGTGACCAACGCGATCCTTCTATCTCTTTTGTTGCCTGCCTTCGGTTCTATTTGTTTCTCCGTTCTTTGCGGATATATTTATATACCACGACCGAGACCCATCGATAGTACCGTGTGCTTTTCGAAGTCCGTACTTAGTCGTCGGCATTCGGGCTTCCATGTTTCTATGTAGTACCATTGCTGTACGCTTCGCCCGTCTCTTTCTTCTTTCTTTCTTTTCTCTTCAAAACTTGTATATTTATTTCATTTGAAAAGGACAGACCAGTTCAAACTGGATGGCTATTCGGTTCAAGTAAGCATTAAATAGTAGACAAATATTATAAATTATTTAATTTAACGTAGTTTAAATTTTTGGTCCGATTATAAAAGGAATTATTTCCAAATCAAAATATCCCGTTAAATATCGTCCTTAAAAACGCCGTTAAAACGCGTCATTAGAGTAGCTGTTACACGAGTTGACCAGACCGTTACCTCAGCCTTTCGGATCTTCACTTGATTCCTTGGATTTCGAAACGACTTTCGGCGTTCACCGTGGTGCTCGATTTGCCGTGCAATCTACGTGACGTTCGCGCATGTTTTAACACGTGTTTCACGCAAAAATTCACACCGCGATCTGGCGATAAGCGAGACCGATCTTGCGGCTCAGGGGGCACGCGGTGCCATTATACTCCCGTCGCGATTTTTCGATCCTCTTCGCTGTAAATATTCCCCTGGCACGGCCGTGCCACGATCCTGCTGGCCGGGAGATTCCAATAGTTTCCTTCCCTTTCGCCGCGCCGTTTCGGGAATGTCGTTTTCAGATCGCTATCGCACACCTCACTTCTGCGTGAACCAAGCCTTTGGCTCCGTGGTTTCGCCAGTCTGCCGTTTCTGATTCCACGATCACGGTAAAATTAGCTTTTCACGAGCCCTATAATTACTGGTCATCGCAATATCGGTAATTGGGTTTTGACGAACGTTTCGAGGTGTAAACGATTGAATTTCTCGGATTCTTATATCTTTCTGTTTAATGTTCGGGTGGCTGCAACTTTGAAATATCAAGTCGTGAACGAGCGTATACTTAAATTTTTGTATCTTTGCATTTGTTCGGAAGCGACTACATTTCAAAAGTTTTAAATATTCAAACTCGCGAATTTTCAAATGCTCAAATATTTAAATCCTCAAATTTTGTAATAGCAAATTCTCAACTTGAGAAATTTTTATCATTCAACGTCTCGAGTCGCTTAAAGTAAAAATGCTCAAACGCATAAAAAACAGAATTATCGGAATCCTTATCTTACATGGTTCGCAATTTTGAGGATTTTTAAACGGAATCGTTCCCACCGTTCTTCTATGTGCCACTGAGATTTCCGCTGCTAACGTAGCGAGCGACGGAATTCGCGTTACCGTAATTCAAACGGCGACAATCCCGATCTCTGGCACGACGCTTTATCATAGGCGCGTTACGCCATTTATTTCGTGGCAGGGCTTTTTTTAAATTTCGTTTCGTGTTTCTGCGGTTATTTTTGCGAGCCACGAGCATATTCAGTGCCCGCTGCTAGAGACACGTCATAAAATACACGCGTGTCGCCGTTTCAAGTGAACTCGAGCGTACAGAATCCATAAAAGTGACGAAGACACAGATTGCCAGACGGATACGTATTACCTGGCGCGGTGTAACGCGTCGCGCCCTCTTTTCCCCCGTGATTTTCATGCTTTTTTCCCCCCGGTCGATTCATTCGCTGTAAACACCGTCAAGTTTCAACATCAATTACGCAACCGTTCTGGCCAAACTTTTTTTCACTTGACCGCTCACTCGTCGCCTGTTAGCCGCCAGAAAATTTCCATGAATTTATCCAATTCATCTTCGCTTTTATACCCGATATGCGACCAACTGCTAAAACACGAATTTTGCGTTATAGGGCGTTACGAACGAAAGTAGGCGGTATGCATTTTTTAGTACCAGGTTTAAAATTACCGTTTGATCGCCAGTTTAATGTATTCTATACGAAGAGCAGACGAGAAGGTTATTTATCATATTTATTATTTGTATCATTATCATTGAAAAACCAGACCTAAATTTTCCACCCTTTGAATTAAGAATTGAATTAAGAATTTCCCCACTTTTAGGATCTTTTCGCGTCTCTCCCCTGTCTACTCGATTATTTTTTTCGTCCGAGACTCCAATAATCGCCACAACGAAATCTTTCCAATTCCACGAACTTCTATTAAGAGCTTCATTAACAATTTCAACATCCGTCCGTGGATTCTCCTCCAAATATACTCAGCAAGCACGTGGATTGCGGACTGGGACATAAACAGCACCGCGTGGGCGCGTCTGCGTGATATAATGTTACGTAGGGACGCTACCGACCGGGATAATACAGCTACACGAAGGCATTATACGTAGGCAAGCGTACGATCGCGCCTCGATGAGAAGTGGGTTGTTAGGTGCATACAGGCTACCCGCCATAATTCACGGCGACCCGCGAATTATGGAGTGGTTTGCACCGGCGTTGCAAGCTGAACGGCTCGCACCTGGAAAACGGCGACCTGCTCGTTCAGATTCGAGATTCAGCCTCGATCATTTCTCATCGTGGTACTTAGCTCGTCCAAGAAATATCGTCTGTCTCTTAGACTACTTTATTAGCTATCCTCGACGATACGACGAGCGAGCGTCGTTGAAAACGTTGGCGAAACGTGTTCTTGTTTGATCTTACAGATCCTCAAGAATATCGTTCAGATATTGTAAACGATACGATTAAACTTGTTGATTCTACAATTCTGTGTGACATTCCGTGCAATTCAACTACAGACCGTTATTTCGTATACGGTAAGAGTTTCATGCTCGTACTTTAATTTTATGTACCGCATTTTATGGGCAGATGTCGAAGAATGTTTCATGAAATTAGTATTCACGGTGTTCTCTATATGCTCCCGTATCGTTCTCGTATCTTCATCCCTACTCGACCAGTTCTTCGATAAGTATCGGGTATTAGTACATGCCAGGCCATTTGCCTGACAAGTTCTCACATAAACCAGTAATAAGCGAAGAGTATAGGAAAGTAATTTGATGTTTTTGATCGATCGACGTCTGTAACTGCAGCTATAATTCAACCTGATTTCTATATTTTATCGATTTTTAAATATATTTATGACGTAAATATCTTTTGTCAGTTGATACCGGCCAAAGTATCATTCGATACTTCTAACAACCACGTAGCCATATTCGCCACACTCGTTTCGCCTTCTTTCCTAGATCAATGCCCAACAATCGTGGAACGTCTGCGTCTTCCTATCGCACACGTACGTTCGCGCGTGGTCACGCGTACGCTAATTGAAAACGGACGATCCTGGCGAAGTCGCGCATACGCACGTGGGCGTGCGCAGGATCTCGAGTCGACTCGCAGCTGCAAGAAATTCGCGCCGTAATTCACGCCTCGTGGTGCCGCGACGTTCGTGCACGGCGACCGCATTCGCTCACGTCGACGGAGCCGCGTAGCTTTCGCCTTTTTCGACGCGGCCTCTGCCTTGATCGGCTGGCTAATAGTCTAATTAGTCGCGGCGGTCATTGCCTTATACAGTCGACCGCTTCAAGGTGGCCTGCTGCGAAACTTTGCCGATCATGCGTTGCGCGACGATGCGACGTGCGCGTATTCCGTGTACTCGCTCCCCCTCACGAATTTTCTCTCCTCCTTCGCGAGTGTCCGTCAATGTCGCTAATTGGGCCTTGGAGTTCGCTGCATTCGGGGTTCTTTATTCAAATTCATTCGTACCGATCGCTGATTGAGACTTCGTTATTTTCCGAAGAATCGTTGTCAGAATACAATTTTACGCTATTTTCGATATTTTCTCAATGAGATTTAAATGAAAAGAACGTTTCTTTCATTTTTTTCTATCGCTCTTGTAGACAACTTTTGCAAATCATTTCGCGTATTTTAAATCCTCATCTCGAGCGAATACTTTTAACCGCTTAATCGTTTCTTCGATAATTTAGGTTCATAATTACACGAGATCAGCAAGTATCCTAATATCCATAAGCGGAGGCGTATATCTTGTGTAGCGTCTCGTCGATGAACGAAGAGGTGGAGATTTCAATCGTTAATATTCATAATAAGTATTTCGCGCGCTTCTTTGTCCGAATATCTAGCAGGGAGATGGGTTCAGCGAGAGAAGCAAGTCATTTGATTAAATTGAATTTATATTCGACTAGACGCGCACCCTGATTTATCGATATTATTTTGTGCCGCGTCACTTACGATGTATTTCGCCGTCATTCCAGACAGCTTCGATGATCGAATCAACAAATATACAAGATACATGCTGCTTTTAAAGCAGCAACGACGAAACAGCCTCTGTTTTTGTCGCTTACCAAGCAGCCTGCTTCTGGGACACTGATTCTTGGACGAATTAGAGGAACACAGTACTAACGAATAAACGAATTTCTTCAGGATTTCGGGGGGACGTACACCGGTCTCATGCTCGTCGCGCACGGTGCCTTCCTCTCGAATCACTTTTCGGCAAAAAAGACCGATCAATTTCAAATTGATGGTCCGGTTACGTTAATTAGTAAGTGGAGGTCCGCCACGGCGAGAAAAAAAGACGCGGCCTGGCCCGACGTTGTTGGTGAATTCACGAGGCGGCAAGTTGCCGGTTTTATATTCGAGGGAACCGAGGTTCGGACGGTAATAGGTGTAGTTACGATGCTTTGAAGTTTTTACATCGCCGGAATCGAACGCTTAAGCGAGACGTTCGCGTTTAACCAGAGGGTTCGTTCCTCTCGAGTTTACATCGTATATAGAGTGTATCTTCGAAATTCGAGATGTTGGATAAATCCCATTCATACGGGGGACCGGTTTCAAAAATGCGAGATTTTTGAGTTTTCGAAATTCGACAATTGCAAATTATTAGAAACATATAAAATAAACTAGTGAAAAAAATTGTAAATCGATTTTTCGTCTCTGGTCTTATCTCGATAATAAAGTTAATTTATACCAGGTGCCCAAATATTTATGCATGATAGGGGATACATACTGTATAGAATGTGTGAATAGAGCGTAGATAAGAATATACGATGCACGAGTTTCCTAACGTCCGTACGAACAACTTGTTGACCGTGGTAATTACGTATTAGCGCGTATATATGCCCTGTAACAATGTAATAATTGTTCCGATCTACCCTCCGGTTTAGTTATTTTCTAGTACGCTTGTATCATAATTTGATACTATTCGCGTCTATACAATGTTGCAGATAGATACTATAATTGGTTGTTGGGAGTAAATCGAGATTGAATACTCCGCGAGCTGGGCTACACGGCTCTTGATCGATGCACCACTCTTGTAACGCGTTACAGATAGGAAATTAACGGTTCAGAACTTCATTACTCATTACTTATGTACTATAATATATATTAATTTATCAGAGACGGAAATCAACATCCTTGGAATCGTAGTATAACCACGATAATAAAACTGAAGGTCTGAGTCTCACCTTCCACATTTTCCAATGAGCAATTTCGTATAAAAAGTCTGTCAGCGAAGCGTGAAAAAGGTTAGTTAAATTATAGGAAAATATTCCTCAGCTTATTACTTTAAATCCTCCTATATGCTCTAATTAGTAATAATACAAATTAGATTGGGAAATTACTCGCAGTACTTTCTAAATAATTACGAAATCACGTAAGTAAGTAGATTACCAAGGAATCATATAGATAAGGGAAATATTTTCTCTGCTCTCGAATATTATTAGCAGAGCTAGTATATCTCGTGCAGTCACCAGATAACATATTCAGTTTTTCTTCTTCTTTCCCGTCGTTTGCTGATAAAATCACCATGTATCGCACAAATTTTTTAATTATGAAATACCGTATATCTAAACTTTCAACTCCATAACCGTAATTATCTTCAGACTCTTATCATGGTGTCTTATCGTGGTTGCAGCAGTCTGATCTTAATCTTAAGGTATTTAATTGTAATTTGTATTCTATGTTTTACGCGTTGTTGTTGATACTTCATCATGTGTGTGAATACAGACTATAAATAATAAAATAAATACAGTAGAATTCTATTTCTTGGAACGAAATTTTTATTAACATTAGATTTTTCAACAAAAAGAGTTTTCTCCCGAAGTTCCAGTAAGTGGAATCATATTGCACTTTAAAATTATTTAATTTATCTATAACTTTTATGGATCACTATCCAACTGAAGACACGTATCCAAACCTATTTCTTGTACGTTCCGTTGTTGGAAAAGCTAGGAGGGGCGTCGCACGCGCTACTATGGTCCAATAAAACCATAAACGGAGCTACGCTGCTGTGAAATAAGACAAAGGCCCGGTGCTACGTGCTCGGTGAACCGTTATTTCCTGAGTGGCTGGGTACATCGTACGCTGATACAGATAGAAGGAATTTCGAGGCGAGAGCAACTTAGTTAGCGACACTTCCCCTAGTATACCCTGATGTCGCCGGACAGGTGTGTGGCGTGTGTGCACGCGCGTTCTACACGCGACCGCGTGAAACAGACGTGTTAACACGCGCGCGAATCCGCTGCTCGCAGCGGGGTGTGGTATCTCCTCGTGATTCCATCCTTCGTCTACTCTCTTCCGAGTTTATAATGGAACCGCCTTACCAGCGAACGTGTCTTGTTTCTCCAGTTGCTTAGGTTAGAGTTAATTTTATGGTCGTTGCTCTTATCCGAGGCAGATTTCAATTTTTTCAAGCAATTTAATGTGTCGACTTTAATTTTCTTGATATCGTAATTATCTGAGATTATAGCTATGATCAGTCTTAGGCTGAGACAGTTACGACGACGACGACTACTCCGGAACAATTAAGCATAGATTCTCATGAACATGCGTTCACTGTAACCATACTCTAAAAGATGTTAATTTTATTTAGGGTTCTGTTGATTGAAAGTGGTCTCGGTTTTGGGAAACTGCGTGTAGTTTTACAAGAACGCGGGTAATCGTGTTCTTGGGAGGAATGGTTGTGGCGCTATCCGTTCGAGAAAAAAGGTCAGTTTAAAGTTCAGTTGCGTCGTCAGTTGCGTCGTGTAAAAAGAAGTTGAGGAATGTGATCTGCACGTAGTAGTGGAGCGAGCTAAGATGGAAATTGGCGTTTTACGCAAGTTTCATTCGCCTACTACTGTCGATAAATTACAAAATGTATATTTTACCGTGATTTCATTACGAGCATACGTGCGAGGTAACGCGAGAAATTCGATAACGTGTTATTACAAAACCTGATCCTTTAATTTCGATACATATATAATCGTCGAAATAAATCTGTAGTGAAAAACGGAGCACCGTGTATAACGTTTCCCTAATAAATACTAACAATTAATATACCTTTCGAGGAATATCGTTACCTAAATTCAAGAAAATTACCATAATAAACGTTGCTTGTGAAACATCTAGAATCTAGACGCATGTACGGGCTGTCGATGGTATCGTTCGACGGTCAGGTATCAGGCAGACTTCCTGCCGACGGAGAGCACCAAGCGAAACGACGGCCTGCTCGAAACATCGCGTCCTCGATGGCGGCTTCGTATCTCACCCTCGTTTCAAGGGACGAGCACGTGTGTGCGTGTCCTCGCTTCCTCCGTCTCCGCCCCCGCGGACGCCATCCTTCGAAATGCGCCCCGTGCGTCGGGACACCTGTGCACACCGCACCTTAAGCCTTATCCTCCGTCTCCATAGCGTATCATTTTAGGATCGAATTCTGGAAAACGCGTAAGTCGATCGTATGTAAAAATCTGGGTAACGCGTCGTGTGTTTCTTGTTGTTAGCTTGAGATTTTAGACAAAGTAAATTTTTTGATGATATCTATCGACATGATATACATCTTTCCGATCAAGGAGGGTAATACTGTGAAAAGAAAGGTTTAAATAAAGTATAGAATTCTATTTTGCAAATACATCTCGTACATCATTCCTCGTATCTTGCTCTAAAAAATATTTTTTCTCAAATGTTATTAGGTACCCGGATCGCGTTAGGTTCACGATCCTTTTACGTTCTTTTGTTTCTCAGCTGAAAGTGCGTATACTCCACATCGACGCGACATATACAATTTCGGACCCCCCCTGGCGAATCCTTCGGATCAATTCGTCACAGCGATAAATTCCTCGTGACGTTAGACAAGCAAAACGACTAACGAGCGAAAGCGCGAGACATCGTTGAATCTCGCGCGGGGATCTCATCGGACCACCGCTGTCCAGGACAGAGTCGTTCTCGCTGTGGACAAATTTCCAGTCGCGAGCAACAGCCCCGTAATCTGTTGGTCGCGAAGATCGGGTGAAAACTGGCGTGGCTGAAGGACGACAGTGCCTTTCGTCTCACCCTGTTGGGCCACAGGAGACATAATCCCCGAAAGTTGCACAGCCTGCAGCCACGGGATCGCGCCGTTCACGAACATGTGTCTGACATTTTTAATCGTCGGATTAAAATAACTGATGCCAAGGTGTAGCCCTGGAATCCATTATCCGGCGGATGAGCGAACGGCCACCCAAAGTGTCGCGTGTCCCCCGAGACCTGCCAACCAAAGTGGACCCAGCTCTAAGCCCCAGTGTGTCTCTTTTTGATTTTGTCTGGGGGTAGCCCGGCCAGAAACGCTCTTCCTCTCTCCTCGTTTCTCGAAAACAAAAGAATCGAGAGAACAACCGGAGAGGTAAGCTGCTTCCTCGAATATTAAGTGGTATAATCGATGATATACAGCCCCGATAGCTGGACTAAAGCTTCTCTCGCGTTTTTAATCTTTTTTTCTCTCTCTATTTGTTTTGGCGATGTTGAGATTTTGCAGTCTTGGTGTCTCGTTAATTTCTCACGAAGATCATTCATAACGAAGATCATGGAATGGAAATCTCTGTTTCGCCCCCTCGTAAAATTTTTACTAATTAAATTAATAAAACTTTCCCGATATAGATCCTTGAATTCAAACGCTGTGATTTCAAAGTGGAGCGTGTACAAGGTCTATTACGTTATGATAGACAAAGGATGTTAGCAGTAGCAAGAACCTTTTCTTTTTTTGCGCGTGTGTAGGTCGGAAACGAGGAACTCGCCCACGGCAACACTGCGGTCGAGAGATTTCTTTACTGCGGAGATAATAATGATCAGACCCTCGGCCGACTTAAGAGTTGCCGGAGGCCTCAGTTTACTGGCAAATTACTCGGCATCCTGCACCCACCGGTGTAACAGTCATAAAACTATTTTAAATAACCACCGGCCGCCTTGTTAGCTCGTGATCCAACCATACTTCCCTTGCCTAAAACTCATGTAAAACGTGAAGCTTCTTCTTTTCTTGCTGAATGATTCTATCGGCGGTTTCTCAACAAAAAGCCAGTGCTTTTAAATAAGTCATTTCCATGGACATCTTATTTAACAGATACAACCATAAAGCTGATGGTATGCCGTATTTAAAAAACAGTGTAAGTACTATAATCCCAGTTCGTAAACGTGCAAAATTGCAATCGTTATCGTTCCATCAATCGTTATTGATGAAATCAAAATAATGTCTGTTCATCAGCGATAACATCATGAATTCTATACGTAATTGTTTAGAGCTACGTTTTACACTCCGAAAATTACCATCGTTCTTTCTCAAGGCACTGATACAACATGTTACTTCCTCCGTATCTTGAAAAATAATGTGAGCGAGGAGATCGTGAGAAAATCAGATGTCCCTTGTGAGCGACAACATCGAACGAGAATCTACAGTGTAGAGCGTGTTGATTCTACATGTTCACCGAAAAGAAGATCATTATCCAGAAGATGGGCACGGCTCGCCGACTCGATCTTTCCCGACCTATTAGTAACTAAACGTTGATCTTTTAACTGGTAGCCACAGCTACGGAGTTTAATTACGACGGTGAAACGCGGTTGGCACCTTGGGAATTGTAGCTGATATTCATTACTCTAGCAAGGCACGGTCACGCGAGAGCATTTGTCATTGATAGATGTGTACACACGACCGCGTGTGTTCGCTTTTGCAAAACGAGAGAGTGAACGAGTCGTTGACGAAGTCGGATAAAGGGAGTCAAAAGGGAAGGGAAGAGAGGGTGAGACAGGGCCGTACTTCCGGAGGGCGGTACCTCAACGAAGCACCTCACAGAGGCAGTCCGCACGACCAATTGACCGTGTGTGTACGTGCGTGGCTTACCTGCATGCACAAGTGTTCCAAGTAAACCCTATCGTCGGCGGCCATGTTCCTTGCACTTCTGTCGCACTTTCTGCAACTTGCACGTATTCATTGTCGCTGCCGCTGTTTGGCCGTCGGAAGAAGGATCCGGAAGGTCGAACGAAGTCTCTCAAGTACCGCGTTGATCTTTTTTAATTTTTTATAATTTCGATGGTTCTTCTATGGATTGAAATTTATGAATTGAAATGTTGATAAGGTGTTGACAGGATGTTTTTCCTTCCTCCTTTTTCTAATTGAGTGGAATGTCGAGATAATAGATATTATTACAATAGGAAGGTCGAACGAAGACTCTCAAGTACCTCGTTGATCTTTTAGTCTGTTATGATGTTTGTGGATCGTTTATGGATTGAATTAGAATTTTGACATGCCCGATGTTTTTCTTCGTTATTTCCTTTGATCGAGAAGAATGTTGAAATAATAGATGTTATTACGAGAAGCGAAGCGTTAAAATAAATATTCGCCATAACCGGCAAGTCGATTTGAACGCGGCGACATGTTGGAACTTTCGTCACGGGAAAATAAGTACAAATAGAGAGTAAAGGTAAACGGCGGCTAGTGTCGACGAATGCCTATTTTGCAAGCTGGTAGCCGTGTTCTTCCTTCCAAGAAACCACTTGGATGTTTACCATGAGCACACTTTTGCCCTGTAGGGTACTCGGAGGCATGGTTCTTGCCAAAGAGAAGAAACGGGTGCGCGCCAAAGCCGGCGCGCCGACTGTGTAAGTGCGTCGAAAATTAGCCCGGGAAATTCTGCGAAGGTCGCTTCGCCGTTCCACCTTAGATTTTCTTTGCCAATATATTACGGTACTTCACTCATCATGATTTAAAAAATTTAGTTTTAATTCATACAATTTATTACAATTTGTGAAATTGATTTCTTTGTTAATTCTTAATTCTATGTTTGTAGAAGTTCTTTTCGAAGGAAGGCCACGATTAATAGATTAAACTTCCATAAGAACAAATCGCAGATCGGTGATTGAGAAAGAAATGAACATTACACGTTGCAGGGAACAATTCCATACTTAGCGATATAATAGCAATCACCAGCGATTATCTCTCCCCGGGGAACAGCGCGTGAGCGCTAAAGTGCTAACAGTATTTCACAATCCATAAGTTCTTGGGCAATTATCGCGTTCGATTACAAAGCCGCGATACCACGTAATTGCGAAAATGCGAGCGTAACTGGCTGACGGTACGCTTTCCCGGTCACGCTGGAAAATTTGCTCTCGGTCAGATCGGTTTGGCTATCGTTTTAAAATAAACCGTGGGAGGCCGTGCTTTGTATTCCCATAAATACGGTTTCATCGTCGGCGTCGTCTGGTGAATTCGGCAAACAGCGAGGCGGCGCCTCGCGTCGCGCTTTTTGTCGGTTAATCAAAATTAAAATTCAGTTGGAAACGCGAGAGTACGCGCGCGCGCGCGCGCGCGGGTACGGGACGCGGACGCGGAGCGACCGCTCTGCGGCCGGGCGTATCCAATTAAAAAAATGAAGTGCTTTTTCATATTCATCTCTACCGTTCCGTCTCTCTTCGCTCCACCCATTTGTTCGTAAATAATAATTAAAAATACTCGTCTACGGTTCTGCGGCCGCTCGCTCGCTCTCGCCATCGTGCTAATATTAGTCTAAAGAGAGCGTAGAGTAAGAAAGAAAGAGAGTAACCGGTGCTCGAATATCCACATTTCCATCGCTTTTCCATCCCTTAGCCCCGCGGCCAGCCAACCAAATCCCTTCAACTTCCGCCAAACGTACCTATCCTCGTCATTCTCCTCTTTTGCATTCGGGACAGCTCGCGCTCGCGACGAATTTGCAAGCTTTTAATATAAACGCGACGCATATACCGTCGAATCCGAGTGTTGTTACCTGTCGCTGCTTCTCTTCTCTCCCTCTATCCATCTTCTTCCCCGTCTCTGCCTATCTCTGTCTACCCGCCAGTTTATCCCAGTCGGGGGCTTTCTCGTCAGAGTCCCTTTATGAATAAATCCGGCGCGAGTCGTTCTCACCTGCAATCGCCGCGGTAACGCGATATCCTGTCTCGCGACTGGATGATATCTTTCGAGCTCGGAGCGAGAACGACGTCCGATGTCATATAGGAAACTCGCCTTCCCTGTACGTATACGGAGTATTTAATATTATATGGCCGGAAACGGTGAGGCGTTAGGCTCACGATGTGTGCTCGTGTTCGTCCTTGCAAGAGGGACAAGCTGACGCGTCTCGTCCACTGAAATATTCGCTCCCTTTCACGCTCTCGCATTCCGCGTGTCCGTAAGGGCGTAATTGAACGAACGCGTTTCGACAGAGATACCGCTTTAACGTCTGGTCCGCAAATTCATTTGCTCTGACCGTTTGATCTCGATGCTGTCGCGATAAAGTGAAAATAACTAACTGTTCATAAACGGTAGCGGGTAGAACTGATTATTAAATTATAGTTTGTTAATTTTGCGAAATCCTGAGAAATCCGCATCTGAATGCAGCGAAGCCGCAAGCTTTCGCGAGGAGGATACTAAGTCAATGATATACATACTGTCTCGACTTGTCGAATCTTCAAACGTAGTTGGATACTGCGTGTACTGCACTTCGAAATACAAGCAATCAAACACGAATACTACGTAATCATAGTCTTCCGCGTTACGGTAGAGATATAGTTGCAGCAATCTTTTTCTCGCTTCGATATTTCATGCACCGAGCCATGCACTTGGATTAACACTTTATATTAACATCCATCTTCTTTTAGCCATACGTGAAAAATTCGTGGAAGGGAGGGAGTAAAAGGGAGTGAAGATTGATTATTTCAGGACATGTGTACGCGGCTTCGACGAGCCGGAAACGCGAGCATATTTTGCCCACGGGCCGTCCTAATGAACGGAACGACGAACGAAACGAGCAATTGGGGCGCGTGTACGCGGATTCGATGGCTCTTAAACTGGATGGGCGGATGGGGCCACGTGCCGAAAGAAAACTCGACAATGGGTCGAACACCGTGCTCCGTTGACCCACGTGGCCAGCCACTTTTCGGTTTCTCTACCTCCACGTCGACGTGATTGATATGCGGGGCCGTTGGATCCGCCGGAGAAAAGCAACATCGTGTAACCCCAGTTTTAAACCACTTGGAAAATATTGAACTTTTAGTTTCAATTGATATGCAACTGTGTACAATCGTTGAAACATTACTGCGAATAGTTGATTTATAAAACTTGTCTTTCGAAGAAAGTTTATCCTTTTGATGTTAGAATATACGTAATTAATACATTTGAATAATTTTCCCAAGTATGTACATATATCGAACCGGAGCCTTCAATTACGCCTTTTATTAATGTTTCAAAAGAATATTTCAACGCAGTAACACATTCGGTCTCTCGAGAACAACCCTCATCTCGTCAACACGATTCCTCTGCGGATTCCATTGGGCTTAAAAAAGTGGAAACCAGCTAAAATCGGAGGTATACGAGGTAGTCGGGTCGGAAAGGGTCAGAACAATCGTCTGTTTCTCGCTATTCGGGGGAAGACTCTGGCTAGAATCCGGGCAAAGTCTAGGGTCGAGGGTTTAGTGTGCGCCTCTCCTCGTTGGCACACGACATCTTTGCTCCGACTGCTCGTAAGCACCCTAAACAAAGGGATATTGAGAGACTCTCGAGAGAGATAGGACTAAGAGGAGGATAAGACGGGGCCGAAGAGGTGGCGCCGCGACGCGGGGGAATAAAAGGGTAGGGAAGACGAGCTACCACCTTAGGATCGGGCTGACTCCGCCACAATGGTGCGTCGTCGGGAATCCAAGGGGTTTATTAAAGCCGCGGTTGGCGATACAGCTCACGTTCCCTGCTCTTCCATCGAGGCACCCTTGTCGTCCTCTTTCGTCGTTCACCTTCTCCGCTTCTTACTCCTACTCTTGCCTCGCCTGGATCTCATCTTTCCCTTCCAAGCTCGACCGTGGATACGCTCTTAAGCGAGGGTGTCCGAAGTCGGGTCACCTACGTCCTACATCTACTCGGAGTTTAGAGAAGACCGCTTTAAGCTTGATCCTCCCAGCTCTTTCTACGAGAACTGTTCGAAACTAAATTTGAATTCACACGACTACCTCTACGATTGTTGCTGCATAATGTAACTCATGTTGTTTTTTTATTGTGTTTAAATATTTGATAACTCTTGATTTGCCATATAGCCATTGGATTATTATTACGGCGCACTGTTGCTCTGACGACCCATAGCTTTATTATTCAGTTTCCTTGTAACGATACAATGTTGCTAACCAAAAGGTTCGTATGAAAAAGTTCGAAACAGCGAACGCAGGGTCGTATTCATATTTCACCGTTGCATAAATCAAAAACAGCGTTGTGGTGACATCCGGAGGCTTTTATCGACGTGGGGACATTACGCGAGCAGAGCGACGTACGCGTGTAAGAAGGCGACGCTGGGTAATCGGCACCCTAGAAACACGTGTCTCGCGTCCCCCAACCCGGACCAACGAGAAGCGTAGCCCGTTGAAGGAGAAGGTCTCGTTCGTCTATGAACGCTTCCTTTTCCATCGCAATACCAGCCACCCCGGCGACACGGAACGCGCATTAGGCGCGACTGCATCCTCACGCCCCGCAGCTACTTCCATGGAGCCGAGGACACGGACCCTGAGACGTTTGCCATTGGTGAAGTACGCGTTATGACGGCTCTGATGTACACGAACGATTCCGTCGCCTCGACATTTGTCTTTTGCTTGTACGAACTAGGCGATTCGAGAGGATACAGCTGGCTGGCTTTACGATGGATTTGTCAGAGAATCGCTTTGTGGTTTCCGGACGTGGATCGTTTCTCTTTGCGAGACTTTTATATTAATGATATACAGATTGTTCTGGGAGGAAAGCGAATAACCTTATCAATATGTTTGATAGATCACTATCGAATTTAACTTTGACTTACTTTTTTGAGGGATATATGAAATCAAAGATGTATAGCAATGTGCCTTTAGTATATACGATTAATAACGAAAGAATATTTTTAAAAAAGGGGGAAATTAATTGTCAAAGCTACGAACATACTAAATAAGCAAAATTTCGATATTCGCTTGGTATTTTCAAGATCTTTGCTTCAAAAATTCATCGCAATCACTTCAAATCCTGGACCAGCAGCGAAAGGAGCTAACCTGGGTGTACTTTTCCGATCCAAGAGGACATCCGTGCCTTTCTTACGACGAGTGCTTCTTCAGGTTCGTAAGATCGAGTGGTCGGTTCTTTTGAAATAAGAACACCCCACCTCCGGGATCCTCGAGGATGGTGTCTTTATTAAAGGATCCCGAACAGCCTATTTCGTCGTTCACGTTCTCCTAACTCCAGTGTCGGCCAGTTATGGCGCAGCAACCGCTGCAACAGCAGCCAGCCAGGTCGTTCGAACTTTTTATCGACGCTTCATTGGTTCAGCGTCGGCATAATTAACGATATTCGTCGGAGCTATCGAGAGTGGCAAGGACGTTGGCTTTATGTTGCTCATCCTGGCCAACTACTCAAGAATGAAACTTTCTTAGAAAGAAGTTTGTCCCACGAATGGTACGAGCCTGCTTGAAACGAACTCGCGTCCTGGATATTCGTGTGGCTTTCTCCTTGAATTTATTCTCGCATGATTTCGCAAACTGCTTCTTTCTCTCGAAAAGTCTATTACGTTGGATAATTCGTTGTTTATTTATTTGCATTTTTAAATTATTCTATCATCCGAATTTCAATGTGTAATTAAACTTTCGTACTTCACCCGCGTTCGCAATTTGTCTAACGAAATTCGTGGGGAATTACAGCGTCGAACACGAAAATTAGAAAATTCAGCTTCTCTTATCCGACTACAATGACCGACATTACAAGGAATTTATTCCGCTCGTCAGTACGACGCGATTCACCTCGCGCGAGAAAGCTACGGATCGCAATTGAGCAGGCTGGAAGTAATTGCGGAAGCGAGTCGTTTGAATATCGTTACTGCGATTTATATTAAGCCGGCAGAGTCCATTGTGTTCCAGCCGCGAGGCTGTCTCGCTCGGTCCTATTCCACTTTCGTAATCTTTGTCCTCTTCTATCTATCCGGAGATATCTATGTAGGGTGGAATTAGACGAGTACGTCTATACGCCGTCACTCGTGGTAGAAAAACAATAAAACCAGAGAATTATCTTTACCTGAGATCATTACAATATTGTCATTACTGGTTTTTTAATTGCTTTCCTTTTGCGAATTTCTCTTCCGCAGTAAGATCTTTCTTCTTTGAATCTCTGCATATAGTTTCCACTTTTCGACTTTACAATTTTTTGAAAAGGATTTAGAAAATTTTATAATATTCGATAGTAGGCACGTAAAAATAAAAGATCGTTTCTAGGATGTACGTATGTGAATGTGAAGGCATAATTTTCAGTAGATTGTATAGGAACAGGCTGTAAAACTATTCCTAATACATGCTGTATATCCCCGTCCCGTTTCCTCGAGGTTCGCCGGAAGTTGCATTAGCGTCTCGTGGCTGAAACCAACGGGGTGGGGAAGCGGTGGTGCTATGCTTCCTGGACAAAGTAACCGCGCCATTGTCGCAACAAGCCAACCGCTATCGCCCTCGCCTCCTTTTCAACCAGGACCAGGGTATGCGTCCATTGTACTCGCATCGTGTTAACTTATTTGCACGATATACGACGCGATGCCGGTTAGAAACACGCCCGGCATTCCTTCGTCAGAATCGGTTACGTGCCACAAACAGTTACCATCCTGAGGACAAGATTCATGAGGAAACTTGTATCTTTCTTCGTGGTACGCGATACATCTCGCAGTTGCTAATATTTTCTTTACAATTTTGGATCGAAAATTTCTTTAAGATCGTATTAAAATCTTTCTTCAAGTATCGAATCTGTTTGCTTTTCAGAGCGAGAGCGAGATCAAGGTTAAATTCATAGGTATCTGATTTAAAATACTTCATCTATATCGATATCCAGTATCTTTAGATCTTTCTCTAGAATTAATACGTCTTCTTGAAAATTATTTCTTGTCCGATCCACGAATTTTTCAATCGCAGATGTCAGATTTGCTAGGTGGATAAATGATTAACGTCGAAGTCTGCTCGATAATATAAAGAACTTGAGATGACAGTTGTGTTATTTTGGGAAAGCACTGAAGTGCAATGGTTCCGCGTGTACGAATAAAACAAAGAAAAAAAAAAAACAGCAAAAATACGAAATTACTCTTGCGGTATAAATTTGGATGTTAAAAGGTGCAACGCACCTGGCCGCGTCACGAACGTTCGATTCTGGCGTTGCCCGCGGGACGGAGGGATATATTTATTGCTTAATTCGCGCTTCTTTGTTTCATAAAAGTGAGAAACAGCTTTAATAACTGGCTACGATGGGAATATAATGAGGGGTTGCTCGAACATCGGAGATGCTACACCACGCGAAAGAAAGCGCCATCTTATAACCCGTTTCGGTTTCACGAAATTGCCGGAGCAGCGGTTCTTTATCAAGAATACTTAAGTGCCCCGATTATAATTCAATAGCGCCGCATTTCTGCAATGGAATACTAATTCCATCCAGGTAGAAATCCGTTCCGCTACGGTGTATGTCGAATCTTGATTAATTATCTTTGTACATCTGCAAGTCCGAAGAGAAGAAGAAGAAACACTATCGATATCCCCTCCTCGAGAAAGATTTCAATCTTGTTGCGGTTAAAATTAATTAAAATTTCGCAAGATTATCCTATCGAAAGAAATCGCTGTCCCTTGAAGCTTTCCGCTACATCGCGGCTGGTTCCGTACGCGATTCGGTAGTTGTAATTTCGATGGATACTTTGGAAAACGTGGCGATAGGTCGTTTTCAGACGACGTTCGCCGCTCGTTGACGGAACGACGCGGTGAGGAACGGTTTGGGACGGGTGGCGAAGGAAGAGGGTGAGAAAGAAGAGGAAGCGGCAGCGAGGCGATTGTTCGAGGCGTGGAAGCGCGCCTTAGATGCGACAATTGAGGTTCCAGACTGTGAACCTGCAATCAATGCTTCGTCGCCGTGGAAAGAGAGCCGCGGCGGAAAGGGAGAAAACGGGGGTGCAGGGGTAGACGAAGGAGTGAGGACGAGAGAGGAGCGGTTCGAAAGAAGGAGCAAGACATAGACGGGGGTGGCGATGGTAAGGAACAGAGAGGGAGAACGCGGAGGGTGTGAAGACCGGCGGAAAGGGCTGGCTTTGTCTGGCTGTGAAAGCTCCCGGAGGGTGCGCGAGAGGGAGGGTTCCTCGAGGAATACGCCTCGAAGGAAGCCGGCTAGCATATCGAGCTCTCGCATCGCGCATCCTTATTTTACGAACGGAGCCTGGGGAGGATCGGCTAGCCACAAATCTGCCGATGTTCGAGAAAAAAAGCGGCACGAGAGCAACGAGAAAGGAACGGGAGAGTAGCGTCGCTCGGAGTGCCGCGTTTCCACCCTCCTGCCGTGTTTTGCTCCCACCCGGAAGAGATATAGCGTGTGTTGCCAATGAAAGTTATGGTAAATAATGCGGCGACCGAGTGTTACTGACGACGGAGTGTATCGTTGAAACCATTGGTTTTCTCTGATTCTTAACTTGAGAATTTTTACATGCTCGCGACTACGTATCGATGTACGCCTCCGCTAAATTTCAGTTTCGTTGCTCTCGAAGAGCGATCGTTTTCGTGATCCCAACGTAAATACAGGAGAAGGGAAAGAAAGAAAAGTGGCTGTTGTTTGAAGAAGTCTTTGAACCCGCGTATACTGGAACGTCGGTAGAGACTCATCTTTTATCGTAACCTTCGCCAATAATAGCCGATAATAATCTACCGATCGATTCTTCCGCGTTATTGTAACTCTTAGTTGCGCGTGCAAGTGGATTCAGGCCAACCGATCCTCTTGATTATATGGAGCACCGCGTAATTACCGTTTCTTGTACACGCGAAAGCGAGTACAAACGATTATCCGATCGCACCCATGTCGAAAGAGTATCTCGACCAATTATATGTATGCAACAGCAACAATCTCGAGAAGCACCTGCCCCACCGATCCGACGGAGGATTCGATGCAGGATTCGGACGAATATATTACGCATACATTTTATTGCGTAAATATTACTTACTACGAAATCATAATACTGTTTAATAGCCTGTACGTTGGAATTTGTCCGATAATCGATGAAAATACTCGTATTATAGTTATTAATATCCAATTACATTCGTTTCGGTTTTATGACCGATTTACTGTTATTAAGCGACAAATTTGTACAATGGTAATTGTATAATACGATTGCTGCGATATAACCATATAACCATCATCAGTCGTAGAAGAATCAAATCTCACAATTTTAAAGTGTCAAATCCATTTACTGTCAGGCCGCGCTTCAACTTTCACGATTCGTATCGACATATTCCAACAATTACTAACTAATTCAGCTTATACTATGCGATACAACGATGTCCACACATTAAACAATTTCGACACAAAAGAGCCGGTGTGTGTGTGTGTGTGTGTGAGCGAGAGAGAGAGAGAGAAAGAGAGAGAGAGAGAAGAACGGTAATCACGCGGTGGGATTACCTGTGCACCATGAGCCATTAGCCAGGCGTGTGTGCAGTGTACTCGAGCGGACTTGTAGTCGCTTCTGGGTGGGAGGAAACGCGATTGTGTGTGCACGCGGGTCGGATAAACGCAGAAACACGCCGGGGAGGATCCTCTGCCGAAAGGCTTTCCCTTCGATAGCCGATCGCCGGCCAAACAGCCGCGAGTTACACGAGCTCGAAGACGCTGAAACCGCCTGTACGTTTATGCACGTACGCGCCATATTAAGCGTAAATGAAGCGGCCGCGTATACCAGTCGCATTAAGCGGCTTGCAGCCTAATGGAGGTAGCGCTGCCGATGTTGGCCGAGCAATTAAGCCAGTCAGCGGTCGAACAGAGAATAAATAACGGATATACAGGTGGTTGCGTCGAGGAGACGCGAGGAGCAGGCGATTGTTGTTCCTCCGTTCAGCCGCTTCGTCCGTTATTCTAGTATCAGGATGTAGACTTATCTGGACGAAGATCGAGGAGAAGTTTTGGTCTCTTTCTGTTGGATTTTGCATATTTATGTAAAGCAATTGGAGTGGTAAAAGAATTTTTTTTCAAGAACTGCTGGATAGTAAATAATTCTTGGAATGATGGAACACGATAGAAACTGCACAGTTCATTATCATTGCAAATTGTTATGGAAACTATTAGCGTTCTTACATTGAATTTTATTCGGTATCTTCGCGGTTATTGTTACGGTTATGTTGTTGCTTGTCAAGATCATAAAATATCGCACAAATTTTGGTGCATATATTATCTATATAAGCAAAGACGTTAATACACCGATTCCCTCCATTCAAAAGCGATTACCTGGCGTTAAGCTAGTCTCGTGTAAGTTCATAGAAACCCGAGGAGAAGGAAAATCGAGGCGGATTTTCCTCAACGATTTAACGTCTCATCGGAGCGCCGCGAGTAAACAGTTTGCAGATAGTGGAGAACCGCCGTGTTAACGGTAGCAGGATCAATCGTTGGGAGAACCGGACCTTCCGCGAGTTTACGACGCCTCAAGGCCCCGCTCGTTTCATAATCGATGTTCTGAGTCGAATACACCACTCGATGACCGGCCGAAAGCGTGCATCTCTTCCTCTGGCTTCGACACGGCTCGTCGACAATTTCCGATTTGATCCGCGTGCCTCGCTTTTATGGCACCGAAAGTGTACTTTCCTTTACGACTATCCACCAGCAATTTTGAGGCTTGTTGCTCACGATCTGTACGACTAAGCGCGTACTCTACCGTGATCAACATCTTCATCGTCTCTAATACGAAGCAATGTTTCGATATTACGACGAGCAATATTTCGAAAAGCTTGAACACATGGCAGCATCACCGTCAATTAACCACAACACAATTTTGACGTTTTAAAAAGATTATTAATCAAAGATGACATAGACAACAGTACGGAGCGTTACATTCTAGCGAAATACGTTTAATTTCCTCTATAGTGGTAACAAATCGTCCAGACAAAGATCATTCGTCATCAGGAAACGACAGTGGAACCCCAACGATAGCGACGACCTAGCGCCACGCGTCGCTAACAACCACCCGTCGCTAACTTCTCATCAATCGAACTTCTTCAATTTCCAGTTCCGTTCGAGGCGATTGAAAAACGCGACACGCACGAAACGACGCGAGAGTGGAGAGAAAAACGACTCGACTGGAGGGGTTGGGGGTTCGATTCCAGTAGACGAGGAGCAAGTATATAAAAAGGTGGGGAGGGGAAGAAGCGGAGAGACGCGTGGGCCCGAGGCCGGCATTAATGACGGTAGGTTCACGGCACTCGTTCGCCTCGTTACCGTCGCCCTGGGGCAGCCTGACTGTGCCTCCCTCATCCTCTTCTACCACCCTCTCTCCCGTCGGTTCTCCATCGACTCGTTCGCGTAATGCGGCCAGGATATTATTTGTTTCCACTTGTTTGTGCGCGCACCAGAAGCTCCCGACAAACAAACAATCTGCCTTTCCAGCGCGGAGCATCGCCACCGTCGACGTCGACCGACTGGCTCGCGCTTCCCTCTTCTTTTCTCTCTGTTCTTCCTTTTCGTCTTTCGGCCTTTCTTCCATGGCTCGCGATGAGACGTCCTTTGTATCGTAAATAGATCATGGAGAAAAAGAGAGAGGAGAAGGTGGAGGGAAAAGGAACAAGAGCCAAGCTCCGACACACGAGGCTGGATGTGTAGCCGGCAATGAGGCATTCGCCAGTCAGCCAGCCAGCCAGCCAACGCCCTTTTGTGTCAATGCTACGATAATTATTTCTGTAGACCGGCCCGTAATGGCTCATTCAGACGGTGTCGCCAGCTTTTTTCAATGGTAAATCGCGCCATTAAGCGGCCATAATGAACGCCATCGCCAGCAGCGCGCCGCCGATCATATTTGTCTCTCGCCACCGTAAAGAACTCCGGTCACCACACCTATCTGCTGTTTCTCTCTGCCGCGCGAATGCCAGCCGAAAGAAGGGCTGTCGACCCCTTCCGAACGCTTTCCCAGACGATGCCAAAGCAGCTTTGATGCCGATCTCGTGAAAGGTGCGATCACAGCGAATCAAAGGATTTCGTTAAAGGCTCGTGTTTTGGGTGAGTGAAAATTAAAGACACTTTGTGACCATCGTTAGGTCCCCTGATAACGACCGAATTTTGAGAATTTGAGAATACGCGAATCGTTACTAAATTTGGCAAAATACATTTGATAAATAAGAAATATTTAAAATTACGGTGTCTACGTTGAGAGTATTAAATTCTGGAAGAACGAAGAGCGGCTGCTTTGAACTCGGCGTCATAAAGCAGCTAGAGCACGTAGCGTCTTGCAAATGGGCGATAACCGTGCGGCGGACGAGCTTCGAACAAACTACCCGATGCTCGCCGTTTCCGTTCCGTGATAATTGTATAAATCCATTCTGAGCGTGATAGAACATATTTTACGGTGGTTAGTCGTCGTTGCGACGGCTTGTAAAATTATCGTACGCATGTTACACGCGTGTGGCTAGAATGAAAAAAGGGAACACCAAGTAACAAAAGACGAAGAGAAGAAAAAGAAGGCAAAAGTGGAACAGGATTACACCGTGATCTTCGTCTTTATACCTGCGTGATATCTAATGAAAGCAGCGAGATTTAACTGCGACAAAGCAACAATTTAATAAACACGGTAGCTTAAACTGCATCGTTTTTACGATTCGATAGGGAAATGCGATAAAACGACCGCATTCATTCTTTGGAGTTGTTCTGAACAACGAAAGATATTCAACAACGACAGCCGAGTTTCTGTATTACTTATCTTGCGAATCCCCTGTTAATTAACTCGTTTTGTTTAGCACGTCATAGACCGTATCATCGACACGGAACATGGGAGGTGATCCCTTTTTCGATTCCGAAGGAAACACGAAACAAAAAAGAAAAAGACGAGAGGGAGAATCGGAGGGAAAAATCGGTGGTAGAATGTAGCAGGCAGGTACACACGTATACACGTTGCACCGCACCAGTTGCAACGTTTAAAATTCCGCCCACTCGTTACTCAAGGTTGCTAATTAGAAATCGCGGTAAGCATCGCGGTTTATTGTTACAATCGGACGAGGAAAGGATAGAGTGGCGGTTGCTGCTGTGTTCCCTGTTAGGAAATCTAACCGCGGGATCTAAGCGTAAAGCGCGCGGTTATTACAAAGAGAATGAATCGAGACTTCAATTTTCTTGTCGTGCGTGCGGCGTGCCACGCCAACAGAGAGATTTCTTTTCGATAACAACGTCGATACTAAAAATCTAATTAGCGTGGTTGAGCAAGGTAAACGGGTAATAGAACGAAAGGAAGAGGGAGAAGGGGTTGAGTGAAAACAGAGAATCACGTAAAGAAGTAGGAGAAATAAATTTCCATCTCTTTTCGACCCTGCCGTATTAATTTACGAAATGGGTGAATCTCGAGAGTCAGCTTCGTGGAACGCGAGCTAGCCTTTACGTCCGGACATTTTACAAGTTAATTTTATCGTACAGGTTTGACGACTAAGCCTCGAGGCCTGTTTAAACTCAAAGGAAACTACGCGCCGGATGGGAAAAGTACCTTTAATATCGTTCAAAGTAATCTTGAGAAATTGCAGCCTGTCTGCGTTTACCACCTTGTCGCATTGCGCTTTAATATCTTCTGTTCATTATCTCATATCCTTCTTACGCGCTTCCCGCGTGTTTTATTTCAAGTACGCAACGTCGATTGAAAACAAATAGATTGCAACATAGCACTTAGGATATCCAAATTTCAACGCTATTAATTTATTCTTAATCCTAGGAAGATTAATCTGAAAATTGTGATCTGGCGCAAAAGATGGTCCTAGGGAAATCCTAAGCAGTAGGTATAAAAGTAGGATCTTTCAATATTATCAATTCATAACTCAATGAACTGTAACAGAAATCTATTCGTTTCGTGCCTCTAAGTTTTGTCTCATTTTCAGAATTTCCAAACGTAATATGTATTTCTGAAACTGTCGATATTACGATGATCCAGGCAAACCACAAATCTTCGTAAACGCTGATACATTTCTGTTACAACTTCTGGTGCTAACGATTCGACGTTCGATGACACCGTCAGAATTCGCCGATTTCTTGGAAGGAAAAAGCCTGCGGCAAGAAGGTGGCGAGATTCAGCACGGCGGAATTATAGGATTGACGTTTTCGC
Organism: Bombus terrestris; assembly: GCF_910591885.1. Taxonomy (NCBI): domain Eukaryota; kingdom Metazoa; phylum Arthropoda; class Insecta; order Hymenoptera; family Apidae; genus Bombus; species Bombus terrestris. The sequence goes on from NC_063275.1 coordinate 16,501,482, forward strand.
CTCTCGATCCGATTAGTCGTCGGAGCAAAGTCACGCCGCTTATTCGAAACTGCCAAGGCGGCTGCGAGTAGCCCGATAAGGGTACGACGACAGGGCATCGTATCGCTGGAGAACGTGACGTTCAGCCGCCGAATCTGAGACGACATCCGGAACAATGGTGTCTCCGGTGTCTCTCATCCGGAATCGAGATGTTACGTTGGCCATGGCGCTGACAAAGGGCCAGTATCATCTCTGACTATGAACCTACTGGTTATCATCGTATCTGTCTGTTTCATGCTTTAATTTACTTTCGGGTAACGACCCGTATTGTATCTTGACGCAATATAGTTCGTCTATATCGTCCATGTCGTTACAGATAATAGCTGTTATTTTGTACAGTATATCTAACAATGGTGCTCGAGTATGTTCATAAAAATTGTTCGATGATATCTAAACTACCTGTGAATCGCGAGTCCATTATGACAAAGGCGAACAACAATGAAAAAGTAATAAGGCGCGGGAACGGCAGTTAGAGCGTCGTTATACGTACGATTGTGATTCTAATTTTTCAATTTTTTTACATTTCTTAATTCGAAATATTTTCCCGGGATAGTAACACGTTAACGCTTCCCCCTTATCGCCTAATCATTTCGAACTATTACAACATCGCCATTCACATCGAAGAAGATTCGATAAGGCGTCAGGTGTTTGCTGATTGCTCGTTGCTTGTAAAGGAAAAGGTCGGAATTTCAAGCATTCGTGAAACAAGCCCACACAATGCGTATCGTTCGAACGGGACGCGAACTCACGTATCATTGCCGAGTGATCGATGATTGGCCACAAGAAGGATTCGAGGAGAAATCGTACGATCGATCAGCCATGGAATCGAGGTTCGAATTCCTGGCTGTCATATTAAGGGAACGAGTTTTCGGTATGGATTGGGAGCCGTGGTTCCACGAGGAAACACTCGAGAGGGCTGCTGATTGGGCGGTCGGCCGTATCGAATCGCACGGTTGCTTAACGTCCGTTAATTAGTCCAATTAGAGTGACGGCGATTGCCCGCTAATTAATTCAGCTATACGTAAGAACGGGTTGATCGCGTATGTATCTACCGGCTGATCAGCCGGCCGGATGTCAGCGGATGTCACACGTACGGAGGCGCACACGCGCGTCCTCTTGTTGAACGCCACTTGCCGCTTTGTATGTCGCGGGGAATACTCCAGTCACCGAATTGTTCCGCTGTTATGCGATCGAGTCGGTCCTCTGGGAAACGCTAGTGTATACGCGTTCGACGTATACACGGTGTATCGAAAAACTATAGCATATAGTATCGAGTTAAGATAAGGTTATTTGAATCAGGAGGATACTTGGATTAATCACTTGGATTAAATCCACAATTCCATCGATAAAGTTCTCTTACTCCCTGATAGTTTGATAGTTTGATTTAACTCCCTGTACTTTTAACAGTATGTACACATATATGAATGTTAACAAACCGAGACTAACATGGCGTTTCCACGATAACGCAACAAACTATGGGGAGGCGTAGCGTTAAGGAGTAGGCAGACGGTAAATTACAGTGCCGAGGTTCAATAACGATCTCACGGGCAAGATCGACGAGGTGGCTAGTGGCGCGAGACAATAAAGCTTCGCGACCGTAAAGCTGTCGGTCGGACACGTTTTCGCGCAGGTGTATCGCGATATAATTAATTTGCGTGATTCACGACACACCCTATAGACCCGTATAATTTTATACACGTAGATATCGGCCCGTACAGTACCCTTTTTTAAAAGAGTGTCCCGTAGCTCGTGCGGCGAAATGGCGAAGGAACAGGGCGTGATACACCTGTGGCCAGTCCAGTCCAGTTCAGAACGCGACACACGAGCTAACGAGCGCCATGGTTTCCGGAAATAACGAGCTTTTACAATCGCCAGCTGCCCATTACGTTTCCACTTGGCGATTCCGTCCGGCGCGGCGCTGCGTCTTCGCATATAGAAACCAAGAAAACCGTATTCGTTACCTGAATGCGCTTCTAATCATCAACAAATCTTGTTATCGAGACGATCAGAAGAATTGTTCCTCATTACACTTTATTGCCATGTTGTAAAATGCGACGAGGTAAAGAAGATCCCGTACGTCCGTTTCGAAACCGTAACTTCTTCTTCGCTACGCGATCACGCTGGATAGTTTGATAAAAATTACCGGCAATTAGCGCGCTAACTCGGGAGCCACGCAAAAATTTACGATAAACCAAGCCTGATACGATCCGACGCGATACCGATACACGCCTACCGTTTCGCCGACAATTTGTTTGGTTCGCTGATGAGAGATTCCAAAGTCGCTTCTGGTTCCAGGATTTATGGACTGAAACTCGAGTTCGGATTTTGCCTTTTCCTATGCAGCTAACCAATTAATGAAATTTGTACACGACTGCGAACATACCTGGCTTTTAACATGTATAATTGGATTGCTTAAACATTATGAATGCATGGAATCTGCGAGCGAGGTATAACAAGCGTTTGGGGTAAGTATTTTCTAAGAATCATCAGGTCTGAGACACGATCGCTTAAGGTCGTTCGATTAAAAATCTTCCAGTCAGTTAATGCAGACTTATTGTCATAGAATATACCCGAACATGTCACTCGTGTAACATCAATTTCAAAGATCATCATCGAGAAAATATCTCATTTTCACGCCCAGGGGTTGCTGTATCTATGTCGCTCGTGATCTACGTCGATGTTTCAGCTTGTTCTGCAACTTAATCGTACGAACGAAATAACCTTTCGAGATTATATCGACGAGGATATGACCGACGACTAATTACCACCTCGTTATCTAAACTCGTAAATTTCTGCCAGCGACTGAACGGCTACCTTCCTATCGCCGTGCGCGAACACAATACCCAAGAGCGTGCATCGTGGATCTTTCAGAAAACAGTTTCTGCATAGTGTTTTAACGTTTCGCGCCGTTTTATATAAACCATATGGTTCGTTGTCAAGGAACTAGCCTCTACGCTGACTGAGCGGAAGTTGCAGCACATATCCGGCATTTATGAACTATACATTGTTGGCTATCAGTGTAAATGGATGTATGAGAATCAGACAGATACAAGACGATTTTAAATGATTTCCTTTGAGACCAGCATACAACACCAGTTCTAATAGTGTTTAAGGATGTTATGGAGACTAATTTTATGTTCCATTTCCGCCATAAAGAATAACAGCTTTTCTACGTACCATCTCGTATTACATTCTCCTCGTTTCCCTACTCGTTTTCCCTAACCGAGTTGATAATTGACTCGAATGTGATATTCATGAAATGCGTTTAACAATCATCAGCGTTTAGATTCGCGGAGAAGATAGCGGTAGGTTTATTAAACTCCGGGACGAAGGATAAATAGAGTGTACAATGTACATGATTAAATACTATATGATGTATTAACATAGATATTTTCAACGATGGGTTGACCGATCACCGCCTCGTTTATATGACCTACTTGGTATCAATCGTCGCGAATAATTCTTCTCTGTCAGCCTTGAGAACTCATCCTTTCTCTTTCGTTCACAATTCGCGTGCGATTTGTCCCAATAACCACTTACGGTTAACACGTTATTATATAGCAGCATAACTTCATTCGTTTCTAGAGCCAACGATACCTACTAACGATAAATTCCAGCAATCTACCATTGATCATACAGGATGTTTCAGTAAAGATTCTTATACTGTTACAGGTCTCCGAACGAAAAGGTCTTATATCCCAGAAACTAGTGTAATTCTGTCACACGTTCATTCAGAGCCTTTTACTTGTTTGACAAGAACTACATGATGCTGAAGTTTGACATCAAACGAATCTGGAAACATCCTTAATTTATACGATATTAATAACTCATGCTTGTGTTTACGCTTCAGCAATGCCATCAACCCGCATTGAGCAATCCTATCTTTACATCGCTATTAATTCACGAACAAATTTAGATACAAGCAGCATCCATACGAAAAACGACCGAACAAATTGTGGCACCGCGTACCAAGAAATACGACGTATCGCGCGAAGAATCTCGAGCGAACGCCAATTACAGCATATTAAAGTCTTATCGAGCGAGCGCGCTTTTTCTTGCTGTCCTGCGGCGACATTAAATTCAGGAATCTAGTCGCGGAATGTCGTCACTCGATTCTACCAGAGGGGAGCGGTTACGCGAGAGATCGGCATAAGTAGACGATACTATTCATGGCAGGACATGCGCGACATTCTTCTGCCCGTTAAGATCGGGCGTTCTCGTTGCCGATCGAACCAGAGGATCGATCGCGATTCCGCGATCGGTCTGGCAAACGTTTCGTTGATTCCACGTTGCTCGACGATGCGAAGGAATGGTCCCTCCCCCCTGCCCCCTTAGCGTTTATGGGGGATGAGGACGCCACCAGATTAAGGCGCTCCTTTATACGGTGAAGTTATTTGTTAAGAGGTTCGCGGTGGCTGGATGCCAGCTGCGTGTGAACTCTTATCTGGAACTCATAATGCACCTCTTTGGAACTCGATGCGGTCGCAAAACACGCCAGCATAGCGGCGCCATTACGCTGTCGTCGTCTACCTCAGCTCGAGGGGAAAAAAGGTACCGTGAATTCTGTTTGTAACCGGGCAAGTTACGCAGTCTGGGAAAGAGTATTTAGCTCTGTTCCGTGTCTTTACGACCCGGGTTTATGCGACTCGGAAGAGGGAGGAACAAGGAAAACTTGCTAACTTAATGTCTGTTCGTAATATAGAGACAGAGTTGAAGTCTCCATGGAGAGGAAAGATGGAGCTCTCCTGGAGAGGTGGATTACTGGTAAACGGAGATCGAACAACTGCTCGATCGACAGATACCTTTGAAATATCAGAATTCCTTAAAAATGTTATACATAGGGAAAATTGGTATACTGAAGCATAAATTGAAGTCTCTTAGATATGAAGGATTCAGAAGTCAACCGGTACCATATTCCGTATAAAAGTACAAATGGAAGGCTGACTTACACTTATTGGCTTTCGAATTCTCTACATATCGAAACTTCCTCATGATCAGGCTACAGTTACTAGGTACGTGTTCTGACGAATGAAACTTCTAAAGACTAAAACGCGTATATCTATTCAAGAGTCTATATTATATACGTGTATTTCATTGCCTTGACTTATCGTGTTTGTCAGTACCTGCATCCATTTCAGCCATATCCTTGTGGAACATATTCCATTTTACATCACGTAAACTTTCCAAATTTCTGCACGAACTTTTTCAGACCACTTACACGTCCCATCGTGACCGGTCACGATTCCTCTCGCAGATAATTGGATTATTACGCGTTCACCGTACGGTGGCCGGCCTATAGAAATTAACCACTTCATTCGTATCGTTACCATCGACCGTCTACATACATTACTCGTTTCCCGATAAACGCGTGTATACAGAAATTATCGCTGAACTTCGACGAGCTGAGTGGCGGCTTCTCGATCGGCGGAATCGGCACTGGCGCGACCAGCCGAAAAAGTAGAATGCGGTGATGCACGGGCCAGGCTCGGCCACATATTACCCGCTCGTACATTACGTTTAATGGGCCGCTCGTAATGGCGAGCTCTTCTCCTACGTTCGAGCAATTTTACGCGATACTCGCTCGCGTAATCGCTACGATCGCCGCGGTTGTACGCGGATCAATCGCGGAGGCCGCTACTACGTAACGGGAAACCGAAATTGCCTCGGAACGCAAACTGAAGGACCGGATATCATCGGAGGAGTCGACGGTATGGCCGATGGCTAACGATAATTCGCAAAGATACGTTACATCGATTTCCGTTCGTATTAGGTTGTCTTAAAAGTTTCTTTCGTTTTAGAAGGAAATAATAGACGCGCAACATTTTTTGTTTTAATGCAAACGAAACGTGTCCTACGACAGCTAGAAGACGATCGAAGATAAAAATCACAATATTTGACAGATTTCATGTTTGTATCAACATATCCAGATAAAGTAGCTACATACAGATAGCGAAAGACATTTTTAGGACGACGTAATAATTGAATTAGTGAGTTGTTCGTGGACGGTGGAAAGAGAAATACTTGTGCGAAATAAGCGTGAACCATATGAAATATTATACAATATTTCTGGATTGTGAAAAGTTTGGAAATTTAAATATTTTTTTCTTGTTTATTATTTATTTATTTTTACATTTATATAAGGTAGTATGTAGCGATGAGATGATATGCAGTGTTACTTTTGTGACGATAAAAATAGCGAATATTAATACTCTAAAGAATGTACCTTAACATAATTTTAAAGATACAATATTTAGATACTGGTTTTATCTGTATTCTCTGGTATGGGTATGGGTAAACGATCGTCTTGTACGAGTATCGATTGCCTTATAAAAAGAACTTTCTTATAAACCGATCAATTTTCGAGACCGTGCAGCTGTACCGTCATATTGACTTCGTGTCTGTATTTCAGAGACGCGGACGCCTCTTTTATACCCAATGTTTGATACATTCTATTGAATTATTCTCGAAGTGTCAAATATCTTAATTGTTGTCTTAATTGTAAAAATGTCTTAACTGTTTTCACCGGTGTATTTTTATATGTATACACATTTCAAATATAATGTTTTATTTTAAAGTCGATTCATTTAAACACCTCCACATACCATAGGCTTTTCGATTATTCATCTTTCGTCAGAGTTTCTATTAGCGTTCATTATCATCTATCAGATTTGACTTTAAAGGAGACTGAATCGAACTTCAAATAAACTATGAACGCGTGTATATCCCCAAAAATTTGGAAACCGGTTTCGTATATTACTTACAGATACGTATATTTATGTATGTATTTTTATATCGTCGATATCACCCCTTCTCACGTCCAATTCTCGTTTATTCGTGGACGCATGGCTCCGTGAAAGCGTCCATTAGCCTTTGCCATTACGTATTAATTTTTATTTTTGGAAGGAGCGTGGCCGAATCGCTCCAATTAACCGGTCGTTCTGATGCTCGACGAAATGCATTTAACGCGGTAATTTCTGCCGTTGCTTTTTCATCATTTTTACGAATGATCCAGTCCGTGTCGTCGACAATATTAAACACGAAAAATGGAAAAATGTCGCGATCACCGGTTAAACGGTTCTCATAGATAATGATCCGCGATCGTGCTTCTACAATTATTGATTGTATCGGTTGATCAATTTTTATTCACCCATTATTACCATAATTTGCATATGTAATTATAATGCACCAATCGCGGAACGACGTATCGAAAATTGCCCGCAGCTCGTAAAAGCGAAATCGCGCGCGGTCGCAACACAATCACTGTCGTCGTGTATCAATGATAATGAACTAAATGTGCAAAACGTAAGCGGCCTGCCCTGTTACCTCGTTCACTCGATGAAGAAATAATTGCCGTATCAAGCGGACGGAGAGTGTACACACATCGTGTATACACGATACAACTCTTTAGAAGCTAATTAGACCCATCAATTTCTCGACGGACGATCAACACGCGACATAACGCGACCATGTACGATACTTTACATTCTAATAAAGTCATTCTTTAGTGAATTTGCTTGGGACATCATACGTCAAAGCGTTACTGTCTACATCACTTCCTTTCGATAGAAGATACAATAAATTTAATATTATTAACCGTTAGATATGAAATCGTTCGTAATAAGTGCCTACGATATCGGATGCGGATGAGTTTACGACATTGCGCACTTCGCACGTCAGCAATAACGATAACAGTCTCACGCACCATATATGGTGTGCATGTTATTTCTCTAATTCTCCTAACTTTCATTTTAAAGTCCCTGCGTTCATAAAAAGTGATGCGAATCTTCGAGTAAAAAATTGAGCAAACAATCCTGCGAACGAGTAGGGAAGTGGCCTGTAGGTAGAATCAGCCGATCTTTATAAAACGGGGGATCTTTTTCGCGGGCTAATCAGCTCAGTGTCGTTTAATGGAAGCAAATGGAACGTAGGAGCGGCAATTAAGTCGCGAAAACGTTGAACGTTTGACGCATCCTGAAAAGGATCGATCTTCGGATCGGGTTGGAACTAGTTCTGTCTAGGTATGGCCGCGCTATCCCTCGTCATCGAACGATGGCGTCGGCAGTTTGATAATCGATCCGAGCCAGACGCGTTAATTATTTATCAGGTGGCACGCGCGATTGCCGATCGTCCAATTAAATTAAAGCAGGAAGCCGGATCGGAGGATATCGGCACTTGAGCGACCCTCTGTGTCCGCGCGTTTCGCCGCCGCTATCTGATTGACGCGACCTGCCAAAGCGCCACTCCGCCACGCCACCATTCGGACCGAGTCCATTAAAACTCGTTAGTGTCCGAGCACGTACCCCCTCTAATTGGATGTCGCCAGGCTCTGACGTTTTCCTTCCGCCCTGGCTTGACTAATCTCCTTTACAGCCGTTGGCAATTTTCGATTATTTCCTTTGTTCATGGGTCTCTCCGATCGACCGATTCCGAATTCCATCTGATTTCATGTACAGGTACCGATGGAGACATCAAGAATTTTCACTCAAAGTGGTTTATTATTTTTTCCGAAATTATTATAAATATTCAATGTACTGGTCGATGTCAAGTACAGAAAATACCGGTAATGTATGCGAAAATGAAATACATTGATAAAGACTTTGATACTCGGTATATTAACGTTCTTTAATAATTATAGAATATGTGACATGGAAAACGAGACTGAAAGACTGGGTTTGACTCGTAAGCTCACTGGTAATGACTGCTAACGTACCCATAACAAAATCGAGATAACGAAGATGACTATGGCTATATTTCAATGGTTCACGCAGAGAAGCAATTCTGCACCGAAGATTATCTTCGACGTTGAATATACCTCCTTTCTTCTCACAATGAGGATCATTAAGTAGTATCGCAATTATAAGATAAGAAGAACGACATGTTCGGCAAACTGGTCATAGACTTAAAAGTACAGATCTGTTCCAAAGAGGAGAGTAAAAATCAAGTAAGAGGATGTATTTACACAAAAAGGGTTATTACAAGAAAACTTGTTAGTGGAAGTGCCAACATAAAAGTGGTGATTACCGAGAGATAAACGTGAACAAATTCATGGCACTACAAAGTCAAGATAATTAAACGGTTAATTTCTACGACAGCTATAAAATCCAAAACAAATTCACTTGTTCCACTCGTAAATCTCGTTGGTAGTAATTAACATGGTCGATCGCGAGCGAAGAACGGTTCGAAAAGCAATGAACCAGTCAGCGAGTTGGTAGCCAATGTAGCCGGGAGGCAATCGTAAATTCTTGTACGACAGAACGAAGTCAGGCTTCCAGCAGTTTTCGTCTGGTCTCACGACACGGTCTTCCGGTGGAGAACGATCGTCGCGTCGGTGTGTGCTCGCGTGCACCAATTCCAAACGCGAATCGAAGAAAGTGGGCCCTTTCGTGTCGTTCGTCGTTTCTCGCAAACTTTACCCGAACGAAAGAAACGCGCTTCGGGGAACGCGGGACGCGATGCATATTAAGTATTCCGTCTCCTCTTTTTGCTGGCCAGCGCGGAGCAGTGAGCGGGTTTTTCGATCCGGTTGATCCACCTCTGGACGAACCGCTTCGCGCTTTTTACGGAAATTTTTCGCTTCTTTCTCTCTTGTTGCGGAGAGATTGAATCTAGATTGGCAGCTGGATGGAGGCACGAACAGGACCGGCCCGGTCTAATCTTTTAAATTGTTCGTGTTATTGATGTGGATGGATTAGTAGATTAACATTGGATGGGTCTCGAGTAGGTTGGTAATGAAGTGGCAGTGTCCAATAATATAGAGTCATATGTATGCAAATGGTCATAGATATTCGCATAATGTCAATGATACCAGGAGAAACTCCTTAAAAAGACTCGTCCTGTTACTGATTGAATTTGTTGCCCGTTTTTTGGCTAGAAATATCCTTGCACGAGGAGATACTTTTAATATCCAGACGCTCGTCCCGGCGTAGTCGTTTATCGGCAACCTTCCCCTCGCGATATTTTCGACGTATCGCTTACGACACCTGATGGAGAAGTCGGCGCGTGCTACGCGTCCGAAATTAAAACTTTGCTCGCGTCGACCGGTGCCCCGATATTAAACCTCGTGTTGCTTCTTGATTCTTCGATAACTTAATCGAAACCATCTAACGCTTGAATCGTACAAAATTTTTCGATATCGTGTCTCTATGAAACTAATGACTTTTAATTCATCAATTAAATACAAAGATACGAGAAATTGAATGTTTGAAGCTGCGAGAAGAAAAAAACGACTGCATAGAAACGAATGTAAAAGGTGAATTCGTGAGATTTCAGGTGAACTCTCTGAGGAGGAGACGCGTGGTACTGGAAGAAGAGGTCGATGGAAGTCCCCGCTGCAACACGGCGCGTTCTACACCCCCGCAAACATACGGGCCCCATTGTGTACCCTTAGGGGCTGGCACCCCGTGGCGGTTTCGCCGGAGCCGTGGAGATACGAGCCGAGATACGGCAGCGTTTATAGAACGTACACCATGTTTCTTCAGTGAAAAGCTGCGTATACGAGGTAGCCTGAAAACCGTTGGCTTGCTTGCAAGCTGTCGGGGAAAAGCGAGATGGAAAAGGGGTGGAGAGAGTGAAAGCGGCCGGTATGTATGCGGTGTATGTGATTCGACAAGGAAGGTCGAATGTCGCGAGTTCCGCGAATACGCGCCGACTGAATAGATTTGCACAAATGAAGTCGGAGCTCTCACAGTCAGCCGACGATTCAGCAAGCTTACGCCCTCTCGTTATTTTTTACACTTATTTCCCTCCCCTTCGCTCGTGTTGCACGATCCACGCGTTCTGTCTCTCGCTTCAAGCTCCTCTCATTCACCTTTGAACGCGACCGCGTTAGAGATAGTACAACGATGTTTGCTTTATTACGAGCATTGGGATAATCAAGCCTTCAAACAGGCTTGTGCGAGTCTCTCTTTTTCGTTGAAAGATTCTCCGCTTGTTCCACGGTGGATATATTACTGTGAGAATGAAAATTTCCATATGAAATTTTTCTTCCTTCTACCCAATTACATTACGAAAAGAATGGCAATTGAAGACAACTCTGCCCCCCCCTCCCTAGTAATTCGAGTAAGCGAACAAAAGACAACTCTTGCAATTTCTATATGCGCGTATCTCGTAACAGTGCTAATAAAATTTGAAAATCTAAGAGAAAGTTATCTCAATTAATCGAAATCGCTATATTTAGTTTAACTATACCAGAGCAACGAAACATCACCGCAAGCTCGATCTTTAACAAGGAATCGATAAGGTTGTAAAACAACTCGGTGGAGTCACCGCGGAGTCCAGTTTGAGCAGCGCGGATACAAAAAGAGAGGAAGTCAAAGATGACTATCGTTCATCGCTCTCGTCCCCAGGGAGAGAAAGATATATCCCGGGGGCTGGAGAGCCGTGGTAACGTGGGGTAAAGACCGTCGAGGGATGAGAAGTCAGGCTACCACCGCCGTTCCACCTTATCACCTACCAAATAATAGAGGCATATTGAATAGATAGGCGAGGCCAACCGATGTGTATCCGATCCACAACGTCTCCGGGGGATATTAAGGAATCGGCCCTTTTCCACGCCCTTCGAGTATCGCGTGGAACGCTATCGCGAGTAGAGAAGAAGTGTTTTCGAATAAATCCGCAGTCCTCTCACGTTCGACGTGCCACCCTCGCGGCGAGGAAAAGGTTTCTTTTCCCGGCCTCTCTTTCTTCGGATACAAACAAATTCCGTGTTGCCGTGAAATCGATCCGTGACACGGATTGATTTCCATGCGGAGAATGCCGCTTCCTTCGCTCTGGACAGACGCGGTGACGCGAAACACGAGCACCTTCGTGTTACCCGTTTTGCCACTGGATGTTGCAGAATCGAAACGGTTTTGTGGATTTGTTGGCATTGAGATTTCTGAAGGTGGCATGGTATTTTTCCGATAATATTTTTGCAGTTTCTTTACAAAACGACAAAATTAAATCTTAATCTATTCAAAGGATTAACGATCATTTATAAGTTCAACTTAGCAAATGTCAGGAATCGAAATTAATTCCTACTCTCTTAACATTCAGATTCTTCAATTTTATATTCTTCACTGTTACCGCTCCTGTTTCCACCGACCATTGCTTACAGCATATTGTACATTTTCCGCGGTGTACTCTTTAAATCCGACAACGAACCACGCGATTCTCTTGTGCAAGGGTTGCATACGAGCAACACACGTTCGCAAAACAACACAGGAGCACGATCCCGTGCGTATCCCACGCGTAAACTGTTCGTACAATTTCCGGAAAGTGAAAGAAAATCAGGCAGAGAAAAGAGGAAAGGCGATCGAGTTGAACGAGAGAATAAGGGAGAAACGAAATCCGTGTGTTCGGTGGCTGGCAGCGTATTGGATTTGTTGGCGGTGTGTTGAACAAATGATTGCGCAGCTACCGCCATGGAAAAACTTGGCTGGAAACGGCTCCATTCGACTATTCCTACGGTTTCTCTTGGTTTCCTTCGCCTCGAGACCGACCGAGGGTTGTCGAACCAAGAAAGTTTACGGGCTACAAAGCGCTGCTGGAGAAAGAGCCACGCGAGAAAGACGGAGAGACTACAATCGTCTCTCGAACCTTGCCCAACCCCTCTTTTCCTTCGACCGCCCTCTTTTCCACTCGAACCACGCGCGTACGCGTACGTTTTACGTGACTGGGCTATGGTAGTGGTGGCTGAAAATTCACAGTCTCGCGTTCGATCGAGAGTCGGCTGGCTGTTAGCATTTTCCACGACAAGTTGGTTACCGTGTCGCGTGTAAAGGAAAACCAGACGAACCTAGAACCCGAATTGTTCCTTCGTTTTCGCGTTGATTCTATTTTCATTTTTAAACTGGATGGAAGAAAAACAACGTACAAAAAGAATTTATTAGGAAATTCGACTATAGAATTACGAATGAGCAGGACCCTCCTGTACAACAATTTGCCAATTAACGATATCCGTGTATCGACAAGTTACAAATTATAACTTATAGACTTTATTTTTATGATTCTACAATTTTTCGTCAAATCGGATAATCGGATACCTTGTAATTTGTAAAATGTATCTGTAAAATTTTGCTAAAAGTATTAAATTAATTGCCTGCAAGAAGAATCAGATCGATGGTAGAAAAGTACCAGTCTGTCTGATGAAAAATGAGACGCGGGACCAAGCTACTTGCGAGCACGAGAGCGAGGAACCGCGCGGAGCGACGCGGTGTTCGGCGTAAACGCAAACGACGACAACCGGGGGCTCCTCTTTTACGCAACGAACGGGGCCGAAATATGATGTTTCGGCAAACAGACGAAAGTAGAATACAAATATGTAAAGTCTGCACTCGAAAAGCCGGGCCTTTGCCAACCGTAGGCCGGCACCCCTCCCGCCCAGACGGACATGCCGGATTTGTCCTTCTGCCTCTTGACGTGTTGACGTTTTCAATCTCTTGTCCCGGCCGCGGCACACGTAAATCTAGACATCTCTTTCTCCCAGTGAACCGTGTAAATTGCGCAAAAGAGGATCCGTCTCGACTTTACTTCGTTGCAAAATTTTCTCAGGGACCCTTGTGTACTTCTCTCCCGCCGGGACAGACGTTGTTTCTGATCTCGGGGAAGCTTCGCTGATCTTGCGCTCCGATGTATCAAACTCTATTACGTGTTATGGAAGAAATTATTCAACGTATAGGATAATTTTTCTACACGTTCTGGGCGTAAGAAGATTTCTAAACTAATGGATATTGATCTGTCGGTCGTAATTAAAGTGGACTACAAAGGATATTCGCTACGTTAAAAGCATTTCCTACTAGAAACAATATTCGTAATTACAAATCCGAAAATCGCCGTGCAAAGCTGAACAATGCGAAGGTATCGACTCTTTCTCGCATCGTAAACTTGACAATTTTTATCGAATATAACACGAAAAATTCCACGAAAGCAAAGACAGAGGGAAAAAGAAGCCATAGACCTGCGAGGAGCCTATTAAAACGTTGACTGGCGGGTGAAACGAACCGGGTTTACCAGTTAGCCGTAACGTTAGCAAAAATTTATCGTTCCTCTCGTCGACTCGGTTCATTCATAACGCGTGCGAACGCGAGATCGTAATGAAGAGATACGTGATCGTGTCGCGGATGTTCTCCGAGTTGAATCAACCCGAAAATTCCGCGATAATCGCTTCTTGATAATTGCCTGCAGCCAGTTATTTAATGAGAGTCGTTGTCGGTCTGAGCTGCAAGAGCGAACTTTTATAAGCTGATGCACCACACGTTCGGTGCGTGCCGGAATCGACGATAAAAAGAAACAGACGGAGCGGAACAACAGCGTTCGACAATTTTAATTGATCACAGAGGCGAAGAGAGAGGGAGAATCTGGAGAGACAGCGATGCAACTCGCGGCAGCCATGCGATTTTATGACGCGAGTGACTTTACGAACGCTTGGAAGCCTCGAGAATCGGCCACCCGCCACGCGAAGTAATTAAGCCTCGGCGGTTTGTTTCGCTAATGAGGAGTTTATCTTACGTGGTCGGTTACGCCGTTGCCTCTGGTTAGCGTCTATTACGGACGCTCGTAGCTACCATTTTACGCGTAAAAAAGAGCCAGAGAAGAACGCCAGCCACCCTGATCCTTTTGTATAATAAACAAAGATGTGTGTGATTATTAAGAACGAGGGGTAACGTTACTTGCAGGTAATTTTCAAGAAGACTTGTTCGAAAATGCAGGAAGCTTGGTGTAAATTAGACTTTTGAATATTAGTGTCTAATTGTAATTGAAAATCTGAGCAACAATTTCAGAGTTAATTAAAAGATGAAAGCACGTGATATTTCAAATATCTCAACATATTTTGGAAGATGGAAAGTTGTTATATAGGATTGAATTATATTTAGATCGAACGCATTAGATTTTAGCAAGAAGAGCAATATAGATATTGGATAAACAATACCACAACAGGAAACCTAACGATAACGAAAACCTAACAAACACTGAACACGAAATTCGTCTATTCCACTCAACTCGTAACCGCATCACAGTACCTTTATTCGCCAATCGTACTCTCAGAGTGTAATCAGCTTGGACGGCAATTCGAGCGTCGCAAAATGGAAGGAAAGCGTCTGCACGGAAAATCGGGCGATCAAGATGCGACACGGGATCTCGGCGAGGTATTTCGAAGGACGACGAGGCAATCGGATTGCTCGCACGGCACGCATACCCGATGAACTCAGTGGTGCCGTCGGGGGATGGTCTGGCGTCGTTTATATTAATTTGCGGCGTCGTAGGCGTCGCGGTGCCCGGCGTAGTCGATGCCCGATATTCCGCACGTGCCCCCGCTTTTTGCCAAGTCGCGTTATTAAGTTTGATCCACTCGCATTCCGCTCGCGGTACACCGATCGAATAATACGGCCAGATTTTATTCGTCGTGGCCCAGACCAGCGGGAATCTTGTCTGCGATCTCTCTATAGAGGCTGGTCGCCCGTGCACGCGAGCGTGTACCGCTCGTGCGCGCGTGTTTCGTTCGAGTTTGTTGGTGTGCGTGGGCAGCTGGACCGAGTAAAACAACGGCCGCCCGCTGAATATCGAATCGCGACGCCGATCCACCTCGAGTCGTCTCGCGAATCGAGCTGAGTGTTCGTTGGTTTAGGGATGTATGGCAAAATAAGCGGAGACTACAGGAGAAAAATATGATAAGTTGATTCTGGTTAATTTTCTCGTTTGAATGTCATTTTATGACTAAAGAATGGTATGTTATTACGCCATAGTTGGAAATGAAAGCAATTTGTTTGTTTGGAAGAAGTAAGCTTCTTAAAAATGGCCTTTAAATCGACGAAATTTTGTAAGAACCAGGCGAAAGTTTGCAGGAAATCTATACGGATCTTCCAGCGAGAATTCTCGCGAGTCTTCTTTAACAGGTTGAGGAATTTGGGGAAGAAGGGTCTGAGGGCAGGTGTAGATGAAATTTAGTTTGTCGTGATTTAATTTGGAATTTTTTCGGAATTTCTGCTTCTCTTCGGCTGATGTCTTTAGATAATATATGGATGGCTATGTCGAAGTCTAACATAACGGGGTTTTAAATTAGAATTCTGTGAATTTAACGAGGTCGGTGGAAGGTAAAAATAGAATGTAAGAAATGAGAAACGAGATATCGAAACGGCTGATGCCAATTCGCAGGTCTGTGGCAAACGGTTGGTCCGACAATCGATTTCAATTATACATGACATAGCTACAACGTGTTCTACAGCGAGCGTAATATGGACTGCCGTACAGTGGCGCCATCGTTCCAACAAGAACCCACTTTCACCCTCGGTTTCAAAAAGGAAAAAGCGACATTTACTCGTACAGTGAGTTTACGAGCGACATTCTACTACCACTTGATTTACTAGTTCACTTAAACGAAAACAGCCATAAGTTATTAAAATATACTACAATAAACCTTCTCGAATCCCTCCTGCCTGTCGATTCATCTATTTCTCATTGTCACTCAAATTAGCGTTCATTCATGAAACACTCATTCATACAATGACCCTTGTATCCACATCTGAAAGAACATCGCAACATCCTTGATTCTTCAATACACATATAGTGGCTCCAAAAAGTATTTGGAGGTTCTATATTGTGTTATCAAGTTTTTAATCATATGACAGGACTCCTGAATGATACGAAATCTAATATCGGGACGTTTTACCTTATCCTCCATACTCTTCGGATATTGCCTCGTGTGATTATTATCTGTTCCATTCGGTAAAAATTTCTCTTCGCGGTAAAAGATCCAGTCGAATAAATGACATAAAAATGCGCCTATGCAGAACAATATCTTGTTAGCAAACCCCAGAAATTTAGGAAAAATAGCGCTGCTCCCAGAGAAACAATGGAAGATAATAGACCAGAACGGATCGTACATAACTCAATAATATGACATAAAACATAAAATATCGGACATTTGTCGTTTATTGATAAAGCGGAAGAAACTTCTAGGACAATGTAATACTCGATTAGCATGTAAATAGAATAATAAATACGATGATGCGCGAATACTTTTTGTAGCCACTGTACCTTCGTTTTCAACTGCAAATAAATCCATTCTAGTCGGACGATCTTTTACACTCACCTCCTGATCATCTCGTGACTCGTCTAAACACCTCTTGGCAGTTTCCGCTCCAAGTTCCCATCTTATCAGGCGAAAAATCTCAACGTGGAAAAAGATCGCGAAGGAGGAACAGGCGCGAGATCGTGTCGACAGAAATTCGGGGACGGATGCGAGTGAATAGCACGCGTGTTGGTTGCGGCAGGTAGCATCTGGGCACTGAAACCGCGGCGGATCGGGCGCTCGAAGGTAGAACAAGTTGCGAGAACGGGTAGAGGAAAGAAGGCGAGCAGGAAGGAAGGCGAGCGAGAGAGAGTCCTTTATGGTGGATGCACGGGGCTGGCCAGGTTCTTCGGCTTCTCCTCCGCTTCTTCTTCTTCTTTCGGCCGCGATATACACGCCGGAATGTTAATGAGTCGTCGCATCGGAACAACGACCGAGCGATCGAATTATTCGCTTCTGACTGGATCCGATCAGAGATAAATCTTTCATAGAGAAAGAGAGGGAAAGAACGGAAAGATGGTTTTTCTGGTGAAATTTGAACACCGGCCACCGTGAAACGCATATTTCGTCCGCGGTATCATCCGTAGACAGATCACGCGAATTATGTCGAACGATCGAGAGTATGATAGAGAGGATCGTTAACGGAATTCGTCGATGCCAGGGAAATCGTTATTCGCTTCGACAGCCGTCTTTTTGGCGCTCTGTCGGCGCTGATTTCACGTCCCGATAGTACGCGGCCCCAAGGTTTCTTTCGACTTCAAGACAAGTCCGAAATTAAAGATTTCCACTCGATATTACAACATGCTGTCCCGAAGCATTCGCCTCGAAGGAGTCGTTTGGTATTCCGAACTCCTTGCTCGAACGTTTTTCCTTCCCTTCCAATGGACTAGCGATGAATTTTAAATGATCCCGATTGACGAACGAAGATCGTCCAACGTAACATATTTTCTTGCAGTATGTCTAAGTAAAATATGTCTCTTTCGAGAGGTATTACATCATTGAAGATGCACGAAGACCACACGGATAAAACAAGATAAGACTACTTTTGTATATTATATCACTAACTCATATTTTATATCAATAACCCATTAAGGAGCAAGCAATGATGTAACGTGTAGAAACTGCGCAAACGCAGTGTTGTCAAACAAATATCCACGATATACAAAATCGATGTTTCCAGCGTTCCACGTAATCATCAGAATGCGAATATACGTAAATAAACATATCTGTCATGCGACGTTTCCCATCGATTCTCCCTGTGTCTGTGCGTGCTTGAAATTGAGTAACGTTCGGTAAGCACGTTCGGCCGCTCTTAACAACCCGGCAGAAACCTGTTCTCGGCGTTAAGCGTTCTCGATAAAACGGTACAGGAAATTCGAGCCGAAATCGACAGAAACGTCGCGTGGAACGCCTTTAATCCTGACAACGTTCCCCTTTTCCGACTCTGATCCTCGGACTCGTGCTCGTGATTCCAGGCTGGAACAGGGAGGCGTTACCAATTTCTCTTTCACGTATTTGCTCGCAAATACCTGATAAGTGACGACGTTCACAACGGGCATTAATATCAAAGTGATCAGCTGTAAATCGAGTAACCCGGTGTCTCGTGGATAGGGTCATTTACATACTAGCCTGAAGCAACGAGTCGGTTCTCACGTGAGGACACGCGTTTCGGTTCGCTTGCTCGTCTTCAGGATGACGGACGTATGCGATCGAGCGGCTTTTCTTCCTCTGTCTCGTTCCAGCTTGCATTAATTATCCGTTAGCGGGACGACAGGATCAAGGAACGAGTAACAGCGAGAGAAAAGAAACGAAGAATATTCAAATGGAGGATTGGGAAGAAGCAAGGAATATCTTTGTGTTTCAAATGGACATTTTGGTATGGTAAAATATTCGCGATAGTTCGGTAATTGGATTCGCTTGTATAAAATTTATAGGATTAAAAGTAATATGTACGTCAATGTGTTCGTAGTAAGTAATATTTAATGATAATTCGAAGGATATGTTTATTTATATAGCGTATTATAGGGTGATCAGTGGGTGAACGAGTATTCATAGGACAACGGCGCGTACTATCGAACTCTAATGGGGGAAATCCGTGGTGAAATAGTACGATATTACCGTCGCGACTAATTACGGATATCATAGATACCCGCATTATTGACATTACCTGCGGTTGTAGACGGGGTCGTTACATCTATCTTGTTCGCCTGCGATTAGTTTAACTCGTAGCTGGCAGTTGGTATCCACCGGGTACGCGTGTTTGCGTTACAGCGGCGTTAAGTACACGCGTTACTCCGCTTTCGCTAATGGAACAAATCGAGTCGATCTGCCGCGGGACGCAGGGAAATTAGAAAGTCGCGGTCAGACTAATCGTGTAATCGCGCGCTTGTACTTGCTTGTTCCAACTATAACTCGCGTATACATGCGATCTCGCGACTGAAGAAAAATCATAAAAATAATGACAGCTGATTTATAAGCATGTGTGGTATACTTTCCAAACCTAATTTAACCTATTACATGCTATCGGAAGAACACGTTACAAAAGATCATCTCGTCCCTTCAAAACAGAACAAACTGAGAATACACTTGGAAACATACTACCGAGCGTTCAACGATCAATCACGATAAGTACCATCAAGCTCGGGCGATACGTTCCATAATGGCCCGAAGAACGATCGGAAAGACGAGCAGAAAGATCGGTTCCTCGAGTCGAACGAGGCGCACGTACGCAGGCGGGAACACGTGTAACGCATGATCGCGAACGAGGAACGAGAGAATGCGAAAGATGCCGAGGTGCGGTCGGTTTTGCAGCGACGATTCGCCGACGTCGCGGCCGTGCTTGTCGTCGCTGGCATCGTCGCGAGCGGGACACGCGGCCATGGGGAATGTTATCGCGCCTGTATCGTCCGCCGGTTTTCATTACCATTCGTGCCTCGGACCGGCCGTTGCTCTGAAAAACACTATTTGATTTATTGCCAGCCGCATAGCCGACGTCTCGCGACGTTGCCTGCCCATTCTCTGCGTTTCCAACGCAAAATACACCACCACCAGATTTAGGATGCAATTCGCCGACCACCGCTGCTACCTCTAGAATTTTGCCTGATGCGATCGCCAGGGACCTGACGACGTACGATCGCGTTTCTTGCCGCTCACGTGTATGTATGGAATATAAGAATTTGTATTTGCTAGTAGAATTCTGTAATGAAGAGTGTAATGAGGTGTCGGTGGAAAAGGTTGGAAAAAAGGAACGATGTTTCAAGGAGCTAGAGGAATTAATTTACTTGGACATGATCAATTATTACTCCAAAAATCCTTAAGTATTACAAGCAAGAGAATGGCTATTATAAAATTTGCAAAATCATAATTTATCAATGCAAACAATCGTATCGCTTTCACAATACCAATAAACGCCTTAGACGTACCATAACCAAAAGTACCAAACCGCCTTGCGGTTCCGTTTGCCTATTATTACACGAAATCTCTGATCGAAGGTCTACGAGGGATACTCGATAAAAGTAGACCAGGTGGCCGCTGGCCAGCTGATTGATGGCCGGTGAGGGAAGTTTAACGCGTCCGAAGTGCCGATAATTCTAGCTCAGATCCTGCTCTCGTTATTTAAGGGAACGATCTGATACGGTGCCCGTTTGGAACGGGTCGTATCAACGGATTTATCGATTCACCATGAAACAAAGGGGCTCAGGTCGAACGAAATTTTTGCGGAATCGAAGAATTTCAGAATAGCTCCGTTACCTCGACGAACCTATTTCTTTGTGGAGCAGGTTGCAACTGCCTCCCTCTCCATGTATAATTCCCTCGCGTCTATCTACCCTGATATCTTACATAAGAATATAAATATAGACTCATGCCGGGCCGTTCGAAACGCTGCGAGCAGTTAAACGATCAATTTCCTGGCGAACGTGAATGGCATCGACCAAGCCTCTTCTGGATGGTCCCAACGGAAAAAGTTTTCTCTTCGGTAGAAGGAAACGGGTTGGATCATTAACGATCGCTCGATTTTAAGTGATTTTATGGATAACAAAAATATAGCTAAAATAAAAGAGCCACGGATTGATCGGTGTGTCAATATTTAGAATTAGTCATTAAAGAGATTGATAGAATTAAAGATTTTCATTTGGTTACAATTTAAGATTTTATTGGTTCACTAATTTCCTCTCGTTTTATTTCTTATTTCAGAGTATATCTATTCAGTGGCTAAAAATTAGTATCATCTTCTTCGTAATACAAATCTCATTCTAAAGAGAAAACTAAACTAATGGTTTATCGTACTGCCTAACTATATGGAGAAAGGCAGTAACTACAAAAATTGTAAAACAAGTTTTTCTTGTCCTTTTGAGTAGTTGTGAATATTTTGCGCTTTGATTCGGTGCGAAATTTCAGTAAAAGATGATATATACGCAATTTGCTTTTATAAATTCACACGTCAACCCCTTCATCTAGACACTGAACACAATTTCACACTGAAATATTTAATTTCGACAAACGACCCATCTCTCGCAATTAAAAATGCACGAGGCCAAAGAGCGGTAGCCCCGGATGCTCGATTAAGTCCTTCGTTCGATACCTTTTTTCAAGCGGGAAACAGGCTGCTGCTGGGCAAGGGGTGGCGACCCTGGCATCGCTAACTCTTACATTTGTCACTTTGTTAATCCCTATTAGATCAGGCCGGATTTGAAACCCAGCCTACCCCCCGGCTACGTGCTCTTGCGTGGCGAAGAGTAAGCTCGTTTGAAAAGTGAGCACGCCCCGCGGTGTCGTGTCGAACACTCGCCGGAAGAGAGAAGGAGCAACACGGACGATCGCGGGACGAGCGAAAGAGAATCGACACCCTCGGGCCCCGCTTTGCATCGAAAACTACTGGAGATCCATCGAGCTTTTCTGCCACCTCGCCCTGTTCTGGCTGATGTGTGCGACGAGTCGTGTGATCGCTTGAAAAAGCTCGTCGAGAGACGATCAAGTGGATGCGCAAGTGGAGATTAATCTTATAAACAATCTACGCTAAACCGATTATACGAAGAGAAGAGTGCCATTAGGATCGTTTTCTTTAAAAGTTTTGGAAATTCAAGTTCTTTAACATTTAAATTCTCAAATTTTCATATGTTCAAATTTGTAAATACTCTTATTGCGTGTCTTTTCGTACGGGGATTTCCCCAATTCTCGAGCCGAGTTGTAAGGCTACCGCGTTATACGAGAGATGATTTAGCTACAAAATCGAAGAAATGACTATCTCAATTGATCTTTCACTTTTCATTAAAAGTATCATATTATGTGTATATTATTCGAAATGTCTTTACTCGTTGAAGCAAAAGGTTAAAAAATATAAGCTTCTCGTTCTTCATAAAATGCGGAAGAAAAACCAAGTACACGCGAAACGCGATATTATCTGGTGACTGCGACTCACGCGTATTTGCGACAAATTATTCGAAGATGCAGGGCCACCAACCTCGTCGGCCAAATCGGAGAATACACAGCATCGAGAAGAGCGTATCCATCGACGTGGCCGGGATCGTGTCCTTCGGCTTGTCCGTGCGAAACGGACAAGCTGCAGGCGGACCAGCGACACGTCCTAATACCCATCGTGAGTTACTAATCCTTTAAACGGATTACCAATTAAACGTGTCGCCCTGTTTCGTAGGCTGAGAGACGTGCAACAGGGGGAGGAAGCAAAGAGAAATCGAGGGTTCGAGGTAAGTTTCGCCTTTGGGGAGAGGAAGGGAGAGTGGGGTTGATAGTTTTTGGCGGGAGAGGAGAAACGAAGTTGCCGGCGCCAGAGCGAAATCTCTCGTTCCCCATGTAACGGGTCTAACGTTTCAAATCTCAACAGAGCTTAACACGCTTAGACGCACTCATGTACGAGACGTTTGCCAAGTGGCGAGCGTGTCACATCGCGAAACTCGACACGACTCATCCTATTTTCCTCTTCGTCTAGTGGATGAAGTAGTTCCTTGAGTGATTTTTCGTTATTTTGAAACTCGCGTTTTGCGTTAACGAGATTCGTTCGTGCTCATGACAGTTCTTCCGCTTGCGATTCAAGGGGAGATGTAAATGGACGCGTCGGTGGATTTAGAGCGACGTTGGTCCATCTGCCGTTACGTTGATCACCATGTGACGCGTATGCAACATGGCACGAAGTGTGTCCTCTGCTTTTAGAGGATACTGGAGATTGGATTTTGACAAGTAACTTAATTGGAATATTGTGCAATCAACGAAAGATTGGGTACTTAAAGACGATTCGGGAGATTGGTTTAGAGATCAATTGTTTTTAATATAACAAAAATTCATCATTGAAAATTACATCTGAAACATAGCAAAGTCTTGTCGATCATACTTCCAATGAGGTCTCCAAAGAAAATCGTTCCAAAGTTTCAACAAAATTCTACGATACCGGGAATCTATTGGGAAACATTCTTGGCTGCATTTGTATATAAACGCTTCTACACCGCTCGTGGCAGATTCCTAGCGGCGAATCGTAAAATGCCGTTGCGTGGATCGGGTCGATCTCGGTGAGATCGTCGGATTACGTGGAACGCGAGAGGGTGGCCCCTGGCAAATTGGTCGAGGATGAAACTCGGCAACGTTTCTTTCCAAACGAAATAGCAGGGAGAAGGAAAGAGACTGGCCACGGTAAGAGCTTTATACAAATATCCGATCTGGTCGGTCTTTGCGATGCTCCCGAGAGTCGGGATGAATTCACCGCGGAAAATATGTCAATCACTTGGCGCGACCCTAACGCGTGCATGCTCTGATTGACATCGTTTCGCATCTGTTGCCGAATGTGTACGGCCTGGCTTTGTTAACGAGATACAGCTCAACGCTTTCTCTCGATTCCCCTCTCTTTCTCGCTCTGTCGCATTACCCGTTTCTCCCCGTCTTCGTCGACCCGTCGTTGCATCGCATCGCATATAATGCCGTTGACACGATTATTCGAGTTGCTACTAGAACCGCAACAGAGCAGTTCGGTTATTGTCGAGCTTGTCTCGTGAAGCTGCTCGACTCGACACTACCGAAATGGAGACGGCTTTCAGAGACGAGAGTCCGTGGTTTACTGCCGCGTACGACGCCCGCAGTGAATGCAAAGCGATCGTAAAAGACTGTACGAGGTAAATCGACACGCGACACTGGAAAATTAACTACGTGAAAAAGAGTACGTTTGTGGAGCGACGGCCTTTCAGCGAAGTAATATTATTTCGAGAATGTACACAGGCTCGCGCAAATATTCGAATACTCGTGGACACGTTTTACGAATATGTTATGCTTGTTATACGAAATACTTTAAAAACTCATTTGTCTCGTTATTGATATTAAAAACTAACGATATCTCTCAACAGGTTTGATCATCCAGTGCAAAGTTTAAAATTGAATTTTAAGGTGTTGATATTCGAATAATCCTGCCTCGTTGTAAGGAATATTTCATGCGAATAAACGCGATACAAGATGCTGAAACGTTTCGACCAACTGTACAAACTCCAGCGAAAGAATCTTATCATCCCGTTACCTGAACATCGCTTCTCCCAAGGTACGAACAGTTGTGCGAACGTACTCGTGGCTTGTTCGGTCGATGTAGACGTCAGGCGATGGAGGATGAAGGAGGCAAACGAGCGACGCGTGGACCACGCTGGAAAGTCACGTTGAATGACGAGCAATACGCTCCTTATCGTCTTGGTGCGGGCTTTTTCTCCGTGAACAATGCGCCACGGTAATCGCGATGAGTCATTGCGTGTCAGCGATCAATCACCTAACGCTGATCGGTCCTGCGTCCGCCGCTACAAAACCGCACACGTGTACGACGCGCGCGGCTCCGTGTTTTGTATATCGGCATTTATTCCGTGAATTTATCGCGCCGCTCGTTCGTCCCGAGAACCGACGTGACTCGCAACATACTGAACCTGACCATACCGTTCGACCCGACCGGTTAGCTTTGGCCCCTTCTCCTCTTCTTTCGCGTACTATAAGCGAAACGCGTCGAATTTCATGGATATTTCCTTCATTATGCTCACAGTAGATATTTTAATTTCATGGTGATTCGCGCATGGCTTTGGTCATTTTAATTTTATGTTGTAGGATGAAGAAAATAGGAAAAAGAGGGTGTATATTATTGACAAGAATTTAGGAGAATGCGTTAAAAGAAAGTCTTGATCCAACAATTCTCAATCAGTTTCACAATCTTGGATACCGAAGAAAATTGACCCAAGTAAACACATTTTTATCCTCATCGCCACACCTACGGTTACCCGGTTAAAAGCACGATTCAAGCGAGTTCCATCGAGAATGGAGAATCCTAAGACCCCAAACAAAAAAGAAACCTAGCTCACGTACAGTGTCAAAATTTCTCACCCCGCTTACCATTTCAACAATAAGAGTTTCGATGAAAACAGTAGCTTCGTCACGGTGCATTCTCGTCGCGTTAACTCCTATACGAGTTTCTACTTCCATAAAAGAAGATAGCCAGACGAAGACGTATATCTCTACCTACTCTCGCGTACGTTCACGCCAGTGGATGTCCACAGGGAATCACGGGATGATAGATGGTTGGTTCACCGATATTATCTCAGGTGACGAAGTCACGCATGCACGGGCTCACGCAGTCACGCGTGCCGATGTCGTAACGAGGTGGACTCTCGGGGTAGAGAGCCGAGTGTAGGTGGGCCGTACAACGAGGAGGTTAGTTATCTCGAGGCTCGCACCTCTCTCCCGCTCGATCGGGTGGAGGTGAGACGCGAGAGAGAGCAGCTCTGAAAGAAGCGCTTAACGAACTGACGACGACATTATTGTTGTTGCTCGGTCCCGGACGCATTCGGTCGACTACCCGTTCCTTTTATCGGATGAGACCAGGAGGTACCCAGACCCTGTCCGATGTCCCGGCGATTTTCTCTCTGTCCCTTCGTTCGCCTGGACGAAAGGGGAAGAAAGGGTGTGCAAGAGAAGCGAACGGGGCGAAGAATACCGAAGGGGTGGGGCGAGGGCCAGAGCACAGGGGGTCAGAGCCACGATTTCGCTCTAATGCCGACGAGAGTGTTTTAATTAACTCGCGCTCCTATCTACCCTTGCTTTCATCCTGGTATTTACGTGTGTCAGCGGCTTTCGTTCTCGCCACCTTGCCGACTCTTGCAGAAGCGAGGAAAAAGAGTCAAAGTTTCTGAGGCATTCGGACGAGGGACTGATCCTGCTGACGAATCACGGTTTGACGTTTGGATCTCGCAGTGGATCGTGATCCAAGACGATTACCAGAGGTAGTAATTAACGGCTCTCGATCTTAACTTCGAGTAATTTTTCCTAGGGATCGACAGCAGCTCTACGGTTCGTGTGCTTGGCGAGTTCTCTTCGAGTATCTCGAAGAAATCTGGAGAAAATCGAATTAATGCGAAGGTGCAGATAACAGATCAAATCTTTTGTTTGCAGTGAGCATTGCACAACTTGTCAGATGCTTGTGCCTCGTTTCCGCCTGTTTACCTATTCTTATGAAAATCTAGGGTAGTCATCGCCCATGAGTTATCGACAGTCTCGAGCATTTTAAGATTCAACGATTGGAACCCGTATAATTGATGGAAATTCGTTGCGTTATGATATGCGAGTATACGTATCGTCTGAGGCTTTTCATTGCCTTTAGCATTCTAAATATTCTTTAAAACGTTTGTATTTCGTATCAAATATCCGAAGACAAATTCGGTAGCAAATTTTAACAGGCCGAAAAGCCAATCTAATGGGTATTAAATCGTGACACGAAGGACGAAAGAGCATGAAGGAAGCCGTGAAATTATTTATTAAACCGTTGCATTATAAAGAGGTTGTCAAAACGCTCGTGTATATCGATAAGTATGTATCGAGTATAAGCGGATAGAGGATATCGGCATGGGGCACGCAGAAGGAGTGCTATCGCGGTTGTGCCGGGACCCATCTTCCTCTCGGATTCATTAAAGACTTTTATCGGGAGAACACAGCGCCGCCTATGTACCAATTCACTTAACGTAACCAATCTAAAAATGCTCATCAGCAATTTAAAGCGTCGAGGGCTCCTCGAAGGACAGCCGCGAGGGCTCTCTCCCCCGAGTTGAAACGACGAACGAGTGGCTTCCACGCGGATACGAGGGAAACAGACAATGACAGAAGGATCGACTAAGAGGTTGGCAAAAAGATACGACACGGCAGAGTAGAGGTACAGGAACGCCAAAGAGGAAGAAAGACGTACAAATGAAAAGAGAAGCGATAAGAATGCAGAGGAGAGTATAGAAAAAAAAGGAAGAGAGCGAGAGTAAAAGGAGAGACATCGGTGGTGAACCGCTTCCACCGCGACGCGGACAGGAAAAAAAGAAGAGAAAAAAGGCACGAGACGAGTGAAAGAGAGAGAGGCGAAGGAAGAAATGGAAAGCTCGAAGGAGGGGGAAACAGAGACAGATCCATTTGCGAAATGCTCATCGACCGTCTTTGGCCCTTTACTCGATGCTATAACCCGCCCTTCACCCTTCTCGGTGACTCCGATAGAGGAACAGAGAGGCAGTTTTTCGAGAACGCGTCGAGGAGAATTACTCTGATTCGTTTTGGCTTGCAGATTTCGCCTTTCTCGACCGCCTCTTTCGCATCGCTAACATTCTCGTCCTATGATACCCACATAGGGAAAATGAAAGTAACGACTGAACGAACAGGATAATAATACGAGGAGGAGGAAAATTTGCAATAATCGTCGCCAGAAATCACACGCGTTTGGTAGAATAATATTCCTAGAATTTCATAACTATTATAGAACAATAAAAGATCGAATAAAATATCATCACGTGCTGGAACAGTTGAGAGCGATAGGTGGACGAATACCTATGCAACTGACTGTATGTATGTCCTGATCGATTTGATTGGAGTAAATTACCTGATTCCAAGATAAAAAGTTCGAATTATAATATTAAGATTGAATATTTCGTCCATATAATCGTTTGTATTACTTATCGATATTTAGATACTCGGTTATCGTGAATTTCCCATCACAAAGATTCCATATGAACAACATCCGATAACCAGTCTAAATGAAATTGCCCTCCATCTGGTCGGTTCGATCGCGATCGTATCGTGGGTACGACTTTATCCAGTGATCGCTAGGGGATGAAGCCGTAAAGAGGATCTCTCTTTCCCTCTACATCCCGAATCAAGACGTAATGCGATTCGTCACGACGAAGCTGAGAGATAAAACCGTTGTCGTGGCTACGGTTATCGGGTCTTCGTCGAGCAAAGACTGGCCGGTAATGCATCCGCGTGTTCGTAAATCATGGTGTTTGCATAAAATATTAATAAGTGACACGAGTCAATCCGGGATTAAGCAAAGGCGAACGAGGGGTAGTTGAAGCCAGTGGTGGCCACCCCTCGAAGCGAACGATCGAAGCGCCACTTTATCTATCTCTATTTTATTTTGTTTGTGTTGGCTTTTCCCACGAAGGGTCGCGCTGTCCCTTTCTCCGTCGTCGACGATGCGACGACGCTCTTCGACAAATAGTAATAATGCGAATTGACACGTGACGCCGTTGTCGCAACAACGGCAAACACTCGGACAAGGGGGACAACGCGCGAAAGGGGGCAATACGCTTCGAGAGAACCTCGTTTACAAACCAAATGCTCGACCAACTACGCGTTTTCTCGTCGCACGTCATTTCTTCGCCGATCTGACCGCCCCGGTGATCCTCGACAAACAATCGATTAGAGTGGGAACGCTGCTATTTCCATCTTGCTCGGATACTTACAGTGAGAAAACTACTCTCTTACTCGGTATAATTTATATCCAATTTGAAATTGTTATTTGAAAATTCCAAAGCAATTTTATAATCTGAAACAGCTACTAGAATCTTTGCTCGACGAGCTCGCTATTAATAAAAGATCTACTTAAGTCGCTAATTTATGCATAAAGTATATATGATATACAAAGGATCTGGTTCTTCGTTTAAATCGATGCAACTCTTTCTGTTTGCTCAATATCGATATCGTAGAGGTGTCTGTCGTGCAACGATGACCGGGTAGCGTGTATAACCTTGGATGATGGTAATTAAGGAACCACCTAATTCTGATCGTGGTAGAACTGGTGAAGGTTATCGTCCCGATTGTTGTGTGTAGGATAATTGCGAACGGCTGTATCAGTGACCCGCAGCCCATTCGACACGTGTCGACTCGTGCGCGTTCCTCTTATCTCGCAACTGCTTTACGTCGAACTCGTTGTTTCCATTATCCATAATAATATATTCTTCTTATAAGTTTGGCCCGCCCTTGCTCGCCTGCAGGCTATGAAGGAGGAAAGGAGAAACAGGGAGAGAAACAAAAAGGGGTCCGGAAGAGGGAAAGAGACGGGTTGAGTGGTGGCCAAGCAAGAGGGGAGACAAAGTGGCTGCTGCACACGCGTTTGTCAATGTTTGCCGGTGTCGACACCCACCTACTTATGCAAATCATTTAATTTAACCCCTCCATATCGTTGATCCCGAGAGAGATCGTATCTCGAAACCTATTCGTATTCATTGCCCGGCCGATGGGGAGAGCAGCGCCGCCCGATCCGCAGAGCAGCCATACGATCGCGTTTCCCTTGTCCCGATGCTACACCACCAACCACTTTTATATCCGCGTAAACCTCATAGCTCTAGCCCATGCTTTCATTTTTTTCTAACAACTGACCGTTGAACTTGCTCGGAGAATTCGTCTATTTATCATCTGATTACTTGATGCTACATTGAGAATACATTGCGCGATATCACGTAACCGTTAGCTTTGGAAAATATTCTACCACCCAAACACAGTCTTTCGAAGATTTCGGTATATAGGAATCGTGTGATTAGTGCTTAAAGCTGTTCGAAAGATTACTGAGAGTGATGCCTGAATATTGTTGGATTCGCTGGCATGTGCTATAAGATTCTTTGCATTTGATTTGCAACGATAGGTATATTTAGCAGAATAGCGTTCGCTTAAGTAAAGGGAAGACGCGAGATTTCAAAAGAATTATGTATTTTCACAGTGAGTGATTCAAATACAATCTTCCGAATATCTGATCAGAATGTAATTTTTTCTTGCCGAGTCTACCACTGGAAAATATTGCCCCTACGGGAACACGCAGTATAACACACGAAGCGCAAAATTTAATTGAAAAGAGAACATACTGAAATGTTTATTTCATCGAGTGCCGGGCATAATAAACGTTTCACTCAGTTTTTGCATAAACGGTCGATCGCACGAGGTGGGATAACGAAAAACTGTACGATCCACTAATGGAATTTATTACGCGCGTCAGGCTGCGTTAATGCATAGCGGCGCAGACACAATGATTGCCAGCGCGGGACAATGCGATTTCCAGCCACTGGACAGGGAAACGGGATCGAGCATTTAGATTTTGATGCTCGATGTCGACACCCACTGACGGTCGTGAAACGACGCGTTTTAACGGTTTTCACAGCAAGTGGGCAACCAGTGTCGAAACCGATTTCCATGATCGATCAAGATTGATGTACCATATGATACACGCAGAATTTATAAAAGCGTATTTCAATGCGTCGCATCAGATGAACGACTCGATGATTCGCTGTTCAATGGTATTTCAAATGAAAAATCACTTTAGGTGCTCCACTTCTCTCTCTCTCTCTCTCTCTCTCTCTCTCTCTCTCTCGAGTATTTTAATTATTGTCTCTATGATATCTCGACACAGAAATTCTAGTCCTATTGCCAAAAATAATCCGGTTTACATCGATGTTATACTTTACGATGAACCTTATAGTTATTTATGCTAAAGTTAGTCAGATCAAATACATAATTTGCACTCTAAGAAATTAAAACTATAGTAATCACGTCGTTATGAAATTTCACAAACCCTGACAATTATCCAAAACTGACCAAAAAAGAATAACAAAAACCTACTCGTTACGAACAACTCGTTACGAAAGAATCATACGCATCAAGAGCCGTCATTGAAAATATAAAGCAGCGGCGAAATTCGAAGCAACGGATCAAGCCGAAACACGGAGCATATCAAATAGACGCGTTGATCGGGGGAACAAGGCCGATCGACCGGCCGTCGGGGCTTGCAGTTTCATTACGGCGTGGAAATCGGGAGTCAGCGATTACGATTTAGTCGGTGGTGATCGTGTCGGCAGCCCGTTTTCGATGCACGGCGGTCGTGAACATCGCGGAATGACGTATCGGTCGTGTGGTCGTTTTAACCGTTTTAACGGCCAGCGGAAAACGAGTGTCGGCAGCCACGCCGAAAGCCGTGTACACACAGGGAGAGCCGGCGACTGTCGGAGAGAGAGCTCGCGAGATCGCTGTTCGTCGCTGCAGCGTTACGATATCGATTCCAATTCACGCCCTGCGAATCGTCAGCGAGCACAGAGTGAAACAGAGACAGTCAACGTGTGCAAAGTAAAGAAAGAGAGAGAGAAAGAGAAAGAGAGAGAAAGAGTGTGTATGTGTATGAAGCGGGGATACGGTATACTGAATTAGTAGCATTGTTAATGTAGTAATCGAGTGTTTCATCGTTCGATGATTCGCGCGGGGTTGAGCGCAGCTCGATGGCGAGAGAGAAACAGCGAAAGAGAGAGAATAGCAGATAGGAGTAGCGAGGCTGGTAAAACCCACCGGATGACGAGAGGGCGCAGGTGTGTGTATTCAGCATGTGATACAACGTGTTGTCATTCGGCCAAACGTGTATATTGATGCCGCGCAACGAAATTTTTGTCGTCGCTCTTCGAGTGTAATTGGCCCGTCGATGGAAATTTCGCGCGCGCGTTATTGCGTGAGAACACAAATACGCATACACGCGCGGGCCGATCACTAGCAAGCGGAGAACGGTGCATTGCGCGGAACGATGTAAAATGTTAATGTCCCGGTGTTATTATTTAGCCCGGGCACCAGCGAGGCGGAATTTCGCGAAGGGTAATCGTAATATAAATCCAACGCGGAAGGCGAGAAACGCGGATATTAAAATTTCATAGCACGCCGCTTTAAAGCCAGTAAAAAATGGACGCACTCCGCTCGCAGCTGGAGCGGATCCGCCATGCGGCCTCCGCTGGAATTATCTGTCGCAGAACGATGATTTGTTTAAACGCTCGCGTGGACCACTTTACTGCGAGAAACGGAAACAACCTGCTAAAATGTTTAACCGCCCGCGTACTCGACGTAGTCGTTCGTTGTCTCGAATGGAATTGACTTGCCCTTCTTCTTTTTCTTTTTTTCTTTTTTGCTGTGGATCGAACAAACTATTCACCGTTCCCTTTTGTACGCTTTTCCTAATGGTACCAGAGTATAACAGGTGGACGTAACACGCTGACCGATGTGGGAGAATGATTTGTACGAAAAATATTCGATTCAAAGGAGGACGCCATATGGTGGAAACGATTGATATTTCACGAGAAGACGTTAGGGTGATATCGAAATTTACTTGGTTGGATCTAAGAATAGGGATACTCGTAACAGAAATTCGAGAATGTTAAATTATGGTTATAATAGATACATACGTGTTCTGACGAACTATAGACAAGCTGGAAGAACCTCGTTCTTCTGATATCTGCAATATCTACATATCTATGAATCGATAAAGTCTCGACAGATTCCTCGATTGGCCCGTGTTTTTGTTGGGCGACGTATCGCTTGGCATCTCCAGGCAATGAATTATTTTGGTCATTCCGCGCGAATAAAACGCACAAACGACTGGTCTCGCGTATTCGTGTAGCCGACGTGTACTCGCCGTTTGTCGACGGGAGCGACGTTCATTCGTTTTTCCGAGGCAAATGAAAAAGCCTGGCGATGCATGGCGGCGCGCGGCCTGCACCACCCCGCCCGTCTCCACCCCCGTTTGTCAAAACTCTTTATTGCCGTTCCACGGACGCTGTATTCAAAGCGAGGACTCGAATATACACCGCGGCCAGAAAAGTGCGCCGCTTCAGTTTTATATATAACGCGGCTGGTTTCGGTTTTATTATTACGCCGCCCCGTCCCGCGTCCCGACGTTGGAAAAATATGCGACGATGCGCCACTACCGCGCGCTGCCTCGACCCTCTCCTCGAATCGGTCGAGCTTGTTCCCTTCTGATAAAGCGCGATGAAAGCCGACGCAAGCACCACCCAATGCCGAGGAACGCCACGCTATGGATAGTTCGGATGACAAAGGCAATTTTACCACCTTTTATCACGTAATAAACGTATCCTAAAGTGATTTTAATTAATGCTTGTTCCTTATTTTTACATAGTAGAGATCAATTTTCTACGTTGACTTTTTTGAAATTAAATAGCATCCTGCATTTTGAAAATTTCATTATCTACTTGAAGAGTATTGTTCACTTCTCCGTAATTTATCAATTTCTTTCCACTGAGACAATATTGCAGGGATCAAAAGACGGGTCAATGGAAGTTAGATAGTTTCAGATCGGAAATCAAATTCGATAAATTTTGAGGGATGCTCTATAATTTGTCTCTTTCCGTCGTATGTGAAGTAACCATGAAAATTTGGATCAAAAATATTTCTATATCAATATGAAACAACACAGGGAAATGAAATAAAACGAAAACTATCCGACTAACCTAATATAATAATAGATTATTACAACAATAGAAGGCAATAATTTAGAGAACTCGATCGGACGAAACGTATAATTCAGAGTAAATCTCATCGAATAATACGATATGAAATGTTACTTGATGTGTATCGAGCAGATTCATCCACGGTACAGCTGAATCATCGAATCATGATAATCGAACAACATTCAAGTTCTTATCCTCGCTATTCATTAACGCCAATGGTGTTCTATGGCTGGCAGAATGCAGTATGCAGCAACGTGTACCTATACGTGGGTAGCAGCAGCGCCTCGGGTGCTCATGAATAAAAGCGCGAGTAGACGGACAGAGCACGAGGCATTAGCGGAATAAAACGGCCGTAATACCGACTATGTTGAACACGCTCACCGGTTGTGCGGAATTTCGTTTCTACAGCGGTCAGTTAGGGGCCGTGGTAAATTTTCATTTTTCTCTCTCTCTCTCTTTCTCTCTCTCTCTCCGCCCCCATAACTGCCACCCCTCTCGCCCTACCCTGTACCTTGCAGCGCTTTTTCGCTGCAAATAACGCGCGTTCGTAACCCCGTGACAGCCAAGTGCTTTAAATAATTCGCGATATCCGTCGAAGAATAGCCACTAAGTACAGGTGAAGACCGATTAGAGGATTCTTTTCCTTTCTCGTAATTCCATTGTGCAGAGCTAAACGCGTTTCGTCGACTTATCACTGGAAATCTCTTCGTTAGGTACATAAAGAATATTTCTTTCCTATATTCGTAAAATTCCACGGTCTTTAGTTGGTAATTCGAAATCATAACTATTGTAGATCGCGGATGTTTATGTAAATTTTTATGAACACTAAAGAAATTGAACTCGTGCGAAGACCTATTTCACACACTAAGTATCACAACGATCGTTATGCGCAATTTTGTACCTTCAAATTTCCCATAGATGCATAAATGTCCGTGTTGTAATATAACAACCAAGAGTTAATTAAAGTTATATCCGTTTTTCATGCCTCGAAAAAGGATGGTATAATCTGACGACAAAGGGACACAGGGAACCTCATCCACGGTAAAATGTCACGCACGAAACCACAGTGTTTCCGCTGACACGCGCTTCCGTGCGTGGGAGGCTGACAGCTAAGATGGGGAGAACCGTTAAGTGCAGCACGACATAAATTAGCAGGCCGATAGTACGGTCGAGACACGAGAAAATATTATTGCAGCGTGTCAACGGAGGAGTTTCGCGCAAGCTCAAACCGGGGATAGTGGCACTCGATAATAAAATGGTCCCTTTGTCCTCGCCACTCGGACGGTCGTATAACTTCTGTGACGGACCGCTTCATCCTCTCCAACCCCCTCGTTTTTCATCCCCCATTTCGCTTCTTCCTTTTGCGAGCTACGTGTGCGTACGCGTGTACATATCGAAAGGATTTGGACAAGAAGCCTTACTACGTCCGCGAAAGGAAAGGGGAAGAAAGGAAAAGGAATGGAACTGGACCGACGACGACAAAATCACCAGCCGTGACGTGCCCCCGAATACGGATGTGTGTCGCGTCCACGACGATTCCAGTTCGAGTGTCAATATTGTTCGATCCGTCGTTCTCGAGACCCTTTCGTAAAAAATGACAGAGAAATTGGTACTCCATTTAGGGTACTATATCTCCTGAGACAGTTCGAGCAGTATGAATTTATTTGGCAGTTCTTGTGTGTTAGTGTGTTGAAATATGACGGAAAGAATGCTTGAGAACTTTTGTTAGATTATATAGAATTATTGATAGAAAGAGTAGGATTTTAAAGACATTGTATGTAAAAATATATATGTTTAAATTCGCCTAAACTTCTTCAAGCATTACTCGGTATCTGTACGCTCCGATCGAACTTCCTCCGTAACTCGACGCTAATTATCTCCATTAATCTTCATCCGAAACGATTACAACAATTATCCCATCCTGACGATGAAATCGGAAGAAATTAGCATCTCATGCAACAAATCGCAATAGACTGGCAAACGGTACTAGGGAAAGTGATATAAAGCGATGGAACAACGCGGCGTAACGTCCCTGGAAGTGCAGAGAACCGAGGCAGAAACTGCGCTCGCGATCCTCCGGCATTGGGGTCGGTGCACACAATGGGCATGAAATCCGAAAAAGGGGGAGACTGCAGATAATTGGCCGGTGCGTTTGCACAGCGTCAAATCGCGAGGTCAATCCGCTCGCACGGCAATCTCACCCTGCTGCTTGCCGTCGTTTCCCTCCTGCTCCCTTCGAATTCACAGGGATGAAAATCGAGGTCGAATACCGGGAATGGACGACTGCGCTCGCGAGCCAGCTCCTCTTCGTCCCTCTGCACGAGCATACACGTGCTTTTGTGTGTAGCCAGATCGACGAAAAACCATTTTTTTATTTCCGCTTTGTTTCCTTAGTTCGTTTGCCATTGTTATCTTTTATCGAAAAGCATACTGAAATTTTCCTCCGTTCGAAACTCGGTATTTCGAATCATTTTTATTTTTGTTAGTATATCCCTTTCTTCTTAATATTCGATAGTAAAATTATCTATATTAAAAATTAGGTTGTTCGCGTGAGATTTAAAAAAGTGTTTACGCGTATTTTTAGCCGCTTACAAGCTTTTAATTCTGTGAAATGCAATTTTCAAATTTCATGTCCGTGCGGCGAATGATATCGGCGCGAGCGAAGCGGAGTTAAAGCAGGTAAACGAATGTCTGGTTTTCATAGGTGGCGGACGAAAGCGGATCGCACGTAGTCCACGCATTATTTATGAGATTAGCGGAGATTATGGGAAACGTGATTCTGATGCCGAGTGGCTCGCTCCCAAGAGCGATTACTATGCCGCACATAATAATGCACGCGCGTACACGTCGTATTAATGGTCGAACGCTGTTACGTTCGACTTTGTAGAATGGAAATCAAATCAGTTAGCTGAATAACATTACCTCGAGTATCACGAGACTCTGTTTATTAATTATTCAACGAACAGATATCAGCTTTCAATTACACGTTAAGTCGTTCTTCGAAGTTGGAGATTCTTTCCAAAGACGTTTCTCGAAAATAGGCGATAAATCTATAAAATTTTGTAAACAGTCAAGCAAAAAATCACGTCTGGAATGTTTAATAGCACGCAAAAATACCAATTTAATACCACAGCCAACTAAAAGAACTGTTTTTAATAACACGAAATTGATTAATGAATTTTAACATTGCGCATCGTATATTTTGCCCCTGTAATTCATAACGAGACTCGCCCGCCAGCAAACGAATAAAACAAACTAATAAACGGCGCCGATCAACATCGCGAAAAATTCATTTCCCTTTTCGAATGTGGTGAAATAATACTCGTATGGCACTAGCGGGCTATATAATACTAACCGTATACATACCAAAAACCGAAAGTATACGTGTCAAGCTTGTATAAGCAAATATTAACAGAAACGTACCCTCGACGATATGTCGACGTGGTTGCACATTCGTCACTTCTTCGGCATTACAGCGAGAGCGGGCCGCTCGCAATTCTCCGCTACGTGACACACGCGGAGTCGTTCTCTCGTCTATCACGCGTGTCTATTATGCGCCTATAGAGCCGCGAGAAAGATACACACAGGGGCTCCGCTAATCTGGCATGCTCTTAGGGTGGATTCGTCGTGGTATTGCCACTCCGATAAATAAATCAACTCGTAAGCAGCCACCATTAGGGTCCTGCGGTGTGTACGCAACTCACGCCCTACGCACTCTTCTTCCATTCCCTTTTTCTCTTACTCTTTTCCTTTACTCGACTCCGCTGTTTTCTCCGTCCACGGAATCTATGTTCTCGCTTTCGATTCGCACGAGCCTCGTCTCACCTGTGGTTTAACGACGTCGGTTTATGCACGCGTAAAAATCACCAAGGGGAAACGTATTCGCGTCTTTACTTACTCGGTGCCGCTCGTTGCGTTTACGGCTATAGACTGCTAGCCGGGAAATAGACGGTGGCGTGTCGAGGGAAGTAAAACGTTAAGTGGCGCTAACGAGTGGCGAGCTCGATACGTTTACGTTGACATTTAAAGGAGCGTCTTGAACGAAAACAGTCCAAACGTTAGAATTTTTGCGAGCTAATCACGAAGAAATCTTTTAGAGAGAAGAGAACGAATTTATCGCAAAATCTTTTGGTATGCCCTAAACTCGATGGATATCAGACGTTCTTTGGACGAATAAGCTAGTTTTAAAACTTATCTGTAAGTAACTGGAATTACTCAGATAGAATCGAAGAAGAAGCATAAAGGTAAAAGGCGAGGAGAAAGAGCGAGGAAGAGATTCGTAAGCAGAAGATTTGTTACACGGAGAAAAGGAAGATTTCAAGACGGTTCAAGCAGAATAATCCCCGTCACCGTGCCGTCTAGCATCGTCGACAAGGGTGGAAAAAGTGGATAACCCTGCTGGAAGCTGCTCGGCTAAGATGATGAATCTAGCGCGGAAGCACTTATGACGTACGACTCGGAAAAGCTTGGTAGGGTGACTCGTCGCACCCCGCAGCTTTGTTTTCCGCATCAGTGGCGCCGCCCCTGTCCGGATTACCCGGGGTGATCAGCTATGAAATTAACTCGCTCGCCGTTTCTCCCTTTATCTTGCTATCTTGATCTTCCCCTTCCGCTATCTCTCGCCGAATTTTACATTCTTTGTCCCGATTAATCGGATCGGCCTGCTTGTGAATTAAGATCGCGCGATCGTACGAACCAGCCACTGAATCTCGTACACATCTAGAGAAAATTTACTATTTAGAAAAGAAAAATGTCGTATTACTCTCCGTGAAAAGATTGCAATAGAATTGCGTTAGACTTGTAATGCTTGGTAATAATTTGACACGATAGTTTTACTTGCAAAATTAACAGCTGCAACTCTATAAAACCGTGGGAACCGAAAATTATGAAAATCTCAAGGGTCGCAGATATGAATAAAGACTGTACAAAGATCTATATCGAACGATTGCTGCCGAGGAAACCATCGATGAAAGGTGAAGGAACGAAGATTCGTAAAGAAAGGCACAACAATCGGTTGGACGGTATCCACGCGGATTCTGTGTTCCATTATCGATGGTCGTGTAGCAATCGCGTCCGTCAGGATTCTTCTTCGCGGCGCCTCGTTACGCCGCGTTCGATCGATTCATCCGTCGAGTAGCGGCCGAGTATTGTGCGCGTTTAAGCAAATAAGCCAGGAAACATTCTCGACGTCGAATTCCGTTGAATGGCCGCTTAATTTATCGGGCAGCGCGTTCATGCTCTTCACGAGGGTGGAAAGAGAGGTCAGAAACGAGGATGTGGACGAAGGAACGAAATAACGCGGTTAGAACGAAACGAAACGAAACGAAATAGAAGGGGGACGAGCGAGAAGAACGAATATATCCGGTCGGTCCTTCGGGGATAGAAAAAGGTCCCGTCATTCTCGAGAAGAGGGCCTCCTCGATCATCCCGTACGTCGGCTGTATAAATATCTCTTTCCTGCCTATAAAAGATACCCGTAATTACGGCGCCTTCGGCCAGAAACACGTCCGACACTTCTGCCGAGTCGATACGTCCCACTGGACATGGCCGTTGCCCGGACGAACGGGGTGTCGAGGGGTGTGCATCCTTCGACTGGCAACACCAGGGGGATGTTTCACCGCCAATCTCGTTCGAACGGTTCGAGAGCCACTGCTGCGGTTGCGTCACGCGGTAAGATCCGCAGATCAGAGTCCGCGGCACGTTCACGACGCAAAAACCCACGAGAGAACGATGGAATAATGATCCATCGACGAACGATTTGAAAAGGAACGTGACGTGGTCGGAAGCGACTCGTTCGACAAGTAACGCTTCACGTTACACGAGTCTGAGGGATTCGTTGTTAACTCGGCACGGTCGGATTAACTGCGTGACGATGTTCATCGCGAGAATCGCGCCTCGAGCGAGAATTCCGTATTTATGGCTACCATTTCTGGCAAATGACCTGACATTATCGACGAGGAGGCTGCTGTTACGAGGGGAAGTCGTTTCACTGAAATCGCTCGATTCCATAAATATTGATTTCGCTATAAATTGCTGCGGCCGGAAGTTGCAGTGTTCGTAAGTGTTCTGTAAGATTTGTGAGGTGTTTAAACGGTTTCCTCGAGCTTTGTATTTCGTCTTAAATAGCTTTTTACTTCGAATAATAACACGTTGTATTTTTATCATACGTTGTAGGATGTTTCTATAGTATTCATGCGACAGTATGTGAGTATCGTGCATGGGCGAGCTAATTGAGCGGCAAAACGGCACAATGGATGGTGGTTTATATTCTGTCACGTTTGTGTGTGGGGCGGTAGGACCTGTATTTATTCAGATCGTTCCGCAAAATCGGTAGATTCATGCAGCTGGCCGACCCTGTCTTAGGGACGTGGTGTATTATACGAACGCCATCTGCATCTTTTCCGTACGGATATACATTTGTGTGTGAAAGCGGAATTGAAGTCGTAGGTATATACCTATGCGACACCGGTATCAAAAGTTTCACGATGGCATCTCAGGTGCGGAACACGCGAAGAGAGTGTCGTTTTCCTCGAGATCGTCGCGCAATTTGGAGAACTTCTTTAAAATCTCTTCTTCACCCTCGCCTGACCCGCCCGCCACGAGAGGCAATCGAGCCAACTTTCAAGCTGAATCCCTTGAAAAGCCAATTTTGCGGTCCCGCCAACCTGAAAAACTTTCCGATCTGCCATTTTTTGAGGATTTCACAGGATCTTGGAAATTGATCCACGCTATCCAAGTAGTAACAAAGGAGAGACGATGCTCGCGTTTCAACAAACTCTAAAATATACTTTATCCCTGCTCGAATTTTTTAAAATATTCAACAGCGAGTTTGACTCGACTACGAAATACAGTGTAGAAGTAGAACCTGATAAAAAACGTTTCATTGGAAAATAAGTGCCTGCGTCAATACTTTTTGTAGCCACCGCATATATTAAATAATGAATAAATTGAAAATGTAAAGTAGAAAACTAATAATGCAAAAAAATAGGTTATGAAATATAAACACGCTGAAGTCTTAAACCGGTTAAAAATCGTTCGAGAATCTTATAGAATGTGCTAATTGCTAACATTGGTCGAGTAGCTCTAGCATAGATGCCCGAGCAAACTTTTTGCGCCTTCTCGGCGCTCGCAAGTCTACGACTGGCCGTTAAATCGGGAGAGACGTTACTTACGACGCAGGTAAGTAGCGATGTAAGTGGTTGTAGACAACCGGGACCCGGTGTCATAAGCAGCAGCCGCTGCCTAATGAAACTACAAATCTCTCCGCCCTTTAGGCACCACCTGTTCTTAGCGCAGCCAACACATTCGCTGCCGCAACAACACGCTTGCATGTGACACGTTGCTTATGAGCACCGAAGATTATTTCTCGGCCCGTTTCGCGCACTGACGCGACGGCACGGCGTCTTCTAGAACAGCTTTCTTCCCTTGTCCAATCCTGTGATCACGAACTCATCGAGAACTTATTTACCAAATTTCAGCTGGAAATTTGTAATGGAATTTCGGCAAGTACCAGTGCGTTATGAAAATGATACAGGTTTTTAAATCAGGAAAGTTCTTAATCATGAAGTTTCTCGAAGCTCAAACGAAAACGAATTCAAAACGGTGAAAGAGGTTGCAAGCGTTAGAAGGTCGATAACGAAGAACAGTAAACCACCTGCAAAACCGCATACAGGAGAATTCCAGCAACGTCTGCAATTTAACCCTGCATACAGAAAGAGAGAGAGAGAGAGAGAGAGAGAGAGAGGGAGAGAGAGAGAGAA
Organism: Bombus terrestris; assembly: GCF_910591885.1. Classification (NCBI taxonomy): domain Eukaryota; kingdom Metazoa; phylum Arthropoda; class Insecta; order Hymenoptera; family Apidae; genus Bombus; species Bombus terrestris. The sequence goes on from NC_063275.1 coordinate 16,542,869, forward strand.
GCGAAGAAACAAAAAGCTGGCCATAAATCCTGTATGAAAATCGAAGACAACAATCGGCGAGAATACGTACACACGAGGGAGCATCTGTTGTTGGTTCCCGGGGTGCATCGGAACCGCGTTTCCCAGCGACCTTTCGATTCTCACGCAATCGTTCCGCGTCGCTGCAACGCGTAGCCCAGTGCATATCTCGTAAACAACCGGTTCAATGCGTCGGACAATAATAATTATTCGCGAATGATCGCATTCCCTCCACCTACGCCTCCACCTCTGCCATATCATCCGTTCTTTCTCTCAAACCATTCACCTCTTTCTTCTCTCTCTTTCTCTCTCTCTCTCTCTCTCTCTCTTTCCCCGCATCCCTCTCTTTTTGCTATTCATTGGAAAAGGCTGTGTAGGCGTGCACACACGCAGCTGGTCGCTGTTCGAGAGCGGTTTTACGTAGCCGCATACCTCTCTATCGGCAACGACGCCGTTGTAAAACAATTATACGGTGTCGTCGGGCCACGCAATCGATATATCATCAATTCCATTGTCATTGCCGGCCAATCCGACGTGTCATGATTATTGTTTGCAGTCCGCGTGTACAATGAAAGCGCTCTACGCGCCCCACCCCGTTTTCACTACCCCCTTCCCCCTACTATCAATGGTAACGGCGTTCTCCGCGGAAAACTGTGGGTGGATTTTACTCTGGATAGATCAGAGACCAGCGAGGGGGTAAGGGGTTGATAAACTGCACCCATTATCAACCGACGATTTCGTACTTTTCATGAACACGCTCGTTCCGCGTTTGTTCTATTCCTCTCTCCCTCCACTTCGTCCTATTTGTCTCTGTCCGGTTGTTTCCCTCGTTGTCTGATCTCTATCTCGATTGCTCGATGTGTATGATTCTTTGTTAAAAAGAACCCCTTCGTCGATACGTACATACATTCGTACAAACGCGGCGATGTTACCCTGGACGTTTCTGTCCTCCGTGAATAAACGCGACTAAGTGAATAACCGCGTATCCTCGCATTAATATGAATTTACATCAAGCAAGCTGTAAACGGATCATTGGCCAATTAAGAACGCGTTTCGCCCTTTCACCGTTGATTCCTCGTTGAAGAACGTTAATACAGGCTGCTCGTAATCTTCGCTAGCTATCACGGATGTCCACTGCAAATTCCGAATCGGCACTTGCTCGGTTCCTATTCTTTCGTAAACTCGGTGATGGAATTCTGTGTCGAGTAAGTGGTCGGACAACGCGGCGCGAATATAAATCAATAGCTGCGAGAGCAGAATGGAGCAAGCTTGTTTTCATACTTCATCCGCGGAAAGACGGTAGAGGAACGAGGAGAATGAATGCGACTGGTGGGCGTGGCAGGGCCGAGAAAAACCCGATGGATCGTAAAATGATTAATTGGATGAGTTCCGGAACGAGTGAGACGCACCGCGCGAGTTCTGTTTGCCGGAGGGTAGTAAAAGTCTGTTAGCACCATTTCGAAATGAACGTCGGCAATGATGCCGTGGCTACGTCAATGGACTGGATCTTTGCTTTTAAGACGCTTAATTCGATCGTTCACCACGATTCTGGTCTGTATCCTGAGAACCAGGGATGAATTCCAGCCCTGAACACACACGTCGTAAAAATCGTCGCTCGCGCGACTGTTATCGACAGTCCCCCGCAAATGACTCATAACGCGAAATCGTGGTACGAGAATGTCGCTTCGAAAATTATGTTTCATCCATCGTTAAACGATATTTAATTTCTAAAATCATATGTAACTTTCATGTATGAAAAACGAAGCTAACATTAACAAGACGAGGGAAATTGAAAAAATTGCAACTTCGAAGCATCGAATATCATAGAACGTGAACGTGTTTGCGTTATATAATTGGGTTTCGTACCCATGGTTCTACGCTACTTTATAAATAAATCCAATTCCATGAAATCTCGATTCCAGCCGCAAGCTCGAGAAGCTGGAACGTCAGTCGCGCTTAAATTCTTGAATAATACCATCGAGAGGAACACGATAACGAATAATGTAGACGAAAGGTAGCAAGGGCGACGCGAATCCTACATCCGCAGACGCGATTTCTCCCTGAGAGCAGCTGATGAGACTTCCGCGTGCACGACGTTGAAAGCCATGGGCTCTCTTTATCTCGTCGTCGTCTATGTAGCCGGTAGCTGCGACGACGAGACGCGGGACATCAAATATTCAAGATTTCGCCGATGGCGTCAGCCACGCCTGTCACACCTCGCGTTACACAGGTTTCCAACCCTCTGGCTGCCAGCCATTTAGCTGATTTAGCGACTGCGAGAGTGGAACACCCTCCACTTTTCCGGCTCTCAGCGTGTTCCGCGTACCGTGACACGCGAATCGAATTTGTCAAAGATGCCGTCTCTGCCTACTTATACCGTTCTTCTCTTTCTTCTTCGACTTGCGTCTTTCTTTCGTGCTCTTTCGATCGTTCGTCTCGATGTTTTCTCTCTTCTGTCACTTCTTTATCTCTCTCTCTTGCTAGTACTATCCGAGCGCTTTCATCCAACTTCTCGATGGAATCCGAGGAATAAAGCAGCTGTCGGCGACGTACACTCGTCGAGACGGTGAACCATCGAGTTTCACGGGATTCTGTTCGTGGTGCTGCCGAGCAACGACGAATAGTACGCGGGAGAAATAGAGAGGGAAGTTCATTAGCATCGGACACGTAAAGACTCTTCCGAGAAAGAAGACACGCGTGTCTGGCTACCAGACTAAAGTTGATAACCATAGTTCAACTCGACGTTTAACCTTATACCATTCTCACTCAGTCATGTTCCACTTCGAATGCTATATACCTACTAGAAAGATAGAACGTTAGGTAGAGACGAACGTTAAACTCTTCTGTGAATTTTTCTAATTGACATATTATCTTTCTCGTTCGATACGAAGTCGAGGAGTAACGAACGATATAAACAGGAATCCGATAGAATATCCTGTTGAAACGACGATGGCTATATTTGTCACGTATTATTGTGATATCAAGATGGAACGGATATACGAGTATCAATTTATAACGATACCAGAAAAATAACATTTTCTCGTCTATAATTGGAGCAGCCATTTAACTAATGATGAAGACAGGAATACGTAACGAAAGAGACGGTGCCCGAATTAGAAACGGTTAAATTGTTTCTTCCGTAATACGCGTGGATCGATCGAGAATAGCAGCATGTCGAGAAATTTGCATTCACCGCGTCGTCGATGATTCCTGCTAGCGGGCATGTTGTACGGATAAAATCGTCCAGTCACGATCCTTAACTGGAATAATTGGATGAATGTAATCCGTGATAGGCGTAAAATCGAGAATACCGTCTGTGACCATTATATTTTGAGAGGCTACACACGTAAGATCGGTCTCGAGTCGACGACACTAGCCGACCTTCTGGATCCTGCTGCCTGTTCGACGCGACTAAATACCCTTAATCGCGATCTTCGCTCTGAAATATGCGTCGTTGAGCGTTAGCTGGGTTCTATCTCTCCATGTACCCGCGATCGGCTTTTCTTCCTTGGAGCCTGTCCATGGAACGACTCGACAGATGAGATTAACGTTCGAAGGATTTCTCGATCGGTGCACGATATAATCGGATCACCTAGCCAGTGACAAGTGATCATGCCAGTATTAGCAATGAATTAAAAACAACCATGGATACGAGCAACGTATAGTTCATAATTTTAGAACAAAATCGTCAACATATTAATATCATAACAATCAGTACTTCTAGCAATTTTGAGGAGCACGAAAGAACACATGAATATTTGAACTGTTTTACTTAGCGTATTTTTTCTCCTCCTGTAGTCTCCATATATAACGATATATATTCTATATAAAGCTATATAACGATAGAATTCAAATAACGTCTATTCGAATAATCATCGAGTCTATTGATCCAAACAAGACGTCGTGGCCCATTTAAAAATCGACTCGACGCTAATTCATCTCCCTCGACGCGTCACGAAACACGCGCACCCTAGACCCGTCTTTTCTAGCCGATCAGCCCAATGATATTTGTATGCACTTGCGCTCACGGGTGAAAACGAGTTCTAAACGATGGGTAATTTGAGAAGAGACTGATCCAGCGAGGCAACGCCACCCTCATACGCGCTGCCTTATAGCAGAAAGGAGTATTATACGCGGGACTCTCTGCGTACATAAAAGGGGGCGAGAGGGCGGGCTACGTAAGTAATATAGGGTGGCCGCGACCCTTCCGCACAGGGGTTGTATTCTAAGAGGGCATGAATTTGGTCGAGTCTAGATTCCCCCTTCCCTAGCCGCTGATCCCCACGTCACGTCGCCTCTCTTCTTCCACCGGGCCGTTTTGCGTTGCATAAGTAACGCCATGAACCCCTCGTCTCTCCACTGTAAACCGTGTGCTTATTTGCCCCGGCATAGCAGAGCGAAAGAGCTCGGCCTGAAAATAGGCGGTCGACCATTTGTCGGGCGTACGTCACTTGCTCCGCTGGTAACTAACGTTGAAAAATGCCCGGAATCACGGACTAGTTGTCGATGTACGGGCATTTCCGAGAAGCATAGAGAAAATATAAAAAAAAGCTAGGTGATGTTAGCGAGTTCGGAGGTAACGGGAAGCTATAAATCGAGACATTGCGTTACCCAGGAATCTTAATCGCAACGAAACCGGAGGTCGATAAGTGAACAGTCTTTTTTTTTCATTTTTACCTAGGAAGATCGTTAAAAGAAGAACGTCGTTAATTAGTATACACCTGTTAAGGCGAGCACTCAAGGCGGCGAGCATTTTAAATTCCGCGCCAAAGTCACGGGGAGGATTGATACATGAAGAAAAGAAGAAAGCACGAATGCGAAACTGGTTCGGGATCGTGGAACGGGGAAAATATCGTCGGCCAGTTAATAACGACCTGAGGAGATTTAAACGATGATTCGATCCCAAGCCGATCGATTCCTGGTAATTAGACGTTTTTTGAGCGGTTAATGAGAAACGATCGGATATACCGTTGTGCCTCGGTCCACCATTGCGAGCCGGATCGTGGATGAAACTGAACGCGACAAGATAAACTACAGGATGCATTATTTCAAGACGATTACGACAACGAATAAACGACGAAAATTTAATCATGTCTGGGGACGTTTACGAGTTGTGTGATAATTCAACGCGACGAAATACAAAAGTAATCATTCGAGAAGAAAATCAAATAGACTGCCTGGCAATTCCGGCACTCAGTTACGATCCATCGAACTAACATACCCGACGTCCCCCGATATTAAATCAATTTTGCAATAATTCGCGTATACCATTTTAAGACTTTTCGAAATCCTACACAACGAGGACGAGCTTCGAGGGAGCAAGGATGAATCGAATGATCGAAACACAGAGAAATCGACATTTCTTCTAAGTTCGATATCCAATTACGGCTGCAGAAGCAGCAGCCATGTTACAGGTCTAATTACCTTACTTTTCAATCGCCTATTATGTATATTCGCAGCTATCGATGAAAACGAACAAACAAGCAGGTAGAGAAGAAAGGTTAATTCCGAGATTCGGATGCTCGTTTGAAAGAGCAAATAGTCAACGAACTTGCCAGTCCAATTTCGTTGGTCACGAACTATGCTATAGGGTTTATAGTATAGAGTGTAGAGCGTAGGGGAACGAAATCGTGAAACACGGGTGTCGAGAAAAAAAGAATGAAAGGAAAAGAAAGTATCGGCGAGATCGTAGAGGCGGGAGGTGATGCGAGACGAAAGGTAGAGACGAGGTGAAAAGCGAGGTGGTAGCGTGTAAACATGTTTTTAACAGATCGATCCACGGGGCCCAACCCAACGTAGCGTATACCTCTGACAGTCAGACAGTCTCTCAGGTTTCTGAGTGACAGTCCGCCTTCTCCTTGACAAGCTAATACCAACCTACGTCCGTACGCACAATAAAAGAGAAAGAGAAGGGAGGAGTAGAGAGGGGGATTACCTTTTGCGTTTCGCGAGCCGGTCTGCCTCCTCGTCTTTCTGGCAGGGACGTGTTAATCAAAATGTTAGACAAGCCACTTACACGGGCACCGTGACGTTCCCATTTAGTCCGCAGGATATGCCTGGCTCCTCCGTAAACGTGCACGGGAATTCCGTGAGTGACGGAAAGATAACGTCACGAACGCCTGCTAATTAATAGTTATTACAATAGCGGCGCGCGATTCTCCTCTATTTTCCTGTCCGAGAGGAATAAGCTCATGCACGATCAACACTCCGGAGCGGCGAGGAACGTTCAACCCTTCTATTTTTAACGCGAACTCGTGCTCGCCACGATCCGGATATCGTATCGCGCGTAATTGATCTACACCTGTGTACCGCTCCTTAAATTTTAATTTTCGTGGCTGGAAACTGGTTCCCTTGGGTCTCGTTGCTCTTACGATGTAAATTTAATCGCGAGTCCTTGACCGAAGATTGTCGATGCATATTCTGTTCCGCCGCTTCTTATTAGCACGGAATATATATCTTCATTTCATTGACACTGAGAAATTATAACTCATTTAATCTTTTATACGTATATTCCCTTATCTTACTCGAGTTTTAATTGTATTAACAAAATTTACAATTTGACAGGTAGGTACTCGATGACTCGTAATGTAAAATATCTTCATTATGAGCGACTAAAGTGAAAAGCAACGAGTATCACGATTCGAATCGATGCACGCACGACGTAACCTTATCGAAAGACATCCCTCTCCATTCGGCAAACAACAGGAAGCGTGGCCTTGTAGCGAATAAATAGAATCCAAAGCGCGACCAAGGGGAAATATAACGCACAGGTGAACGATAAACAGTGGTTGGACGACGCTCCGTGAGCTGAGTAGGGTGAAGATCGGGCAATAACTACATCAGAGACACACGGGGCAGCCGAGAAAAAGAATGGACGACACAAAGCGCGTAAAGAGAGGAAACTGGCATGGCATGGGGGAAAGGGGTTGGAAAAAGAGCGAAGCTCGGTAAAGAGGTCGACGAGGCGAACGAACGCCCCAAGGTATGCAACCCAACGAACTTCGGTGCACGGATAGTAGCAAAACAAGCATCCCTGAGTCCGTCTCTTTTCCTCTTTTTCTCCGGGCGTCTCGGTTTCGCTGTTGTTTGCCGAAGCGACAGAGTTGTTTCGGCCGAGGCAGACGGCAGAACGAGCCCGACCGGGACAACGAGTGTTTGTCAAATGTTTGAACAAAATGTTTGTCGTTTCCTGTGGACGCCGCCAGGGCCAAATTAAATGCGATGCCCCCGATTGCCAATATTCGGAATGTGTATGCAACCAGCGCCGTTATTTGCAACGCCGGAGACAAAGTCCGGGAGTGGCTGTGACAGCAACCGGCCCGGATATAAATGCGACGTCATAATCATGCTCGAGTATCGCGCCAAACGCGTACCACCGCATTTCAAATACCGCGAGTCCCCTTTTTGCGACTTACGTAGAATTACACCGCCTTATTTAACTTCCATTAACATCAGGATAGTTTCGAGGATATAAAATATTCTTCTCTTTCTTCGTCGATGAAATTTTGCAAATTGTACAAAGTTGCATCGTCATCCTTAACGAGACCTCTTTCACGGATATAAATATCCCAAAGAATTTTCTATATACTGTAGAACGAAGTCCCTAATCAGCATCGAAAGGAGCGTCACCATACCCCCAAATGAACGAAAAAAAATATTTTCCATAGATTGTAAACTCCGCCGAAATTAGCAAGTCATCCTGAAGTTGGAGTCACCGTGACAACGTCGAAATCAACCTATCATTGGTATTCGTTCCAGCTCACTGTATATCGTCCGCGAGTCGATCCTATTCCCGGGCCAAATTCACGGGCCTGAAGCTCTCTGTTCGAGAGGTCGAGACTGAACCAGCGCTGTCAGAGGATAATGAAGACGTTTCGACGAGACGAAACGTCGGTCGTGTATAGGTTTGCCCCTATAACCCTCACGCCACTATCGCTCCCTATTCTTCGTAATCAGGTGTATGCATGTATGTATACCGTTATTACTCGTGGCAGCCAGCCACTGAAACGTTCAATTATCTACGCTGGCTGCGTCACGGCCCTTGGTCGGCTTATTCTGCCGTTGAAAAGAGGCTGCCTCGGAAGGTTAGCCTGAATGAACGTCAAACGTCGCTGCTCCGAGAAGATCAAGACCGAGAACGAGCACCGTCTCCTCCTACCTGTCCGCCTGCGAAAGGCTCCTCGCCCTGTCCCGTCCCTTTCCACCTTTCAGGAGCTTCAAAACGATCGAACAGCTTCGAAACGATCCACGCGTCGCTAATCAGATCCTTCAGAAGCCCTCTCCACTGTCCTTTTGTAAACTTTCTATCCCGACCCGAGTGTATTTTGACGCGATCGAAGAATGACGGACCAATTACGAGGCGCCGCGGTGCGCCGTGACGATGCCTGAGTGCGCGCATTCCTTTTACAATCATTATGCTCGTTTCGAAGAGAGAACGAGAAAGTCCCCGGTTAGATTCTGGACACTTAAACAGCTATAAATCGCAAGAACCGGAAGCTTCCTCGGCGTACAAGCTCGCCGCGCGTGTCGTCCTTCCATCGTGTGCACGATGAAACGCGGTTACGTAGACCGGACGTGCCCGCGATCGAGATCTCGTCGATCGCGAATGCCATACACGCGCACTCGTTGCGGTAATGCGTCTTCGATGGACGTGAGATCGGTAATTGGCCGTAATTGAAGAAGACCTGTCATCTGCCGACTCGATGCCGAGATTGAAAACGCCGCTTCCGGGTACTCGATACTTCTCTCACGAGTGAACAGACAGAATACACGAGCGAAATTGAAACTAACAGAGATTGGAATCTATACTCGAAAGACACGTAGGATATATAAAAAGATATAGAACGGCAAGCTCTTTATAACTGCTGGCTACAACGGAGCTATTTATAAGAAACGTCATTTATCAATGACGTAATTCTACTTATGGTAGATATACTATCCTCATTTCCGTGAATACGCATTCTCATATGCAAAGTTTAATCAAATATCACGTACGATTCAGATCTTTTTCAACTGCGTACTTGTGACCCCGAACGACCACGCGAGCACCGTTTGACAAGCCAGAAGCGCAGCAAGTACGGTCGGCGGAAATATTGCGCGGTTCAAGGGCTAATATCTACTCGCACCGACGGCGAACACACTTTTAAGATGGCAATAAACGCAACATGCGCGTATAACCACGCCAGATTCTTCGTCTCCAGTGTTCCTAGCCGCGATATGCTCTCGCCAGAGTCCGCTCCTTCTCCTTTAGATAGACCGCGGACGCCCGGCAAAGTTACGTGAATGAAAAAAGTTGGTGGGAGCCCTCAAGGGAGCTCGCCGAGTAGTTAGCAGACTTCGGAATAATCTTCATTGAAAAAGTTTGTCTAAACCTTAGAACGTTCTGGCTTGTGTGCTTGGCCGGATATGAAGGGGCCAGGCAACCGAGGGGATCTTTCCGGTGGAACGCGACAACCTAACTTCCGAAACATCTCGACCACGAAACCGTTTACCTCGAAAAATTTCTATGAAATCGAAGGAAGAGCGAGAACGAGCAGATTACCTACTCTCGATGGAATTTCGTGATCAACACAGCTGCACCATTTGCATTTCGCCTAATCTCTAAATCCATTGTATGAAACACAATCTTAGGGCATCGTTCCAGGCTTAATATCGTGGCCAAGTTTGGAGAGGCTCGTTTTTCAAGGGGTGATTTTTCGGTTAAGTTCCTTCGTGTCGCTTTCCTTCAGGTAGAAAATACTCTTCGCTACGGAGAGCTTTCGTTTCCTTCGGCGAGAACAAAGAGAAATTCCGCTCCACTTATAGACACGTTTCACCAGTACCTTCGTAAACAAATACACGAGCATCCGCTGAAAACCGTGCCGCGGAATACGGAGTTAGGGCATCTGGGATCTTTGCCTTCGACTGCAGGTGCGAGAACATCCATCTCACGAAATAATATTGACGAAGTCCATGTATTTCACCAAGTGTACATTTTAAAATCCAAATTTCTAAACTAAATGTCGATATTGAAACTTTCAATAAAAATTTTGAAATACAAGTTTAAAAGATTCAGTTTACTAATATCAGTTGTTCGTATTAGTTTAATTATTCGAGTAGCTTTATCGCTTCAATAAAATATTTATTTCATTGCCAATAATTGAATCGTTCGGCCGTTTCAAAATTTTTCAATTAACCAGGCGGCGATCTTCGCGTTGAATATTGAAAATCAGAATGACTGAATGATCGATGCCTTTAAAATCCGTGCATAATCGTTCACGGTTCTGTCTCGTTAGGACGGCGATTGTCTGAGACAAATAACTGCTGGGTGATTGACAGGCATTATATGAAATTTCGAGTGGCTGACTAATAGCTAAAACACGATATACGAGGCTACATGCGTCGTTGGCCGCGTGCATTCACATCTGCTTCTACATTAATGAGAGAGCGGTTAAGTGTTTGATCCGACCCCGTTAAAGTCAAGGTCGTAGAACGTAAGTATAAGCAACCAAGTAGTCAAGAATAACGCAACGCCAAGGATGTATACGCTTTCGCGTAACTGCTGCTTTTTTCTGACTATGCCACAATAAATGGACGTTTATAATTGACGCAGAGGAACTGACATTTAATTAAAATTAATCGTTAAAAATAAGCATCGTCGTTTTCCAAGATCGCAAAAGTAAAGGGGTTGCTGAAACTCGATAAGTTCGCCAAAGAAGCGGGAAGAATTTAACAACAATCCCTGCCTCGAAGTGGGGCGCGCAACTTACGACATTTAATAATTTGGTTGACGCCACGAACATCTGCCGCTCTCCCGACAACCCTTTGCGAGTCCCTGAACCTTCAACCAACGTCTCCCATACTTCACCACCACCCCCTCTCACGGTATTGTTTAATTAATCATGTTGTATTAATAAAAGCTCGCCTAATTGAATTCGCTGATTTCACACCGTTAATACGAGTTTCATTTAAATTGAATGAAGTATCGTTTCACCCCACTCTGCGTCTCCTACTACCCCTATTTTGTCCACCCTTCCCCATCGCCACCCACCGACCCTGCCATCGTCGCCTTGAAACCGGAGCCACCCTCAAATCGTTCTTTTTCTCTCGCTGTTTTATTGATCTTCATTCCCTCCGGCTACAGTACTATAAAACGGTTTACTAAAAGGTAACCTATTTTTCATTAGAGCTACGACCGGCATACTGAACGTTCCCATCGTCCGAACGGTCGTTCACGATCTACGAAGCTGAATCTCAATTCCGGTCGGATATCGATACACCTTGTACTATACCGCTTCGTTTTACCGTGAACCGAATTCTGTCTCTTTTTTTTTACTATTTCTTTCCCATTATAGCTTCGAACAAATATAACCAACACAGCCGTATCTTTATAGAAAAACGACGTGATAAAATTTCTAGATACTCTCCATTAAAAAAGTATTTAATTACTTTTTTACTAAAGAAAAGAAAAATGTTATAACGGCTGCGTAATGGTCGAGTAACACATGTAAGTTGATTCAGTGGCGCTGAACGCAATCCACCGAGAATCAAGAGGGAGCGCTGGGTAAGATTAATAATAGGCTAAGATGGCGAAGTCCTTAATTAGCGTGATTAAGTTGCAGGTGGTAGTCGGCATCTATCATGGTCGACGCGCCTAACTGTTTATAAGTGGAAAATGTAAGACATTGGGAACGGGTCTGGTTACCGGAACGGTAGAAAATCAATGCAAGCAATTGTACGCAATAAATGACCGGGACTATATATTATAATTCGCGTTGTATTCGTTACAAACCGAGTAATTACATTCTCATAAAAACGACGTTGATGTAAACAGGGTCGGGAAAAAAAGGCATACATGTACACATGAATCTCGTGTTTCACGGTACGATACGTGTATCAACAATGCGCAATTTCAAGCATATTAATTCGTTTAATTTGGAACAATGCTTTTTATCGTTTGTCACTGTCGTTTGCCAATTAAACAACGTTTTTATATGGGACCCTTCGACACTAAAAAATGTAATAAATAAAACATTGAAAAAAATAAATACCAGCAATGGGACAGTTGGTACAATAGGAATTTGAGAATGTTGACGATATTTGCAATGTATCTACATTTAAATGTGTATTTACATTTTTCGCACTGCTACGTCTATTGAGACATAATATTCGTATGGAATATTTACGAAATTGTAACTTCCCAATAATTTATCTTTTCCAAAAAGCTACTTTTTCAATCGGAATTAAAAGCATATATTATATAAGCATATAAATATTTTCGCAGCTGCTCCGACAGCAGCGCCACCGAATCTCTTACGTCATATTATTTTGCAACGTAAATAACATTATCGAATACTATACCTTCAGGCATAACCTCCGAAAACTGCCGGGACATCGTGAAACATACCTCAAACATTCGATGGCGACAGAACCTCCAGCATCTTCCTAATAAAATCCTTAACGATGAATCAATAAGCGAAAACCGTGAACACTCCGTTCACTCATAGCTTAGCCGTGAAAAAAGAAATCGAGAACGAATCGGTACTGAACGACGACAGGTCCGCGGCTCTCGGCTCTTGCTAGTGGAATACTTGCCGGTTCGTTTGCAGAGCTCGTCGCCAGGGCGCGCTACGGTCTCCCGTCGTCGTCGTGCAAGCTTCTGAGATCCATAGGCACCGTTCGACTGTACCGTGGGTAGCTTTCGAGCTCATGGGAGGAGCATGCGAGGAGAAGCCGCACCTCGAACTCCGCCTCTATCGAATTTTCCTTGTGCTCCAGGCGGCGCTACGATCGCGACAACCGCCGATATCGCGTTCCACTCAACGCCGACCTTCCGCCACGGTGTCCTCTCGTACGAATCTTCTTACGATTGCCTTTTTACGACATCCGATTTGATTGACTCCTTCTTCGACTCGACTATGGGGACAAATTGTACGAGTGTGTAAATGAAAGAATCGACGGCGTTTCAATTTTATCGAATAACGAGTATGACGAAGGTAAGGTTAACTGAATTTTTACGCGCCTAAAAGAGAAGAAAATTATGATCGCGATAGACGTTACGTTAAAACACTGAAAACGGTGAATATGTTGGACGTTTGAAAAGCTATCTCGTTTTGTTGCCGTTTGAGGTAGAAAAAGGTATAACATTGCGTTATTACGTCAAATCTAGTACGAATATCGTAGCTAGTATATCGTGTATTGACGGTTGTCGCTTCGCTATTACTCCACGTAGTTATTCTTACAATCTATTCATAATGATATTTCCTGTCTACGACCTGTAACAACGGTTTACTGTGCAATTTTTTACCCGTAATCCTGACCTTCCATATACGTACTTAGTTCGGTGAGTTTGGTTCTGATCTATCAGATTGTGCCTTCGAAAACAGTGTTCTTCTCCCATAACCTAAAAACTTCACGAATAATAGGTAGGGCAGGGGGGAGGGGAGAGAAGGCTCTTAAAAAGTAGAGAAAACGGCGCAAGGCTTGCCTGTCTTGTAAAAGGCGGAAAGTATCGAACGTTAATACGAGATATCAAGAGAACTTTACTTTCGACCGAGGAACAAACAGCCTCGACTCTGGTTTTCATCGCGTCGAACGGACGTGGCCGCAACGGTGGGGTAATGTTAGCCGAGGTGGAGGAATGGTGGCGCAAAAGAGCCCACGAAGTATCAGGCTGGCCGCGGTTCGTCTCTCCGTTCCCTTTCATTTCCGGGCCGACCGAGGCTTTTCACTCCGGCTTGTCCGGTTTTTCCAAGTTCTCGGAGGGTCGGCCGCCAAGTTTATTCAGTCCGCCAAACTTTGTAGTACAGCGTGTCGACCGCCAGAGGGCAGTACGCCGACGGACAAGAGGTGGGAACCGGAACTGAACGGCTGGCTCCGGACATAACCACCTCCACCAACCTTCTCCTTGCACACCGGCTTCTCCGCCGGTGGTGAGCGCGCTCGCGCGCACACATACACGAGTCGCGCTTTGTCCGGTCTCTCGGACGCAATTAGGGTGGGTCTCGGCCTTCAACCCCCTTGGGGGTGTCCGTTCGCTAAGTAGAAAAGCGTGTATCCACCTCCGACCTCGAAAGGCGGTGGGGTTTGTGTCTGGCTGTAACGGACTGCGGACCACGACCGACCAAGCCAGGACAGACGGACGGACGGATGGACTGGACTGACAGCAGCTGACTACCACCTCGACCAACCTACTATTCTCCCCACCCACCCTACCACCTACCACATCCGGTTTGCTCTCCTCTGTCGTCCAGTCCCACTTCCTGGACTTAGCCGCGTTCTCCTACATCGGTTCCAAGACAAACATCCTCCTAGAGAACTCTTTGAGTCTACCTTCTCTCTCTCTCCTCCTCTTTCTCTCTGGACGATTTACGTCGGTCTTTCTCGGGTCTTTCAGTATCGTTACATTCGACCGTTGTAACGTTTTCACGGTACGCTTGGGGAATGTGTACCGGTAGTTGGAGATGCTCGGTTGAGCTGAGAAGTTAAGTATGTTAATCGGTTGACCCGACCCTGTCCTCGTATTAGCGGCTGAGGGGTAATTGAAAAATTTCGATCGACAATTGGGAAATTTAATTTATTTCAAAGACGTTTGCAACGTGGTATTTTTCAATGTACGTAGACCGAGAAAAGATTCTTGCGTTTTACGGAGCAATGATTATACGTAATGGCAGGAAAATATTCGAATATATAGGATGGTAGACTCGTTGAAGGGGGTCTTACCGCGCGCCGTTGCAGTTTCGTAGTCGAATTGAACGTGTAATGGAGGTAACTCTCGCTCGTCATTTCCTCCGCCGACCTAACGGCATAGAAACTGCAAGCGCTGCGTAATATTACGAAATACCTACATACCATTACACGTTCCGGGTTATATAAAGTGGCGAGCTCGAAGAACCAGAGGTGTTCCCTTCCCGTCCGCGGCCGTAACCCGTTTATAGCTACAAAAGAATGAAATTGAAGCGTAATGAATATATTGTATGATTTAAGGTGATTCTTTTTTATTTCAATTATTGACTAAATAAACTAGCAACACGACTAAGAGAGAAAGAGAAAAACAGATTACTTGGCCAGTTATATAAGAAATATTATCAAAGAGATGTAACGAATTACCGTATCATAAAATATTATATATACTCGGATGAACGTACTTTATTCTATTCCTGTCATTTCTATCTCTGAATATTTCTTTTAATAACCGCGTAAACGAGACGTACGCGATTTTCAGCCCTTGTTCAACAACCGTGTTAGATCAACCCCAAAATTGAACGAATAATGGAAGTAACACTCGCTAATCATTTCCCCGCGCGAATAACCGGGCTGACAAACTGCGAGGGAGCTCTAATATTACGCGAGTACGTACATACTATTACACATCCTGCAGGCAATGGCCAGGCAACGACGATACGCTCGGTTGGTAGGATATCCTTTGGAACACCCCGCAAGGGGCTCGTTTGTCTAACTAGACCCCCTCCCTGCTCTCGGCTGCCAGCGTATCCACGAGCACGTGGTTATGCCCACTTCGTCATCGGCCACGGAAGGCACGAATGAAAGAGAAAGAGGGGTTGTAGTCCGTGCTACCAGGCCACAAGCCACCCCTACGAGTTACCACCACCGAGCGGTAACGCTATCTTCTCGGTGGCCCATTCCGTCCCTAAATTGTGAGTAATGTTGATTATGTAAAAAGACTTTACGAGACGTTATTACCGTCGTTGCGATTACGATGTTATACGAGCCGCAGAGCGCGCTTAGCCCCGTGGTGCTCGTAACTCCGCCACCCCCTAACGTTGGCTACCTTTGCGTTTACCTTTGCGCTTCGTGTCTCTTCTCTACGTGTGCGTTTTACCTTCGAATCAGACTTCGCGAACGCGCCACCTTAGATTCGATCGAACATACTCGCGTTTCTCCGCCGATCGTTTGTTATCGAGTACCCGCTCGAAGTATTCACGCACAGAGGAATTTTGTTCCAAGGTTATTTAAACACGCGAGAGTAGACGAGTGTGTCGGTATTATAATTCGAGCATAATGGATATTGTATTCACTTTATCGAGGTATTAATTTTGATAAAAGAAAAGAATGGCTCGGCGAGAGATCTAAAATTGAATTTACCGCCAGCAACGTCACTAAAGTCCTCGAAGTGACGATAAGCTATCGATCGACGCAGCGGACAGTGGTCAATCTTGTCCGCACAAATATACATCGATGGTGAAAGCCAGTCTACTAGGATACCGTTCTACCGTCAATCCAGACTTCGGACGACACAACGAGGACGACCACGACGACTCGCCGGCAATTACATTCTGCGCGCGATAGATAGAGGCCGAACGAAAATGTCCAATTACACGCAACCTTACCACCTACCGCGGCGATCGCCACCGGTGAAGTTTCGTTATCGATCCTGGGGCCCGACATAGTCGCGCGTTAATGAGGAAATCTGTGTGCGCGCGCGCTGAGATCGTGGGAGTAAAGCGTTGTTGACGGTTCGACGCGTTTCTACAGATGAAACAGAGAGAAAGGAGGGACAACGCGGAGGGCGGATTGGCCGAAAAGAGAAGGAACCTCCGAAACAGGAAGAAGAGAGGATCGAGGCGGTGGTCGAATCGTTCGGTCGGAGGGGAAGACTCGACCGGTACACACATACTCTCTCTCTTTCCCTCCCTTTCTCACTCTCTCTTCTTCCTTCCCTCTCTCCCTCTCTCTCGCTCCTGGTACAGCACTGGCTGGAGTTGTGGACGATGATGCGCCAGCGAGATAGGGTAGATTGCAGGCCTGCCGCGCGTCCTGTTGGTATCCGTTGGTATCCATGCGCCTGGCCAGAGCTGATACGGTCAGCCCCAGGATAAAGTAGATATTAACACGAGATGATCCGTTAATGAAGCGTATGTTCTACGCCGCGCACACGCCTAGTTCTCTCTCTCCTCGTTCGCTCTTCCGTTCTCTTCTCGCGCTCTCTATTCCACGCCGCGAACCAACGACCCCTCTTTCCACCGTGCACCTCGTTTTCCCGCCAAACCGTAGCGTCGATATACGCGTAACTCCCTCTCTTTCTGCCTCGCATCGCTAGTCGACTACCTACCACCTATTACCAACAGCCTTTCCTGTTATCTTATCCGAACACCGGCGACCCGGCCGCGAATTATTATTAACCCGCGGCCGCGTCACACGCCCTGTCTCTATCGCTGGCCTCGTCGACGCTTTCGTTCCCATGTACCTGCCTATTTCTCGGTCGTGTTCCCGCCTGCAAACGCCACGAACGATCCAAGGTGAACCCTTGTCACGCGATCATCGATACCGGACGAGCAACAGCCAGCATTTCTGCAAATTTTGGAAGAGCTTTTGGGAGATCGCTAAAGTTTCCATACGATCGTAAATTCTAATCGACAGATATTGCTCGTTTATCATTATGATATTACCAGCCAGCTGTTCCCGGAAATTAGGATTGCACTGGCAACACGAGCGTATCAACTCGTTCTACCGATACCCGGTAACCCTGTTACCTTAATAGACTATTAATACGAATCGTCGTTTACAGGCTTGACTGGTTTCAACACGATCTTGGATGCTGCTCAACCATCACCTGCCAACTATTTGAAAGGTAACAGTTCCCTCCGTCCCTACTTATATCATCGTACACCACCGTCCGACATCGTGACAACATTTATTCAACGAAATTGGGTCGAAACCGAGGCAAACACGATTGCAGCAAAATCTTACCTAATAACTGGAATTCGCGAGTAAGGGAATCGTTTGGAAAAATCAGCACCGGCATCCGGGTACAGCTATTAATAATTGGATCGGTGAGAGTCACGTCGGTAACATCAAAACGAGCGTCTAACGAGCTGCTAGAGAAGCGAAACCTTTCGCGGCAAGAACATCGCGAGCTGATTAGACGAGAACTCACGAACAAGCGTACCTACACGACTCGAGGAACGTTAGTTGGATGATAAATCGGGACCGCCTTTTGCGAAACGTTTGGCTAAGTTCCTTAGCATGATTCAAGATTTGGCATCGGATCTCGCTATCCAATTTTATTTCGAATGGTAATTTGTTGGATCGCGATGTCGGGAAACGTGTACACGTAAAAAAAAGGGGTAAAAAAAGGAAAAAGGTAAAAAGAGCGTGACGGGAAAAATATCAACGAGAGATTCGAAACGTTTTTGCGCCCGGTTTACACTGGTCGGTAGTGAGTAAACGTTTCGAACGACAACGCAGCCATTTGTGTAAAACTGTTTGCCGATGTTGAAATAATTTTTTAAGCGTGCCGGCAAACAGCGAATAAATTTGCATCGAACATGTTACGATATCGAACATGTTTTTTATCTGGCGTAATGATCGCGTGTTTGATGGCCGAACGGTGTATCGTGTCAGTGCAATCAAAACGATTGAAGAATCAATAATTTACCTTGGACGCGTAATTTTGTTAAATGACAGGTTTGTGTCGTAAATTCCTCCGCATGAGCCGAATTGCATCGATACGCGCGCACCCCCTCCCCCTCTCCCGCGTATATAGTTGATTTTCGATTTTTATCCGGCGCGGTAAAAATTGGAAACCGTTGTGTTCAACATTATCGATTGATTTTTCCTGTGTTTCGGTCGCTTTATGCCTCGATCTTACACGCGACCATTTTATATGCCCCTAATCGGTTTCCTTATCGGCGGCGTTTATCACTTGCCGCATGTTCTGCTCGAATTCATAAATGGCCGGAACAATAAATGGTTTTTGCCAGAGCATCGAAGCTCGGGTCATTCGGATATTCCCGTGTAAGCTGATAACGACCTACATAAACGAGTCATCGAACACTGGACTCATTCACACAACTGTCCTCTGCTGTTGACCACCCACGACATCGATCATTCAACCGTTCTCGAACTAGCCGCGGCTGAACAGACTGAATGGAGATTTCGAAACTCATTGAACAAATATAGAACAAATAGGTGCCGTGTACCGTCCATCGATTTAACTTCGATACAGTCGGATACGCTGCCAACGATACAAATATCCGACTGATTCGTTCACTACGCGTCCAATGTAAAACTATCCCTTTTTCGAGTTACTGTTTGCCATGCTTACCTTCGTTATCTTTGAACTCTTCTGGATACAAGTACTTTTTTCCTTCGTTATCGTTCTTATACTCGATTAGGCAGAAGATCTGTGGACGAGAAGATGCTCGAATCGATCGATCGAACGTAAAACTCGATTTCTCTCGGAGTAAAAAGTCAGTAAGAGCAGAAGGAGAGGAAAAAAGGAGAAGGACGAAGGTGAGAGAGCGGCCACGGGCCGACTGGAAGTTTTCAGACGCGATATCAAAGCGGACATCTCGAACGGCGCCAAGGCCATAGTTAACGAGGTCCTCGTCTGGCCATTCAGCAGCAGGGTTCCCTTGTTGTCGTCGTCGTTGTCGTCGTCGTTGTCGTCGTCGTCGTCGTCGTCGTTGTCGATTCGGTACGTACCTGTACGGTTACCTGGGGCCCGTTCATTGCATCCTGGCCTGGCCAAAAACGACATACGGTGTAAATCGGCAGGTCTCGTCGGAACAAAACCGCCCACTCGACGACCACCGGGCTACGCTTTCTCGTTCTTTCTCGTTTGACCACGCTCCAGACGTGTAACACGCCCGAGGGAAAAAACGAACAGGCTACGCGTCGTGTCGCGTCAATGTTCTCTGCCGTTCGAGCACCTCGACGACTTTGAACCGGCCGTTCACTCTTTCTTCGATGACCATTCGAATAATCTCCAAGATCGCGTAATACAACAGAATTTATCGAAAAAAAGATTCAACTTTCGATGTGTTCGGAGGAACGCAACGTATGAGAAAGAAAGAACAAAGTTCTCACTGAGTATACAAAAACCAAGTAGAACCGGAGGAAGACGGTCTCGAGGGGACTCGAAAAGAACGAAGGTAGCAAGGAGACAACGATCACAGCGAAGAAATCAGAGAGCGCGAGGAAGAAGGAGAGAGAAAAGAGGCAGAGAGAGAGAGTCACTAAACCTACCATTCACACGAGGCCGCAGGCCCTCGGAGTACCTGGAAACGGTGCTAATGATATGCTCGGGCCCAGCCTGGTGAATGGAACCTTTCGGGAATTCTTGGACGGTTTCGTAGAATTAGGAATTCCGAGGTCGGGTCCTCGCCGCGCGGCGTTTTCTCCCTCGGTCCTCTCGGCTCGCCCTTTCTTTCTGATTCCCGCGTCTCGCGGATCAGAGCTGACTCCATAAAGAGGTGGTTTGCAGCGGCAAAGAGGCGGGTGGAGCGCTTTGTGGGAATCGCTTCTCCCCTTCCTCTCACGCGCGTCTTCTTTCTCACCTACCCCGTTCTCCCTCTGTCACCTCTCTTTCTCTCTCTCTCCTCTCTCTCCTCTCTCTCTCTCTCTCTCTCTCTCTTTCTCTCTCTCTCTCTCTCTCTCTCTCTCTCTCTCTTCCATACGTACGTCTCTTCTTCCTCCACGACGTCACCGCTCCGGGCTGAGATTTATAAGCGCGAACGAGCCTTTCAGGGACGAACCACCGGCTCATCCTCGAATGGGAACAATTTAGAGAATAAGGACGCGCCAGCGCGGAAGCCACGAGGGAAGCGAAAAGAGGAGCCGTCAAACCGTGGCAAAAATTGCTCGACGCGATTGTGTTTGCCCCCGGCCGACTGAATCACCGGAGAAATCGCAACGAGCTGGCTGAGTTTATGAGATCCGACTCCTCCGAGAGACGACTCCTTTGTAACGACACGTATCTCCCGGCTGCCATTGCGGTTACCTTTATCCCCCTTATTTCGCCCAATAAGCATCGTATTTTCCATTCCCCGTGATCCACCACCGAGTCCCTTTGGTTGGATTTATTTTATTAATTTCCACGGAGAACATAGAGTTCCTCGGTGTCCTTGTACAGAAAGCATTGAGCTCGGAAACGAAGTTTCGTGACGGAGGTCCTTTCATTCAGTTCTTGGAGTAGCTTGGTAGAAGAAGGATTTCGATGGTGGCTGGTGGAGTAGAAAACAGGTTTATCGAGTAACTCCTTGATTCCCCGCGCGCGTCAATTGTTTTATAGGATGTTGCCTCTTTCCACATCCCTCTCCCGATCGTGTCTCCTTGCCAGGCCCACCGACACTCTCGATTTCGTCGCTTTTTACACGGTTGTTAGCCGCTACCGCCGCCAAGGTGGCGCCACGCTGTACCATCGCCTCCTTTCAACAACCAAAAGAAAACTTTCCCCTGCCGGTTGATCATTTTACGTACCCCTGTTGGACCGCTTTTACGGCGGCGGTCCAATCAAAACCGAAGAAAGAACCTTGCTGCTTCGTTCCCATTCCTGCGAGATTTAAGAGTTCCGATCTTGATTTGTACTCGAATCGAATCTGGAGCTAAAGGAACTTGGGTGCTCTTGGTCTAAAGAAATTGTGCTTCTGGCTATATCCAGATTTCATTAGCGGCGCAGTCGGCAGTGTATCTAAAATCGTTAGCGTTCACAGCATTTTCATCTAATGAGAGTAATCACTATCAAAATGTCGGCCCAAAATAAAACCACGAACAATTTCTCGATACCATGGCGATTACCTGCGATAGTTGCCGAAAGCTATCTGTCATGCATAGCACGTGCTCAGAATACAACCTTGGTCTGGCTTCTCCGAACGGAAGTGGCCGGTAAACGTGCGGTTTCGTTTGATCGACGACATTCTGCAAGGGAATCAGAGACGCGGTTCACGGAAAGGGAAAAAGAGCAGCGTCGGTTCTAGGAGATCTCGCAGCTTTTCGCTGGTTCTTTCATTTCCTTTCCTCCGACTAACGAACCTATAAATATACATCGCTTTGAAGCGGCGTGTGACTGGCGCGCACGCGATTAAATAACCGGAAAGGCCTTGCGAACCGGTCCGCTTCTGTACTCTGAGCGATGTACCGATAATTATAGAGGTGCGGAGGGCCGGTAATGAGCACGCTTGTTCCATGGACATTAATTGAATGGGCCACGCCTCGCAAAAGTAAGGTCTTAACACGGATCTTTTTATTGTACGCTCTTAACAAGATCGAAATGAAGACACTTTCTCGTGAACTTTTTATATCCAATCATTTCGTATCCTGACTTTCTTTATAATTTTTATACGAAGCAGTTTAAACGCGCAATATGCGCTTTGGAAAATATTCATCTAGAACTTGAGCGAGCCGGGAACGATGTTAACGAAACGTCAGTTTCATTTTCAGTTTAATGATATACCCGCGAGTATTCCGAGTTACTTCATACATGACGTTTACATGGATTCTACTTGACAGTGAACAACAGCAATTGCAATTGGAAGATAGCGGCCTCGTTAGCAAGCCCATTCTCCCGGAAAGTAGCGGTCCCTATTCTTTGTACAACCTTTTTCGCCTATCTATCGGTTGAATCAAATTAGTCTTTCCTGTTATACAAGGGAACGTCTTCAAGTCAGCATGGAATTAAATCTAGCATTTCATAAATTTCACTTATATATTGTATATTTCTATTTTAACAAACTTCTACCTGTTCCACTACGCTATAACATCGTCAAAAGCCATATCTACCGTAATCACATTGTAATGCGATTAGTCAAATCTTGCTAAAATTGGAATATGCGATAAGTGATAAACGACTGTATGGAGTTAATCGTGCAATCATTTTCTTTAGTCGTCGTCTTGCTCTCATCGAAGCTTCTACGCCAGCGACGATTATACGAGCGAAGAAGGAGTGTTCCAATTTCAGGCAAATTTTCCAACATTCGATATTTGGGGAAAAAGGCTCGGTGATGCAAACCCCTCTTCGTACCGCGATGGCGCGTGTTTACCACCCTTGTTCTCCGCTCGTTGGCGCCCAGCTAAAGGAGAGAGGCGCAGGATCCGTTTTATTTTATCAGAAGCGATGGGAACAGCGTGAGAATTCGTTTACCTTTTTCCCATTAAGGAGCGACGGTGTCGAGGCAGGGTCGGGCTTTGCGGAACCGGGCTTGCCGTGTCATCAACGTTTTATTTCCACCATCGCCCCCTCTCATCCTCTTGGCCGTCGGTCCCGGGAACGAACGCAAAAGTTTAATTAATTTCGAGCCGCGGCATTAAGTGGCGGTATCGGTTGCTCCCCGCGCGTTCCTTTCCTCTTCCCAGCTTCCAAAGAAGAACGTCTCTCCTCGAGAACTTTCTCTCTCTTCCTTTCGGCCGCGGTCTTGCTCGATTAAAAATTAGCCCATTCGCTGGCCGTACGACTGTGATAAACTCGGATCGTTCGTCATAGTCCGTGACGAAGCTACACGCAAGCTACACGCCGTGGAATACTATAAATACGATAGACGTGCTTGGATCTGGAGATTCAAAGTGAAATAGGTATATCGAGAGCTCTTGGGGAACGTGTGTGTTTCGCGATGTTTATACCTACAATCGTGATAGAAAATGGAAATAAAATTCCTCTCCAGCTTCTTCCTCTTCTACTCGATCTCTTCCCTGTGTAGAAGTAGTAATATCGGCATGAATATCTTCCAAATGTTTACCACTACCCTCGAAACGAAAACGTGTTTCCGTATCGTATTCGTCAAAGCTTCGACACGTCGTTTGCGATCCTCGCCACCTTCGCCCCACGGTCAAGCCTACTCGGTAAGTTTGTTTACTCTGGAGCCGGATCGGAGGGTGGCACCAGTGACTGATCACCTCCGAAACCGAGAAGGGTTTTCGCGGCAAATCCTCGAGGACAGGGGTCGTCGCGGTCGTGGCTTACGTGGCATCGTGGTCAAATACCACCCTTATAGGTCGACGACAGGCCCTCTTAGGCGTCAACCAAACTCGCGTTAGCTTCTAAGAAGCTACCAAATATAAATCTGTATCCATGTCGCTCTATTACGCAACGTCGACACATTGTATATATAGCTGAGCAATATCTGCTGCATTTCGTCTGCCTTATCCTTTTCTCCGATAACTATTTCCAACGACAAAAGGTCCAACTTTTCGACTTCCACTTGCTAACTATTCGAACATCAAAGAATGCTTCGTGAAACAGTGTATACGTTCATGAAAGCTCGCGACGAAAACGCGCGACGCGCCCAAAGAGAATCGTCATTCGTAAAATGCAAGTACTAGGAGCTTGGAACACGTGTCCGAATCGTGACGCTTTTTCAACGAGTGTCTGCGAAACACGAATGGCACGGGAAAACGACGAGGGCCGTCCCCGAGAGTTTCACCTTCGTCGAAGAGGCTAGCCGCGTGCTTTTCGCTCGTAGATCGAGCGTACGACGCGCTCACGCCTCCGTGACACGCCTCGATAACAAATCATCGACGATCTGTCGCGAAGGCGCGTGTTTGAGTGCTGCGACGTTTCGAAAAGCGTGAGGTTCGGGCTGACGGGTAAGACGGTGGAAAAGATTCATGGGACCAACGGACGGGAATAGTTTCGTTGACGTGGCGGCTTCGACGACCATGACTGCGAGATCCGCCTCTCGGTCTCTTCGGACGACGCGGAATGCGCTCGTCCCGACTTGTGAATTTCTAACTAGCGATGGGCTTGATGCCGGGATTCAATCGCGAAGTTATTATATAGTCTTCGGTTAAGCTACGTAGTTTAATGAATAACGAGACTTATGTGGCTTTTTAATGACCGTGATTTCGAACGAATGGATAGATTATCGTTTGTCTCTTGAAAGTCGAATATTAATCACGTCCTTACATGTGAAATTGAGAAATTGATAAAAAATAGAGTCGATCAGTTTTGCTTCAGAGAAACTGGTATCATCGATTAAAATATTGAGAGAAGATTTTCAACTCGGCGAACGACGAACATCCTTTAATCATGCTTGATGTCATCACTACCAAGCACTTTTCTTTCGACACTCGAGCGCGTAAACTAGCACCGCTACGCTCGAGTGAGCTCTCCTCTCAGCCGACGCGAACGCGCGTATATTTTACGCGACGTCGCGTCGGTCCATCCATCAAGCCGCCGGGCTTTGGCTTGCACGGCAGAGGTTAGAAGTCAGGTAAAGGAACGAGCACGGGAACGAGGCGTCGACGAATTGCCGTCTCCGCAGACTAGGATTAGGATACTCGAAGATCAAACGGCGTTGCTTGAAAAACCCATGAAATTTGTCTAACTTCAGACTCTTGCGACCTGATAAAGACTAATCGCGGGATTTAATCGCGCTTTATCGAAGCTATAAATGAGCGAACTTAAAACCCTGGATGTTCCTTTTTGCGAATAAACGTCGATGGAATGCAAAGAGATAATCGTGGCTTCTAGACATTTCATTGACCAAATCGGCAGTGACTTAAAGTTTCTTATTGACGAAGGCGACCTCCGCGCGAGCGATTTTTCACTATCATCCATCGAAGATTGTAACTAATAGCGTGTATCGATAAAACGAATCCTTCCATCACGCAGATAGTAAAGTGTTAATCCAATACTTTGCTTCCTGCTTACATCACGATCATTAATCTTCGACTATCTTTACGGTGTGGCAAAAAAGATTCTTGCATGTAACAAAGACGAGTCTTCTATCGTATGTTATACATACCTCGTGGTCCCGTGAGCAGGTCGACGAACACGAAAGCAGCGCCACGCAAAGATGCCCCCTATCGTTATTAGTCCGCCAGAAGCGAGCATCGTTCGCAACGATCCCCTACAAGCGGCCGGTACATTTCCTGCAGCGTGTCCGGTCCATTAAACGGCCCAGAAATATCTGGATGACTGATGAAAAGAATCTTTGTTACAAGTTGCGCGCAGAAACAAGCTCCGGCACGCCGGACGACGCTAATCCGAGTACATTTCGCGGTCGTTCATTAATCATCCCGTGTTGGGGCCTGGACGCGCCTCTCACGGTGATGGCTCGTTGTAAGGGCAGAGGTCTCGATGAGTTATCGGTGCTCGCCGGTGTGTAGCGGGCACGCGGGGCCCTTCCTAGGAGAACAGGCCGCGCGTTCTGCGATCACTTTGAAGCGGCGACGAGACCACGGCGTCGCTTGCAACGCCGCTGACAACTTCGTTCGCCGCGAGTGCTCGCGATCCATTAGGCCGAGAATACCAAACGAACCGTGTACAGCAGCGCACGCCGCGATACAAATGAATTTCCAGATCCTTTGTGAGCTAGATCGAAGCCTCTTAACCAACATCTTTGGATGTGTTTAGTTAGTGGACGATTCAGAGAGTTATCTTTGACGATGGTGGAATTTAATGCACGTCGAGGGTATAGGTCTGTTTGTGAGAATTTCCTAGAAGGATTTTATATGTACACGGAATGATTCTTTCGCTAGTGAAAGCTTAATACGTTTGATAAGTCGCGGCCAAAAATAATTCAGTCTTGCGTTGGAAGGACATCGAAAGTTCGTCTTATTTTCTTAAAACGTCATCTAGACGATATATCTCCGTTTATAAGATCGTCGAAAGAAGAAACTGCAGAAAACGGATAGTAACGTTTTTTTGCGAATTTTAACTGTTCGCGGTGACGAATACACGGAAATCATACCAAAGGCTTCGAGGAAAGGGCAAAGACGATCGGCGTCGAACGCGGAAGAGGACCCCTTTCGCGCCGTGTTGCCACGACGGGAATTATTTAAATGGATTACCGCGGCAACTCCGTAGCGAAGTTTTCCAGGGGATTCGCTGATCCGCTCTTAAAATTTAGATGGATTATAAGGTGGGTGGAGGGGGTGGGAAAGGGAGGACCAACCTGTGAAAAGACGGGGGGGAGGAGAAGAGCTGGGTAGGCGGCAGACTTCGTACTTATTATACTTAACGGAGGACGGCGTCTTTTTAAAGGAGCTAACAATGAGGGATGGTGGCCGCAACCCCCTCCCGCCCCATGACCCACCTCCTGCCACCCGTCCACCCGTCTTCAAGAAAATGTTTAATGCCGCGGAAAGTAAGACGCGGTAATTAATATCCATTATCTCCTACGCTGGCGACCTCCATCCAATTAGCTTCACGAATTCTCCGACGCGGAAACCGAGACGCATTAGCTACGGGTTACACGGGGATGAGGAGATCACTGAGCCGATCGACGTGATTTTTTATGTCTTATGGGTGACGTCACAAATCCCTAGAGTGATCCTCTCGCTAGTTAATCCTACGTTCTTTTGATTATTTTTATCTACGAACTGTATATTGCTCGCATTAAAAAATATCTTAAATTTGAAAGGAAAGTTCTTATTGTTATAGGACATGATTTATCGTTCCTGTTTTGCGGGATATAAATATTTATAAATATCTTAAAATATCTATTTTTGATTCTATACCACGGTGTGTTACTGACGCAGTGACATTTTCTTTTACTTAACGAAAGAATAATCCGTCATTTTCATAGTAGCATATTAAAATTTACGGACATCGAATCGATCCGTCTGGACGTCAATAAAGTTTCAAACACGTGTCGTGTTCAAACGTTGAAACTATGCATTATATATTCTTGGCATAGAACGCCGGGAATTAATCTAAACAAGGAAGACGCGTTCGCGACAAAATCCCGCAACAATACGACAGAACCGACGATCAGCAGTTTCCTCCGGTGTGCCAGCAGACAGCGTGTGTTCGCGGTTAAACGCAGTTGTAATCTTAGAAATTGCCGTGACAGGGATCCATCGTTGCGTCGTGTAAAACACGCTTGTATGGCTGTTTAAATTATATACCCACGCATTCCTGCGGAAGGACCTGCATTCATAGATATAACATTGCGGTTTCGCGTAAAAACTCGTTGTTCTGAAACCCACGTGTCTTCAAAATTACATCATAAACCACGATTTGCGAGAGGAAAAACTAGATATTACATTTGAACGACGTACGGAGATCGAAGAGCTCAGTCGGATCATTGCCACTAATTAACACTACTTCCTTGCTGGTGCACGATCCAATCATTGCCGTATTGCTATTGTCTATCTGCTCTTTACGAGTTCGAAGGAAAGTACGTAACGATTTCCAAACAGGAATGAGAGAAGATTAAAGCAGTTACCTGGATCGGAAAACAGAAACGGGTCGATGTTATAATTAGTGTAACAAGCGGGATGTTCGCGGTATTTAAAGTAGTCCGGCAAGAGCCAAGTTGGCACGCGGTGGCCAGTAAACGATTTTCATGCTCGCGTCCCGTCGCGTGATTTGTACGCGTGCCCACCGCTATACTTTCCTCGCTTTGATGTGCATCATACGTTAAAGCGACGAAATGACACGAATGAAAGTCGACTGCGTTCTGCTGTCATAAACGAGGGCGTTACGCGTAATAAGTTTGACACATTCGCCTATTAGAGTCGACGCTGAATAATTACAAGCTCGTGAACCAAGTTGGCTCGCCATTTTTCTGGGAGCCGATACCCGCGGCCCAGCCCTATATTTCTCTCTCTTTTTTATGCGAATATTTTCAATACTTTGGTTGTATTCAAAACTATAACGTGTACTCCCTAATAAGGCTAACGAGAGCTCTACTAGGCAACGTTTCGCCGGAAACCAAAAACAATGCCTTAATTCCGAACCGGTACCGAACGGCGGCTATCGAAGCCCGGTCACGCGTAAACGATTCGGAAGATAATTTAGCACGCGACACAGCTCGGCTCTGGTACACGGGCCATAATTAAGAGTAGCGACAATTAAACCGTAAACACGGCCTCGTCGAATTAACGTAGGAAGGCGGCGTGGCACGAGTCGCCGATATAACAATAACGCGAACGACACGAGGAAATGCGACGATAAAGAGGGTGGTCTGGTCTGATGGTGCCCGGGACGCGGAAGGGTACAGGTAGAGCGCGCTATGATAATAACACCGATTATCGCGGTATTCGGGAAATTACTGGTAAGCGGCGGGCCCGGTACATAATTGAACACTGGCCAGATACTACTCCGTGGGCGAAGTGCGTGTGAGCGCATAACGAGAGACAGCAACAGCGTTTTGGTTCGCGCTCGCGTGCACCGTTCGCGCGGGCGTTGAAACGTTTCTGCCTGTATTCGCACGGCTCTATGCGTTTTAGACGCGTATGTGTATGGATAGACACGCGGAAACAGCGGGCCGCGCACATACGAACGTGGGAATACACTAGTCGGTCTGCGTAGCTCACTTCTACATCGGTACGGAGGAAACACGGCTATCTATCCGGCGGAGGTTTATACGCGTGTTGCCGCTGTAAACTCGCGCCCGGGTACCGGCTACGTAATCGTACGAGATCCCATTGCATGAATATAATTTGCATACAAGTTGGTTATATGGCAGGGGCCGGCATCAGCTGGCTCGCCCGTATAAACGATTATATGGAGCCAACAGATGTAGGCGGACCCGCGACCCCGCGTAGTCCGCGATTGGCGTTGTACCTTTTACGCCCTCCCACCCCCTTCACGCTTGCGTTATCACTAAATGCCCTGCTAATGGCAACGGCCTACAATTTATGGCGCCCCCTTTCGCACGCCACCCTAGTACCCCCGCTTCCTGCGTTGCCATCATCACATCGTTACCACTGCTCCTCGCGATTCTTTTCTGTAGGTCGTAAGGCCAGATATATTCCGTTGCATAGATGGTTTAGCGCGTTTGCTTCGTTCGCCTCAATCATATCACTTTCCAAGTGTATATTCTTACGTACAATGCGTATAAGTATGTACATCCAAATCCTAATCGACAGAACTGGAAATTAATCGTGAAAGGAATCGTGGATTGGTCGCGAAAAGGACGATCGACGTAGCTTTCGTGGGGATGGTAGATATACGCGGATCGCTAGCGCGGCACATCATTAAGCGAGAGTAGTGCCGTCGCGGTGTCCGGCTCGTTCTTTTTTTCCACAACCGCTTGTCGATGGTTTCGCGTTCGTGTCGAGTTAGGCGAGCCTCTTTTTCGTGCGCCGCGGCATCTCACATCGAGCGTCTAATCTAATGGGAGAGCCTCGCCGGACAGAGGTGTGGGCATTTTAGGAGAAAATACCATGGCGCGGCGACCCGATTGTCACCCGTTCGTACGGGGAACGGAGATAGAAGCAGAGGAGAGAGACAGAGTGCACGAAGCAGAGGCGAAAGAGCAAGATGGGAAGATCCTTTGAAGGTGCCGCCACCACTTGTTGGTCGATCAGCGGCCCCCTTTAAATCCGATCGCCACTCACCCGCCCCTCCCCTGGCACGTTGCTGCTGCTTCTTCTTCTCCATCGACAGGATAGGCGCCCTTTTAGGGGAGGACACTGAGTTCCCGTGCACGCCTCGCCGGCCACGACGGGCGTTACAGATTTTCGTTTACATTTAGAAGGCCGAAACGCGCCGGACGCGCCAATAAATTCCACGGCGCCCCGCGTCGGCCCTTTAGCGCCGTGCAGCGCCACGCACCACACCGAAGATATCCTCTCTCTTGTCTTCCGACCGCCGTTCAAAGGAAACGGACCGCCCGTGTGCTCGTGCAACGGAATGCATTCTCTCCTCCAAACCAAATCGACCAACGATGGTTAATTGTTCTTGCCGATCGCGGTGCTAGCCTGTGAGGATCTTTTATAATTTATAACGTACAATCCGTAGGTGTCTAAGTTGCGATGGGTTAGTTTTGTCCGGTGTATCGATTGCTGATTCCTCGTTACGCTGCTCAGTCAGAACCGAGGTACAATCTCCAAAGACGGTAACACCTTGACTTCAAACATAAAAGTATCAACACGTGTATTCTCACCAAAATCCCATTACTTTCCTAAAAAATACAAAATAGCAAATTACGTGATTTGTAAGATGTCTGATCCCAGAGAGATGATTCTTGCGCATTGATCGGCTGAGCTGAAGTCTGATCGAATGGTGCGAAGCGATATGAAGACTCGGGAGGATTAATATCAGGATCATAAAGCACAAGATTGTCTGCTGTGTGTCCCTGCTTGTATGAAGCAATTTACATGAGGATCCACGCGTGCCCAACCCACGTGGATCCTGGAACCACGCTCGGGCGTGAGCCAGAAGTTGTCGCCGCGCCAGAGGCCATTTGCCTTTGAAAAGAAAGGATCTGGAATTGGGAAATGCCGCTGTACTACAAATACGTTTAATTCGACCGCATACTGCGGCTATTCGCCGAATGAATTTGAAAAATTATTGCCCACTTCACGGTAATATAATGATACCCCTGGCGATTCTTTTGAAAGAAAGACTAACAGAGATATTTGTTATCAGAAATTTTACTTGAAAGAATACTATAGCTTATTTAACATTACATCTATTGGAGCTGATATACATTGCCCGTTGAGCAATTTTTATCGCTTGAATGTTGATAGCAACATTAGACGCAGAGTATCTATCATTCACGAAACGAAATTGTTAACTTCTAGCTATACATATCTAATTGAGAATTACGGTTTGCCAGATGATAGCGATGATAAATTCATTCTGCGACGTCGTAGGCGAAAGCGATAATTTCCTTTCTCAATTACGTTGAATGGGGAGGCGTACAAGCAACCCCTGTAGTAATCTCGACTGATCGGCGAGTTTCGCGTCGACGAAACGTTCCCGACTGGAATTCCCTTCTCTGTCTCTCTCTCTCTCTCTCTCCTACTCTCTCTTTCTGCTTACTCTTTCCTTCTCTTTATTAGCGAGTAAAATCGCATGCCAACATTCTTAGATGTTGTACGCTGTGGCCATTAAGTGGAAACCGAGGCTAAGATTACAGGCACCCTAATCTCTTCCACGTCCGCGTTCTGCAAGCCGATACAGATATCGTGACCCACTTATAAATGTCTAGATGTCGTGTTTCTCAACCTTTAAACCTATCATGTAATCAGTACAACGTTCACACGCGACTGGCCGCCGCCTGATAATTCGTATCAGGTAACTAAGCCACCCGATATTCGCCCAGTGCAAAAATATCGCGGGGAACGCCGTGAGTATCAATAACGACACGAATGGAATATTTTCCCGCGGCGGCGGTCTGGAATGGCGACGAGACAAATGGCGACCGCGGTACCCACGTCGACTTTAACCACCCTATGTCCGCAAACTTATGAACTTTTCAAGATCTCGATCTCGTAGTCCCTTTTATGGTCGGTTTAAGAAGATCGTTACTAAATTCCGAGTAGTAGATTTTCAAACGGACGAGTTTGAGGTATGGTAGTCAATTATAAACTAGACGGCGTTTATTTTAGTACCTTTTTTGTATCCGGAGAAAGATGATATCCGAAGAGATAGAAACGTGAAGAAGAAGCGAAGAGAGTGGTAAAGTTAATTCGTAAATTTTCTATTTCTCAATCGTTCGAAGCGATAAGGTAAAATCTTTCAACGGCATTGGACGTCGTGGTCTACCCACGAAAGATCTCTGAACAACGATGACGATCGCGGAAGCCGTATCGTAAGGAGAAGCTATCTATAAGCGACGTGTACTCGATAATGTCGGGACAAAGTGTTGTCGGCCTGGGCCGATTACACGAATGTTCGAAAAGAGCGGCGCGGTGGAGGAAGAAGCGACGCGACGAAAGGACGAACGAGAGGCAGGAAGCGGGTAAAAGGAGCGACAACGGTGGCTAGAAGGTCGGCGAAAGGGTGAGGGAAGTCAGCCATATTGAAAGAGGGTGGACATAGAGAGAGAGGAAGAGGAGAGGAAAAGGAGAGAGGCGCCGGTCGGTCGCGTCCTCGAAGGAAAGAGAGACCACGAAGGAGACCTTGCTCCCCGTGAGCACGCCGCACGGTGTCGAGAGTGAGCACCATCTTGTTAACAGTCGAGTTCTTTTTCCATCGGCGTCGACTCCGATAGGCCTACGAGGCTATGGTGGGCGTTCTTCCTCGTCTTCCTATTTTGTCCACTCGTTCATGCTCCGCCTCGTGTGGTAGCCTCGGTTCTCCTGCACGTGATCGGTTGCTATATACGCCGAGCATCGGTTCCCTTATACGCTCTGCTGACCGATCCGCGAGGATACCGAATCGCCGACCAGTTACCACGTAACGACTTTGACCACGTCCTTGCGCGCTCGAACCGACCGACACGAGTCCCCGCTGCTACCACCTGTCCGGCCAGTAACGAGCTTTGTTAATTCCTCGATCGCATACCCAAGTAGAAGAAACTCTGTTGTTCGAAACGGTTTGATAGAAATTGTATTAGCACAATAAGCCGCGGTAAGCTTCGAGTAGAATAAACCTCGGTACGTTGTAAGTAGAATAAGTCCCGATGCGTTACAAGTAGAAGAAGCAACGAGCTGTCGTTAGAGGAGAATCAGATATTTTGTATCGTAACTGAAGCTCAAATTTTCAAAGAGTATCGAGGAGGACTCTGGGAGTCGAGTATCGAGAACGATCGGACACGGCGCCTAAACCGATTCCACGTCGGATTAACTCGATTTCCATAATTTTATTACGCCCCGAGTGGTCACTGGACCCCAGTTTTAGATCCTTAATCGCTCGATCCCGACACATTAAAGTATCGTATATCAAAAACTCGTCATCCCCGGCGCCAGGTACTAAAGACGACATCCCAATTATACATGGAAAGAAACGGGCGAACATTCGGAGCCTGTCACGCGATCGTCAGAAACGTCCAACACCGTGCAACGATCCACGTCGACGATGCACGATCCTGTTTCGGGCTTTTTATCGAAAAACCAGGCTTTTGAGGGACAGGTGCGACTAACCTTGAGATAAGGCGCCCGACCAGCTGCGTTCGCCGCGAACGAGTCGTCCTTAACGCGAGAACCAGAGCGGCGAATAGAAAGCAGGCGGCGACAAAACCAGAGGAATAGGGGAAGATACACATCCATTACCATCAGCATGCAAATTAGATCGAGGATTACCGCAAATCCTTTCGTAACAATCCTCCTGCGGAGCGGCTACTACGGAAAGAGTGAGCGCGAGGGAGAAAAACAGGGAGGAAGAGAAAGCAGTAGGGGGTGGAGGGATGCTGTCGAGAGATAAAGATTCGAAAGAGAGAGGAACTTGCCGCAAGCTTCTCGCCGGAACTTAATTATCGTCTGGCATCGCTGTTGGGGATGCTTTACGAGCGGTGTACCACTCTGGAGGCTAGCGACCGGCTAGCGTCTCTTTTAAAATCACCGGAATAAATATTCGGCTTCGAAACGGACGCGTTCGTAGTTGGCACGAAGGAAGTCCCCATCGAGTCGGGAATTTTCCATCGATTAGAACGATTAGATTAACGCACTCGATTTTTCCACGATGAAACGTTTTATCTGGTCACGTGGCCATCACGGATGAACAAGCTTCCTCGATTATGCGCGATCGAACGCAAAATGCTACTGAATAATCCACGCAACGTCGCCTGGAAAAACTTTCGTTGCGACGATCCATTGATCGTCACAATAAACGCATTGTTCTCGTTTCCCAACCGATTCTTTTCAACCACCGCAGAATCGACATTGACATAATTTTCTTGGCTATGTTATCGACACAAGCTTTCTCTGTTCTTCGAAGAGCTCTAATCAACGACCGATCGGCAAGATCGAGGAAGTAGCGACATAAATTTCGGAGTTTAGCCATGTTCCCAGGAACAACGACGAGCATTCATTTACTGGTACCACTGATAGTCTCTAAACCGATCGAATCGAAAGCAGCGTTTCGTGGAAAAGACTTCCATTCATTCGGTGATTTAATTTATTCCTCGGTACTTCATTCAATGATGCGGTTCATTCGTTGTAATTTCTGATCCGTCTTTGAAACTTCCTCCTTCGTTTCTCGGTCTTGCAACGTCTTTATATTTTCGCTTGATTATCGACAAGCTTTATGATTATTGTCCCGGTTGATGTACACGGTTGTTGAACAGCATTAACAGCAGCAGCAAAGGAACGAGTATACGTTCGAGAAGTTGACCGCTTTAATGGGCCTGTTCAATTTGCGTTGTCTAAAGATACACGGAGAACCGGAATCACGCGTGCATCATCGGACGAAGTAATACTTTGTGAAGTTGGCGGACAGGTATCGGAGATTTTGATATTGATATGTGACCTGATACGTGGACGAGAAATTAAATGGATATGATACTATGCATATGAACAATTTTTTATATGGAAGGAATGTATCCATTTTGTCATATAGATTAAGAAAGCAAATTGCTCAATCTTCAAACATCTTTGGATTATCCAGTTTTGGAATAGCTTCCGATACAAGTGTCAAAACGCATCAAGCGATTTCAATTTCATTGAACTTAAATCTCAGAGTCTACGTCAGAAGACAAGAACTCATCGCCGGTCGAAAGTCGAAAACGTCGAAGAGATTAACCTACAAACGAAACTAGAAGTATCAGCGAGCTCGGATTAGCTTCGATTTCCATATTTATGCATTCTGTCGCGTGTGTAGCATATCGGAGTTTCAATTCGTTGGCGAGTTCTTCGCGTTGGAAATAGCAGATTTTTTCCAATACTCTTGCATCGAGACGAATGGTATAATTGACAGCTACTCTTCGATATGATGCTTTAAGCATAAGCGTTGTGGATACGTAGAAGCGAGGAAGCAGAAAATACCGTGTATTCAGACTGGCCAAGATGCCGAACAAATCGCGTAATTAGCGACGGCGACGGTTAAACCGAGCGGAACTAAGAAATCGTATCTCGTTACGCGAGCAATAAACGATAACGTGCGACTCCTGTCATTTTCCCGCGGATAGACCGCGCTGGAAACGATGAGAAACTTTCAATCAGAATCATTTGCGGAGATAATACTATTAGGGTTTATCACCTTCTTCGGACATTTCCCACGATATAACTGCTTGAATGAAAGAACGTCTTGTAACATAGATTAAGTTTCGCTACCAATAAAGTTCTTGTGTTGAGCAAGGAAGAGTAGTATCTGATAACCAAAGTCGATAGGAATTTTAATATCCGACATGGCAGAAGTCACTTAATATGAAAGTTACAAACATTCGTCGAACACGTAACGTGACACGTGAAACAGGCGGACGTACAAATTGATAGTCGATGAAGTTTATTTTCGTACGTACAAGGCGAGATACGATGGAGCGAAGATTGACGAAGAAACTATGACAAGGATAAAACGCGTCAATTTAAAAAACGTTCGTTATACGGAGTGCTTGATGAGAACGAAAAAAGGCTGAATAAAATCGAATTTTGCGTAAATAATGGACGTTTGAGCGATCGTCGTTGCGTATCGACGGGAACGACGTGAAGGAGTCGCGAGGAAAGTATAACGCAGTTCGGAGGGTGAGCTTTCATTAGGAGCAGCCTTGTCAACGACACACCCTCGGTGAAGGGAAGAAACAGAGTGCGGTAAGGGTTGTGGCTCGTGCGCGATAAATAACCCAGCCTGTGACTTAATGCCTTCGCCAAACTTCTTTCTCGATTCTTACCGACAGACGTAGCCCTTGCTTCGCCACGAATTTCGCTTTGATTCGCCTAAACGCCACTTTGCAGGGCGTTGTGAAATATGGCTTTCCAATGAGGCCTAATCTTTTTCTATAGTCTTTTCTATATACTCCAGTCAAGAAAGGAGAAGTATCCCTATGATCGTTCAAAAGTAGAAAATGAGAGACGTATGAACGAAAAGGCGAGGATGCGTGCGGAAGTTAATGATTCTCGAGGATTTTCGTTGTCAAAGGGTTAGGAAAGGGTGCTAGAAAACACGAACGAGTGGAGCGGACGTTGGACCAAGTCCAAACGATTCTGCGAGCTATAAAGTACCGCGGAGGTCCTTGAGGTGTATCCATTAAGCCGCGGGCAAACAAACTCGAAGTGAGCGTCAACGACCGCCACTTTGCCCGTAATATATTACCACGTGACTAACGCACGAGACTAAATCGCGGCCGCTCGACTTTGCTATATCCGCACTCGTCAGATTGTATTTTATAAGTAAACAGATCGGCAAGATTTATTCGCGCGCCGGTACGTCTTATCCTCGATATCGTAAATTCATCGGGCTTAATTTATCGAGTTAACGTAGGGTTCTTTCCGCTGGCTTTCTAACGGTGCACATCGTTGCTTAGGTGTTTGGTTAGTATTCCGTTTCGTATATAAAATTTTGTACGATCAATATGGCTTATTGAAATAAATTAATGTTATAGACTTGCATTTAGAAAAAAATGTAACGATCTATTTTTTCTCTCGCTGACTTAGCCCATTGTCTCTGACGTCTATTCATCGAAAGTTTGCCTAAAATATCTAAATTCGAATTGTATGGCTAACAGTAAGAACCACGCTTGTTCGTTTCTTTATCATTACGCGTGTCCTTAATTTATGTTAAAAAATAATCCGATTTGCCGTGCTTGAAACATCGTTGTAGATGTTAAGGAGCAAAAATCAGCTGATGACGAATCCAATTTCCGTTATCGTGTAATTATACGGCAATTTTAATAACATTAAGCAAGACGCTCCTCGTTTTACTTGTAAAAAAGAATACATTTTAATATTGCTTCTACGTCATCGTGGGAAAACGGTGACATACTAGACGCGAATGATATTTAATGACGGTCTGTGCCTATTATTTGATAGGTTGCAACATGTTACGAACAAGGGTTAATCTAAAGAACGATGAAATATTCATCGTGGGAAATGCATCGGTCAAAGATCAATTTTTGAATCAATTTTTCTTATTTTCATTTGCTTTGTTTATTCATGGATATGACGATTGCAAAAATGTAATATCGTTTTTAATGCGGACTATTTTCAAAACAATGTAACGATTGCAACCAGGAGTACATCAAATGAAAATTTCCGCCAGATTTATGTTCTTTCAATGAAGCTACTGAATATTTTAATACAGAAATCGTATCGCTTTACATTTCAATGCAACAATGATAATAACCTCGTCGAATGATCAACGTTTCTACATTGCAAACTGCTACCTTTCAATAATTGATAACCTTTATACTTTGCATATATATCTTCGCAAGGTGGACGTTTTTACAATGTCACCTCAATCATAGTCGAGAGAAATCTTGAGAAAAGTTTTTCACTTTTCATTTATGCAAACTCTATACATCACCTTAAAATCTCAAACCGTTTTTTACATCTGTAAACTTTAGTTGTATCGTAATTACTGTTCGATGAGAACATCAATGCAGCATCACGTCCCATCGCGTCGAAAAAGCAAATCGTGCACTATATCCGTTAAACTACTATCCTACGCTGAGATCGTGTAACGTATGCTAATTTGACAAATTGTGAAGGGTACGCGTGTGCGCGAGTACGAGTATGACGTAGTCAATGATAAACGCGCGTTATCGATCGTCTTCATCGATCGTGCGTCGCGGTCACAGCCAGAAGAATCCAAGACGCACGCGCTGCTGGAAGCTGCTTCGGACATGTACGTGACACTGGCCATCTCTCATCCGGTCGTCGAATATATCTGTACGCTTGATATCGATCGTTGTGCACGCACGCAATCAGATATCGCACCCACGCGTTTGTTCGCCGCGTGTGACACGCAGCTCGCGAACGTTCCTCGAACTAGGCGCGATCCCAGGGAATTACGACTCCTCGTTGATAGAAATTCCAGAAAAGATCCAAGCTGTCTCTGTGGAATAGATCGTCGATATTTATTCTTGAGACGTGTGAATGTTTAACTGTCATTTAACTTTAAGATTAAAAAATAGATCGTTATCGATGCATCATACACGTCTATTGTGCTAATTCCAAGTGGACATGCGTTTTTCTTTTGTTTATTTAGATTTTTCCAACTTGTGTTAGACTAAACTAAACGTATAAAAGAGCGCGTACAATAATCTATCCGTGACACCGCATCGTCGATTAGTAGTCAATTACTAACTACTGGAGAGCTGTGTTCGTTCGTTAGCGAGGGACACGCTTCTTGAGGGCCTGCTGCAAATTTTTACGATGTACCTATACGACGTTAAGGTTACGGGATCCGCTGCACATGGTCGCTTTTAGTACCGCGATAAACGAATTGAGATTCTTCCAGGGACACAGCAAATTTCTCTTACTTATATATACTTGTTTATTTGTACTATTAATTTAACATTTTCAATTCGTTTATTGTATTTTTGATTTAATACTTGTGAAATTATATTAGAGAAGTTATAAGTATATTAGATTATTACACATGCTTAGATTTTGTAGCTTTGCAAGTAGCCTTCTAACATAGGTTTAATCTGGTATGTGTCAAGTGGTTCGACCACAATAACATCGCTATTCACGATCACGAACCTCCTAAGTGCCTGTCCGTAATGCGCGCGACATAAACACTATATGTACATCCTAAGTGCTTACACGTTTACAACGGCTCTGGAAGTTGGATTTGAAGTTAGTCTAAATATACTCAACGATCTCAACATAGAATAGTCATAAAATTAATCATTCTCTGATTTTCGAAAAAAGAAAGACATAGAAATTCAGAAGAGTCGTTAAAAAAGGTAAGATTCGAGAAATTGGTCTGAAAAACGTAGAGAACGAGGGAGAGAAGAGAGACAAATCCTTCGAGCGAGACTGTCTTCTTCAGTGTTCTGGTTTTCGCGTCTGGTTAGTGTCGTCGAGACTCTCGTGGTCGACTTATCGGTGTTTATGTTAAACCGACGCATTTAACAGCCGGAACGGTTTATCTGGCCGATAAATAACACTGAAAGGAGAGCCTGAGAAGAGAAGAGAAGAGAAGAGAGAGAGAGAGAAAGCTTGTGTTCACCACTCCGAATGGGAGGCCGCGTTTCTCGCATCGTTATTGTTTCTACGGCCGATCCTGAAGGACTTTTCTTCGCTGGAAAGTCCGTTCCTCCACGGTATCTCGATGGACCGTATCGATGAGAAATACTTCCTTTTAATCTGTACTCTGACCCAACATTCTACCCTCTGACCTTTCAGCCTTTGTTCCGCTATCTCGTCCAATGATTTTCAGCTTCCTAGAGACAGTCGATCGTTGCTTCGTTCGATTTCTCTGAAATCGTATATTATTTCACGCCTCCTCATTGACCCTTTCCCCGTTTCAAGTGTCTCCAGCGAGGTCGTAAATTCGATAGCGAAAGGGTTAGGGGGTTAAACGTCGGATGCTAATCGTCCATGAACATGACGCCTTCGAGCTTGTACATTTACATATCGTACCGTCTTTCCTACTTCTCTATCTTGGATACCTAGCAGCGCCACTTTGTTTAGTCGATATTTCGATATACAAATATCTTCACGTTTCAATATAGTTTCCAGTTTAGCGCTTGATCGATAAATCTTAGAAAATAGGGACTTCGAACTAATTACCGAAACTGTCTTTAGAAAATAACCGCTATTGTACGGTACGCATAAAGTAACGTTGGAAATTAACGTTGAAAACGAGACAAGCGTACGAGGAATTTATAAATAATACCGACGATCATTGGGAAACGGGTCGAAAAAGAAAGGGTAGTTTAGAATAATGTCGGATGCGGAGTTACCAGACACGGCGTCGAGATGCAATTTCCTTGTAAATCGTGACAAACCGACCGGGAGAACGACAAGGAGATAACATTAGATGTCCACGTGTACACGTGTATCGGTATACACGTTGGCACGTCTCCCCCGACGCGAGTATTTTCAGACGCGCGAGCGAGAAACGTGCGAGCTATTCGTTTGACGGCGGAACATAAATTCGGAACGTGGCATGATTTTCTCGCCTTGTCACCTTTGTCATTTGCTGCTTAGAAATACCGAGAGGTTCATTCCCATCTCCAGACTGATTTCTTTTTTTCAAACAGGATTGCGGACGAATCCACGAGCTAGGGTTGTAACTAAACGCTTCAGAATCATCTCTCTTTGAGTATTTCTTTTTCTTTCTCTTTTCTTTTTTATTAATAAGTGGTATAATATCAAGCTGGTGAAGAACCAGAGGTAATTAATCGTAGCAGATGGTTAATGAAATTGAAGTATATGCGAGAATTTCCTCGATAGAATGCTTGATGCTACTTTGTAATTCTTGCGAATCCTCCCCGGCTCTATAAACGTCAAGGTGATGAACTTAGATGACGAAGTTGCATTTAAACTCATTAAATATACGTTTGTTTGAAGTTTCTTAACACACTAGACTGCTCTAACATATTTGTTGGCACTTTGTAAAAATGGAACATCATATGACGTTCCTTTATCGTACATATCGTATAGGAACACCTCACTGACCTCACTGAAGAAATAAAATAGTCAAACTGGAAGATGGTATCCCGCTGGGGGTAGCCATGCAGATGTTATCTAGCAATTAAGCTAGAAAAATTAAGCCAGCAAACCGAATGTCCAGCGGGACAAATTGTAAAGTACAAATTAAATAATAATAATAAAAAAAAAATATTATGTAGAAACCAACATTTCTTGAATTTATAGTCAGAAGTTGCAGGAACTCTTCGAGTAAGCTCTTGAAAGTGAAACCATCAGCCATGCACGAATGCTATAAGAATTGTATTCGAAACCTCGACAAACCTAAACAAGAGAACGACATTCGCTACAAAAGAAAACAAATTGTCACGAAAGGAACCGTAGGAAACACGGTCCCCAAATTCGAAGAAGTATAAAGGGAAGCCATCGTTCGTGAAATCAGATCGTTTCACGGCTCAAAGAAAACATACTTCTTTCAGAAAACGTCGTTTCGCGTTTTATCGCTTATTTAGCGAAGAAACCATGAACGCGACACAATTCGGTCGCGGTGAAATCAGCCGCGAGAGGACCAGCGAGCGCTGACAGACACGGAACATGCGCTCACGAGAGTTGCCGCTTTTTGTCACTTTTTACGGCCCACAGACCCCAAAAATATGGCCATTAGCTCCGCGAAGAAAAACACGCTTGTCGGAAAAGACCCGTAAACACGACACGAGAGACCCGGTCAGGGGCCACGGATTCGTATTACACGAGTTTCTTGCGACGAACCATCGCCAGCCGGACCTTCTTCGTCTTACTCTCCCGATACTTGGACACGCGCTATGAGTAGACCGAACAGCACTCGCTGGCACTTCCGTTAACTACTCATTAATAGAAGTTAGTGCTTAAGTAGTGAAATAATTACGCTAATCTTCTCCAACAGTCAGGAACTTCAAATTAAAAGTCAGCAGCGAAGATTTTAATCACTTCTCTAGCTGAGTTTTCGCTTACGATCGTGAGCTATGTATTTCAGTTATTACGATGACAGAGCATAACAAAGGTTCTCAGGGGTCATTTAACTGTGATGCATTGAATCGAAGGAAGAGAATACATACAATGTAACAAACGTGTTAATGAGTTTGAACTGGTTGAAGTCGCTGTGGAAGTTCTATTTGGTCTCGGGTCATCTGAATGTTCCGTTGTTTCTGTGAATTTCCCAGCGTTATGCAACACACAAATAATTCGTTTGCTGTTAATTGCAATGCAGCGATTTATATTCGACTATTTTATATAAATTAGCAGATTTTTATAGATTCATCAAATATTTAATAAGTAATGACCTAATTACGTACCAAATTCTGAGCAATGCAATTCCATTTAGAGATCGATTTCCTCGCAAGAACTTCGCAATTTTCCGATGTTTATTCCATCGCCACGAGATCGTTTTGTCTACATACGGAGCGCGTAGGTCGAGAGAGAAGTTGTTGTAGCTCGAGTAGGGTCTAAGGGCGAAACAACACACTCGGCCAGGTCTCGTACGGTTTACACGTTACGCGCGATGTTTCCAGCTTTTATCAGCCGGTACACTTGACTCGAGTTTAAATCCGCCGGTTCTCGCTCGAACAGCAGACGAGCCCTGTCTCGGCTCGCAAATAAACCTTCTTCCCGATGCGGCAGAGACAACACACCGTGGATTTTTCCGGTTGCTTTTCGTCCCGAATATACGTGTGACCGGCTGTTTGTCCAAGGATCAAGATATTTACGTGTCAACCTCGTCAACCTTCTTTCGAGCTTGCGTGTCTCGCGGACAGAACAAACATTCGAAGTTCTTCAGCTTTTTCGGGAAAGTCACGCTGAAAAATTCTGAGAATTTCGCTTGGCCTGGAAAAATCTGTATTTCATAAAATTAATGCCAATTTTCGTGTCCATACCATCACACGGTATAGAGATGTTTCGCTATTGAGTGTGTTCCCTCTAGCAGAGGGATTTTGTTGGAATTGCATTCGTAAAATTCAGCGCAATATTTTGTAGCTGTATAATAAAATAATGCATTTTCCACGTAATTTATTGTCAATTTCAAAGAAAACAGAGCACGTTCGATAAACGGAGAACGCGATGTTTTCAAATCGACGTCGCGTCAACGAGAGTGTCCATCTTCGACGAATGAATCGCGATTATCAGTGGCTCATCGGAATCAATTATCGAGAAGAGGTCCATGGTGGCATGATTCCGTAGCAAATGCAGGCTGGATGCGGCTCGTGCAATACGTGAAATATCAGACAGAATCTACTGTCACGCTGCGCGGTAAATCAAGCCGGGGTTACCAGGCGACCGCGACCGGCGATACAGAAATACAAAGCACGCGCATTCTGATTCAGACCGCCCGTAATCGTCGAGAACAAAACTTACAGCCAGATGGAGGAACGTATAGCGCGACTAGGTACAGGACGATTCAGGGAAATCGATATGCTTGAGGGAAAAATGATCTCTAGCTTCTCCTAAAGGGGAAAATGTTTAAAACTTTGACTTGGTAAAAAAATGAAAATGGATAATGTGCTGACATATATATGTATACAGGATGATTGGAAGCAAACACCACGCGTCGTGTCGAAAGGCGAGTTTATATTTGGAGGTTCGAAATTCGTTACTAATGGCTAACTTTGTATAGGACGATTTAAAATTAACGATTGAAAAGTTTTCGAAAAATTGGTCAAACGAATGTTTCTGAAACAATAATTATACGATGTTGTTCCAAAATTCACACTATCGTAATTTACGTAAATCTTGGCGGAGCCACTTTTGACGAGGCCTGTAGACACGCATGAATTTCACGGTGGAGCGAGTCAGGAGGGAGACTGTCTCCAGTTTGCGAATATCTGGCGACTATCTCTTGGCTATCGGAGGGTCATCGGCTAGGTTGCCCATATAGGTATACATCAACGTATATATCGAAGAGGAACAAGCAGACGAAGGAAAGGAACGAGATGACCATAGAAGAAAACGAGACGATCGGACGGAGCAGTAAGAAAAGACGGGTCAACAGATTGCGTGGAAGGGAAAGGAAAGGAAAAGTCGTGGCATGGATAGGAGAGAGGAGCAAGGAACGCGAAGGAACAACGGTGTACATGGGCTAGGGTAAAAGGAAGGGAGGTTAGGATAGCGGAGAAGGTGGGAGGCAGAGGCGAAGAAGCCGGTGCAAGAAGGGTAGAAAGAGAGAAGGTAGAGGATGAGAGGCCAGACCGGGCTACAAGCTGTCGGGCGACGATAGCATCGCCTATCGACCCCTAGGATCGCCCGAAGAGGTTTTCCATGTTCTTCTTCGTTATACGATCTTGTACGAGGAACGTTGGTACGAGGGTGTGCAGGTAACAAACACCCCCAATTATGTCAGCCTGAATTAGTAGTGGTCCAACTATTTCGAACCTAACGAGTTGCCTCTGTCCGTACACCAGCGGCATCCTTCGAGAATATCCCGGTGTATCCGGCTAGACGTCTCCCGATGCGACGCCATTCACCCTAGTCTCGTCAAACGATTTTTCATTTGTTCGAGAGGCGCCACCGGTAGCCGTGCCACGGCCAAATAAATTTTTACCCTCGACAACGAACGTCGCTTACGAGCTGACACAGGATTGGCCACGATTACGCCAGACACGAGACCTTGCTTGTTTCTTTAAGTAGCTGTTGCAATGACTAACGATCTCTCTTAGAAGTCGTTCCAGTCTTTGCGAGGAATCGTTTGAGTTTTTCGTGATGATGGTACGATCTGATTGGGAGTTGGACGTATCGATGAATTTAATTTTATAGACGCTGGAAGAAAAAAAAAAGGTAATAGATAAGAGTTTATCTCTTGAAAAGACAAGCGGTCGTTTGTGAAGAATCTTCTATATATTCTACATTATATTCTAGCTATATATTTTACGATAATTAAATGTCTTTGATAACTATTCCAAGTAAGGTCGAAAGGAAACACGATTCA
Source organism: Bombus terrestris (assembly GCF_910591885.1). NCBI lineage: Eukaryota > Metazoa > Arthropoda > Insecta > Hymenoptera > Apidae > Bombus > Bombus terrestris. The sequence goes on from NC_063275.1 coordinate 16,587,711, forward strand.
CGGTGAAGAGTTTCCGAAGGAGGAAGAATGTAGACGTTGCGGGTACGGAGAATTGGAGGCGACAGCTCTTTAGGCACGATGCGCCGGGAGAACACGACTTTTCCTTTTCAGAAGGGCGATACTATTTTACTCCGTACTGCGAGCGACTACGGTGTAAACCGTAGAAAAGTCTGCTCGCCAATTTGTTGGCCGCTAGCGGTGGACACTTTTTGAAGGCCACGACCCCATTCCTCTGCATATCTTTACTTTGCCAGCACGCCGAGTGACAAGCACATCCCGTATTCTCGTGTGTCGAAGAAAGGACTAAAAGGTTTTGCCTGCGGGAGGTGATCCCAAAGCAAAGTAGGCGGTTGGTTCTGCTTTCATTGTGCAATCGGGACACCGACCCGTTGTATCGGCCTCTGTTCGGGCTCGTTCACGGACAGTCTCTTTCCGCTTTACACGCGTCCATTATCTGTTGCCATTGTCGTCGTGTTCAACCTTCGCAGCTTTCTTAGTTGGAAAGTTGGGAAAGCACCGTAAAACACGAGTCTTTCTGTGTTTGATGAGCTCGAGCCTGATCCTCGTAGAAACTTTTTGTTGCGATGATGGAAACTTTTATCCCGTGTTACGCTGTTTGCTAGTTAAACGTTACATATTCGGAGATATCAGACTCTAACGTGACTACCATACAAATTCCTCTTAACACATCAGTATTGATTTCTATTAGCGTACGAACAAAGCTAACTACATATGTAAATTTGGCAAATCTCTCAAATATTTGTATCTCGTTTACGTTCGTCAAAAAATAGAGAAACTCGGGATTTCTTAGAGATGTACCATCCCGCGGCAATTGACTAAATAAAATTACCTAAAGTTACCTATGTTAAGTTAATTAAATTATGCTAAGTTAGTTAAAGTTTCCTAAAGTTGGCCAGTTAGAAAAGTATCGTACCAAGTTACGTTTCGATCTAACTGAAAAGTCATCGAGTCCAAGAGACACGCACGGTTGCCACGATCCCTTGCAACTTCGAGGCAGGGCCTGACGAAACGGTCGTCCCGCCAAAAACAGGCTCCTCGAGCGGTGCTGCCATCGGAATGACCGGCGGTCACCTGTGTAACGACCGTCCGGTCCGCCCACGCGAACCTGTTCGCTAGCCGAGATCCCCGTGCATCCTGTACGAGACAATGCGACGCGCGCGCTCGACGAACCCGATCGTAGTGGTGCGCGCATCGTAAGTCGAAGGGGGGCAATCTTAAGTGCGCTGCTTTACAAGATAAGGAATTAAGTACGAATACCCAGTCGGTGACCGGCAACCAGCGCGTCGGATAAGATAAGCTTCGCGCGTACGTAGCGCCGCGCATACCAGAATCGGCTCCGACCGGTACCGAGGTGAAATCGCACGTGGAAACGCGCTCTTGCTTTCTCCATCTTTCAGCCACCCTCGTGGCTGGTCTTTTATATCGATTTTAATTCGGTCTCGCGCGTGACACACTTCGCTCTTTATCGTTCGCCTCGAGCGTTTCGATAAAATGATCGGTGCCAAGTATCGGATAAAAATGGCGGGGGTGAGCACCTTGTTTTTGGATAAGAGCGATGTAAATTATGAGACGGTTTAACGAGAGACGATTCTTGATGAATGTATATTGGTTATTCGTGTACTCTTGGCTTGTTCTCGAGATTTTTTGATAAGGAGACGGGTCGTTTTAGTTGGGTTGCGTGATCGCAGGTATTACTCGCATTCTGAAAATTAGTTGATTAGGTAAAATGTAGGGCTATCGTGGCTTGGAAGGGTAGTATTATGGCTAAGAGACATTTAGCGTGGTTTAAGCAAATGTCAAAGGACCTAGAGATAGTATCGATAAAGTAAATTAGATTTGTGGGCCTGGGAATTTATGATTCATAGTATCCTTACATCGATTACGTATATCGATAATTACTCATATGTATCTTATGTTTGCACGGTTCATCAGAAAGCTAACTTTACATTCCGCACTCGCTCGTATCGTACACGATCGTTGTAAGACCACGAAATGGAGAAACGCGATCGGTTCCCAACAAGCTGATCGCAGAGTAAGTAAATCGCTCGCAGAAACGCAGTCGTTGAAACGCGTAATGGTCTCGCGGATAGCGGAGCAGCTGTAAACAAATCGTAAAAAGAGCGGAAAGCTGCGACCCGTTTCGCTCCGCATCTCGCTATTCAGCCCTGGTAATAGTCTCGAGCGCTGTTGGAGACCCTTATAAAGTCGCTCTTCGTTTCGGTGACTACTCCTTTTTAACGCGACCCGCGATCGTTACAGCCGTAAAAGTCGAGTCGTTTCGGGAATAAGAATTCCTGTTCGGAGTCGACGCCCTTGGCACTCGCTTAGGATAGCAATGGACAACCATCGGTGAAACGTTGGTTTTTCTCGAAATTGAAGCGAGATGGGTATTCCCGGTTATTCGATAGATTTGACGATTTTACTCGGGCAAATGTTTTACTTTATACGATGCGAATGAAATAACAGATTTACGACGAAGTGATTAGAAAATGAAAACAATGGAGACATTTAATTGGTATCAAATATCAGCAAGCTTATGATATCGTGCTTCGTCGTCCGTGACCTCGATCAAACCGAAATTAATTCTCAGTGACCACGTTAAGAGAATACATTTTCGCACGTATATCGCGCGGCGTAATCGTCGACCAAGAATTTCCGTCTCCTCGAAGGAGAAATGAAAACCGACGCACGCGTGACTGAAATATCTGATCCGCGGCTCTTTCTAAGCCAATATCAACAGAGCTCCGCTTTCGTAGTAATAATGAAAGTTAAATATCGTCTCGTCAGTCGATCGCGAGCGAGCCGAGTGGTCGAATCAATGTTTCACGGATGTTCGTGCCACGAAGCGTCCTCTTAGGATTAATTAAGCATCGTTCTCACGAACAGAGGCATGCTGGTAAACACCTGTCGTGTATTTTAAGCACGAATCGCAAATAACTGTCTCTCGCGTTTCAATATGATGTCGATTTAAGGGACAAATTACGTTGTAATTCGAAAATAATCAACTAGATCGTCGTTTCGTGTATCATCGAGCGCAAATGAAATAGAAGAAGTCCTAAATTGTCACCGCACCACCAAACATAATTCTATACGTAAGTTATAAGCCTAGTCTATCGAGGTACGATACAAAAGGCTATTCGATGAATGGAACTAGCACGATCATCGATATCCAACTATTGTCCACTCTAAGCACAATATCTGCGAAACTCGAACGGAACGAAACAGATGCTCGGATGGCTTTTAGACTGTCCACGTATAATTGATATCCCTTTTCTTACATGGCGATTAATCATTTTCCAAGTGTCGCTAACACCATGAGCTAGGGGTAAACGACGCCCATAAACAGCCACAACGTTGACAAACGTGTATCAAAATATTTGTACACATTGGTTCCTCTGTAAAACCAGTACAGGATCGCGTTAAGCGAGTGTTGTTGGCCTCCTAAATCTGCAGCGAAAGAAAACCGAGAGAGAAGAGGTCCAAGCCTTTTGGGGCTCGATTATCTCGTAAAATACGTCTGACAGCCGGAGTCCTTAGTTATTACCGGAAGCAGAGGACGATCGTCGAGAAACAGGCCAGCTTATAGTGGCTCACGGAGGTGGCTATAGAGGGCCGCGTGTATGCAGAGGAAAAGCCAGTGCGTGGGTAAACACGCGTTAGTTACGTGACCGGTCTTTATCTAGAGGCTGGAGCCCTGTAAAGACGCGACGCGGGGGCCAGGAGCTGATTCGAAATAAATCGAGGAGGCTGGGTTCCTTTCCGGTCGTCCGTTAAGCCTATTACGTTCCCTCCCTTGGTTTTCATCCCTCTGACTAGTCCCGGGAACTGAGGACGGTCATTCAGTGACACTGGCGCGAGTCGCGAGCATCCGTAATCCTCGAGCGTGTGTATTTACAAGTTACGAAAAGGTTGGCGCATAATACCAGCTACGATGCTCTTCTCGGCCCACCGGAGCCGTGGAAGATGGCTTTTCTCTTTTCTCGCGAGGCTGTCGTGATTTCCTTTCCCTCTCCTTCGTACTTCTATGAGACGAAGATAGAGAGCAATGAGAACGAAGAAGGAGGATGAAAAAGAAGATACGAGAGAAAGAGAGCGAAGCAGGTCCAAGTTCCGGGAATAGAAGGACTCCTTCTTCATTCAGGATATCCAGGACGTGGCTCCTGCAGACTGGCCGAGCTCCGCTACCTGTTCCTTAAACCGAGCTTCCCTCCTTTTCTCTTGCTGCCCGGAGAAGATGGCCTTGCCGTGGTCATCAGTCATCCCGGATCGCTTTTCTCGTACATCATGCTGCGTTGAATCCTGGAACGAACCGTCCAGGAGGGCCCCATTATTCGTCATTACACGGTCACTCGTGAAAACACATTTCGAATGACTCCCCACTCCTGTCACGCTGGGAATATAGCCCCTTTCTCCGTCACTCTTATTCGGTCCAGGACTCGTAGAGGTAACTGCGCTCGTGTTTCACATTCACACGCTGTATTCACGGCCTCGCCTTTCGAGGAAGTTTCGACCAGATTGCGGTGGGCCCAAGCGTCAATATTTGGAATCCGCTTGTCTGCGAGATGATCGAGCGAAGATCCTTCTCTGCATCGTCGTTCGTGGGATCTTGAAACGGGAGACGAATACGGATCGATCAACGATGAGAATGTTTGATGCTAATTGTAGAGTAGTCGCAATCGATAATATACGACATTTGACGTGTTTTATGGGTTAATGGATGAAGCAGTATCATTATAAGGATCTCGACTGAAAATATTGAATCGAGATTCTTAACAATGAAGCAACGAGATTCGATTCTTTATTGGATGCATAAATTAGTATAGTACGTTGTTGTTCCGATCAACTATAGCGCTATTCTAGAGCAATTCTAAGACAGAGTAACTTAGTTACGACTTAATGCCAGGAATAACGTTGACGTCGATTCGACTTTCAAACCACTCTCCAATTCTACCCTCTTTCATAATTCACCATCCTTCTTAAACCAATTCCTTTTATCGTATTCATTAACTCTTCACCGCGTCTATCAAGATCTAAATTAATATCCCGGTTCCAAGCCAATCGGGTATACGACCTCGTCGTTTAGGCGGTGATGTCGCAACATTATACCAAGCAATGTGCGTCCAAAGGATCTCCAGGCGTAATTGAAGCGTGGCAAGGTCCGGCCAAGTTTCAGAACCGTCGGCAGTCAATGCCCAGTCTAATCACAAGTTGCCACAGAGGGCACGCGTCGAGCTGATGGGTTCATTAGGCGTCGGGACGCCGGCCGCATCCAGATCTCACTTTTCTACGGGTAACGGTACCTCATTCGTCGCTATCCTCGCGGGATTGCTTCGACTTGTACGCGACCGGATTGCTTATCGCCTCCGCTCCACCGATTGAACCAGAGGAAGAGGAAGCGTTCCCGCAACATGATCGAACCTGATTGGCGTAGAGTATAATTCTTTGATACTGCAGCTGTGGGAGTGTACCTTTTGATGTGCGATGGGGTCGGTATTTTTATAACTTTTGGGTGTGATAGAAAAAATGTTATAATTTATCGAATCAAGGTTTGACGATTTACTCTCATAAAGATATTATTTTAGAAGGAAATGGTAGTGACATTTCTTTTTTATATTTCACGAACTGCGAAGCTTTCTCTTCGATTGTATAGTTTCGTAGTGTTTCAACTATTTGATTAGAAAATACTCTCAGAATTTACATTCTTACAATTATTCGTTCCTGCGCTAGGTAATATCGACTTTGTACCGTGCGATGTATTTGCGACGTCGCCTAAAATATTCTCCATAGCAAAAAGCAAGAGATCTCACGTCTATCGCAGATCCGGCTAACGCTTAGATGCCAGTCAGCGGCGAAATTGTCGTAATTCGATCGGACAACGAGCAGGTAGCGGACGTTTAAAAAGGGTGAACGGCTAAACGGGTTACTTTCCGAGGGTAGATTCGTCCGATAATGGGTTATCTTCCCTTAATCGCTTCCCATCGATAGCAGACAACGTTTCTACTATGGGCTTTTTCGACTCACCTCCGGTGGAGAGAGACCGCCGCGCGGCCGCGAGATTGGCAAGCCAATAATTGCGCTATTTTTCGCACTAATTTATTTCATTACGGCTAGAACAGGTTTGGCACTCGCCATTCGTCGACTTCGTCCCGTAATTGAGAAAACCATTAAGGGTTTCTCTCTTTCTTTCTTCCTCCGAACGTTTCCTCCCCGCCCTTTAAACTCCTTAATGAATTGAGCCTAACTGCGATTATACCATCTCGCTGGTAACGCCTCTCTCCTTTGAAGGGACGCGAACCCCTCCGAGATTCGACATTTAATTTTCTCGCGCCTCGTCCTCCTTGTCTTCTTCTTTTCACGGCCGTAAAAGTGCCCCCTTCGGTGGCCTATCGACGATTTACTGCCATCCACGAAAATATGTATATTCGTCGAAACAATTTTTCTACGATTCTGTCTATTCTTATTATTTCTACGGCGATCGTTCGCCACTTAGCTGCCGAAGCCGGCGAATGGAATGCATATCGGCTGTTTATGCGACAGAGGAAGAAGAATGTCCGAAATAAAAATAAGACCGGCCAAATGAAACCAACAAAAGGAAAAAAAAGCAGAGATCGAAAAAGAAAAGAGGGAAAAGCCGCCTGGAACAGAAAAGAAAAAGGGAAAAAAATAGCGGAAAAAGAGCGGTACGAGGGAAGAGTGGTCGGAAAAAAGAGGGGAAAAAGGGCAGAAAACAAAGGTGTATGTACGGTCGGCCGTGCCGAAAATCGGTCGGACGATCGGGTCTGGTAGCCGTCGGAGCGGCAAGCGACGCCCCGGCGGAATAAATAATTCGCTGGTATGCACGTATGGGCCGTACGGTATAGACGAAGAGAAAAAGAGAAAAGGAGAGAGAACTAGTCGGTTGCCTCGTTCGAACCCCGAGCCTCTGCTCTCCTCTCATCTGTGTACACATAGACACGTATAATACGGTAGGTGAACGAACGTAGAGAACGTATAGCGATTTCATTGCCGGCATGGAGTGGCGTTTGACCGACGTGTGATATGCAGCGACGAGCCGTGATGGAGGCGGCGGTTCCAGGCGAGGCACAGGTGGTGCGAGCGGGGGTGACGGGGTTGGTTGGCTCTGGAAGCGTGTGTGACGCCAGCCAGCGTTACACCCTAACCCCCTGGCCCATGTGCGTTCTCTCTTTTTCGTTCTATGCTTGGTCCCGGTTGCACCGAGCCACCCGATTCCCTCATACCATTCTCCTGCGCCTCCTCCTCCTACAGCTCCACCTCCTCGTTCCCTCTGCTCCGCGGCCGTTCTCTCTCACCGTTGCAGCAGCCCTTTCAAACGGCCGATGCAATATTCAGCGGCTCTTGGCAGTCACCCGTGGGGGAGGCTCGTTGGGGTGGTTGCTGCTGGCCGGTTCTCGTTGCCTCTCCCCGAAAAAAAAGAGCCCCACGTGGCCGGAGCCTCGGACCGTCAAATTGGCGCCGCTGTCCATCAACCGGTGCGCGAGCAATCGCCTCTCTTTCGCTCTTCTCACTTGTTCCTCCTTCCTTCCGTCTCCGTCCTCCGACGCGAGCTTGTCTCTTTCCTTTTTGCACCCTTTTCCGCGGCGGCCATTCGACCACCGAGCTTTCATGCGAACCTCCGCCGACTAGCTGCTAACTTCGCTTCCCACATAGGAGATTCACGTTTTTTTGCATTCTCTGCGGCATCGTGCGGCGGTAGAGAGTATATGGATTGCAGGAATTAGTGAAGATGATAGATATTTGATGGTTGGTGATACCGCTTAATTCGTGCAATTAAGGATTTTATTATTATTTTCTAACGTTTCGCGAAATATATCCCGGCAATGTAAGATGCTGTCTTTCGAATCGATGTATCTACACGACAAATTGTATTTCGCAGCTGGTAGCATAACTTGGCCAAATTTTGGAAACAATATTGTACTCTGGTCGGAGATGATTACACGAGTGAAACAATGTCGCGGCTGGCCGGTTGCCAATCGTTCTGTCTGCTCCGAATTCTTCAAGCGAGCAAAGTCAATTTTGTAACAACGACGTCGAAGAGTCGACGACAAGGGAAGCATGACGGGCCCCGGGCCGCGAGCAAGTATCTACGGTCTCGAACGACACCAAGGAACGACGAAATAAGAAGAGATCGCGGTCGTACGGGCGAGAACCCATGGACTCCTGTCTACCGACAAAGCCGAGTAAGAGCGCGCCTCGTGTATATTACCACCTCGAGGAGAGCGCGAGTAAGGCGACGAAAGAGGAAACCGTGAAGAAAGAAAAAGAGAAAGAGGGTTCGGGGTGGCGGAGGGAGCATAAAAGACTCGACACTCCGTTATAATAAAGTCCACCCTCGGAAGCCTTCCGCTCGCCCTGCGCCGTTCGCCCTCCTCCGCCTGGCAGCAGCAGCATTACGCCATTCAACTTACTTTGTTCCTCAACTTTATTAATTTTTCCCTCGGTCTTGGGGGACCTAGAACGTCTCCTACCCCCGTTCTCTACCCCTCAACCAAGCAGGTCGGTTATATCGAGAACCTAGCCGCTGGTGTTGGGGACAGAACGGGGAAAGGAAGGAGCGGAGTTGAGCGCAAGGGAAAAAGAAGGAAGGAGGAAAGGGTGAAAGAAGGGAAGAGGCTTTGCCGGGCTTTCTTGTGACGGGAAATTTAAAAATCTGTCTACGCGTTGTCGAACCACCCGAGGAAACTTTATTATTAGCGCCCACCCTGCACACCCCCGCTTCCTCTTTCTCTTCGATCTTCTACCCGTTCGCTCGAGAAGGGAAGGGAACAACGACGAAGACGACGACAACGACGACGACGACGACGACGAGGAGGATGGCGCGGTTCGACGAACTACACCACGAACGAAGATATTGCTTTTATAAACTCATTTGCAGCCGCGACCCGGGATGGAACGGAGAAGTTTTGACCCCAGTGAAGCAGCGCGACCTCCACTTTCCCGGACAGGATTTGCACCGTCCGTTGACAAGCTTCTGGTGATTGATGCGTCCCATGGACTAAAGACTCTCGCTGATGCCGAATAATTAGGGGGTGATTCTTCGACACTTCGCCGGAGGTGTTAGCTTTTTTTACTCCGCCTCCTGCCCTTTTACCACCCACCCCGTTCGCCAGTCTCGGCAGACTTTAGAAGGGCAAGGCGCGTGAATGTCGCGAGAACGTCGCTTCACAATAGCGATTAAGTTGCGATTTTTCGGCGGTCCGAAATGAACTCGGTTGAATGGGACAAAAATACGTTTACTAAGTTTCGAAAAAAACCTGGCCACCATTCTTTCTATATACGAATACGTTTAAAAAAGAAATATTCAGCGAAAACGTCTCTACGAACTGTGTTGATTGGTAAGTAGCGAGCGATTTTCGAAAATCTCGAGAACACGGAAGATTTGGCAGGAAATCCAGATCGGCATTTTGCTCGAGAGGGCTCGATCGAAACGAAAGGTCGGTAAAGGAAAGGATCCAATTGTAACGACATCCGTGAACCGATTAGCGGTGGACGCGCTTCCATGCGGCTCTCTGGCTGCAACATAAATATTTACGACTCATTCACGAAGCTAATATAAATGCGATTTAGGCGTTTGCTCTTTTTAGTGCACGCTCTAATCCGATTAGGCCCGGGCTGGTACAATGCGTCGTGGCTGCTCGCGCATTGTGCGAGCCCACCTTACCCCCTCTGCGAAAGAAAAGCTTCTACCCTTCGAGCGTTCAGGACTATACGCTCCCCCTTTCCTCGCCTCCCTTGCTATTTTTGACCAGTGACGCGGATTTAGTCGCTTTACGACTGCTCCATACACACCGAAACATAAGTTGACGTGCGTTGCTTCTGCGTCCGCCACCGATGCTCTTTTCGTGAGACGGGGTCCGAGTCTGTCGCTCTAGGAACGTCCATTGTTAACCCCCTTACGCTTAAACACCCTGTTCCCGCTGCACGCGTTTCAACTGTTCACGCTATGGAGGATGTGTCGTGCTTTTTTGTGTCGCTGATGATGATTGATTCGCGTCGAGGCTTTGAATTGGATGTAGCGTTCGTGACACGGGAACGTGATTTGTTTGGACGGTTAATGCGGTTGTTAAACAATTGCCCATAGTTATTTTCCGATATCCTTACACCGTCCGTGTTCTCTACTACACGAAGATCAATTCCGTGTTACTAAACTTGTTCTTTCAATTGGTCGTGGAATTGGTTGTATTTTGTATTCAGTCGTTTCTTAGTGAGGAATAAGTACGGTGCGTTTCAAACTACAATGGAATGTGTACGTCGTTTAAATAAATATCAAGATAGCGTCGATCACGACAACTTGCGGTATAATTTTCTTTCGCAACCGAGTCCGTAGTTAGAGGCTGGCGCAACTTGCTCGTTTTGACAGTCCTCTGAAAGTCGAGACACGGTGTTGTCGTTGGTTGGACCGCGAAAAAAAGAAAAGAACACGATGCCTGCGATAGCGTTTTCATAAACGAGCGCAACGAGTCCGTTAATTCTAGCTCTCGAGTCCAGTTGTTGGTTGCTGCTTTTCGCGGAACGACGAGCGAGTAGAGTAGCGAGGAGAAGCAGCGGAACACGGGCATTCTCATTACACGAGTGTGCGCGCGTTCTTCAGATGAAGAGATGGAGGAAAACGCGAGGGACGAGGCCGGTGTAAGCGACTCTCCACCCCATTGTCAGCCAGAGCCTTTTCAGAGACGCATTTGTTATCCTTTGAATGAGGAGCAAGCTATTATTTATTCCATTCTTATTTTTTGTCAGCCGCCCGTTGTGTAGTAAATGGATATAAGTCAGCGCGGGCGAGCAGTGGCTCTGTCATTTTTATCGCCTCTCCCTGAATTAAGAAGGTGGAGCCCGCGACTTCCTCCTCCTCGTCCCTGTCTCTTTCGTTTCTAGTTCCTCCGCTCCGCTCCCTTTCCTCCCTATCTCGCCACTCACCCGCCGTCGACTTCTCGCTCTTTCCATGCTTTCCTCTTCCTCTTTCGCCCTCTTCCTATCTCTCGACTAACCGACGAGCTGAATCGAGCAGGAGGACCGCCATATTTCTGCCTTGCCGGTAGGGTACACTCTCCGTGTCATTGTTCCGATTGTGACCAGGCCGAAACGAGCTGGGCGTTACTACTTGCTGAACGCACGATTTATAGGATCGAGTTAGCTCGAGAGCCGGGAAGAGTTGCAAAACTGCTGGCTTGTCCGCTATTGGCTCTGGTCCGCTACCGTTTTTCTTTGACATCGAAGAGACGGCCGGGAAACGGTCGAGCTGCGTCGGAACCCGATCACCGTGCCATCCGCTCGTTTCCATTGCTTCCTTTCCAAGCGCTACCTAACCTCGTATTTCTCCCAGAGATTTATCTACGAATCTATCCATCGTCCTTCTTCGTCAACGATAAAATATGATATGTAAAACTCGAACGATAGAAATCGTTCGCACGAATACCGTACGTACAGTGGATGGAGGATCTGAGACAGGTTTACGACAAGATTCTCCAATTTCCTATGAAATTTGCATGGGACTGGCTCTCGAGCGGACGTCTTCCCATCGCAGAAAGTTGGCCAAGGGTCCGAGGAAACGGCTGACCAAAGACTTACAGCGATCTCCACTCCGTATTGTCAATAATAGATCGCGCTTCTCATATCGCAGTCCACGTAGAAAGTGGCTACGCTTTGGAACGGTGTCCGAGATATCGTTGTCCGTCGCTAAGCCTCCTTTTTCCTCCGGAACACATCCCTATGGTTCCGGATCTCGTGTCCAGACGCGACGCTCGCTTTTGCTAGAGCTTCGATATCACATCGCTCGATCCTATAACATATTTGACGGCCGATGGAGGGTCCGTGAAATCGGATTGACCAGTGTCCATATTGGCTTTTCTCTTCCTGGACCGCTACTTCCTTTCACCCTCCACGTGGATAAGGATTACCGCGGCGGACAGACGTGGCACGATCGTCGCGAGAAATATGGCATCGATACGGCATCGACGCGTTGAAATTTATTGCGGCTACGGCTATTTCTCGTTCCAATTCGATACCCGTTGTCTTTCTGTAAACTCCCAACAAGATCCGCTCGAGCAGACCCAATTTATTCGCACGCGTTCGAAACCAACCCCTGAGAATCTCGCGAAATGAGCCTGGTAAAGCGACCGCGCTTTAAGTGGCAACTTGATCGTCTGGTTCAACGACGAAAAGATATTCTCCTCCGGTTAACTACGGTGGAAGCTCGGTGAAAGGCGAGAGCAGCGAAAGAAAAGGGATAGCAGGGAGAGAAAGGAGGGAAGAGAGAGAATCGAGCGAACGAGCTCGGGATTAGCCGGTGGTAATAACCGTCTCCGCGGTTTCGAAAGCTCGCCAACCAGCAGCCACAAGCACTCGTCTGTTTCAGAGGGCCGAGGGAAAGAGAAACGCTTGCGGGAGAAAGTGGCGAAAGCGTACCAAGGGTGGATCGAAGGGAAAGGCGCGCGCGGAGGGTAGAGGTTCACGGGGATGATTTTACGCGGCGAGGCACAACGTGGGCCTACACGGTAGTCGGTGGCCGTGTCGGTAGGCGGTCTGAGGCAATCCTGTTGATTAAAAGGTGGGGCATCGACCCAAATAAACTCACCATTAAACCAGATGAGTCTCCGCGCGATCGCGCTTCAACCACGTTCTACGTTTCCACAAATGTTTCTGTGTATGTACGCGACTACCAATGTATACGAGCTTCTACCGTATTTATATATGTATCTGTGTATGTATGTGCGCGTGTACGTGTGTATGTCCACCACCCTGTTTCGACCTACCCTCTTTTTCCCTTCCACCGTGGCGCTCGACGAGCCATGGGAGCAAAGGAGAACCGAAGAGGGGTGGTGCCGACCGCGGGGAGGGGAGAATAAATTGATTTCGTTGACTCAACCAGCCGTAACGCCCCCTCAGCATGATATCAACCCTAAGCCTCGGTTATCTTTATTTAAGCTTTACGAGAGTCTATGCCGGCGAATCGGGGCAACTTCTGGGTGGCTTCTTCTTCTTCCCCTTGCTTCTTCCTAGCGTTCGCTGCTGCCGTTCGTGGGTTATAAGCAGACGTATACCGGAGAGAGGAAAAAATCGCTTGAATTCCTCTGCGGTTCTCCTCCGAGCAACGCTGGCGAGGATCCTACGAACGACTCTTTCGAAGTAACGCGTTCGACGGAGGGTAACGAGCACAGGATATTATCAACGTAATGACTCTCGTTATACTCCTTTGTAATCGTAGAATTTTGAAATCGAAAATAGCAGCAATAAATTCCATTTCCATCTTTTTCGGGGAAATTTCTTTGATTAATGTTACCGATCTTCTTTCGATGAAAATCAATTCTAACCAGCACGGCACCTACAACTCAATACCTGAACTGTTCCTCCTCCGTTTTCTAAACCCAACACCGTCTAGAAAAATAAACAAAGCACCACACCAAGCGTCGATTAATTCGCGTTTCAAATTTTGTTGCATCGTATCATTGCATAAACGATTCTCTTCCGTTTCACACCGAAAACGTTCTCCTATCGAGCCCTTCTAAACCAGAATCGTTAAACGCGATGCGGATTCGCCATCTACGGTAACACATTCGATGCGGTCTCCCGTCAACGGGTCCTGGAATGGATTCTGGAACACGGGAATTCACGTGGCGGATGTTTGCTAATGAGCGCGATACGCGAAACGTCGTGTGTACACACCTGGTCGATGTAACGCGTGGGTACCGATGACACCTCGCGGTGTAAGTATGCCGATGGGTATCACGCGGCCGACGTACACGCCCGCTACGAATGTATTCAGGTATTACATCTAGTAGACGAGTGTTCGCCGCTGGCTTATACGATCTCTCTCCCTCGCGCCCGGCAAATCCCGCTGACTAGCGTCCCTTTCGCCCTATCCGGCTCTCGCGCGCGATCTCTCGCTCGCAGTCGGCCCGACACGCTTCGAACACAGCTTTAATTAATCGTGACCCCGTACGCTCGCCGCCGTTTACCGTAATCTGCTGCTTACTTATCGACGTCTCTGTCTCGACTCTCGTTCGGTTATTGAATCATGGGATTTGTCTTAGCTTTGCTACCGATTATAGAAGCTTTGTTGATTAAGAAGAAAATCCAATTAAAATGAATGACAGAGTATTGTGAAATTATTTATATATATATATAAAAGTCAAAATACGTACGTATGTTAAAAGGTTCTATACCGTTCAACGTAAAACTTCGGAGAAGGGAATTCTGGAATATCTTTTCCGAATGATGCAATTTTGCATTTGTACAATTTCCGAATGTCGGAAATTTCGATATAATTATCAAATCGCGGCAACTTGAACTCATATTATTTTCAAATTATGAAAAATTCTGTACATTGGTTTCTAGAACGAACCATTTAGGAGCCATATCGATTCGCTTCGTTCAAAGAACATCACGCAAATTACCCAACTGACACGTCCACATACGCTTCGGAACGAACATTGGTAATAAGACCATATATTCTCGTATGGATATTACGCAACAACGAGACGAGTCATTTCTCAGAGTGTCAACTGCATTGAATCGAAGGATACTCGGTCGTGTCCAGGGAAGAGCGATGCGTCTAACATTCCCGAGGGTGTCGTGAGGCCCTGTTGGGGGATGCCGCGTAGCTTCATCAACGGATATTAAAGGATTTGCATGAAGTATTATTATCGTTATTGCGAACGTATCCAATAGAACGGAAGGGGCTAGCGACTACGTGTGGGGTGAGACGAAACGATAATTTTATTCGACACTCGATCCTCTTGTCGGCTTTCCACCAGCCGAGAGTGCGATTCCGTGTTAGCCGCTGCTAATTTTCACAATATTTAATTGTCCTGGCATTATGATTGATTCGACGATATATTTTCGACCGATCGCGTTTTCCTGTCCACGATCGTTTTACTGTAAGAACAGGCCGGACATCGCGAGATACACACTGTTCGCAACGAAACGAGCGAGGTTGATTAAATGATATATCGACGCGTTTATGAACAAGAAGTGACGAAACTCCGCATAATTTTTTTTTAATTCCTCTTTACGCTACCACATTATAGTAACGGCCATTTTTGTTACACGATATTTTATCGTGATAAGAACCTGATAAAAGAACGCCTCATTGGAAAATAAGGATATCTTATACCAATAACTTTCGCAGCCGTTCTGTCTATCCCACCGTAAATGATACACCAGTTTCCCTTAACCAAACTTTCACCCTAGTACCGAGGTATTAATTAAATTAGAAACCCGCAATCGTTCGACTGGATTTCCTTCAGTATATGGGCGGCATTTTTACCGGATTTTAATACAAGCAGCGCATTATAGGCGATCCGGATGGATGACATTAAATTATATAGGGGTGATGTATACAGTAAGGAAACGCGAGGGGGGTCGCGAATAGCAATTCGCATCTGTGGCCCCGCAGAGGGTGTAACTGTTATAAGGAACGAGGGCGCCGACTCGCCACCTCTTCATCCCTCTATACCGCCTGTTCCCTTTGCCCTCTCTTCGCACTACTTGGCGCTGACTTTATTGCGCGGCAATTTGCTTATTAACTCGCAGTTAGTCTCGGCTGCGCGTCGATTAATTAATACGCGCCGAGTCGCCAGATGGAGGCACGCCCAGAACTCACCCCTCGATACCGAGTCGGCGAGATTGTGCGTGTTACCCTTAAAGATTTGCCAGCCAACTCGCCGGCATTATCGGCCCGGCAGATTGTTATTCAAACAGTTTCTTTGTGTCGGCTGGTCGGGCGGAACGACTGTACCGAAGAGTTTTGCTAAAGCGTTTTATGCGTCGATGTTAACAGGGGTGGAAATGGATCGCGATCTCAGCAAGAAACGTTGATTGCTCATGCAGGTTTTGTGGATCTCATGTATTCCGAGTGTCGAGATTAAGAGTAATTTAGGATTCATTATGTATGTACGAAAATGATTCATCTCACCGATACTTTCTATTTATTAAAAAGAAAAGCAGATTAAAATAGAAAAATTCGTGGATTTGCATCGAAATTAAGATATCTATAATAAAATGAAAGAGGACAAGATTTTATTTCTATTCGTTTATTCACAAGAATTCGTTATACGTTACATGTGTGAAACCGGAAAAAAGTATCAACAATTTGAAAAGGAATCGAGTGATCGAGTCTCGCTACCGCTTCCCATTCGATCGTCAATATTTGCTCGGTGAAAAGGTCAGCCGCCACCGTGCGCGTCTTCCTTCAATACTCTCCCCATAAAGAGCGAATGTGTAAGCTCGTCCATCCGACACACCGTCGCCCTTGTCTTCACCTGTGCTCGGCCGATTTATGTATACGCGGCCTCCCGGTTAATATTGAGCCGCGTAAACGCGTCGGGAGCAAACATTTGACCAGGTTTCTTGGTCGACAAACTCGAACGGAGAATTCGCTCAACAGTCAGGCGACGAGCACACAAACGAAGGGTGCTTTGTCGTTACCGATCGGGACAGGATCGATCACGATGGTAATTTCATGTCTAAGACACGATTGTTCCAACTCGTAAGATTACTCGTTTGTAATTTCATTTGTATTATATAATCAGTTGCTATCGTTATCAAAATTTGGAAACAAGTTCGATTTTACATTTACTTCACAGTTCAAAAAACAATAATATTTCATCTTCAGACGATTTCGGTGCACGCGTATCGAGAAGGCGGGATTTCATTTCGCGAGATGGACAGCGCGCGTATCTGCACCGAGATGCAGAATGGAGCACACGAACGAACGATCGGCAGAGAAGAGAAAAATCATATTGACCTCGAGCCATACACGCCTCGACGTCGACGGCTACGAATCAATAAAGATCTGCCATCGCTAGCTTTCAGTCGAATGGGAGAATATTTCAAACATCCAGCGTCCCTCCGTTTCTTGCCACCCCCCTCTCACACCGCTGCTTATTCGCACTTTTATTATCTCGGCGCGAGAAACATTTTTTATCGACTGCCCCGCGCCACCGTCCTCGGACACAGCCTGTAAACTTTCCTCCCTTTTACCCTACAACCTCTCTCAACCTTTTTCCACCTCCAACCACCCTCTGCTCCTTTTCCTTCGTCGTTCGTTTTTCCCTTCCCGACACGTTGCACGCGTATGAATACATAAGGGAAAGGTTTATACTCGCGAGTGGCGATCGAGAATTCGACTAGCGAAGTTGAAATGCTAGGAGTTGAAAGTTTGAAGAACGACCAGATTTTAGGATTTGTTTTAATAGGTTCTTTAATACGTATCGTTTTTCTTTCTTGTTGCACTAATTTAGTGCACGATATATTTTATCATTTATGAAACGAGCATCGATGAATCGCAAACACTTCACTTAATTTAAGTAACTCTACTTCAGAGCCTGAAATTTAGACGTCTATATCCAAGAACCAGAAACACATCGCTGTTGCAACAATATTGGCAGAGAGCGTGCGCGTACGATTTCTACGAAGCATATCGTAGGCTGGAGGGCGAGGGACGTGTAGAACGAGATCGCGAACAATTGTTCTCGCACGATACACGTCTTCGATATTGTCTCTCGGGCTGGCAATTCGCTCGATGTCGATATTTTCGCCAGTAGCCTTCCTATTTACGGTTTAGCGCGGCAAATTGGCATACGTTCGAGCGCCGCGTAATTGAATCGCGCCGCGCTTTCCGCGCTCGCCACGAATAAAAATTAATCGATTGACATTTATTTCCACGAGCCCTCTCGAACGATAATAACACGAAAATATCACAGCGCTGTTGCAGAATAGAATTACATCGCCCAAAAATGGAGGCGTCGCTGTCCGGACGGCAAATCGATGGAATCTCGTATTTTGTCCGGATAATGGAATCATTTAGGCAACCAACCGAGAAACAGCCACCAGGTACGTTAGCACCGATGTTAACGAGCCACAGGATGTACCACATTCGAATATCGTAGCTACTCTAATCGATTCGCTTTTTCGTAGCGAAAGCACGATTCTTTCTTGGAAGAACAAAAAGTCGTTTGAATTATATAGAGAAATATAGGACTAAACTTGGATTTTTAACGTGCTGTGGCATCAAGAAATGCATTTTTAGCAACTAGTCACCCTTCTCTTCGCTCCAAAAATAAAAAATTGTTAAAATAACTGCAATTATTTTGTGTCCTTACTTATTTAGAGAGAAATTTAAGTTATAATTATCCTTCTCGTTGATTTATTCAATATAGATATCATACTTGTTTCTAGTGCCCTTATTCCCTTCTAGACGATACGAAATTAGAAGTGAAATAAAATCATTAAATAATTCCGAATTGAAATATACCTCGTCCCTCGCTTAAACAGAGCATTCAAACGAAGTAACGTAACAAAGTTATCTTTCAAAGATTTCTACACTTCAATTCTGCAGCTACAACGATCCCTTCAATTCACGCGAATTAAATCATCGATATATACATATATATGTCCTCTTACTTTCCAATTCATGAGACCTTTCATGAAACTTCCATACGTTCTTATCAACCCACCATGCAATATTACAAATACATTAGCATGCCGACATCCGACTCTCGAAACTTGGTTGCTCTTAAATACGTAATCGAAACACAAGCACGATATACTCGTTCGGAAATAATTGAACGATCTCGACGCGTGGAGCAAGGGTAACTGGCTCGAGCGGGATTAGGTTGGCTCGTTCCCGTGTCACGGGTCCGGAGAAGAGCGACTCGGTGGCGCGAGTTAAGGGATGAGGGCGGCCCTCGAGGAGGATGCCCAGGGGATGCACGAGACATTTGTCAACGAGACGAGCGGTGAGTGGACCGGACCTCCGGCGTACCACGGTGGATCGTACGTGTATCCCGCCGAGACCACGAACGGGAGAGCTGACCTTTCTCTCTCGGGTCAGGTAATATTAAACCGCATACGTCTTCGGCGTCTGATCAAAGGGCCGACCTCTCTCGTCGACGTTTCCCTTTCTCTCTCTTTCACTGTGTTTGTGTCCGGCGTTTTGTCTCCGTACGTACGTTTCGGTTCGCTCGAGGAGGACGACTCCCACGTAGCCAGGGCAAAGGTAATCCAAAGAGAAGCACGATAACGTGGGCTCACGTTCTCCAAGATTGATCCCCGCTGCTGATGGAAACGTATTGTCCTCGCCTCGTTCGCGCGGATGCATTTTTTATCGTTTGCCCGATGTGACGCTGATGGATCCCCGCGCTACGCGATCGTCGCACGTTGGACGACTACTATTGCCACGACGAATCATTTG
The DNA here is from genome assembly GCF_910591885.1 of Bombus terrestris. Taxonomy (NCBI): domain Eukaryota; kingdom Metazoa; phylum Arthropoda; class Insecta; order Hymenoptera; family Apidae; genus Bombus; species Bombus terrestris. The sequence continues at coordinate 16,606,939 of NC_063275.1, forward strand.
AATTATGCTAGTTTCTTGCGATAGATGAAATGGAATATGATTAGCATTAGGATTAGGAAGTTGCTTTGAAATTTAATGCGATATTTAAAGATTCGAAATTCGGATATTCGAAAATTTAAAATATTTCACAGCTTAAAAATTAAAAAATTAAAAAATTGGAATATTCAATTCGCCCAAAAATAGCTCGGTAGCAATCTGTTATACCAGTGATGGGATGAAATCTCGCGGTGCGATTCCACGAATCTACTGTAGGGTGCGAGCCATCGTGGCCGTTTCCCCATTGCCGTTATTGTAGATTAACAACGTTACAAGTCGCACATTAATTAACCGGCTCGGACGGCGTGTTTGCGTTTGTAAACTCGGCCGAGTGAGACGCCGGGACGCGGGCCAATATTATTACGAAGACAAACGTACCGACGCTATCTACCATCAAGGGCTTCCTGCCTCTGCCCCCTGACACCCGGCCTTCGGGGAATATTCATCAGGATGAGAACGGAGGAGCATTGTGAACTTCTGCGAACCTCATTGGGGGATGTACGAGGCCGATGACTTTATTTTTCGTACGTCCTAAATCCTACACTTACGTCACTGTTTGCTGTATTGTAGCAAATCTACTTTTAGAACCCCTGCTTTAACTTTAAAATTGTACAACGAAAATTTAAAGAAAAGGGTATATCGAGGATACGTTTATGCATTCAATTTTCCAAATATTTCCTTATTTTAGTACTTGTTATTTTGTTAAAAAATTATTATTTGAGAGAACGTGTTAACTCGACTTACTCGGTTAACAGGATAAATTCTTTAAACGATGAGTTCGACTAATTAAAATTAATCTTCTCTTCTACAAAATGGAATCGAAGCCAGTTTGATCGCATGCTTAACTTTCGAACTACGATTTACGTTGCCAGGTGGGAAGAATAATATGTTCGATCGGAGCATAACAGACGCAATTTCTTCTATCGGTGGACGACACACGGTTTAACAAGAGAAATTCGCAGGTTGTTCGTGACAGAGGGTTGGCAGGTTTTCTTGCACGCTCGATAACCGAGCGTTCTCTCTCTCTCTTTCTCTCTCTCTCTCTCCCTTCGGCTAGGCTGTTCCAACAGCGGAGCCATATAACACGGATCGGTGGAACGGAAAGAAGAAACCGCGCGGCAGAATCGTGTATACGAATGCCCTGTAATCAAATAAAGGGGAACAATGTTGGCGAACGATGCGAGTCAGCCAGCTCAGCAGCGCGATTCCGAACCCGCCCGTTCCTTGTCCTGGACACACCCCCACCGTAACTGAGCGAACGCTGTTATCCGCGTATCCTGCGACTCACCCCATGCACCCTTTTTACCCCGTCAGCCCCTGTTCCGTTCGCCTCGAGACTCGATCCATACGTTCTCCGATTTGGCCGTAGTTCATAGCCGACGTCGATGTGAGAACGGAAGAAACGACGAAAAGAAGGGGTTGCTAGGGATGGTTTGTTGGAATAGAGGGTGTGTGGTATCGTCCATAAATCAGTGTGCAATGCTACGTTTATTCTGTAGTAATTAACATCAATGGTACTCTGAATCGTTATTGTTAAACTACTCTTATCTGGTTGAGAAAGGTGTAATTGCTCTTAGGAGGCATTTTAACCACTTCTTTCTAAGTAGAAACTAAAGTTCAAACTTAAGAAGTTTTCGCTTAATACTTGTGTGGTTAGACACAACCGACTCAATTGCACATTCTCGCTACAACTTTGTTTCGGTTAGTTTGATACTTCTCGCTTAATTTTTACAATTCGTAACATTCTTTCAGCTTCTCCTATTCTCCTAATGGTCTTATCTAACCTGCTTCTCTAGGTTAGATAAGATAACCAGATACCTTCCAAGAGATGTTTTCCAATTTCCAACATATGATACCATCGATCGTGAACTATTTTTCGCCGCAAGACGAATCGCGGTGCCGCGCAAAAATACGTCCATCGGAGCCACAGCGCCTGGCTACCATTTCCCCGCGAAATACCCGGTATCCTGTTCGCCGTGTAAGCACGGTCGACGGAATATCCTTTCGCTTTATATAAATGGAGCGTTGTAAGCATGCCCCATAGGAGCAGGCTGGATTCGCACGGCTAACAGATGAGGCATTAGGCACCGTAATGGCTCCATTTCCCTGGAGGAAGCAGAACGAGACAGCGACGGAGAAAGCGAACGAACGAACAGCAGATCGGGACAGAGATCGAGCGTTAACCAGAAGCGGTGAGGTAGCAGGGAGCAGAAACCAGGACCAAAATATTTCTACAAATCATTACTTTTAATTTGCTCGTCCCTTTTATCAAGACAAATGCGTTCGTCCGATGCGAGCCCGACAATCGAACGCTCGCCGTTGTACGTGACTGCGTGCGTGTACGTACTTGGACCTTCTGCACTCGTTTCCGCCTGCCCTTTCCATCGTGTGTTCGATATATTCGCCTATGCTACTCGAGGCTGCTTTAAATTCGCGCGAAACACGCACACACGAAGCGAAGCACGTAACGTGCACACGAGAAAGACGCGTGTGCGACGACAATGGGGAACGTCGTGGAGAAGCGCAATGGTTCCAGCTGGCTTCTCCGCGGGGCGCCGCCACCACCACCAGCGCCAGCAGCATGAGCATCGACATCGCCAGCATCGGTACCAGCAACAGTATTATTCGTATAGGTATACTACATCGCGTGGTCCGAGGAGAGAGGATCGTAGATCGGGGACATCGGCAGGGTCGCGACCAACCTACCAGCAGAGAAGGGGAAAGACGAATGGAAAAAAGAGAAGGAGAGACAGAAAGGAACACGGTGGTAGGTCGACACCGTGAGAGGAGCTTCTCTGGCCGGAGCTCCCGAACGCAAGGCAACAACAATAATTTTTCATAGGCAGAAAAGAAAAGGGAGGACGCCATTCATTAGCCCCGGCTCGGTTGGTTCGCACGTTGTTGGTGCTGCTGGCTGTGACACCTCAATAACCGACCGACCAGCCTGCACGGTTGCGTCGTGTGTTATACGTTCCTACGTTCGGCTACACGACACCGTACATGTGGATAGGTGGCATCGTACCTCGTATATAACAGATATATCTGCGCCGGCCATTGTACTCCTCTACTGATATTTCTGTTATTGCTGGATTAAATGCGCGCCGTGCACCCCGTCGTGCATTATTCCGCGACCTATACCGACTGCGCGCCCTCTCCTTCCTTCCGCCGCTTTTTCGACCCTCCCCACTACTACGTCCCATTTTATTCTACCTCGACTAATGCTACGTGTTCCCGTTGATCGGCCATGCTCGATCCCCGAGTACTCGATCGACGATCTTGATTCATACTTGGACATTCCTCGCGGGGAGCGCCGTGTTTCCGCTAACAACAATTTTAACGGTTCTTCGTTGAATTATTATCGAGATTCTTCACTTTAGATACGGTACTCGTGCTTTCTCGCGATCAATCGGAATATTCATAGCTTCGTCGTTCGAAGAGCAAAGAAATTCAAAGCCCGTTCAAAGTGGAAATTTCAAATCCTTAAACTCAGCACAAATTACCCCTTACGGTAACGTCAATTATCGCCAAAAATTCGATTATCCCCCGAACCGATTTCCGAATCATTGCACGCGCCACGGGAAGCAACTAAGGGGGGATAATTACGAAAACGAGAAAGGTCTTAGCGTCTATTATCGTCGCCCCCGGGGCCGATGGGGTTTCTCGGTCGGTCGAGCGTGCGGATACAAACGTTTGTTTCGCAAAACATCTTGGTCGCGGGAGCGACGGTGCGGCACGAACCGCGGACCCAAACGTTCGCCGGACTACGGGTGAGAGAATGAGCGAGAGAAACGACGTGTAAAACGAAGAAAGAGGGAGGACGAGGTGGGGCTGAGAACCAGGGTAACCAAACAGGGTATAAGTCACGGACACCCCGTGGTGTACCATCCGGTAACTCGACACCGTCGTTTGTACTCCGGTGTGGTATAGGAGTGCCTGGCAGCGGCAGCACGGACGCACAAAAACACACGTATGAATACATACGACAATAGCAAGTCCTACAGAGAACTGTTGGATGGGAGCATCGTCTGGCCCTGCCAGTATACCCCAACTCGGATAGATCTGTCCGTGCCTGGTGTGACATTAGATACCATTTAAGGATTAATATAGCCATAAATAAGGCTGACTCTTTGGCTTGGCAGCGTCTCTTTCTGATTGTTGCCAGTCGACCGGACACAATGCCGCGACCAGCAGCCACCAACGAATCCCTTTCTTTCGACTACTTCTCTCTTCTTTTTCGTACCGCTCCCTCTTTTCTTTTTGTTCAAGCTGTTAGCTTCTCGCGACTCGAACTTTCGGTAGACGGAATGTTCTATGCTGGTTTTGCAGCCAGTCGTTTTCAAGGTAGATTTGTAGGTCCTTTGTTGAAATCACTTAACGCTTCTTTGCCTTTGTTACGAACGGTGGTTAGGAATCGATCCGTGCGTGACTCTCAAATTTTTCATTCTTTACATTGTCCTATGCACGCTTTTTATCGGCCAGCGGAACCTTGTTTATCCGAATAGTTTGGGAGACGAGGTAGAGGTTCACTAGCTACTCCTTCCACCCTTTCTCATTCGTTCCGATGATACGAATTGATGTTGAAAATTAAAGCCCACGTTAAACTTATATAAAACGTATTAATCGAATGTTCAAATACATCTTAGTACGTGATAGAAATAAGACAAGCTGTTCCGTGCTACGAAAAGCTCTCTAAATTTCCAAAAGCGTAGAAAAGCTGCATTTGTGTTCGTATACACGCACTGATATCGATATCGTCGTAAAAGAAGCATTAACTAGAGTAAGAAGAGGAGAACCGTTGTGGAAAAAGAGTATGGTGTCGCGAGGTGCTTCCTCCATGATGCAAAACGGGTGTTGTCGTCGTCTTCGAACACGCGTCCGCGCGATTCCGTAAAAACGGTCGACTCGTCGGCTGGCGCATAAACGGGCTGCGCCGCGTCGAATATAATATTCACAGTTTGTCGGAACAGGAAGGTGCCGGCGTTTAACACGCCGATATAATATATAATATAAGAAAAGGCGAGAGAGTCGCGACTCCAGGAGCGCATAAAACACAGCTGCCGCCATGCAATCAACAGCCGTATAACCGAGGCTCGCGAGGAGAGGCCTCTCTTTCCCTTTCCGCTCGCCTTCTTCGCCTCGTTCGCCCGGTTATATATTCCTAGAAGCGAATAATTTCATTCATACAAACGGCCTGTATGCTCCGGCTGGCACGACTGCTATTGTTACTACCGAATAACCAGAGACCGTACACCCTTCTCGCGCCGTCACGTCGCTCGCTATATTTACCCGCTTCTCTGTTACGTCCGCGACACGGCTGCAACGAAATCGTTCGAGTGCACCGACCGATTCGAGTTTCGTGATCGCAATTATTGGCTGTTGGACATGGTACGATGTGAAATCGTTGGACGTTTTGTGGGATCGAGGATACATATGCTCACGAAATTATTCGGATACTAATAGACACAATCTATGAATAGACACGTTTGACTGCCAGTGTACGAAATTGCTCGATGGATGTTAATGAAGTCGATCGTAAGAATCCAACATCTGAAATTGCCAGAAATTAATTTGCAAAGTCCGTGTAACCAAACGCGAATGCACGTTAAAATCAACGAAGAAGCATGGCTGCCTAACGCTCCTCGATGCTAGGCGTTGGGAATTCAGTTCATCGTTCTAACGAAGTTGTTTTTAAGCAAGCGCTCTGGCAACTTTTTAGAACGACACGGATCCGGACAAGTATGGAGTTTGTCGGAGACAGCGCAATATCGGCGGCGTACAATTTCCTTCGTGCTAAAGAATCTCCTTAGCAGTAGATCCGCGGGGACGACGCTCACGCGTCAACCTAGATTCCGTGAGCTGCGTCGTTTTGTTTCAAAGTTTCGAGCAGACAGCCGCTTGACATCGTCCCGGCGAGCTGAGCTCCACACCCGCCGGGGATAACGTCCCGGGCTTTCCTTATTCTCTTAATTTTCTTCCGTCCCCGAGGAACCACCCTTTCTAACCACCCCGTTTCCTTACTCCACCCTTTTCGCCCAGGGTTCTCCTTACTTTCCCTGTGTTTCTTGCCGCGGATTTAGATACACCCCTGGTTGGCTGGTCGTTTTACGCCGGCTGGGCGGCGGCCATAAGCAAAACACTTGTCGCCGGGAGTCACGACTGCGCGAGTTCTAATTTCATTGCGGAAAGTTGTCGCTTGAATAATTAAAACACGTTGAAAACACGCGAGTTTTTCCGCCTGATTTGCATAAGAAGCGGCGACGAGACGTCGCTACGCTCTCGCGCGTACTTTCCTCTGCTTTTGTATATACGTATATACCATGGATATTTACATCTATGTACGATGCTTGTGTATTTTGATGTTCTTCTTGGATGGAAAGAGGGGAGAAGGGAGAAAGAGAGAGATAGAGAGAGCACGGCGTGAAATTAACTGGTTCTCCACCCACGCGCCATTCAAATTGCACGAATCAGCCTGCCTTCGTCCCAGCTGCGGGCTCTGATCCTGCTGCAATGCTGTTGCAACGCGGTTTAAACAACTCCGATCGCGTTTCTGCGGATGATACATCCTCGTCTCTGTGTTTGATCCAATGAAATCTCTCAACAACTTTATATTCAGTAGTGAGTGACTGCTACGTAATTGACTGCTGCGTATACGTATATCAATATCCAGATATCCTACCAATCTTTAGAAACTAAATAATTATAAGAAGAGAAATATCCTTCCCTCTCGACTTTCCTATCTTACCCACATCTTCCCTCGAAGAAATCAATCAACAGTTCCTGCAACTCACCCTCGTGACGTCTCTAATCCAAAATCCATCCCTTGTCAATTTTCGGTAGCAAACACGCCGGGCAATTCTCACCTCGCGGCTGGAAATTCTAATCGCGTGGCGGGTTCCCGTTTCACCACTCTGCGCCCGACTTTCCCGCACAATGGAAACGATTAGGATCAGAGAAGGCTGGATGCAGGCCCACCGGAGGAGCAATCGCCGGTCAGTAGCCAGTCTATCAGCCATCTCGGGGCATAAATATGTAGCGCACGAACGCATTAGCCGGCCGGATATCGTGCGTGCGAGAACCAGGCAGCAACAGCAGCAGCAGTAGCACGTAGGACGTGGTGTGCCGGTGCAACGCGCACGTGTGATGGTAATGCATTGGCCTGGTGTACCGTGCAGGATCTCGCCTGTAGGTGTGCAGTGGGCCGGCCAGGAGATAGCCGAAATAATCCCGCGTGATGGATTACCCTGCCTAAGCGCTAAGTGGAATGAATAGAAAATTAAATTGTGTTTATTGTCGGGGGTAATTGGCCATCTGTGACTCTACTCGTCCCTTCAGATTTTTCTCGCCTCGTCCTCCGTCTCTGGGATCTGGCTACTGGTCTCTCGTTTGTGCCTCTGCTGGAACGTGGGTGTAGCACGCGTGAACGATGTTACCCTTACAGTGATGGATCGGATTTTCAGTATTTAGGGGTTGGAACGCTAAAGATTGGAAAGTAATGCAAGATGGTATTTTTTCCTTTAACAAATTCGTGTTTTCTATCGTATTACTTTGTTGTTTCATTAAGGCTATGGATCTATGATCGGAAGAATCGATGAAAAACAGATCTCTCTGTTATGTAAAAAATTCGATAGAGAAGATTGCGACCTTGAAATCGAGGTAGCTGTAAACTACCGAATAATCACTAATTTCAATAAACTTCGCAAACTCGAGGCTGGCTTATCTCGATCAGAACGTAGACCCAGCCATGGAAAGCCCCTTCGATTCAATTCCCGGTCACCGGGCTTATGGCGAGGGTCCCTGCCGCAAGCGAATTCTTATCGCGTTTAATTATGTTCCCGCGGAAAGTGCACGCTATGATCCCCACCAGTGGATGAGTCAATGAGCGTTAAATGTGCGTAGCATACCTCTGACTACGGCGTTAGCAACGACCAAGCTAGGCTAATAGAAGTGCCTCTAGGTCGTTATAATTGGCACAGTTGGCCGATGTGGCCATTAGATAATCAACGAAGATTATTGAAAACACGGTCGACTATAATGCATCGATATACCTGGTACTTATCTGCACAAACAGCTGGAGAGCTTGCACCTCAGTCTGGTTTTCGAAACTTTCCCATGTCTTCTTAATTAATTACTTCGACTAATCGTTCATGCGTCACACTGGCAATTAATTTTCTGTTTACAGCTAATCCGAATTAGTAGACTACCGACGTTTATGCAAATTTGTATGTCTATAAACACAATTAAAAAGCAGATGTTAACTAAAAATTTGCTTTATCAAGTAAATATTATAATGAGTATTCTACTTTGAATATCTCGTATATTCTTGCATTTTATGCGCATTTTTGCACCTTTAAGTTCCTTTAAAATTCTTCAGTTTATTAATTAGCATCGCAGTGAATGTTTGGTTTCTTCCAAAGCAAATAGTAATTAAATTCTCGACAAAGTACGTTTGGTCAGCTTGAAAGAGAGAGAATGATTCGTTTCCGTTATATTATCTTTAGCACGGCAGAGTGAAAGCCAGTCTCTGCGCAAAACTCCATGCAACGTATCAAGACCGTCGTTTAATTACATTTAGCTCATTGTTCCACGAATGGATAAGCGAACACGTGGTAAAAGTAGCTGCTTATACGTCAACCGTTCGACGTTCGACCTACGTTGATCAATGACGTCCAGTCTGCAGTGCAAACTACCTGAATACTTATTATGTAAATATATAAGTGCTCGCTACCAATTGCAACTGCGGCAGGGATTTTGCGAAATCTTTCTCGTGACTGCTTTTTCTTCGTTTTTCTAAACCACCCACGCAAGAAGTAAGGGGAATAAGCTAGCGTGAATGTGGCTGATAATAACGCTTCTACACTGATTTCAACGAGTACATGGGGTAATAACCGTAAATCTTCTCTTACGTGCTCTTGGAAGGTTATAATGGTGATCGCAAAGTGAAAGAGCGGCGGAACAAGAAATTGATCTTGACGAGATATAAATGTTTCAAAGAATTTTTAAGTACGCGTAATATCACAGAACGCTATTCGCTCGAACGACTCACTTTCTCGAATTTAATCTCCATCTTCGAATAGATCCAAACTAATTCTCAACTTTTCTCAATCTCGCTTCGCAAAGGAATCGTTGAGTGCATTGAATAATTATGCAGGAGGCTTGTTAACACGGACCAGAAGAGCAACTCACGATTATTCGTTTCGTTGGCTGGCGAATGGCCGGTCGAGGAATATATAATTACGCAGTATCTGACGCGCGTCATTCGCGCTGTTCCCTAGTGAGGATATTTCGATCTTGTAGGCCGGTGTGTTACGAGCCCAATGTTATCCGGATGGACAGGGCAGTTTGCTACGAAACCGTCGCTAACAGCTTTTTAAGTAAGTAATAATCTGTTGCTTGGTCCTGAACAGAGGTGAACACACTCGGCTGAGCGATAGGAGGACGGTTAAGCGGCGACCCGCCATAGCCGCCAATCAACCTCATTAAAGCCACGAAACGCATTAGCTTATCGCCGTGCGGTGGCCTGGGTACCTACTTTACCAGTAGCCACCTAATATACACCTAAAGTCCGCCACCCTCCTTTCCCAGAGACGTGGACAGACCAGCTTTCTCAGTTCTTCGTCTACGATCGTCTCCTTGTACAGTTTTCATTTCGATCTCCTCGTTGCTAAATTTTTCATTCTTCAGCGCATCGTCGTTATCTTGTCAGCTTGTAAAATTTTTCAATATGTTGTGAGTAGACTGCGAACTACATTTATAATTTATACATTTATAGGAAATTTAAGAATGCAAAAATGCACAAATTACGAGGCATGTACTTAAAAGATGTATACACAAGCACACTGGAGTGTGTCGACACTTATAGATACCTTTTATGAATATATTACGTATATCGGCGTATATAAAATATCAAAATATCGTGAGTATTTATATAAAGATCCGCAAACTGTAACAGTTATGAGAATGTAATAAAATGGAGGAAATGTTAGTTCAAATAGATTAGCATAAGTGGGTGAATATTTCCAAGAACTATTAATTTTATTATCGGCCGTGCGAGTCTAGTTCTAAATTTAACTCAGTATCAGGGGCTATAAATAAGAGAAAGGCATTTTGTAAGCAAAATAGTCCAAGTTAGAGATAAGTAGCGGAGTTTTTCAATTTTTTTGATAGTTGCTGCCAGGTTTGCCGGGCAAAACGCGATAAATTGTAGGAAAACCAGATAAATACGAGACGCTGTTGCACCACGGGTGACCCTAATACGATCGCTAACGGGATTGCCGACAGCTTTCGTCCTCGCTTTTCCGCGAGTCGTTCGATTGGTTTCTGTGCCGGTCTAATTAGAGTGTATGAAGCCGACGCTTTCGTAATTGCCCGGTGTGTCCTCTATCGATGGCTAATTCCGGGCCTCGGGGGATGAGCCGTAAGCCGCGTCGCTCGAAATCCGATGACACGTTCGACCGGCTTACGAAACCGTCGGTTTTCGAGCAAATTAATAGACCGACCAAGGAAAATATTGTCGTTTACGCGATTTACCTTCTGCTCGTTGCAACTATAGAAACGATCGGAATACAAACAATTGACGAATCACCCAGTATGTCTTCAATCTCGATGATAGACATCGTTGTATCAAAAAGCTTGAAAGCGATTCTTTAATACTTGCGTCTTACTATTCTTCTTGGAATTTCAATGACATCGCGTTAAGTATGAAACATTTCGATCAACACTCGACGAGGCTCATCTTGTACGTCATTCAAACTAATGAAAACACTCGGAAACAACCGGTACTTTCATCGTGCACGATCTACCAAAACTAACAGTCGAGGCCAGTGTCCACGTCAGACGGTCAATTTAACTTCCTCTTTAACATATCCCGCGATATAACAAAACACTTGCTCAAAAGTAATTATCAAGGAAAATCCAAACGTCTCGGCTCGTACAATTGCCCGCAGGCAATCGTTCAAAGGTGTTTACAGAGGGCGGAGATACCGAGTTCGCGACTAAACGTTGGTCGCTTTCGGAGCGCCGGTAACGAGCCAGCGGACTTGTATAATCAGCCAGGCATGTCCAGCCTGATGAGTCCATCCACGACGGTTTGGAGCCGGCCCATGCACGTATCACGCGCGTACCGCAACAGGCTGCGCGCGAGCGCACCAACGCTAGCCCACAACCCATTAATATCCATTTTCCATTCGAATGGAAAAGGAGCAAAAGGCTAAAAGCAAGCCATCATTTATCTCGACCTTATAGCTCCTCCCGCATTAATACCAATTGTGTTTCACACGCCGTTCCTCCGTAGCTTTGGTCCGCGTTCACGCTCTCACGCGATTCGCAGCACCCCACCTGAAGAACGAGTTTGCCTCGACCATGCGTTCCGCGATTTTGTCATTTTTTATCCTGGAGTAGACCACGAGATAACGTGTAACGTTTAATTGCTCACTTTTCTGTAACAGTCGAGTCAAGGTGACTCGTTGTACGAGACGACGAAGTATTTTGCAAATTTTAAATATTCGAGTAATAAAAGAACCGAAGCCGACAGTGTCTAAGTAACAGAAAAATGAAACAGAAGAATTTATTGAAATACGTAAAGAACGCGATGTCCTCGATAAATTACTCGCGATCACTGTCAGATTACGACTCGCAGGCAATGTCACGACAGCATCCCCCATATTCCGTACCCGCTGCTCGAGGACATTTTTCATCGTTCGACAGGTTCCATGAGCTTTTCCTTTTCATCGTTGTTGATATAGCCAGAGTTTGGTAGTAACGAGTAAACATAAACGTAGAGGCAACCAGAAGATAATAGGCGCTGGCCGGCCTCTCGGGTGCCGTTAATCATCGGGGGTGAGGCTTGATACACGCGGATACGTCACGACGCGAGACCACAGGGATACGACGCTGCCATCACGTGGGATGGGTGAGAGAGCCGGGAGGTTATGGCGTTAGATGGTCAGTTCCAAGGGAAACGGAAGTGACCGCACGCCAGCCCAATAGGCATCCCGCGGGGCTTGCTGATGGACGTTGGCTACCGGTCGTTTCTTCCTCCGTCTTGCCTTCGCCTCTGAGCTTCCACAGCTTAATTAATCACTACAAATCGCGTTCGAGTTGAACGCGCGTGTCTATTCATGCGGTTGTTTCGCCCTCTTGATTTAATTATCAAGGCCTTGGTTGATTATCTCGTTGACCGCTTCATCGGGAGCGGACTTTAGACCGGGACTGTTTATGGTCGAACCCGTTCGAGACCGCCTTCTGCGCTTTTGTGCGTTCCTGAGTAAACAGAGGAGCCTATGGTAATGTCGGTTTATCCAATTACAAAGTCCGGTAATAACTCTGCGTTTCACTTAAGAACTCTGTCAAAATAATTCGGATTATAGGAAGTTAAATTTTTAAGCAGTTCTAATAAAAGTGCGCTTACAAAATAAAATTTTACTCGTAATGAATTTAGATTAATCATATCTTAAATCAATTATTTACGATCTTAGAAATGATCTTGAAACAGTTCTCTTTACTTTTCATATTCTTGGTATATCTTTGTCAATACTGATCTTGACCGTATGATTTTGAAATGGCTCAAGTAACGTTCTACAATCTTGAAATTATAATTCCAACGGTTTCTAGAGAACAAGCAGGGTTCGAACAGGACAGATGTTGCCTCTTACTAGAATGTACCGATGACGAACGGTACACCGGTTGTTTATCTTCACGAATACGCAATTATTTCCGTATTTCGGTAGTGGGATACTTCCGTGAGCGCATGCTGTGAGAATAACTTCAGGCACACGCGGCCCGATGACAGTTCAACATGTGACGGGAGCATGGAAAACCCATCGATTCCATTCGATCCACAGATAAGAATACCCTTGGAAAAACAATATGGTTCCACAGAAACGAACCGTTACCATTTTTCCGGTAATTACAGCCAACTTTATTACGACTAAGTGGAGAATCATTGGAAATACGATCGCCCGATTTTTCCCAGAAATCGCAAGAAGTTTCTGTTGAAGTTCCAGTAAGAAGTTCCGGAAAACGCGTTACTCGTTCTATTCCGCCGTGCGAAAGTTTTTTCGTAGAATGGTCAGCAGCTGCGTCGCAAAGTGCTCGCAGGTCATGCAGGGACAAGGTAAAAGGGCGTGAAATTAAATATCAGATGTTGACAAATTGCGAGGAGGCGTCGCGGCAACGGATATTAATGACGCGCAGTAGAAAAACCGCGTAAACCCGCTCCGCCCTCTCTTTCTTCGGCTTACAGCTGCGGATGAAGAGAAACGATGCGGTCGTCAACTACCTCCCCATGGCCGGCGGACTTCTTCCATCTCGTCCACGAGTTTACATCGTCAGGGGAAAGAGGTAGGGATGGCTCGCGTTATCAACCGCCTCGCAGCTGGATATCCGCGCTAACTCGATGTAAAGATCGTGCCTCGTAGCTCGCTCGTCCCGCGAAAAGATGCTGCTCCTCGTCACGGTGCACCATGTAAATTATCGGTTACGTTCTGTTTCCAGCCAACTTGAACACGCGCTAGTGAATCAGATCCTCTGTGACGACTCTATTATCTCAGATCGCTTCTTCGTGATTGTTAATTCGTCGTGTAAATCAGAACGGTGATTAATACGAAGGGACGTTATTAGCAAGAAGATCGAATTACTTGTCAATGTAACGTATTTCACCGATCGTCTAGAATATTTCGTCATAATCTTTTTCTTAAATATCGTCGGCCGAAGATCAGCCAGATTCATGGTTCGCTTCACGGTCGAAATAGGTGGCACAAAAGGACCCTACTAACCTCCAAACCTTTCTCAAACACTCTCCTCCAAAAATACCAGCTCGAAGAGAACATCGACCGAGCGAAAGAATTTCGTCGATTCGGGGTGAGTTTCGATTTTTCGGATCCCTCGGTTAACACGCTTGGTAAAGTACTTAGACGATACATGCGACGCGCTTGTCGAAGAGGAGGCCAGAAGAACGAAGAAGCCTGGTAAAGGATAAAGGGGAGAAAAAGACACGGAGGATGGAGGGGTGAACGCGAGGACGGAGGTGGAGGTCGAAAGAAGTCTCCATCAATAACGTACGTCCGCGCCTTGAGACGTGGAAGACCGCAAGATTAATCACCCTTCTTCTCTCGCTTTCTTGCCTACGTTTATACCCGTACGCACGACAATCGGGAGGAGCTCTCGACCACCTCTTCGAACAAACGTGGCCGCGGCTCGTTCGAAACTTATCCTCCTTTTCTCGCTTTTTATCGGGGAGCCCCGTTTCTCTTCTTCCCTCGGTTTTCTTCGCATTCCTTGGCTCGCTCGGCCGCGACTTCGCGTTCGTCGGCAACGAATAAGGAGCGTTTTCAAGCACGGCCACCGACACCCGCTACGCTTTTTGCGCATACGCTCCTACGGATCGGGACCTTATACGATGCTTAATTGCAAAAATATAAATGACCCTGTGAATAATCGTTCGCCGACGTGCAATTATCGACGACTTCGATCGGAGCTCTTTGTCTCAGCGATTTCTACGCGATTGTGGTTGAATAAACGATGATACTCTCGGTCGACAAAGTTCAACGCTGAATTTTTAGCTGCTTTTATAATACAAGGTGTGACGACCAGAACGAGGGGAACATATTTTCAAATATACCGAACAAACGCTTCAAATTTGTATGCTACGTTATTTTTAAGGCTCGGTCCTCTTCGTCGTAACCGAATCGGAAAACCAAGGAATACGTCAGCGCACGATTGGACCGTTCTCGCAAAACGACGCTGGTCGATCAAATGAAATCATCGGGGTGGTTTAGCGCAGAGGGAAATTTATAGCCCGGCCTGTGCACGAATCGCGACCAGGTTCGAAGAAAACTGTTCGTCTGGCTTTGGTATTCGGTTGGCCCGCGCGCAAAAATACGTCCCTCTCGGTACACGGTTGGTTGCGATACACCGACGCGGCGGCGTCGGAGTAAATTTATCGACGAGCCGCAACTGATAGAGACGCTCATGAATAGATCTGCGCTTTTCGGGGGTGGGTTATACGGAGGAACGACGCGCGGTATATCCGGCTCAGCCGAAGCTTGATGGTCCACGGAGGAAAAAGGGACGTGGAGGAGGCGCAGGAAAAGAGAGAAAATCGAGGAAAAGGAAAAAAGGAAAGAGAGGGAGAGAGAGAGAGAGAGAAGCAAGCTCTGGCTTGCGGTGGTCGACAGAAACGAGGGAGAAGGGGAGGGGGATGGGCGAGAGGTAGAAGGACGGTTTGGCACGGCCATGAATATTTCGCTGGCGCACTTATTTATGCAATACTTTGCGCTGGCAGGTTTACGGCGGCTCCCTCTTTCGGCCAGCAGCGTGGCATCGTCGTCGCTACCCCCGCGTCGTTGCTCGCTCAGATAAATACGCCGCTGCTCCGTATACGTCCGATAATATATTACGTTTGAGCGTTTTCGAGCTGTTTAGAGGAAATCCACGGCGCGGCGAAGGACGCTGCTCGAGGCGCGACTGGGACGAAAGAGGTGGAAGCATTTAGCTGCGAGCACACCGGATACCCTCTACCCTCTAGTTTCTCTCTTTCCCTTTCACCCCCCTCTGCTATCACCTTCTCTCTCTTTTGCCTCTTCCTCCTCTTCCACCTGCTCCTCCTCATCCTCCTCCACCTCCACCTTCTCTCCATCCAGCTGTTTCTCTTCCCTCCCCCGCGGACTATATAGCACCGTTTCGTAACCCCTGCCCCCCTAAACTTGCCTATCCACCTATTCCTACGCCACCTACACCTACCGCCCCCTCGTGCAATAGTTTCCGAATAAATCCCCGATTCTCGAACGCGCCGGGCTGCTTTCCTGTTCGGATTTACCCGCCCCCATATCTACGTACAAACCTGCAGCCGCGCGGAATGTTCTGCCGTAGAGGGTAGATCGAGTGCTTCGTTCTCGTTCTCTCCTCCGCCTCCTCCGCCTCCGCCTCGTCCTCCTCTACCTCCTCTTTCGCCTCTTTTGCTCTCTCGTCCTCTGCCTCTTTCTCCCGATGTCCCTCTCGCTCTGTCGGTCTAGGTGAGCTCGAGGGAACACACCGGGGGGAGGAGGTGGGGACGGACTCGAAGCTCGAACGAAGGGACAAGGGAGGGTTACCTCGGCGGCCATTACTCCGGCTACAAACAACCCCTCCGCGAGCCAGCAGCGCCTTTGTTGCGGCAATTGGCTAAACGGTCCGCAGAAACAAACGATCCTGCCCGCGACGTGTATATATACACGCGCACACCTCCAACATCTCTTCCGGTTGCTTCGTTCCCAAACGTGCACGCTGTTCGTAAACGCGACGATCGGACTCCTTCTTCGTAGAATTTATACGAAGAGCGAGAACGATCCGTGTAACAGTGGCGAACGGTATGTCCTCCGATAAGTTTCAGCTTCGTTTCGACACTCGTGATAACGAATCGTTCTATGTACGTATCTCACCAATGCCATATAAACTTCGATCGACGTCCACGTTCGTAAAAACGTCTCGATTAATCGAAAACGGTCGTTGTTTCTTTGGAAAGAGCGGTTCTTCATCGAGCATTCGGCGATACGTTTTATTGGGCACGCTTCGGTCGCCTAGCCAGCGCTCTTCATCAATCGGTGCGCGGAATTCATCGGAATTCAAATAAATCGCATCGAATCGCAGCCGGCTCGCTTGCTCAGAAGGGAACAGAAGTATCCAATCGGCGAAATTGTCGCACCGCCGTTTCGCTTCTCCGCTCGTTTCCTCCGCAACGCACCGGAAGGGTGTCGAGGCACGGGGGAGGAGGTCGAGCGTCACGCGGTTTGAATTCTCATGGGAAGGGGGGCGGAGGAAAGGGGGAGTAAATGGGGGAGGTGGAGATGGCAGGAGAGAAAATTCGAGGACGCGCGGCAGACGAGACGCGCGGCCGTTGTGATTGACAGCAGGCAATATGGCTGTGCGAAGTCTCCCTTTTGCTCTTTGTCGGCCGCGTTACGCAAGCTGTTGCACCCGCATCTGCGCATTCATGCAAAGTCAAACCGTCCGTCCGTCCACTCTCGTCCATCCGTCCGCACGTCCGTACGTCTCTCGTCTCCGATAATCGCTCGCCAGCGCTGCACTGCTGGACCGCTGCATTTTTTCGTTCGCCACCACCGACCAACCCCCCTGGTCTACCCTCCACATCGTATCGATTCCCCGGCTACAACTTCTCATTCCAGAGGTGCATCTGCTCTCGAGATGCAGCTACGTTCGATTCTAGATGGACGAAACGTTCGATTCCGGTCCGAGGAAGGCTAATTTGAGATTAGGAATTATTTCGCAAGAAGCCAGAAGTTAAAGAAGATTGATGAAAAATATTAGGTCGTGCGTAGGCGAAGCGTCCGACATAGATTGGAGAGCAGGTAATTTGCCGCTAATCGCTAATAACTCGACATCTATATTAATCAATGACTCGTCATTGTCGCCCGCCACACTTCGAAATTTACGATTTCGTTTGCGTTTACCGCGCGAATGACTTTCAAGAAGCAAATCGTACGTCACGAGGATCGATAGTGGAATTCGCGAGGCTCGCGAAAGGGATTTATCTTTGCACGGTCGATCGGCTTCATCCTCCTTCGTTCTCCAACGATTAGATCATGTTGACCAGATTCGCGGTGCTCGCTATTCTCGGCAACGGCGCGATCTCGCAGATGTGCGATACGCTCTCCCTCTTCCCCTTTCCGATTGCATTCACGCAGATGCAGACGTTCCCATTTTCCGATTTGCGGATTTCGCGACAGGCTCGACGAGTGCTTCCGCTAGTATAAAAGAGACAGAACGGGGAAGGCAAGAAAGCAAAAGGAAGAGTCGAAGAAGGACGAAAAAGGAGAGACGAGGTTGGATCGATTGACGAAGGGACGGACTTTAGAATTATTCGTGAAAGGAAGGCAACGCCGACTGATTGACGTCTCTATGGAGCTACCATAAAGGTATACGAAAGTGGAGTAGGCAGAAGAGGGTCGCTCGTAACTCGCGCATAAATGCGATTTGAGCAGCGCCAAGAAGAGAGACGTCGCTAACGTTGGAAAGAAACGAGGAAGAAAAAGAAAGAGATCTTCTATTCACCGGATCGTCTACGATTCGAACGAGCAAGAAGCGAAAAACTCGCAGCGAGAAAATGCCACCCACACCGCACCGCTCTAGGATCTTTTCGACGGCTGAATGGAAACGTCTCCTTCTCGCGTACAATGCCACCGTTCGTCGGAAGCGCCGCGTACACCAACGTTTAATTCCGAGTGCGACGTCTCTATCGTGGTTGTCACCAACTAACTGCAGGTTAACCTCGAGCTCTGTCGAAATTCGATTTAAACGAAGATACACTTCACGCGGAGGCGTGAAGATAAAACGCGGATCTCCTTTATGTTCGTCGTATTTTTTATCTATTCGTGGATCGCACTCGTGCATCTCCAAGCGGAAACATATAAAACACGTTTTACGACATCACCTACAGAACGATGTATAAAGTAGAAACAAAATGAAGGTATTTAAACGTAATGATCATCTCGACCAGTTTTGATCTATCTCAAAATAGATATTTAAACGTCTAACGGCGATTGCAAAAAGCTGTCGGTACATCGCGCTCGACATTCGTCATTAGCGGCATCATAAAATACAAACGCGCGAGTAACCGACATCATCGCTTCGGTTCAATCACACGCTATACCGATCAATCTCCCCCACTTCGAACCATCAATCAAAACACTTAATCAAGAGGCCTCAATCGTTTCGCCTTTTACTGTCCTATCGCTTGCAGGGGCCCGAGCCGTGCCACAGCCGATCAACGACTCGTTAACCAAGCAGCGGGATGGTAGAATTAATTAATTGGCGACGGTGGGCCCTGTGAACAGTAGGTGGTAATGAATGAAGGCGTTACAGGTATCCCAGGGACAGGCTTGCAATCGTTAAACGGTAATCGCCGCGGGCTGTTCCTTCGACGGAATAAGACGTCACAAGCAGGTGGTCCTCCATACACGGTCTCCTACGCGTTGTTTGCGAGTGAGCAAGGAAGGGGCGACCATAGAGGACGTTGCTTCGAATCGTGACGTTTCACTTTTCCCACTCGTTCGACCTATTATTACGTGCACCCACCGTGTCTTCTTCTTACCTTTCTTCTCCCTCCATCCTTTTCTCTTTTACCTTTTCTTTCCTCTTCTTGCCCGTTCCACGTTTCGTCTTCCACAAATGAAAATGTTTGGCCAGATCTCCGGCCGCGCACAATCCCAGCCCCGGCACAAATATTTTCTGTGAGCGGTGAATCGCGCGCTATTACGACGACCGGTCATAAATCATGGAGCACCAGGGTGGTCAAGCTCCGCGTAGCCATGCCCGTTCAGGGATCTCCGAGGCGCGCCTTTTAAAAAACCGTATGCGTTCACCCCGTCCCCCGTAATTGTCCTGCCGGTCCACCACGAAAAATGACCGTCTAATGTGTCTACACGCGTCGAGGCTTGAATGCTACTCGCCACGGCGACACTCAGTCGTTTTGTTCTCGTTCGAGAACGGTTTTGTTCACCGTTCTTAGAAAAAGTTTCGTCGTTGCTGTTTTGAAGAGAGAAATTCTCTTGCTGGAATTGAAAGTTTAAAACCAGTGTTCCTCGAACGACGGTATCATGGATCATTGTCCGTGCGTTTTTATCACAAGATAAAGTACTTTATGTAAGGATGATATAGATACTCGTAAAAAGATGTAATTGCCAAGTTCCATGCGCTACTTTTTATGTAAGCCATAACGTCAAATACATAAAGAATAATACTTTTAATTTAGAGAACCTAGGTAAAGAAATTTTGATGCCTTCAAACTTAAAAACATCTTTATTCTGTAACTTGTAAAGTTCAGGGGGTCGTAAAATTATCCTTAATTAAAGAGGGAGTAAGTAAATTAGTAGAAGTACGCGATGCCAAATACCCGAAATGGTGTACCTTCGGTCTCTTCTCTTATACTACGTACAGCACCTCGAAGTCCTTTAGCAAACCGACACAGTCAACCGGAAAGCGTTAGCTCGTAACGATATACAATAATAATTTTAGCCCCAAAATCGGCGGACACTCGGTTCGAAATAACGGGGTAGCCGCATCGAGACGCAGTTTGCATAAGAGCTTAAACGTGGGCGCTGATATTTGATCGCCAACCCGCGGGGAGTAGCCGTTTCCGTCGGAATGGCCGCGCGAACGATTGAACTTTATGAGAATTACGCCGTCCGAATTACACTGTGAACACCTTGCGGAACCGCTTGGCGCCGTGTGCTTTCCGATAGAGAACTCGGTGTGCCGCAAACAGCTTACGATTTAATATCGAGTCGCAACGAAACAGCGAAACTGTCGCTCCCGTGTACTCATTTCACTAACCAATGATTCTCCGTTTTTGTTAGCTTGAAAATTGAATCACCTCGATTAACGATGCACCAGATGTGTGAAACGTCGTGCAATGTTCGTGATAAAGCAACATCAGTTATGAAAGCTACGAAAAGACATCGTGAACCATAAGCTAAGTCGAATGGCGAAAGTTTTCGAATCGATTACGCAATAAATGGAGCCCACTTCTAGGGAATAGAGACGTCGTATTCTGACGGGGAACAGCGACAAAAGAGAATCGTATTCCTTTTTTTCGGATGGTAGTAGGTAGGACTACGAAAGAGGAAAGAAACGTCCGTGGGAGCTGTTCGCGGCAAAAGGAGTCATCAGCGTGCTGACCTCCCGCACGGAAGCGTTTCCACAGCATCCTGTTCACCGGCAAAAGGTCTCATTGTGGCGACGCTACGGTCACAACAGATCGTCTCCCGCTGCCACGTTGCATTCAACCTCGTCACGAAGTTAGCGGGGAAACGTGGCTTTTACGGCCAATTATTTCTTCCTCCGCTGTTAGTGGCCTTAACACGAATCATCCTACGAGCGAGCAGCGAACTGAGAATCGGTAACGCGATCAATGCGCTCGTGCTGGGCGGCCTGGTACCGTTTACCTGCCATAGATCTATGCATTTAGCGACATTCCGGACAATCAGATTTTGTAAACACTCGTTTCTTTGTGGGTGATAAAGCTATTCTTGTTCGATGAGATGTTTACTCGGAGATGTTCTATCTTTTCTGAACAACATTTAGGTAACCTCCGGCGTCGCTGCTTTCTGTGGTTAAAGTTACTATGGAATTCTAACGACAATCGATCGAGTCTCGATCTTTTTCAGTGCTGGAATTTCCAGGTTTTTATTGTAGCACGAAGCGAGTGGTAGTTGAACGACTAAAAGAAACGGAGGTAAAATTTATTTGTGCAAATACCAAATGCTTGGACAATCATTTACGATCGAAACTTCATGGCTACGTGAAAACATTAAAAAAATCACAAAGCCACTATACACAAGCGTAGTTTATTATTCGACAATATTAAATAATAAATGCTATTTACGATAAAAAAATCACTGAACCATCCACACACAAAGGAAGGACCATACGTATCAACAGAAGAAGATAGCAAATTGTATAATCCGAAAGTGACTATGTATTTCGTTATTATGTTAGGGATGGCAATGATCCGGCCTGAAAAAAGTACACGCATTCATCGGCCCCGGGGTCTTTTTTCCTTAATCCTGCCATAAATGAATTAGAAGCATCCGTTTCATGCGAAGAGCAAATGGTTCCCAACAACAGCTATACGGCCCAAGCCAGGTTTGATTATCGTTTCTGGCGTTTCTAACGCAGAACGGAAGGCCGGAGAATCGTTTGCTGGCAGCATCAACCATCTGTCAAAAAGTCAAAATATACGAAGGGTCTGGCATTGTCCCGTGGCTCCTGCGGGATTGCTACTTAGCGTGCTCGTATAAACCCGGTGTCGCCTATTATGAGCGATGCCGTGGCTCGGCTGTTTTGTAGAACATCTGTATCCCGCGATGTCCTACCGATTCTCGTGTTCCAGCAGCCATTCACTGGATCCAGAGAACCAGGGTAGATCCCTCCTGACCACGCAGCGAAATGCGTTCACCGTTTCCATCGAACGTGTCTCCCGGTGTGTTTCTAACGCCTCGATACAATAGAGAAGTCGCGACTCCGAGTATAGGTGGTCCCTTTGTGCCTCGACAAATCGGAGTCGAGCGAAGAAGCACCTCGTTTCACGGATTTGCTGCTTAATCGTGTTTGTTAAAGTCGACGAGGATGTGGAAGCCATTGCCAGAGGGCATTAATAGGAGGAAGGCTAAAAGACAGTCCTGAAGAAGGTAACGTATATCCTGCTTAATGACGAAGAAGTTGAAAAACAATAGTAGCGATAGTATTCGGGAAGATACCACTAGCATTCCAGTATTTAACCAACGGCGTAATGTCCATCGAGAGCAATAGCGAGGATGGTCGATGTGACCAGAAGAGGTTCTACACTGAAGAAATCCTATCCAGCTGGCGGAGATCAAAGGTCCAAAGAGGAGGAGACGGTTCGTGTGGATGTTTTTAAACGTAGCCGATCTTCGATGTCGGGGGTAAGAGGGAGGAGGAAGGGGGAAGGGGGCGGAGGGTTCGTGTTCGGTCGTCGGCTATAACCTAATTTTATATCCCTCTGGTTTCCGCGACGGGCGACCCGACCCGATCCCACGTGGGGGTGGGGATAATTACCGATTAAAGAGATTAAATCCCGCGGCGTATCGATTGCTCGGGCCTATATAATCGAGCCAAAGAGGCCTTCGGAGTCGGATGGGGCGAGATGGCGGAGAAAGAAGAGACGAGAGCTCCGCTCGGATCGGCGAACGTTTCGTCGGCGTGGGAGGGCGAAGAGCCACGGGGGAGGCCGCCTTTGTTTCTGATTTGAGGGGCATCCTTACGAACGGGTTAGCCGCACCAGTGATCACCAACGCTAATTACAGCGGATCAGTCCGGACGAGTTTAAAACTCATTCCCCCCGTTTTAAGCGGCGCGAAAGGGGCTTCCCGGCTGGCTGCTGATTGGCCGGCCGGGATGACACGAAAGTGCCCCAACATGGCGTCTTATCTGATTTCACCGTTGGCCATGGGGAGGTTGCCGTTGTCGTGGAACGCGCGGAACGTTATTACGACTTCCGTAACGGTTTATTCGATTAATCCGAATTCGAGGAATCTTCCGTTCGTTGGCTGCTGGTTGCTCGCGGTAGTTCGCTAATCTTCTTCTCTTTCGAGCTCTTCGTTTCCCTGGCTGCTTCGTATTATCGGAGCCGAGCCGCTATACTACGATATAGGGTGCTTTGATATCTTTTCCTCGTTAATCCATAGAGAGAATTCTCGGAATCCTTCGCGTGTATCTCGTGAATCGGAGTCAGGTTGAAATTCCACCGAACCCGTAGTACGCTTTAGACTAGACTTGCGGAGATCCAGGGAGGAATTTAGCGTCGAACGCGACGATCGGCGTAAAAAGCAACGACGTGGAGGAAGGAGAGGGCTACGGGGTTAGAGAACGTTCAAGGGGGAAACGTATAAGTTGGCAAAGGTGCTAAATCAACATTTTTATAAACTGCTTAGTATTCATAGGCTCGGAAGTGGTGGCACGTATACGCCAGAACGAGAGGGTTCGATCTTCGCGTGGAGGTGGAGGAAGCGGTGGTGAGCAACGCTCCGTAAGAGACGATGACGGCCATAATTTTACAACGACTATATTATCGGTCGGTTCTAACGTGGAAAGCGGTCGGCGTGCACAACGGCGGGGAACGAGAGGCGATCGATAACGTTTATCGCCGAATCCGTGTTATCGTTTCGCGGATATATACTTTGGAATATAACCGGCTCGTATCGCGTGGTCCCGGAGAATTACCCTTTCGTACTTATACCTATAGACAGAGAGAGGGGGGAGAGAGGGAGAGAGGGAGAGAGAGAGAAAGAAAATCTCGTAAACGATACATTTCCTCCGCGTCAAAGGAAAAAGATTGAAAAATAAAAACCAGCCAGCCGGCCTCTGTCCGCGATTATCTCTCAAAGCCAAAAAGCAATTTCGTTCGGTTTCGACCGGTTGGTCGTCGCGTCGTACAAATTCCCTTCGAAAGTTCAATATACCGAGCCGTGACGCGGGTCGAAAGCGTGTTCGTTCCATCGACGCGATAAAAATATCGTGAAAATTACCCCGGGACGTGGGCACGAAATTAGCCCTGGCGCGGAAATCACGGGAGCGCCGCGCAAAAAACTGTCAACAACAGCGGGGAATATCGTTAACGAGCTGGCTCTGACTCGTTTCATCTCCGTGTGCGCGTACACGTAGCACCGCGACCCGACGCGACGCATCCATTGATATTCAACATTAAATTTGCATTGGGCGCACGCACAGTTAGAGTTTTCGCGAGGCCGGCAACGATCGGCTGCCTACTCAGATTCGAGGGCGAAGCGCGCGAGGAGGGGTAGCGATCGGGAGGCGGCGAGGGAGGCGGACGAGGTGGCAGCAGCGGCGGTGGGTTAGGGTAAAACAATCACGCAGGCCTCATGCATGTTAATGCGTTGTTAGGGGCGCGTGAGAGAATCGGGGTTGGCTAGGATTGAATGCCCAATATCAGCGAACCGCCCTCCAAGCCCATACCGTTTTCCTCGACTCGCTCAGGAACCAATATCAATCTCGTCGCCGCTCTGCTGCATGCGATCACGCAAAAGCACCCAACGAATCTCTGCCCCGCGACCGATTCCTCGTTCACCCTCGTCACGGCCGAGTTTCGATACCTTTTTTGTAGCGTTTTTTTGCACACCAGTATCTCCCATGGGTGGAGATTAATGGATCTTAAGTTTTACAGGGGTGGAAAGACGATTTCGCTCTCGAAACTTTGGTACCGCTGAGATTTAGAGAATCGTATCTCGATTCGAATTCGTAGTCGATAAGACAGGGTTAAAACGATGTGGAGAAATCCGGGGCTCAAAGTGGTAACAGCGTCGATAGTCGAGTAAATACAAAGGCTCAAAGTATCAATCTTCGATGAGAGAAGCCGCAAGGGCGAACAGCGGTTCCATGTGGCACGGTACGGCGCGTGGAAACTCCAAGTGGAAAACAGGTTCGTTTACTAGAGGCTTCCTTCCGATGCTTCAAAGTCCCAAATGGAACGTTATTACACCGACGACCAGTTAGGATACAAGGGCCCCGTCTGTAAGGATCGTGGAGTTAAGGAAACTACCTAGCGCCGAAAGGCAGTTGATGCGAAACTAGTTTCGCGGCCTAGGATACACGTCGGACGGACAGGGCAGAACAGAGGAAGAGAAAGAGAGAGACAGAGAAAGAGAGGAAGAGAGAGAAAGAGAGAGAGAGAGACTGAGAGGCAGTGAACGGAAACGTGGAACGGGGACGATGGAGACGGAAGGGGGCGGGTCGACTGTTTGCCCTTCGAATGGAAGTTCTGGGGGTTGAGGGTGGCCGTTCCCCGGGCTCGAGTGGTACTTACCAAATCGACACGGGCCAACTCAATACATCAAAGACCTTCTCTAGCGAACAGGGCAGCGGTTATATGGAGCGGCAGTCCGCGCCACCTCCGATGTCCATACATAATCATGGCCCCGTCTTTGTCCCTCGAAATTGATTTATTATTCAAAGTGACGCGTGTTTCACAATGTGTATTTACCACGATACGGTTTCGGGCGTGAAACACGTCCGGGGACCCCGGTGGCCACCTTTGTACCGTATACACGTAACTCACATACATATACGATGAAGAGTGCGCGCTCGCGTGCACAAGCAGTACGAAGAAATTTACCTTTACCTTAGATAGAACTCGTCGAGGACCCGTTGCGCTTTCGATGTCGATCGATGCGTCTGGAATACGTTTCGGGGCATTGGTTTTTTGCAACTGCTCGCGATGTGGTTTGGTTACGAATGAATCGTTTCGAATGGAAAGGAAAATGTCGAGGTTGTTGAAAGTAATTGGTTCTTTCGCGACATCTTTATTACGTGTTATGAATATAAGAAAGTAGCTTATTTGTACTAAGCGAATCTTTTTAGTCTTTGTCGCGATCACTTGATTCGATTATTTTTAAAAGACGCACCGAGTTGTACTTATTTGTCAAACGCCATATTATCGGCATAATAACGTCGTGTATCGCAGAGAGAATCGTATCGTTGCAGAAAACAGCTTGTAGCATCGATCCAAAGCTGCGTTGCTAAGAGGTACGTCATATATAAAAAGGAATTTGCCGAAAACTAGCTAACGAGTAGGAAGATCGATCCCGAAGGCGCGTGTGGACGCTGTGGTAAGGAGGAGGTTGCAAACCGCGACCTCGGCAGCAAGCGAAAATATTGACAGAAAACAACCGTCCGAAGTTAATTAAACTCGGTGAGCTGTGTTTCCCGGTGCCTTCGCTGCCCTCCACCGGCATACACTTCGAGTAGTAATTTCCTGATGGTGTGTACGTGGATCCTGACCGACCGAACGAAGTGGACAAACAGCAAGTTTCCCCAGCGGTACGTGTTCCTGATCCGAAATTGTGTTCATATATATAGATATATAGAAATCCCCTTTCTGCGACTTTGTACGACTTCCTCGAGGGCCCACCATCGCTACACAATAGTATCCTTTGACCTTTAAATGTAACTAGACCGCACTAATAATTATTACAGGCAGACGAGATTTACTGATCTACGGAAGTTTTCGCAACCTGATATCGCACGATTATATCGTTATTAAAATATAATTAATTAATTTTTCGAAAATCTAAGGTAATTAATTAAATATTCCTAGAAACTATAGCTTCGATAACAAAAGATAAAACCTTGACACTTGTTTCGTTTACGAACGTAAAGTTTACGAAGGCATCAATAGCCGTCGTTAAATCTCTTCCTTAGAAAACCTTTCAGAACTTCCAAGCAATGGCAAGCAACGATCGCGACGTCCTGGAAACCTCGGTTATCGAGCGAACGAGGACGCCATAGTCGGCATTCCCGTCGACGCCATCCGGACGAATTCTTCGGCCCTTATTACACATGCTCGCGTTGCACGCTGAAAGCCACCCCCTGTTTCACCCGCGTAGCTTCTGCTGGGTCCGTGTGTCGCCGGATTTAAGGTATATCGTCATTCGGTACGAGACTCGGAAGAAACCAGAAAAGCCACGTCACGCCTGCTCTTTCTTGTCTCTCAAAGTCACGCCGGAATGGACCATTCTTCGAGATGCATTCCTCCTTCTTTTTAACCCCGTTCATCCGACTACCACCGTCTCTTTTCACCCATCGTGTCTCGTTCTATTCCCTGAGGAATACGAGCTGTCTCTCAGCCAGCCTTATAATCCTGAGATATGAGCGCGTATTACGTGGAATAGTAAGTTGCCACGGACTACTGGGGGGTCTACGAGGAGCTGATGCTGCGAACCGAACGTGTATAACCCCCGTGGAACTCGTACGTTCGTGCCAAGGGTGAAACGGCGGCTGGCCAGATTACCAGAGAAATCTAAATCAGGATCAGAGTTGCTGGACTTCCGGGCGAGTGAGCAACAAACGGGCCCCCAGATGTTGTCGAAGCTTTCCCATTCGGCTGGCCGTGTCGCAGTCGAATTTCGACGTTATTTTCGAAAGTGTCAGCTTGCGGCTATGAAGTCAATTTCCTCCTACCGTAATCTCTAACAGCGATTAGCATGCGCTTAGCCGATGAAGATATTCCAGGGTCTCGAGTCGAGTCAATTGCGAAGCAACGAAGAGGCTCGGATAGCGGTACGCGTGTGTGAATCCTCGGTTAGCAAAATCACGGGTAATAAGAGACTCCTGTTAAGCGGAGATTCCGCGATACGACGAGCCGCGCGTTCCGCGTAAGCGACATGCCATTAAGAGGAACGCAGTGGAATCAATCGCCGGTAATGATCTCGGATCCTGGGATCCCCGTGGCTCGTATATCTGTTGGATATCTCGCGGCGCGACTAGCCGGCTGTTAGAAGCGCGCTACGCGGTGGCCCTAGCCACTGGTGGCCACCTCCCCTTTCTCTCTTCTTCGCGTCGCTCATCTTACCTCCCCCGACGAGAGAGGCAACATCCGGCTGGTTTGAAAACGAGGAAGACGGGGTTAGAGATAGAGTCAAGTCGGTAGGCAGATGACGCGTCAGATAAGGCGTCCTTAGGCTTAGTTCTGAAGCTGCGCAAAGGCCAAGCCAGCTACCGTGCTGCGTTCGCGCTCAACTACCTCGCGCGGATCGAGGACCACCCGAACGGACGCTCCTGGCGAAGAATGGAATTCGCGCGCGATGCCTCTAGGATTTCAGCTCCGGGGTATCGCGTGCAACTGGAATTATCGTCTGGCACAATAGGCCAAAACTCGTCTGCTTCGTTTCTTTCTCCCTGTCACTCCCTCCCTCTACCTCTGCTCTCTCTCTCTTTCTCTCTTCCTTTCTCTCTTCCTTTCTTTCTTGGCCCGGTCGGATTCCTGCGCACCTCTTCATCAACCGTGGCAATCTCCGCACCGATTCAGTGGCAGGCGAGAAGAAACGATGGTAGTAGCCGGAATCTGTAGAGATCCGACCCGTTTGTTGCCGCTGTGTCGGGTCGTTGCTCGTTGTTGAAGAGGTAGCCAACCCAGCGACACAATGAGACCGGTGGTATCGCGTGGATCAAGGGCCACGCGTAAGAGAGACAAACGGGAGGAGAGGGTGAAATGGGCGCGGGGTGATCCGTCCGGCTCATAACTCATCAGCCGAGGAACCCCACCCTCTCTAAATCTTCGCGAAACATACTGGCTTTGACGTTTCGCCCAGGCGAAGAACCGTTGTTACATTATGCAGCAGCAGCAGCGCCTCTCGCTTCAAGGTGGGACGAAGTACAGTAGGAGAGAATGGGTTGGAAAGAGAAAAGGTGGAGAGAAGAAGGAAGAGACGAGATGCCCGAACGGATAAATCCTTTTTCGTCGGACGGACAATAACGCGGCGGCTACGCGGCCCACAAAAAGGGATCCGCTGCTCTCTCTGATGCCTCACTGTGCTGCTCGCCGTTACAGCCCGAACTGGATCGTCGTATCCGTGGTTCCATTCATGGTGTGGTCTCCGCGCTGGCCACGCGCGAATACGATATCGTTCGCTGCAGGTGCTCCCCGCCGCACCGTATCTCGGTTTCTGCTCCTTCGCGCGTCACGGATCAGGATTACTTTGACGCAGAATATTTTGATGTTAACGAGCTTTAGATTGTCTCGTAGTTCGATCATCTTGGTTATTTTTGAACCACGATTAACTGGCTTTTTATCAATCGTTCTTTAACAAATTCGTGTCCCAACCCTAAGACGCACCAGCCATCAAGCAAAGACGCTATCATCCGCTTCACGTTTCTCTCGTTACCAAAAATACGTACCGGCGATGCTATATAGATATCGAATTCTTGCACCGATTAAAAAGTCGCAAACTAAACCAGTACTCTAACCAACAACGACCAAATATGTACTTACTTCGTCCTGCGATTGGTCCAAAATTGTCGAGCCCGAGGATCAAGCCTCTCTTCGAAGCTCGAAACACGGAACTCGTGACGATCGCGTTCGAAGAAGGTCCACGAGGAGATGGAGGAAGAAGGAAGGCAGAGTAGGCGGCTCGATTACAACGGAACAGAGAGCAGCAGCCGGCCTTCTAGAAAAGTATCCTCCGGCATAATGTCCCGGCCGGTCCCTGTCTTCTCCTCCGGCGTTTGCTGTCTTCTGCCGGCTTGACCCGCGGGCCCGCCGGGTTAGATTCCTACGCGGAGCCCTTCGCGTACACAATGCAAGTTATTGCGGCATCCGCGGGCCCGGAGGAACGGCAGCGTCCGCCGCTGGCGCCAGCGCCGACTCCAACTCCGGCCCGCATAAATCCTGCACAGGGGCCCGCCACACTCTCCCCCTGTTGCTCTCTCTTCACGAATTCCTCCTCCGTTAAGCTCCTCTCTTTCGGGCCACTTTTCAGCCCCATCGACGCCACCGCTTCAGTTTGCTTCGCGTAATGACAGCGATCTTGCATCGACGTTTGACGTGGCAAAAAAGTTAAAGAGATCGCAAATACAATTAAAAAGATAGGTGGTTCGCGATACGTTGTTCTGCTCCGTGGACTTCATACACAATCGAACGAGAATTTTCTGATTCCAAGAACGACAGGAACAATGTACGGAGTTTAAAGATCCGAAAGTCGAATGGTATGTATCTTGGCATCGGCTTTCTCGACCGTCGCGTCGGTTCGGCCAAGTGACTGGCCTTAACTTATGGCCGGAAATATTATCCGCTCGCCGACATCGTATTGTTTTCATTTAAGGGTATTAAACTGGCTTATATCTGGTTGGACACCGGTGCTTCGTTAGCAGCAAGAACCCCGCCTTTAAATGACTGTCGCTACGTGGATACACGCGAACGTTGCAACCGTGGAATGCAATTATCCTTGTCGGTGTCAGCCTTCCGCGAAATGAAAGAAAGGTGTACGCCTAAAAGGAAACGAAAGTAACAAGATTTTCTCCCGATTGTCAATAAATAAGCGACTATCTCGTCGTAAATAAAATTTAACACCGTGTAAGAGGTTTTCTTCAAACATTTATCCCAATTAAATCTATCAATTGCCTGAAACCACGAGTCAAATGCGGCGAAGATTTAACTTGAATTGCAAAAAACGGACGATAGATGGATGTACGGTTTAATAGGGCTCATTAACCGTATCCAATGAGCGGTTCCTGATTAGGGTTATTTATATGGGGAGAGAAGGCAAAAAGATCGTTCGATCTATCCTGTTAATTTTCTTCGAACATCTCCCTGAGAACGAAAACCAGAAAGCTACAGCGCTGGTGGTCCAATGACGAAGCAAAGATTATCCAGAAGCAGAACTATCCTCCGAAGCATCTTTATTCAATGAAAATTCATGAATTTATTATTTGAAAAGTAGAAAAGCCAGATCGATCCCATCAAGAAACCGTCAACGTCCACCGAAACCAGCGAGCAACATTTACTTTAACTCGACGATCTAATAAAACCACCGATAGCCAATTTCCTAGGTCTCTTTGAACTCTGGCAAATCGACTTTCATCGTTCCTCCGCCTCTCGAATAATAGCCTCTCCCTCAAAGAAATAACTCTCTGGAAGATCGTCGCGAGCAAAGTCGCGCGACTCATCCCCCTCGAAAGAAACCGTCCTATCCTCGCCGGAAATCACGTTCGAGTGATTCTCTGGAGTAGGAGAACTCGCGAGCACGGAGGAGCGCGGTCGGGGGTTGGTCGCAGCCAAAGTCGGCCAAGACGATGGCGGGAAGAGAAGAAAAAGGAGATGGAGAAGGAAACAAAGTCTAGGAATAAGGAGGAAGCAGGAACGAGGTGGAGAAAGAGGTCTCGCCGGATAATATACTTCGCGAAGTACGCTCGTCAAACACAAGCGCGAGCAAGCGGGGCTTGCCGGATATATTAGGGGATGCATCTCCATAAAAGTTGGAGCCGAGCAGCGAGTCAACATCCCTTCGTTTCGCGTAAGAAGGAGCAAGAGCCGGACCGAGCGGGGTGAACGAGAAGGTGAGCGTTTCAGAGCGAACCAGAGAGACGGAGGAACGCGATAGGAAGCGGGATCGGGCTCCTTTTTCCGCTCGAAGCGTTCTCCGCGGAGGCAAAGAAGCGTCTTTCGGCAGCAATCACCGATATTGAGGGTTTCATTTCGTCCCTACGCCGGTAAGAGCCTTCAGCGGAGAGGCAAGGGATGGTGGAAAGTGGCGAACCAGGACGAGAAGCCGGATTCGAGGGGGTGGAGAAGAGGGAAGTGCTGCGCTCCGCTCGAATCGAGGGGTCTCAAGTCGGACGAGAAGAGTTGCCGGATGCACGAGCCACCTCCGTGCTTTTATTCCTCTTTACTATCCACCACGTCGATCTCTCGTTGACGATGTTGCGGATTCTTGATAAAGGAAAATAGGGTCGAGTCAGAAAGATATTTGTTGCCAGACTACGTAAAATTTGCTGTAATTCGTCAAATTTAACGATGGGCGATTTTTATACGCTTTAGCAGCAAATTTTCAACTGTGTTTAGCAGTTACTTCATTTTCAGTTGAAGAGTAAATTAGTTTTTAAAAAGTATTCTCCCGATGTGGACGTCGAACGGGCCGAAATCCTAAACAGATTTCGAATGTTTACGGAAGACTTATCGATAGCACGTTGAGAAGTTAATCCGACGTCGTCAAACGTTGTGGATTGTTCACCGAATCCGAGAATTACTAGGGGGTTCAGAGGATTATCCGCAAATAATTAGTAATCCAGCGTCCAAATAAAGCGTCCAGGTCACTGCTCACCGCAGTCACGACCTTTTTCTCCATTGACACGAAGGACCCCGCCCAGTGTTTGTTCGAACCAGGCAAAGTTTAACTTTAAACCAACATCGTTCGAAAACTTTGAAAGAAAGCGCGTTATGCCTCGATCCTGCGTTTGAGCTCTTTCGCGAACGTGTTCTTTCGAACGCTTTCTTAGCTGCAAAAAATTCTCGACCTATAATTAAAACACGAAAGAACGATACAATTAGAAGAATAAGAAGGTCGATGTCGAAACACCAATCTTGCAAAAAAGATAGCTTTCCGGCTAGTAAAGGTGATTTCTACACCGTTCGTGGCAACGTCGATTCCTTTCGAATTCGATGTGAAAAACCAATTCTTAAGAACACGATCCGCAATTTCAACAGTCGGCATCGAGAAACGCGTGCTCAGGAATCTACACTTTGCTGTGGTCTGTAGACACCCGGTGATTTAGTAACATGCAGCGACTCGAGAACAGTAGCGACGAACAATTTGGCTGGCCAGCAATAACTCTCCGCGTGTCCGCGAGCGAGATTCTTGCATTAATTAGACGCAGTAGCAGCGGCACGAATAGAAGGCAGTAGAAGCCAGGAATCGAGCAGTCGTGGAAGTTAATCTGGAAGTAAGGAGTGTTTGGTCCTGCAAAAAGGATTAACGTGCTTGCCTCGTTCGGAGGTGAAAGAGACGACGGAGAAGAAGAAGCTCGACGGTATTCGTCCGTCTTCAGGGGTTGGAAATCGGGGTTGGACTCGCGCGAGACCAGCAGCCTTGCACTCGGTGCACAGCCAGTGCTCGCTTAATCCGTATTCATCAGCAGTTATAGGCACGAGCTAAGGGGGTAAGGAGCTAATCCGGCTGATCCGCGCTCAGCCGACGCTCGCCCCGCCCCCACGGTTCTGGGTCATCTCTAAAACGCGTTATACACCGGTAGCAGCGAGTACCGACTACCAGCAAGTAACACCAACCGTGCGAAACCTCCTCTCACCCTCTT
The DNA here is from genome assembly GCF_910591885.1 of Bombus terrestris. Classification (NCBI taxonomy): domain Eukaryota; kingdom Metazoa; phylum Arthropoda; class Insecta; order Hymenoptera; family Apidae; genus Bombus; species Bombus terrestris. The sequence goes on from NC_063275.1 coordinate 16,640,086, forward strand.
AACCCCCTCTGGAAAGCCCTTTGTAATTTTCCAACGGCTTAAAGGAAAGAAAGAGAAGTTGCTGCATTCACAAACCTTCTACTTTTCCGAAACGTTTGCTATTTTTTTTAACTGTCGTTGGATTTATTTGCTTCGATTTGATTTTAGAAATCTATAGTCGTTTTATAAGACATTAACTAAGTGAGATGGAATAATGCCGACGAATTTTATCCAGCCAATTGCTTGTGCGACCGTATTTTCTCTGATGTGTCACTTGCGTCCGTAGGTATACGATCGCAAGAGGACACGAGGGGATGGAGACGATACAGCGTACGAGGGAGCGGGAGAGATGCTGATAGTGGCGTCGCGACGCGAGGCGAGGCGTCGTTCCGATAAATCAAATTGACTGGTGCGACGTCGAGCGCAGCCAGGATCCACCTTCTCTCCTGCTGATCCTCCGCTCTCGATAGAACGGCGACCGTCCATATACAACGTGTCCAATCGCAAATCCCTTTAATTCGTTCCTTGCAGTATAAGTTTAATCCGAATTAAACTGCACAGGACGGCACATAAATTCGGTGCAAAGGCTGAGCATTAAAAGGCGCGGCCTCCGCGTCCTCTGCGTCCCCTGTGTTACCGCGACACCGATGGCCGATCTCGTTCCACCCCCGAGACCTTAAGTGTACCGTGTTCGGTGGATCCAGCTCGTGCTCCGATTCCGTGAAATCGGCTTGTTATACAATGCAGAATGATAATGCGACGGAAAATTGCTGTTCTCGATGATACGAGTCTGACGGTTCTCGGATGTGATTGTTTAGAGAAGATGGAAATAAGATGCGAGGATATTGCGTGATGTTGTAGACGGTAAGAGGATTTTATTCTTTTCGGTAGTCTTGTGTTACATTTTAATCGTTCGCAAAATAAGTTTTAAGACTTTCGAAACAGATGCTTTCCTGGGCAGAAAAAATATTTGTTTTTATCAGTTTTTAATAATACACACGCGACATCTGTTATATTTTTACAAAGAAGACGTAATGCGCTAAAATTGAATAGGAGCTCTGTCGGAAACAAAGTTTATTAAAGCACGACGTTACATAGAAGTAACATTAAATGTGGAAGGATTAAGCATTTGTGTAAAAAGGTTTTAATAAATCTTCAAACGAATCGATAGAAATAAAGGCAAATGGTGATAAATCTAAATGATTAAGTTCGGATATAGCATTTCCGACGGCTATACGGATGGAACATTCGATCTTTTCTCTGCCGATTTCACGAAGGCGAGCCGTAGTTCGCTATAAAATCGGTTTCGTGTCGACGGGACGCCGCGTTCCGCGAAATTCGCTGACGTTCCCGAAAACGATCAAGTTGCATTACACAGGAAGTACAAGTTTCTGCATTAGTACACGAGGCCGTGCCCAGGAAACAGGAAGCAGCGTTGCGAAACGTAGCTAGTATTTGGATTTCGATGTGGTAAGCAGTAGTCGAAAACTCTCGTAGTTCCCCGACGTTGTCGCTCCGTTGCGTCGTATCAAATATTTCAACCTACGGCTCGAAGAGAATTTTCAATCTCGCTATTCAAATCGGACGAAAATTTTTATACAATCGGCTAGCCCTTTCGTTTCGTTCACATCGTAAATAATTCCCTGTTATTCTCTGCATCAATCATTGCCCTCATCCTTCGCAATTTCTCTCGAAAAAGTGGAAGATGTAAACGTCGATCAAACAAATGATACACGCGCGACTATTCGAATAATCTCGGGCACTGGGCCTTCCGATTACATATTTCCTGACAGATTCGCACTTGAACAAAATACAATTCTGTCGCCTGTTCTATCTTTTCTTCTTTATCAAAAAGAGAAGAATGCAGAAATTTCGGAGCAAAACAACCATCAGGCAAAATAAATATCCTCGACGTCATCGTTCCTCATTTGTTAAATCTACCCTATGTACGTGAGCGAGACGAGGCAGTTTCTTTCTCGAACCCGCCCTTTCTCCACGTCGACCGATCAAAGTGTCCCTGTCCTGATGACGATGTGTGCGGAGAATGATCGTGAAACAACGTGTAGCCCGTGCACTGTGTAGCGAATGGCCGTAATGAGCGAGACACGCGCGTATCGCCCGCGATTTCTCGATGAGATCGCGAGGGGTCCACGTCCGCACAGGCGACCACCGTCGACGACAGGAGGGAGGGTAGCTCGACCGTCCTTTGTGCAGTTTATGGGCTCGACAACGCGTTATGATTATTCACGGGGTTACTGTGTTTTATTGCTCCGCCTCGGTCTGCCAACGACGAATGCGTCCAAGGTGTTAAACCGTGTCATACGAACTTACGTCGTGACGGTTCGTTAACTATCCCTTTGTAGGGTCTGTTTGATTTTCTGCCGATATATATGACTGTGATCTGTTTTACGGTTATTCACACGAAAGCTATTTGGTGGATACGAAGTAAAAAGTACAGATTATTACGAGAGAGTTGACGTTGCTGTACTTTGAAATCGTGGAAAGTAAATTAGCAAATTAAGAAATGAAAAAATTAGAAAGTTGTTGAAACGATTGAACCTTCGACAGTGTAATAAGATTACGATTTAGAGCGTAATTATTTCCTCGTCTTCAGAATTTCCTACGTTTCTGGCATCGGCTACAAAAAACACATGCTTCCAATTTTTTATAGAAAACAATTTTTACATTAGGAAAAGTAAATAAGCTGTCGAACTTCCCTTTCAGATCTAAATAGAATGTCAAGAGATATTTCTCTGGACAAACGTAAAGGAATTTTGGAAATTCTGAAAAGACCCCTCGGCCATTGTTAACGACCGACTATGCGTTCGGTATTCGACCGGGTTCCCGATGAAGCGTCCCGTACAACGGACTAGGTAGCGTTATTGAGAATATTGGTATCATATAGAGAGGCGAAGGTACAAGCAATAATACGGTGGAGCGATCATCTGAAACCTGCGTGGCTGGCATAGCTGGTCTCATTCGTCGCATATCGACGATGTCCAGCGGCCGATATGAGATATCGTCCAGCGAAGCGGTAATCCACACGGCGCGCGACGGTAAACGTATATTGCCGCGATATTTCATAAGGCCGACTGGCATACCGCGTAACGTCACACCCTGACGGCGATTTCCCCGTTTCCGGTCGACTTCCGACGAATTTTTCCACATACTTATATACTGCGTGATGAAATTCTCTTCGCGATAGCGTTTGACAATAGGAGAAAGTATTCGTATATTTGTATTATAACTTTCATCGTCGTTGAACCGAACTAACGAAATTTTTCGCAGTGCTCGTCGATCTGGACGTATCGCCAAAGTTCTCGACCTCTGTCGCCGACAGGAGGAGATAAATTTGGCCGTGGCATCGGAAGAATACGTCTCGCAGCGTGGGTTCATCTGGAAACAACGATGCAGATGTACCCCTGCGTTTCTCCACTCGACACGTCCATCAATATCGCGGTAAACCGTCGAGCCCTGTCAAACTTTCATTCTTGAACACTGCCGATTAAAATTATTTATATATACATGTCGAAGATGGAGAGACACCGGAGCCTTCCGTCGAAAACCGGGGAAAAATCCCTAATATTGTAGTTTGGATTCCGCCATAGCCGTAGTTAAACAATCACCGTCCTTCAGCCCAATTGTAATTGCCTGCAATCTATGAGAATGAGTTTGGGTTCGAGGTGACAACCAGTCACCGAACGTAGCCGCGGTCAAGGGACGAACATTTTCTATCAAAGTCATGGAAAAGTCTATAGCCCTCCATAAAAAGAAATAATTGTAACGGCACTCGACAGTAAGCACACTAATGGTTTCTGTCTCATGGCTCGCCATAAGCAGACCCTATTTTATGGGTAGGTCAATTGCCGGTTGTCGAGACATATTCGCAAAACATCTGCAGCCAGCCTAATGACCCGTCATAAACCCTAAACCTTGATTAACGAAAATAGGCAAACAGTCTTTTTCGTGAAGGACACTTCCAAAGACTGATCAATTAACAACAACGGCAATTTCCCTCACTCTCCGAACGAAGACTTGTCTCCACGAATATAAAAGACCTGGTGCCGCTAGAGAGTGGGGCAGTTTTTCCTAGACCGCGTCACCGAGAGAGCTTCGAGTACGATTTCATCTAAGGTATCATTTCGATAGAGTGCTTACTTCGCGTGCTAACTGAGAGTACCACCTAGGCGTTGCCGACGAGTAAAGAATAAAAGAGTCCCGTTGACCGCGTATTCGTTATCGGACCTCAGACTATTGTCATTCGCATCGCGAGTACCTAACCATCGTAGTCTATTTGTCAAGTCTCACATCTCCATACTTGTGTTAATAAACTCTGGATCACACCTCGACAATGGCTACTACTGGTGAAGATTCGTTGCCTGCCCACACCTCCAATCCTACTGACTCTCCGACATACATATATGTAGACGCGTGTTCTTTGGTGGAGGAATATAGAATTCGATAGTATAAATTGTCTGAGAAAATATCACAAACAAAATGTTACGCTAAGGCGACGTTGCTTCTTAACGGATTAGTTTTCCACGTTTCCATCGCTAAAATTAGACTCAAACATCGCGGGTAGAGTTCCTAACCGTTTTCCCGTGGTTATCCTTATCATTTCCTGGTAATCGGTGTTAATTTAATTGATGATCCTTCAACCGCGGAGAGCCAACAGCGAGTTTTCTCACGTGTTCTATGGCATGATGCATCAACGGATACTCGTGGTAAATCCTGTTATCTCGCCGCGCATTACGAACGCGTTCGCATAAAGTCCCTTTCAACCATAATCGGACCACGGTGTAACATTTCTATTCCGGAACGTCTCGAGAACCAGAAGAAGAGGAAGGAGCCAAGAGAAGAGAAAAGAAGGGAGGAGCAACAGAGAAGAGAAAAAAGGATTCGCTCCCTCGAAGCGCACAGGTAGATTCGCGATAATACGAGGAAGAGGAGTCTAATCGGCGAACACGTACGAACCGCGCGATTTATCAAACGAATGTATTCTAATGCGCTTCCCGGCCCCTAGTCTTCCTCTTCGCGGCGATCTTCTTCGTGCCCGTCTTATCTTCCATCGTACATTAAGTCGCATTAAATGGGCCGCGATTCTGTGGCCTTCCCCGTCGAGAACACTCGTTGAACCCTTAATTACTGGCTTACACTTATTAAACACCCCACTCGGCCTCTTGGCCCCCAGCTTTTGGCGAAGGAAACAGTACCTGTTCGGGTATTACCTCGATCTGTCAAGACGAACAAGAAGCTTGTAATTTGAAATATAAAGGTAATCACTGTGCTGAACCGAAAAGATAGTTCCCTGGAACACAAGCGTATCTGACTGATTATTTCTGACAGATCCGATACGATCATAGAGATAGGTGCACGGATCGACTAAAAGTTTGACAGAAGCTTTTACTTCCAGCTTTGCATAGTGGTAGTGGAAATTCCTTTATTCGAAGCTGCATGGAAACACTGCTTTCGAATATCCTCGAGAGGTCCCATACGCGGAGGTTCACAACGAAATCAGGTGATGATCGTTGATCGTGAAAAATGTGGGAATCAAAGGGTTAACCGCAGGGCGATTCGCGTGGCTACCGCGACCGAATACAATAACGCGATACCGGGCCTTCACGCGGCTTGGTCAAAGTGGCGGAATCGGTATATAGGAGGGAAATTGCGGAAGAGAAACAAAGAGGAAAGAAACGACGAAACGCGGGAAACAGAGAGAAAGGGGGAAGGAGACCAAAGGTCGGGGGGTCAGTCGTATTAATATCGCATATCGGACAGACGTGGCAGAGGCAGCAGAGCCCGTCCACCAGGCCGATATGAAATCATCGCGCCGGACGAGGGAGTGCTTCGCAAATAGTACGGCATAATTGGAATCCATCCGGCAAACACGGCATCGGTCGTGCTCCAATCAATCTGTCGCGATGTGCTCTCCTTCCTGACTGCCTCGAACACTCTCCGGTCTCTGTGTCCGCTCGTAAAAATTCTGGTTGACATGGCCAAGAAACCCAGCTCGGATTTGTAATTAATCGACGGTCCTGAGGACCGAAAGTCGACTATGAATTTTATGACGGTGTGGCAATAAAGATTGCGCGACGCGACGCCTTTTCGTAAAAGGTTCCACCATGGTGGATGAGAGAAGGGTTGAGGAGGGGGAGGTGGGGGAGGGGTTATGAACGCGGTCGTTGTCGAGTCGACAACGATATATCTTTCGTCGGTGGATTCGTGCGAGAGGAACCCTTGACTCTCGCGTCCACCGATCGTGTTCTTATAACGTCTTCCTTTCTCAGCGATTCCCGAAATTAATAGCCGGCTAAGTGGCGGTTAAATTATTGCCTCGTAAATATCTCCGCGCCCTCGAGCCGCGGCCCCGTTTCCGTTCCTCTCTCTCTCTCCTTCTCTCTCTCCCTCTCCCTCTCCCTCTCTCCTGGTATCTTCTCACGCCACGAAGAGGGTGCAAACGTCCCCGAGATTCTGCTTACTCCACGACGCCTCTGTGTTTGCTACAGATCTCAGACTGGTAACTAGATACCCTCGATCGTGTGTTTGGATCGCTCTATCTGAATGCGACTATTTGGATGAGCAATTCGTCGAAGGTATACTTTGTGAGCTATTCGTGGAAGTATTTATACAAACACGTATCTGTACTTATTTCTTTGACCGTGGTGTTAAAAGATGAGGAGAGGGTGAAATACAAACTCGTAAATATCCTCGCTTGACCCTGCGTATCGATAGTTTCCTCTTCCTCTTCTAGAATCTGACGAAATAAGAAAAATCACTCCAATCGTAAAGCATCGAATATTTTTGTTTGCATTTAGATAATGTTCGATTCCACGGAGTTGCGAGATGAAAACTTCGCCTGCGGTGCCAACCGACCAATTAGATGGAATACTCGGTAACGCTCCGCTTAATTATCCCACCGCGTTTCGACGATGCTTTACAATCGGTTCACGTGCACGTGAGCGAGCGTGCGCGCGCGACCGCGCCACGAAAAGGCTACTCTCACAGCAGACGAGTGCACAATGGCCCCGGTTATGAGCGTACGCCTCGCTTCGAAAGGAAAACCACTTATTATCTTACTGTCAGGAGGGTGGTCGATTGCGCCGCATCGGCAGGAACGGTAACGAGCGCAGCAATTACCGCACTCTTTCATAGAGCGATAGCGAGAAACCAGAAAGCTGGCCGTCTTGGCAGAACAATAGCCCGCGTTTCGAGCTTTCGCGACCGCTATCGAGATAATTCCGCGTTGTCCCCGCCCTCACCACCGTGTCCGACATTTTCTCGACGTGCCTCGATCATGCTTTCGACGATTATGCTAAAAAAACATCTGATACGGAGAACCATCTTTCGCGCGCGATTCTTACAACTCGAGTTCGTTACGATTGAAAAATTATTCTTCAGGTCTGTTATTATACACGTAGGATGAAATTTACAATTTAATTATCGAGAAACAGCATGTATCGTCAAAGATATCAACCGAGATTTTCACGTCGATACCGAAATAAAAGCATCCAAGGATCGACTAGATTTCATGTAGCACTTTCACGCCAAAAGTATCCACAGTCGTGTTGAATGCGACGCGAGGCAGTCAACGTTCGCTGCAACCCCGGTCGCTGGCAGCCCTTTCAAACATCGTCGCCTTCGCCGGTGGTTTTCTTACGGCACGGCCGGGACAATAATTCCAACAATTAGATCGCGGCTATACGTTACGAGCTTTTTTCCAGCGCGAGGGTGGCCAGAAGCAAAGCAGCAGCGGCCAGGAACGCAACGACGGGGTGACGGTGGCGGGCGGGCGGAAGGGGGAAGGAGGGGGGAGGTTACGAAGACCATGGCACAAGGGGGATGAGGAACATGGCCGCACAGGCTCGACGTCTCCACCTTTTTATTGTGAGCGCCAGAGGCAGAAGGCAGAATGTCTGTCTGCTACGAGGTACGCGCGTGTGTGCGCGCGTACGCGAGCGTGCGAGCGAACGAGAAAGAAGAAGAGGAACATCAACGGCAGGAGGTGGAGGTGGAGGTGGAGAAAGAGAAGGAGGTGGCGGTGGTGGAGAGAGGAGCAGGCACCGAGGTGGTAGGCACCGCGACGACGTCGGAGAGAACGAGAAAGCAACCGGAGGGAAAGCGAAACGAAGGAAGGTGGCGAAGAAAGAGGAAGTGAGAGAGACACGGGAGAGAGGATTTTGCGGAGGAGGCTGGCAGCCAGCACCTCTGACTGGCTGGTTGGCTGCGGAACAGTCCTCCTGCACACTTATTCGCCTGGTCGTACGGCGGTAGTCGCGTTTATTTATCGGCGGTTGCCGTTGAGTGGCGCTAGCGCGGCATTTTAATTGCACTCTTATAGCAGCACCGAGCACTCCGGGGCCCTCCAGGCCGCCGCGCCGCTGGCCCCAGAGGGCCCTCCTCGCTCCCTTGTAACCCGGCCCCACCACCCTCTTTGCCAGCGAGCCGCACGCCGCCTCCGCGACCTCCGTTCAGTCCCCTCTTTCCTCCTTTTCCCCTTTCTCTTTCTCGTCGCGTTGCCCCGTATACCAAATCACCTCCTCCGCCTCGTTCTCCACCTTCCACCGCGCGTATTTCTCTCCGTGTCCACCGTTCATCGTTGCCGTTCCCTTTTCACCCTTACCACCACCCCCGTGAGCACCGGTGAGCAAACGCTTATACGCGACCACGACGCCGACGTGGGAAATGAAGGTGCCGGATCGGCAGCGGACACCGAGACGGACCGAATTACCGAGCTGAGTTTTTTATTCTCAACTGGCGCCTCGTCGCCACGACGCTTGTACGGCCCACCGGTGTCTTGCTTCGGTGGTTCGTTGCTTGTGGCCTGTGGGAGCCGCGGAAAGTTCACCGGCATGCAATCGTGCTCTAGACGCGTTGGACGATGTAACTTTTTAGAATTCTATCAGAATCCTTTGCTGGGCAAATTGAAATACTCGATTCTAAGAGATAATGAAAGAAGACGAAGAAATTTTGACCCACTTCGTAACGAAGTCCTCCGTGTTTACGAAGAATTCAATAAACGGGTAAAATACTTCGCAACGCGAGATACGGAGCAACAGTAAGTACTTATAATTTTCCTGCGAACTAAATTCTAGAGCACTCGTTTGTCATTCCGCGGCGAGAATGCTAGCGCGTAGGCGGTCAACCCTTTCTTCGTCGCGCGATTAACCATGCACGGCACACGTAAGCGTGTACGTACGTGAGAGTACTCGCGTGAAGATGCGCGTCGGTATAAGCTCGCCTCCCCGAAGGCTCGTGTCCGGCGTATTTCAACCGAGTTATCATCGCCAGATCTACAGGGACTACGCGAGAAATTATTTATTAGCGCGGGACCCCTCCTTCGTCGCCTACAGAGGGAGAGAAGTTCTTCCGCGCGTGGAGACGCATCGTAAAAAAGATTAACGAGCGTCTGACCAACCCTGACGCTCGGCAAGGAGCGCGAAATCGGACGCGAAACCAGGCGAAGGCGAGATGATCGCCGCGGGGGTGCACGATTGCTTTTGATTTCCTGATCCTTCTCGACAAACGGTCGGTCACATTATACTTCAGAAATTTAAGAAGTACGTTAGAATACGTATGTGGCGGTACTCGACCACGGAACTTTCCAACGGTTTCGCGACACAAAGCGCTATACCTTCAAAGCGTAAGGTCGACATGCCTAATGTACCATAGATATCCCTACGGCTCTTTTGCCGAATATTCGGAAGAATGCATACGCGGCAACTGTCATGGACATCTAATAAACGCGTGCGTAATGGGAATATCGAGGGGCAACAAAGAAAAGAATCCGTTTGGTTTCGAACAAAAGATTCATTCTGCCTCGAGCTATGAAGTGCGAAAGGTCTAGGGTCATAGCAAAGCAAACACAATTCGAGATACGTGATTATTAACTCTTGATTGTTAATCGTTGGTCTTTGATAGTTAATAGTTGATAGTAAATTGTTGACTGTTGATTGTTAATTGTTAATAGTTTAGTAAACCTTTTTTGTTGAACATCAAGAGTATTTCTTGTGTACAACCACCTCACGTAAAATAAAAATATACATAAAGATAATTTGCGACGCTTCGCAAATAGATAACACGGGAAAGCTTAGCATTTGCAGACTGAAATATACCTTCTGTGCCTGGGAAAGCTGAAAGTTGAAAGTCGGTTGCCGAAAGTTGTTTTACCGTGCATCGCGGAAGCAAGGCATCGAGGATGGAAAGAAGGGCTGTTTAGAACGTGTCCCGCTTGTGCGCACGGTAATCCCGGTACCCGGGCATTATCGTTACCCTCAGGACTTTTCGACACCGAAGAATTTCGCCAAGGAAAATATTTGTCGGGCGTGTCCGGCATCGTGTATAAACAGATCGACTGCGATGGAAACGCGATTGTGTCGGACAGGTACCAACCAGTTAATGTCCGCATCCCTTGTTCCCGCGTTGTTCTCGCCCCGTCTTAAATGGAATTTCAGAGTTTCGTAGCCGTAGATATCTCACAAAGATACAGAAAGCACTTTGGGTATCGCGTAAATGAGTTCGTGAATTTTTTCTCTATATCTACGGGGAGTAACTCTTGAGAAAGCAGGGTGTAAAGTTCCTTGATAAAATCTGAAGAGATTTACTAAATTATTGATCGATGTTTCGATAATCTGACTGGAGAAGGTCTGCACAGGTATTTGCAAGTATATCTTTGTGTTTAACTGCTTCGCAAATCTGAATTAACTGCATATAAGATCACTCTCGTTCGAATGGTCCCTAACAATTACCGATATAATAATACGATGAAATCGAAGAGTCGTGTCTTATCGAAATAAAAGACAACATTAACTTAGCCACAGATATCTGCAGATTTGTAATATCTCCGTTATATCTTCCACGAACACGCATTCCCTACACCCTCAGCAACCACGGTAGAAAACCCAATATGAGAATTTCAATCACAGCGTCGCTTCGGGTGCCAGTAATTTTTAATTCCCCACCGAATGACGCGGTGGAGAGGATAGGAAGGAACGAAATTGCGGATCCTCGATCGTGGGAGCGTTGCAGGAGGATTCACGTTCGGGTGGCCTATAGATCGTAGACGCAGCAGCGTCACCGAAGCCGGGTGATGGCCCGTCAAGCATTCCTAGGCGTTCTGGTTTCGCCTCTTTCTCGTCTCTTTGTGAGGGGGGCGCGCGGTCGCGCTACAAATCCGGCAAACTCTCGCGAACGACGTCTCTTGAATAATTCAGCGAGACCGGTCGCGGTGTCCTACGGGAGCACGGCCGTTGATTGCCTCGGGAGAGTGTGATCGGCTCGCGCACAGACCAAGCGCACCGCCAGGAAATTCTCTAAGATTCCCGCTCTCAAGGTCCGCCACGCCGCCGATTCAGAAGAATTCGAATTAGGATACGCCGCGTGTTAGTTCCTCCTCGATTGATGGCCACGCATTTAGCGAAGAAATATTTGAATCGGTGAACAGGAGAAATTATATTCGGAAATAGGGTAGAAACGTAGAATAGAATATCGCGGGAAGACAGCGGCTATATTTTCTATACCATTGGTAATTCTTCGGAACTTCCATTAATTGCTCGTTTTCCGAAAGTATCGTTAACCACTAGAACGGAAATGAAAAAATTAACTGTCGGGAAACTCGCACCCACGATCGGCGAACGCATAAAACGTTTCTTTCGAAGAACAACCAATGGCGCCGACTTTCCAGTCGATGTTTCTTCGAGTTTCTATCGTAAACTCACCGGTTGCACGCTACTTTCCGGGGTTAATTGTAATTTATCGTCGGAAAGGGCAAAACGGCGTAATAATCGGGGTAGTCGGGCGCATTAATAGGATTCAGACATCTTGCACGCTTCGTACGCGATCGTGGCATCGCGCACGTTCTCGTTAAAACATTACACAATCGTATCTCTCGGGGGCAGATCCACCGGAAGCGTTCGACGGGCCCGATGAACGTCCCCGGAAACGTCTCTGCGAGAAGAAAACCCCTACTTGGCAAGAAGATCGAAGATTTTGCTCCTTGGTTGCAAAGGAAGTCGATATTGCTTTTATTAGCATATTAATCGTAAGACTCTTTGGATGCAGTTCGAGATAACGTTGTGGCGATAGACGTTATTCCTGGCTGGTTCGAACAGAATTTGATTCACTAGGACTTGGACTAATTTTAATTTTAATATGTATATCGGTTTTTCGAATATAATTTTTCACAAAATAATTGAGCAAGTGATTCGTAACCAACGCAGTCATCCAATAAGTAATCGATCAATTTTATTCAAACTCTATATCCATCTCTTTTCCTCCATATTCATCGATTTTAAATATGTATGCAAAATTACGATAATTTCTAAAAGCGTTTTTTCAAGACGAACAAGCATACTCTTTCACACGTTTCACCGCGGTAATCGCGATCGAAAGCTTCATGCACCGCGTCTTCTGCCAAGAATTCCTGTTTCTCACCTCCGAATGCGATTTTCCCGAAAAGGAGACGCGGTGTCCGGAACACAATCGTATCTCGCGGAGCCGGTTCAGCGCGACGCGTTGCGCGGAAGTGTGCACGCGGTGCGGCGGATCCGCGTCGGCAAAGTGGAAACGAGCGTCGATGCATCGCATCACGGCTCGTTTGCGATTCCCCTGGTAGACGGGGTACCCGTGGGACGCGTTCGTGTTGCGTACCTACCAAGAGGACTTTGCCGCCGCTTAAGCGCGACGCATTTACATTCCCGGGCTACCGTTAGCAAAGGAAGGCCGGCCTCCTCGGGAGGATCCTCGAATCTACATAAATATTCGCAACCGAAGAGGGCGGCAGCTTAATTTTTTGACACGTGTAATTCCATAGAGGGCGATCGTTAATGGACCTCTCGCGTACACGTATGCAGATTTAAGGAAGGAAGCCGATCGCTCGAACCAACGATCCGGTCATGGTGGAGCCGCTGTCAGGGGCCCGTCACGACCCCCGTCGCGTCGATCTCACTTAAGCGCTGATTAGCAGTTCCGAAGGCAATAGAGCGAAAGTTGGTTCGTGTAATTTCTCGAAGGTATTCCTTTTGCTCGAATCTCTCGACTGCTTGACCTGGCGCCTAGCTATTTCTTGCTGAAGCATAGCGTGGTAAAATAACGATATGGCGATATAAAACGAAGACGTTGATTCTTTACGTATGGTATGGAGGAGGTGCGAAACGATTGAATATTTTATCACCTCGTTTTAATAACTATATTTGCGGTTACTTAGGTACGATATAACTATGATATTCAGAGAACGTGTACAAATTTATACACGACGATTGTCTAGCTAGTTAATGTAACAAGATAACGTGTCCATATTTTTTGTAGCCACTCCGTGTAAAGTAGAAAGGAGAGCTTGTATCCGCGACGTGGTTGGCGATACTACCTTTGAGTCAAATCATAATTATAAAAATACCTACTTTTAATTGGTATTATTATGAAGATAGTCGCAGAATTCACGAAGCAAACACGTAGTCGTAATCGTTTGTACACCGTAAAAATATGACAGAATCAGCCGTGAGAGGTGGTGGCCGTAAAAAAGTATCTTGCGTGCTTAATGGACTTCCAAGCCGGCCGTTATCTTTCAATTTCAATCTCATATTAACCGGTAAAGTATAAATTACGAAGGCAATCGCGAACGATCTTCCAGCCTCACGCTTCGTTGGCCGTCCTCTTCGCGTAATTTATGGCGCATCGGTTCGCGATTTATCGTGATTTTATGGTTCACCGAGACGTTGATCGTCTCGCCGGTGAGTTTGAGTCTCGCACATTAGCTGAACGGCGAACAATTAACCTTAATGGCGGCAATAACACGTTACACCCTGTGTTGCGCGCCTGGTCACCACCCTTCGATCGCTGTTTTTGCTCGTAATTCGACGAAGCCTCGCTCTTCCGGCTTGGTCCTCGTGAAAATGTCATTATTCCAGTTATTCCAAACAAGCGTTCGCAATTTATACTGATCTCTACTACTCAAGGTTTCCCAACGATTATCTTTCAACTGCGACATTTTTAACACGTAAATTAATCATTTTTGTCTTTGAAAATAACATTACGAATATGTAATACATGGTAAATAGTCCCCGTTCCAAATTTTAGTCGTTCTTATTGAGATATGTATAATTTTGTGTATTAGACTAGATTGGCCGCGTAGTAGTGACACGCGTGTGTGAATATGAGCGTGCGGAAGTATGTGTGTGCGCGGCGTCTCCAGAAACAGATGAATGTAACTGTTCCGTTAGCAGTGTGGTATGGAACATGGTGGGACAAAGAGAGTACTGAGACACGTGCAAATGTATATCGACGAAGATCCTGGAAATCGTTTATTAAATAAATCTAAAACTATTTTAATATGAGTTCTAAGTGTAACCTTAGTGTTCCTTTACTTTTATTTCGGTAATTAAAATCCACAATTCTCAACAGTTCTTCTCGCTACTTCTTCACGTTCGTATCTATTCAAATATCTTGTTTTCAAATTCTGGTGCGCTTTATTCGCGAAAGCTATGGAACACACAAGAAATAGTAAAATACACCGAATAGCAGTACCAAACGTTAAAAAAGTTATATATATTTCAGTAATCTCTATCGGGAAATGTAAGATTTATTTCGCGTTATCAACTGCGACAAGAACAGCGAGCTTCGTACAACCTATAGATATTCTAAATATTGTACGATTTATAGACGTTTGTATTGATTTACGAAAATATTGTAATTTATAGTTATACAAATCGTAGAAATAACCGCTTCTCTTTAATAGTAATATCTCGTAGCAGCGGCTAAAGAATCGTCTTCCGATAGTCGAAAATATTCCGGTCGCCTAAAACATCTCCAAATAAAACCACAGATAATTCACTATCAATTAATTGAATCAGCGAAATATCTCGCGACCCTTATTAAAAGAAACGACCACCTCCCCGTTCTCCGCCGAAAACCTCCGTGTCTACGACTTCGCTGTACAAAAATACCTCGGCCTGACAATCTTGCCATCGAGATCTAGCTAGTCGAACGACTAGCTCTCTGGAATATTTCGCGCTAATTGTCAGAAGGTTATCGGCGATCTCATTATACGCATACCAGCTGCGTGTATCGTTGCGTTACGGTTGTACGCGGCTGAATCCTCGCCGGTCGTCCTCGCCGAAGGAAAGAGACGCGAGAAACGCTCGAAAAGAGCGAGCGAGAGAGGGCAGAGGAGACGCGCAGGGAGGTTTTACACGGGCGAACGTTCCCTACGCTCGTTTAGTTGGTTCGCGCGAACGAGGGTGATGTCACCGTGCCTGTTCGATCCGCTATCGCGAATTTTAATGATGGTGCAAATGTCTCGGCGGACCGGCGCTATATTATCTTGGAGTTTAGGCCGGATGCGAGGCCGCCCACGCTAGCCCCGGCCACCATTCCTCCGCTCGCTACTTATACTCGCCCGTCTGTCCACGGAATTTCGGCCTTTGTCTCTTTCTCCTCATGGCCAGCTATCCGAGTGGCAGAGCTCTCGTGTTTCGATTCTTTCGTTTCGATCACTGCCTCTTCTCTCGCGCGTCGCATGATGCTGCGTTCTTCGCTGATGCGTTTTTCATTGGGCTGATGGGGTTGAGGGATGCTTTGCAAGTTGGCTGTCACGTAAACCCTTTTACGAGTGGAGCAACCTCGAAGATGATTATATTTTTTCTCAGATGATTTCTCGCATTTCCGACACCAGAAGGAAATACACGCTTTCAATTTTTCATAAGCAATAAATTGATAGTTGCGTTGCGTACGACAATGTTCGAAATGCGAAATTTGTGGAATCGTTTTTCGTAAATTGCATCAGCCTCCGGCGCGCAACATTGTAAAAAGCTTAAAATATTCCTCTGTATATCGTAGGACGTAGGATATAGGGAGTAAAGTACTGGAAGTTTGTAAAAAGATTGGTATGAGATTGAAAGGATGACAAGAAGAAGTGGGAATGGCATTGGAAATGAAAGGATCCAGCTTTAAACTAAATATAACCCACGCATTTTGCACGTTTCCATTGTTTCCTCATAAAGTAGGGCGTCATCCCTTATCAAAAGTGCATCTTATATTTATAGAAATTTGCGCGACATAAAGTAACGTTACATTAGTTAGATTTGTTCAGGCAGTTTCTCAACATTCGTGCTGCTCCCAGCCGATCTTGATCTTTTTCTTCTGTTTCTTCCTTTCTGGCTGCAGTTTAATCTTCTCGCCTTGTATCCACGCTTTCTGGGCCCTGTTCATTTTTTGTCTTTCATTTCGCTCTTTATCTTCTGCTTGTCCTCTTCTTCTTTTCTCTTGTCTTCATCCGGACACACGATGTTCCCGGGGATCTTCCTCCGTTCGTCGCTTTTTTTTCCTACTTTTATCTTTCTAATTCGTTTTTCTCGAATTTTCTTCCTTCTTTTCTTTTTCTACATTTTTCTCACTCCTTCTTCTCCATAAGCCCCCTATTCCGATTATTTCAGGCATTAATTTTCATGGATCCATAGTACATTCGTGAATTAAAATATCTACGTTTCTTTAAAAAATATATTATACTAAGATTTTACAAAAATTGTTATATCTGCAACGGAAACTGTAACTGCGGTACATTTCGATCTTCATCTCCTTCTTATTGCTTGAATCGAATTCCTTGCGGACCCGTCAGTTTCCGGTGGCGAGACGCGAAGAGGTTGCGCAACGAGGTGGCGTGGCTCGAAGGGGTCGAACACAATGGGGATAAATTATCGGCGTGGCGTAGAAGGTCAGCGATTCGAGTGGCGTCGTGAGGCACGGTGCCGATTACGGTTGACGTTAATTTAGCCGATGAAACGCGCGAAACGAGACTTACGAGGCACGAGATGGTGAATGAAAGGGAACGAAGGAAGGTGTACTCTACTCGGCGAAGATTCTTCGCCGCGATCGTGCTGCCACGCCGGCAGAAAAACGACGAACACAACGGCTGTATCACGCGATTCCACCGGCAACTTCGTAAATTTCAATTTATACCCGTGTCGGCCGACCCTGTTCATCCGTTTAAGTGCCACGCGAACGGCGCTACTAACGCGCCAACGAAAAGCAGGTGATTTCTACACTCGCGCTCCGACATGCACATCAAAACATCGATCGACTATCCTACTATTCGGTAAACTCGCCAGGATTCAGTTTTATCGTCTTGCTTTTGCTGTATGACTTGTTTCGATCGCGCAACGATCTGCCATGTTCTCGTTGCGAATTAAATATTTCATAAGTTGAGTAAGTTTCGTCAATCTATTACCGGGTATCTAAACACCAGTTGTCGGCTGTATCCTAAAAGTTACGTACCTGACATTTACAAATGTACAAGATATTAGACCACTTATTAAGCAAAGGAACATACAGTCTACCACGAAAACATGTAGATTTCTGAATGTTGAATTACATATTTCGGGATTATTTTTTATAAGAAAAGGAGAAAAGAAGAGAAGAAGGAAGCAAAGCTAATCAGCCTTCTACTGATTCGAGAATTTAACCAGGAAGGATCTAGCGTTGTTGGATATGGATCTTTTATGCCCTACAATCCGTTTCGTTAAAGCTGGATAATGTATCGGTGATTACAATTTCAGAAGGGACACGAATCTTCGATCGAATTTCAAATCGAGCTAATTCGCTGATCGCAAACTTACAGCGTTTCATTAAACTGCTGTTCTGTTCACTCTGGGAAACTCGTGCTCGCGATCCGCAATTACTGATTTACTATTGCCGGGAGGCCATTGCCAGGTGGCGAGTTGTTTCTTCGACGCGTTAATTATTTGACGCGACGCTGGATGAAAATTTACGCGCAGTCACGATTGTGCCGACGAAACGCGTCAGTTCGGTGAAAGCTGTGGTCAATTAATGCGATACTGGTTGTAACATTACCTGGTGAGACAGATAACAGACACTGTGCTCTTGTTGCAGACAATTCTGTTTCTAGTACGAAGCAGGTTAAATAATTTCTTCCACCAATTGAAAATAGATTATTCGTTTGCTGCGTTAAAATTTCCTTATCCTCTTCGACACGAGAACCGTCCTCAAATAACAAACTGTTATTTAATTAAAAAAAGCGTACAGTTTCAAATATTTCATTATAATTAACCGTGACATTGCCACGATAATTTACTCTCTTAGAATTCTCGAAACACAAGACAATTGTTTGGAGAGAAAAAAAACGGTGTTCAGCGCGAGGAGCGTGAAAACGTCACAAAAGCGCAACGAATCGCGACAAGTTTTAATGGCAATTAAAAGATACAAACGATAAGAATGATGTCAGAATCGTTGTTTTGTCAAAAGTTCGCGTCGAACCCAATACGAATCCGCGATGAAAAATAAAATCTATGATTACCTTGTGCAGGTTCTTCGTAGTGACATCGAACGAACACAATTGCGCGCGACGTCTCGTTTAATCAAGGCCGAATGTTTTACGCTCGATCATTAAAAGCGAAACGGCCCGTGTTATACGCGAATGCATAAACCTGAACGGCGATATCGGCTTTTACGTCGGTTTTATTTAAATAAACTTCAACGACCCCGACACCCTCGACCTCCGCGACGATCCTCCGCGACGCCGCGAGACGATCCAACAGCTCCCGGTGGAAGGTGCTTTACGCGATCGTACAAAAGGCAATAAACCTTGTTCCTTGCACCAATGATTAGTTGCTTCGAATTTCCCTTTTTTTCTTTTTTCTTTCTTTTTTGCAAATGGTATTGTTCCGTAACGAAGTGCTGGTTAAACGTACGGTGATACAGTGGAATTATAAAACCACCGAGAAGTTAGGGTAAACGTGTTTTGGCTGCCAGAGAAAATATATACGAAGAAAATTACAACTTTCCTGTATCTTGATTCCTATTATACAGTAAATATCAATCCGATAATATTTTTCAAACGATTCTTCCGATCGCCAGAGCTTAATTTGCTTCGTCAGCCTGGAAATCGTAAGAGACGGTCGATTTTCTCGGAAACAAAGCTCGTGTGAACACGCGTCATCGAGTTACACTCGATCCACTGTACTGGTGCAAGGAGGCGAGTTGATCGACGAGTTGATGAATACGAGACGCGGCTCTCAGGCTCTGTTTCCCAGAAACTCGCAACGTTTCGATCAGCTGAATCGCAAATGAGAGAAAAATATTCTCTGCGCGGTTCCCGCTAATAATGCATCGACAAGTCGGCTTATCGCCACAACCGATCGGCCAGATCTAACACGAGTTTGTCGCATGAGTAATCGATTTAATACTCGCGCCAGGATACATGCGTCCGATTTATGTTTAAAAGCGCCGATGTATCGAAAGAACACCAGGTATCGAAATAACGACGCTGTATAATCTCATTTCATTACCAATAGAAGTTCTAACTATTTCTGTGTTTTTCATAGTAATTTCAATTCCTTTTCCTTCGAGATATTGCCCTTGAAAATTCAAATACACAATTTTATTGAAAAATTTAGTTACAACTTTGGAGAATGAATCGTATGGTAAAGATGACTATTCAAATTACAATAAAAATGGTAAAAGGATGAAATCCTCAAGATACAGAAAGCCTCAGAATCTTCGAAAGGATAATCTCTCATCGAAGACAGTGGCCAATTATTTTCTGTCAACCACCATCTCACCCTCAAAGTCCATCACACGGACAACACTCACGAAGCTAACCATTCAGCATAGTCTAGTACCGCGCAATCGTCTAGGAAACATTCGCAACGGAAGATATTATCTCGGAGATAGATTCTCGATAGTGGAAACGGTCATTAACGTCGCGTCAAAGGGTGAGAAGATCGCGAAAACGGCGTAGACTCGCGAAGGTTGTTCCCGGAGGCTAGTGACGGACAGCCGGGCGAGGCCCGCGCACGAACAAGAAGAGAAACGAACGCGGCTAACTCGCGTGAACCGCGTAGGCCGCCTAACGAGCTCCGGCGAGCGATGTGTACGACGTTCTCTCTCCTCTCGGCATGCTCTCGTTATCCAAGCTCAACACCGAGGCCCACCGACCTATACGTGCGTGTGCCCACGATACGTGCCCCTTAAACAGTGACTTAATCACCCGGCAGCATCTCAGAATCGCGCGGAAATGTTCTGTTAAAGGTCGTGGCTTCTTCGCCGTCTCCCAGTTGATGCCTTTTGTCCAGCTGTTTTATTCCAAGAATCGTTCCCATTTCCATGACCATCGAATCGACGATCAATCAGAAAAATCTTGATCGTATCGATCGAATCTGAAAACATGTCAATGCCTCTTCCTATCAACTACACTTTTCTGACAGCTCTCGTCACTATTTTCTTGCCGAACTCGGCAAAAATCGTAATTCGTAGCTCGACGTTAATTGTACACGATAGTGATTCTCTCATCATCATCGTTATAAGAGAGTATTGTTTTTTAAGAATTAACGAAGACTACCGAGAAACAACCATGACACTGTTCCTAAGAATTTTCGAGGGATCTTCACAAACTACATCCTTTCAGAGACGAATGAAACGGAATCGTTATATGGCACGTAAGCTTCCTAAATCGATCGAGAAGCGAAAGACGGTCGCGTATCGTCCATCAGGAGCGCGGTGGTTGAGGCCGCAACGAGGCAAGGCGTCGGAAACTACGGTGCAAGGAAGAAACCATTCCCCTCGATTCCATCCATTGAACGTCGGCCAGCATCGTTACCGGGCTGCAACAATACGTACGCGAAAGAACTTGGAATTCCGAGTTGACGACGCTCATGGCCACCTCGCCGCTCGTTCTTTGATAAATTGATTCCAGGTGTAAGAGTGTCCCCGTCGTCGTCCCCGTTGCCGTCGTCGTCGTCGTCGTCGCGAGTGCGCGCGTTTCCAGCCGAGTAACGATGCCGGTCGGTCATTGTCTCAGGTATTATCGAGACGGGCATCTCTCGACGCCTCTTCCAGCTGCGGGGGCGAACGGGACCCGTCTTCCATTTTTTCTTCTCCCCCGTTTCTTTTCCTCTTTCTCCTTTTTCTTTTTTTCCCTTCTCTCTCGCGCTTCCTTTCTTTCGCTCGTTCGTTTCCTCGTCTCGTCGACGCGATCGTCGTCGTTCCGCCTCGTCGTTCGACCTCGAGGAACGAGAACGAACGCGAGAAGAAAAGCTCCGCACCTCCGACTCTCGGCCATTCTTTCAACCCGTGGAAACAGAAGGGTGTCGGCTCGCTAGGTCGACCAAGCGGAAAATTATAAATAATGACGAGCCTTTACGCTCTCGAGATCTTGCCTCCGACCCCCGGCTTACCACCTGACGACGAGATATCAGAGGGTGGCAGGACGAAGAGCTTTTGGGTATCGATAGTGCGGTGATAGGTGGCTTCGTTCGATCAGCAAATGGCTGACCGATATTTAAACGAAAGCAATTTTGGGGACGATCGTGCGGGAAAAATCGGAGGAACTTTAGGCGAACGTGTATTGAAATATCGATAAAGGTGTGTTATACGGAAGAGATTGTTACCTATACTGATGTTGAATACGAAATACGGTGAAGCAGGATGGTAGAAACCGAACACATATTATATGCTCGATAAACCATTCAATTACGTAGACAAGGAAAAAGATATAAGAAAATAAATACAATATCGAGGACAATTATGAATACAAATGAAATTACGTAAACAAGTAGATGGATAAAACAAGCAAATATATAAATAAACGAGCGATGTATATAAAGTTGTCAACTGCAACCCAGCGTGTCTCATCGTCATCGGTGTAAAACCAGGGTTCTCGATTTAATATAAAGTATTCTCGCGACAGATACCGCGTTACCGAACAGAGGCAGTAATATACTCGGCGATTTCAAACCAGTAGCTATTCGTTTCGAAGCGATTCGGTGACAAAAAGTTTCTTCGTTGATATTCAAAGTTAAAATACGCAAAAAGCAACGGCAATCAAGTGCCTATTTGCAGGAGCACAGCCCGAACGCCATAACCGGCGCCTCTATCGAGAGCGAAGAACCGAGATCGTCCACTTTCGATCGGGCACAACTCCATCAAGCGTAATCTGCATCCAATCAAGGAGCTCGTCGACCGTTCGATGGTGTGACTCGACATATAGAGAAGGATTCGTGCCGAGAGAGCCGTTTCCACGAACGGTCGAGCCGACATCTCCTTAACGATCGACCCGCTGTGTATCGGCAAGGATAATCGTCGCATCCGGTGCAAGGAGACGAGACGCTGCGAGTCTCGTTATCGCGCCACGTCTGTCGTTTGTGCGTGCGTGCTCGCGCGGTTTGACGCCGCCTCGAGGCCACCAGTCCTTGATCCTTTTTTCGCGAACCCAACGCTTTTTTTCGAGGAGATTTTAGCCGAGGGACTGGGGAATTTTCGCGCGGTGTAATGAGAAGGTAGATGGGTGAGAAGATACAAGGCAAATGGGGTCCGTTGCTTCTTGTCGTATAAGTATTCAGTTTGCAGAAGATGAGATCGTGTAAGTGAAAAGTAACTGATTATCTATTAAAATGTATCGTATATCGATCGTGTTCGTAAACACTAGGATACGAACAAATCGAATAAACATTTCATAGAACTCTCAGACTTTTTTATTGCTCTACGAAACGCGTCTCTACCTTAGCGCTACTGCTAATTATTTAGAAGATACCGGTGAAGAACAGGGAACTGGGAGAACCTA
Source organism: Bombus terrestris (assembly GCF_910591885.1). Classification (NCBI taxonomy): domain Eukaryota; kingdom Metazoa; phylum Arthropoda; class Insecta; order Hymenoptera; family Apidae; genus Bombus; species Bombus terrestris. Next base: position 16,662,629 of record NC_063275.1, read on the forward strand.
GATCACGTGGCGCGTTACTGCTAACGAACGTTAAGGGTAGATTCGGATGAGAAATTAATGAAGAAATGTAGAGGAATACGGATGTTTCGAAGCGGCAACAGCAGGAAAAAATAAAAGTCCTCCAGGATTGCCCGTGTCAGGTAATCTTAATCGGTAAATGAGACATAACCAGTTCGAGGACGGTGTTTGTGTCCATTAACCGCATACCCGGCCATTAAACCGTGCCCATAAAGGCCTCCGAAACCTCAGCGTGTTTTCTCGAAACCAGAGACCGAGCGAAACATACTCGAAGATGTGGAAGACCACGTCGACGAAAGGGAGAACGAGGCCCAGAGGACTTCGCGGTAACCGGACCCCGTGTATCTTAACCTGAACTCAAAATGAATCCCAAGCTCGAGAACCACGTCTATGCATCGTAGACTTTACTGTAATCTCTGTTATCTGGTGTCTACTCCGTTTCGAAGTCGTCATCAAATCACGAATGTAGAATAAAATGTATTTTAACCCTCGATCGAGTTTTATATACACAGATATAATAATCTTGGCTTGGGTTATCTAATTTTAGATCTTATTTTCATGCTAGACGCTTAATAAACGTTAACGTTGCTTGCCCAAAAGCAGCTTTAAGAGTTGTAGCTCCGATACAAAATCTAAACTTTTGAGATTATGCATGACTCAATTATACTTGCTATTATATTTAAAACCCATTGGACAAACCCCTATTTTTCTAAAAACCATCGCATTTCAACGAAGCTCGCGCAAGAATGCCAGAGCGATGGGGGCCGAAGAAGCGCGCAATCGCCGGTGTTGCGAGCGGCGGGGGCGCATCCTGTAGAGCGGTGAACGCGACTCCGGCAGAAGTCCGAACGAACGATGTTTCGCATTTATAACGAAAGACGTCGGAGGAAAGCAAGGTCGCAGGACGGGGGAAGAACGTACGAACACACACGGTCCCCCGAATACACGGGGCCAAACACACAGCGTGGCCGTGCAGCCGCTCATCGAGAAGAGAGGATGTACCCTCCCTCTTCTGGCACTCGCGGTGATCGGACACCGGGAGTATCCGACGAGGTATTCGAGACTCTTGTAGCCTGTCCTCGGTGGATGGACCACGGGGAGCACGGCGGTGGGTGAGCACCGAGGCAAAGGTGGAGGGACTCGCGGCGCATCAAAGGGCGCCGCCACCAGGATATAGGGTTACCGACTCGCCATAGGCCAGGTTATTCCTCCTAATAGCCTGTATTGGGTTAGGACGGCTGTATATAGCAGTTTCGAGCTTCGTTCGCTTCGTTTCTTTCTCCCTTCTACAGTCCCCGAACCCTATCCCGATCTTCTCGTCCTCTGTCTCTTTCCTTCTCGCTCTTCTTACCCTATCTATCTGTTTGTTCGTGTCCCTCTTCTGTTTTCTTGCCATCCGACTCTCGGTCGCGTAGCTACGTGCGCGCGAGTCCTCGAGAGCGAAAATCACCCTGGTCCTCTTCCTCCCCTATTTGTAGTCGGCGAAGCGTGAGCTGTAGACACGACGCGTCGTCGTCTCGACAATGGTTCGCCTCCTTTCGAAAGAGTACATCTATTCGAACAGGCCCTCGCTCGGCCCCACCGCGGTACCGCGCAAAGATTTCTTCGAGACGAGATGGAAACTATGGGTCGGCTGGTTGAAAAAACAGGTGTCGAGAGTCGCGCGCTCTTTCACCGAAGCCTCTTTCCGCCTTGTCGGAGGCGCGTGAATTGGTCGCGTGTGATCACGAGAACACGGTCGCGCTGGTCTCGACTTAATCCATCTTAATCTACGTCTAGACTTACAAAATCCGAAGAAGCTCGTAGAATGTACGCTGTTCCCCGAATATAGATTCATCGAATACGTAATCCTTGACCTAATATCGCGTTGCACGGAGGATATACTCGGAGAAGGACAGCCTTCGAACGCGCATAAAGTTGAAACGAATCTGCCATCAACGGAATCGACGCTCGATCACAAAGCACGTTGAGTAGCCGAGAGAAATTGCCAGCCACCCGCGAATGACACGAGTCCCTCCCATAAACGGCGTTCCTGTAACCACGATGGGATTCGAAGCTAATAAATAGCAAGCAGCGAACCGTAGCCGCCGCGTCGCCACGATCGGCTGCGGCCTAATGCATCTAATGAGCTTAATCTATTTTTGTCGGTCGTGTAAGGGCGCAGCGACAAGGCACCGAGCGGTCGATCAATCAGTTGCTTCTATATCGGTAAATAAACGCGTCGCGAATCGCCGCGAGCCGCGTTTTCTTTCACTGACGTAACGAGTCTGATGCGATGTTACCAGTCACGTTGCAACCGCGATCGACCAGTACTCTCGCACTCGGACAATTCCCCCGCGATCGATCGCTAGTATATTAAGTACAGTTAATTAAAATCAGTGAACCGGTTTCGTTTAATAGAAAATTATAATGCAAAACTAATTATCGGAGCTTATTATGAAGTGGAGCACTCGACGATACATGATTTTTTTGTAAGAACATGTAAAGAGATGTCGTCAAGGATGATTATGATAAATAGGTGAAACACGTGTCGATATTATGTTCGATTATACGTATCGCGTAAATTCTAAACGACGTCGTTTGGAAACCATTTAAGAAACAAGGTTAACGATGATCAAAGGACGTGGAGGAAGTATGGTTGACCTAATTAAACCTGTTTGATGTAATTGAGTAAATTGGTAGGCGCTCATTTCGAACCGCGTTGGCTATTATAATTCAAAGTGTTAATGAGGGTTTCTGGTCGCCGCCAACGATTCATCCGCGGAGTGCTTCATAAATCACAATGGAGCGCGCTGGATATTTCTACGCGTTACGAAACACATACATACATGAGAATCGCATATTTTCTTCGTAGAATTTAATTCTACAAAGAATTCGTTGTAACTAATAAAATTCCAAGACGTTTTATTTAACGCATAAAAGAAACACATAAATTATTCTACGTGTTGAAATACTTTCACGAACCATTGTACTCGCATGTGTAACATCTTTAATTACATGTCAAAAATCGATAGCTCTGACACTAAAAATGATCTTAGAAGTATCAAACTCATCCTTCCAAAGGAGGTAGGGTCTCGTCACTTTAAAGAAGACTGCGGCCAACACCTGGATCGAATAAAGAACGTCGATTTCTTTCGGATAGTTTCGCGGCGATTTCACAAGTGGATTCTCGTCTAGATTTAAAGACTCGCCGAGGCAGAAGCTGGACGATTTCACGGTGGTCTCAGACTGGAATTAGTCGAACAATTCGAGCGGGCTGCACAGTTCGCGCTTCCTCGGTGTCAGGCGGGATAAATTAAAGCGGCGGAGGACACGAAGAGAGGAGCTGTTCCATCGAGCCCTATCCCTTCTGTGTTAGAATGACGGATCCGTTCGAGGGGCCATTTAGTCTATAGATACCGATCTCGACGGGGGCACCGGGTTCTCTCCTATCGCTGGAATCTTAGGCGACGAGAGCTACCTTGATCAAAACCGCTGAGAACCGAACCAACGACGTTTTCTGCGGGAACGAAGCCACTTGGTGGCTAGCTAGGCTAAAGGTGTTGTTTATTTCTTTGTTTGGACCCGGTGTCGCGTTTGAGAATAAGAATTTGTAGGCAGCTCTTGAGACTCGAAATTCCAGGATGTAACACTTTGGAGAAACTACCAATATCAAACGTTCGAAGTAGTATAGCAAACGTACAACTGTTCCAACTTAACTAATCGCCTCTTTATATTTCTATCAACGATACAACTCTAACCACGAGATAAACCAGAAATCTTGGCAAAGGATAAGGAGTTAGATTATTCCAGTAGGTGGTTACACGTTCCTTCATGGGACGGGAGGTAAGAAGGTTATCATTGTTTGGTTGCACGCAGCACGAAATAGGAAACGGAGAAGGTGGGCAAAATGGGAGGGAGATATTAGCGAAACAAATAACTTGGTAGGTTAAGGGTGTGAACGCGTTAGTGTATCCAGGGTCGACAACGAGATCGTGTTAGTTTCGGATTGGTAGGACACGCGGGAGGCCAGCGAAAGAGGCTTCGTGTAGTATAACCGAGTAACCAAGTGAGCGCAGTATGCTTGTACGCGGCTCATGGCAACTACTATGCGAGTAAGCGAAGCTTAGTCCCCCGTATTAGCATATGAGCGCTGCCTAATTAACGCCCCGACCACCGTCGCCGACGGGGCATTAAATAATGTAAACCTGGGACCTCGCCATTGTCTTACCTAAAGCCGTGCGTAAAACTCGGGTTAAGTCAGGGAGATTCGTTACCAGATTTCCAAGCGGCCTCCGGCTAATCTCTCTCCTGTTTCTGTCCGACTTTGGATAAATAAGAATCTGCAGTCGCTAATTTGTATACTCTGCTGATTGAAGCCAAATCGTAAGATTTAATATAATACGAAAGACGTTATTATAAGGTAAAATGGATAGTGAACATTTTAGTTGACGCTTAATAACGTAGTGGCTTGATAATGTTTCGATGTAATTCAGAATTACGTAATGTACAATTTTAAGAACGTAGAAACATAAACGTAATAGATGTAACGTAACTTGAAATAAATACACGCAATGAACGAGTCTGACGAAGACGTCATTGCGATCAAATATGAGCTGTTCGAGAGCCACGTTAAACAACTCCGTGTCGAGACAAATAGAAACAAGCGATGACGTTGCAAGCACAAATCGCTTTACGAAACATTTTTTCCCCCAAAAAATAAATCTCATCGCTTTCGATGATCGTACGGATGTAAAAAAATCCATGGATGAAATCCATGGAATGGATCGAAACGAAATCCTCGAAGAAGAGCGAATCTACGCGATCTCTGGAACATTTATGTGTTGGTAATACGAGCGAATGAGAGCGGGCCCACGATACTCGGTCGATTTTCAAAGTTCGTGGCAGCGCTCCGTTGAACTGGTCGCAGCGGCATATTGTCAGGCGATAAAACGAAGCTGGCAGAAGGAAGGCGGCGGGAATAAATTTATGAATGCTGGAACCCGGGGCTGGCTGCATTCCACGCGGCCTGTACTCGACACACTGAATTGTCGCTCTCATTAGCGACTCGGCCCGTTCTTCTTTCTTCCTCTATCACCACCGTTCTCGCTCTTTCGCGCTCTTTCTGGTCGTTGCGCGTTCCTCCGCCTCCGCGGAGTCCGGTATCCTCTTCGCCACCCTTTTCACCCTCCCAACTTCTGTTTCGCTCCTTTTTTTCCTTCGCTCCACCTCGGTTTCACCATCGTCCCGACAACCGATTGATATGCGTCGCGCGGCCTTTCGAGTTCATTTCCAGAACCGCGCTAATCTCGTCGGCTTTAATGAATTTTAATCGAGACACCGTTGCGTCGAGAGATCGACACAGCGATCGCGATGAGAACGCCCTGTTAATTGGCCGTCCCCCTCAGAGGGGAGCGAGTCGCGTGGGCGGATCATCAGGTTAATATGAGATCGTAAATGTACATTTACTCGGCGGACAAGTCGGAAGGAACGCGGCTGCCAGTTTGGTTGATGTCACCGGATCGTTTGTATCTCATGGACGTATCGGAAACGTCTCTCTTCGGTGAATTAAGGGGACAGCGTTTGAATGTCCAGCGGTTTTCAGAGATGGGCAATCGCGATTAGGTTTTGGCAGCTTATCGTTGATTCGGGTCTTGTTGGTTAAATGAATTCCTAATGAGTGAACACGCGGAATATATGCTGGAGATGGGATACATGTTCGTGCAAAAGTAGTTAAACTTGTACAACCAGAATTTGATACACTTTAAAGATAAAACGTTATAATTAGTTGCTATGTCTTGTTCTGATTTCAAATACAGAATAATTCTGTTCATATGAACTCCAATTTAAGAGATATTTAATTAAATATTCGATTAAATGAATTTCTCCTCGTTCGATTCACTGGTACGCGCATGTACTACTATTATATAGACGAAAAATCGCAGATTGGGGAGAGAATCGGTGAATCCCAATTAGATGTATGAGTTGCGTATCTCTCAATAAATTCGTATAAAGCTCGATTACGTATGAAAGTACAAGCTCGAAGTATATGAAATAATATATGCTCTACAAAATTGTTTCGTTTCAACACACTGATAATGAATCGCAATAATACAGGGCCAGAAAAATAAAATAAAATTCAGCTATCTCAATTTCGTCAGAGAGCCAACGACTCTGTCCCATAAATTCTGACGGCTTAAGTAACCTCGTTCAATCGAACGAAATCGAAGGGACACGAATTGTCTTGCGGAACAAGAAACACGTATGGCTCGGCATGGCGAAATCGCATTGGCCGAATTCCGCGTTGTTAAATCGCGCAACGGAGCAAACAAAAATACTCGAAGCCCTCCGTTGTACGACAATAATTCATAGGCGCGACCATAGAGAAGTGTATTGCGCCGGTGTACACGATCCGTGTGGCGGCCAGACAATGGCAGAGATTGCGGCGTCGATGGTTTTCCATGTACGGTGGCTTCGTGACACGAAACATTCTGCGCGTGCCTCTGCGCGTTCGCGTCGCCTCTAAATCGTCGCTTCCGAAGATTTGCGCCGATTCGCCGCCTCGTCGATAAATCTCTTACTCCCGCCGTTTCGTATTTCGCGCGTTCGCCCTTTTTTTTCTCTCCCCTCGGTTAATATCGTCGAACGTGAACCTTTTTTGCATTGTGAGCGCGCTACGGTACCAGCGGAGGTGGAAGAACGAGAGATTAATCGACGAACATATTTCCAGTTATCGGTTGGCAAACGAAGGTTTCTAGGATGAGTGTCATAGTACGTGGAGAACTATCGGTGCCGAGAAATTTTGGCGGGAGAACGTTAGATAACGTCGGCCATATTAGCATGGAATATGCAAATGCGTGGAATGACAGCGGGCGCATTGGCTACTTTAAAAAACAACCATGTACGAACCCAGTTCCGGTGTACCGGACGCGTATGCACACACCTGTGTCGTGACAGGCGATAAAACTTTCGCCCGATAAGTTTCGACCTTTTAATGCCGTTACGTATCTACCAGACTCGTCCAATGAATATGGATACACGTTTCAATTATATCTATGCTTTTAATGAACGGTAAAAATCACTGAAATATTTTTCAAACATAACTAGAAATATCGTACGACCAACTGTGAATAGCGTCGTTCTATTCGTCGTGGAAAGATATCGTTTCTAACAACCGCGAGACTGTCTTAAGATAGTCTTCGAACGAAACTCGCGTTATTTTCTAGGTCACCGAGTCACATCGGAGGAGTAAAAATTATGATACGGCCTCTTGGGAAACGGCTTTCGCTCCGGAACACACCAGGAAGATGGGTGAATGGAGATTCGGCTGAAAGGAGTCGGAGGACACGATTAAGACGTTTTCTCTCGCCTATGCAGATGCTCCTGGCAATGCGGATCATCGTAGGTCGGCTCCGCTATTCACGGATGAATCGGGGATCAATTATGCGATGTGAAATAGACAGCTTCTCGAACGAATCGCTTGCAGCGATTTCGATGAGCGGAAACGAACGTGACATAGCCTTCCGGCTATACGGAATGATCAGAGTTTCGTTAACGAAGCCCAGTTTTCTGCCCTGGTTGATTATATCGCGCTCTCGATTTATCTCTTTCCGGATATATTTTTAACGATATCGCTATAATAGGAAATATTCTATTTGTAACTGTCGCTTTGACTTTTTTAAGGTTTTTAATGAAGAAGCTATTACGTTGATTTATTATAGTTCCTCTTATCCTAAAACTAGCGATATTAACTTTTCTAACAAAGTAGGCTGAATATCTTCTTTCTTTTCTCGGAATTATATAAATTAAAATGCGTGTTCCCAGTGCCGCGATCGGTTTGCGTCGTAAGATTATATTTAAAACGACAAATATGACAGAGCAACTCGATATAACCACGTTGATTATACTCGAAGCTTGATTAATTATTTCTAGAATTATCTAATTGCTTGACATTCGATTATGAATCTTTTTCATACATTAATGATATTGACATAAGAGAGTCTATATGAATAATCTGTCACATACATTCTATCATCGTAACTTTTAATCTTGAGAAGTGGAAGAATATTATATAAAATACCTTAACTAAGGAGGATGATGTTATATTCGATTAAAAAAAAACAAAGAACAGATACAATCAGATATAAGAATGACATACGCTGTAAAATCGCTGTGAAAAGAGTGGATGGACGACGGTTTGGTCGTGGGCCGTCTCAAATTTGGCGAGGAACCTTGGCCACGGACGTGCGCCACCGCGACGAACAGAAGGACACTTCCTTCGTTGCTGCGAACATCGAATACCTAATTGCACGCCACGTCGACACGGCCCGCCTCTTCGTTCTCGCTCTGCTAGGTGCCAGCACGCGTTAATGACGCGTGTGTATTAAAAACGCGGCCGACTTAAAATAAACGGGCTTGCGAGCCACGGTGATTGATGAGAGAATAGTGCGGCCGACCCGTTTCGAGCAGCTAGGAATCGCGGCTGGTGCTAAATCCCGCGCTAGCACGCTTCCAACGGATACCTCGACGATTTGTGCTCGCCTCGTTTGCGTCACAGACGCACAAAGCGACGTTGCGTTCGTTTCTTCCTTTTTGAACGAAGACCGAAGAAGTCACAGATCGTTTAAGTGCAAAGCGACAGTGCTTTTTGCAAATGAGGATATTCGCGTTAGAGGAATACGATTGATCCGATAACAACGAAATGAAGGCAGCAAAGTTAGGTTGAAACCTATTTTTGATCAAAATAGAATCTCTGAAACTTACGAACAGGAATTTAAAAAGTTTACATCGACGGAGAAATATAATTGAGAAATACTTGTTAATTTGTTAGAAATATTCTTAATTAGAAGATTAACTGTCGATGATTAAACTATTTACATCGTTATGAAACGTCTATTAAAACACGATTACGATCAATTACTCACGTAAGAAGAAATAAATCGCCGATAAAAGTGTAACGACAAACAAACTACGACAAGCTTCGAACATCCGCGTGAAATCTGAAACACTAAGCGACGGAAGGTCGTGGTTGAAATGGGCCTGCGAGGCGCCACCACGTGACTTCCGTCGCGCGCGACAACCACAGATCCGTCAACGTAACGATCTTGGTGACGCGTCGGTTCTTTCTGTAGTGAAGACGAAGTAAGATGACAGAAAGGAACCGGTCGTTTGTCTGGCAGCGATCGTTAAGAACGCCCTTGTCGGCTGTCACGAATTATTCCGGTTATTTTAACGAATCGCGTCTAATTATTTATAATTAATAGACTCTCGACTGGGATAGGCGACGATCGAAGATCCGTTCGTGCATCGACGATATCGCGCATAATTTGTAACGTCGATCGTCGCGCCGGTCGAAACTCCTACCTTTGAACGCATTAATCTTCGTCTTTTTACCGGAACCAAAAAACTCGGGAAAGAGAATGTTCGTCATGGAACGATTCCTTCTTTTTTTTAATGTATATTCCGGAATAGTTGACTCGGATTTCTATGATCTTCCGGAATGAAAACGTTCGTATTATTTATGATACAAAGTTCATTAAGCGAGAGGAATGCGAGCGTGGCTTTTCGCTCGTGAAAGATTATTACCATATGAGAAAACGATTGAAAAAATAATTTGTGTATTGCGAGAGTTTACCCGCTGAGGAGGAACTTAGGAGGAACTTAGAATTTCAACAATTGCACATCGACGTCGATGCGACGCAGTTTAAATTAAATGTCACTCGCGATCTAATTATTCATTAAAATACTTTTATCTTTAGAAATTACAATGTTTAAATTCATCATTGTTATACATAATTCCAAAATTGTCTAGAATCGTATCTGCCTAATTATTCAAATTGCGAGACGACTTTGTCTAACATACATATCATCCTTTTACTAACATTGAAACATTGAAAATTGATAACGCGAGCGTAGCACAATACTACGAACGTATAGTCGAATGAAACGAGTTCTGCTTTTTGAATAAAGAACATTGGAGCCACGATGACCTCTTCCGCCGAAGTCTCGAAGAATTAAATCGTCCACGGCGACGGATGGCCGCGTGCGGTTTGCGTTCCATTTCCATTCATCTCGCGTGGCCGCCGCGGCCAATGTTGATTTATTTAGCCGATCTATTTCGCGTGGCTCATACATTTTAACGCGTGCATCGTTCACCTCGCATTGTACGATCCGTCATGATCTACGGATCAATGCTGATCGTCCTGTTTTCGATTCCGTGGCCACGGTCTCCGCGAGTAGATCGAGGAACGAACAGATTCGAGCGGGGAATCTTAGAGAAACTTGTAACGAAAAGTTCCTATGTGAACGGAAATCGAGAATATCGAGAATAGTTTACTTGTTTATATTGTATGTTTATTTGCGGATAAATGAAACCTTTGATGCACGCATAAACGAAATAAAAGATACGGACTGCGGATTTGTATGTATTTATGCGAATTTGCAAGATGCAAAATTACACGAAATGCGTGCAATACGCGAAAACTAGATGAAATGTAGAAAGTAGAGTACTCCTTGTAATTTTTATTTTACAGGTAGATAAATGAAATTAAGTTCTACGAAATTATATTCTATTTCGCAAATTCCGTTTAGAAAAATAAAGTACTTTGAAAAGTTCAACAAATGATTCGATAAAGGACTGACTGCCTTTAATAAATCACCGATAGTTTACCGATGCAACGACTAGACGAAGGAAGCTATGCTTCAGAATCCATCAACTTAACCCACTCTCCCCAAGTATGTCCCTCCATTCATCTTCGTACGATTGCATCCGCGATTTCAGCGGACCGCCAAAGTCACGAAAGGGGAGGGAAGAAGGGGGCAGCCGCGAAGGGCGTAACGACGACGTTACGCTGAAAACAGTCGCCATTGGCGGTAGGAAGGGGTCATGAAACGCAGCAGATCAAAGGCAACGAGCGTCTTCTCGGTTGGAAGACACCGGTCGGTGGGAAAATATCATAAATCCACTTTGACGGTTCGCGAGTTTAAAACCTAGCCTGCCTCATCCTCTCTTCTCGCCGCGATTCTCTCATAACAAACGTCATTTATTTATACGCGCGCACGAGAGCGGAGGAAAGATCGACGGCCACGCTGCGCGTTGGAAAAAACGCGTTGCCACCCGTAAATCGCGGCGCTGGGACTGATATATATCGTGGACGAGGTGGCGCACGTGGAAAACGAACATTAATAGAACGACTGTTAGTCAGTGACATAGTCACCCCCGGCATCGGTGTATTACTAATTATGTTACGACGTGGCGTTGAGGATGTGTCACAACAAGCGTCGCCGGATGTAGCCGGCTTTTCGGAGGGTATAAAAGCTTCCTCGTTGAATTACGATTCTCGTGGCGGACGATCAAAGCGGCGTTCTCGCCACTTTAACGAGATCCCGCGTTCAACCTCCGACTCCATTATCTCGCGATGAATTCGAACCGCGATCTCGCCTCGTCGTCTCGGCCTACGTTGCTCTTGCGCGTGGCAACTGGCATCGTTTGAAGGATGCTGATGGAAAGCGGAAAATGAAAGGTCGAATGCGTGTCGTAACGTTCGATCGTCGGAAAGGAATGGATCAGGCGATTGGAAAGGGGTAGCTGGGAGCAGAGGGTGAGATAAGTAACGGCTAACTGAGATGGAATTTGCATTTTATGGAAAGATAAAGCATATAGCATATTCGAAGATCTCCAAGTTTAACAGATGGTTCACTATTCGTTGCTAGACGAGCGAGATAGATTTGAAAGAAGGAGAAGATGGAACGTGACGGCACGATGGCCTAATTCTGAATATTCTAGGAGAAAAAATCGGTCGATCGGATCGCAGGTCTGGAATTCCGAGCTCTATCTTTTTCCTCTCGAAGAATGCTCCGACTCGACTATTCGAACCAGCGGATTTCTTACTGCTTAGTCAAAAATAATTAAACAGCGAGCCGTTAATGCGGCACTTGCAAGTTTTTCACCTCGAACGTATCTCGTTTTTTTACAAGAATTGAGCGTCATTCGATAACTCTAGCAAGCCAGTGACGTCTTCGTTTAAAATATATAAATATACGAACTCTCTTCGACAAAAATGCGGTAAATAAGAAACGCAGCAGGGCAGATGCAATCCGGATTGTCAGGAAATTAGCATCTGCGATTACCTCGTTGACAATATCGAGAAAAAGGGAAAAACAAGTAGCTAGACAACGACGGACATCGATCGGTTCTCTAATTGCGCTTTTTACGGTCAATTATCTCGTTAGACGACGGTATCCCGCTGCTTTCAGAATGTTAATCCACGAGGCGAGGACGCCGCGCCGCCGGCAGAAGGCGGACGGTAACGTTTCTTTCGTCTCGGTATCGTTGCTCCATCCGCGGTCCCATAATCGTGGAGCGGGGAGGTTGGGCGAGATTCGAACGAGAACTTTTTCACCTGGGCCCCTACGGAACACCGGGAACCCCGCTGGCGTAATTAACATTCGGCACGTTTAGCCAGTCTTCGAGGAGCTTCTTGCCACCAACCGTATCCCCCTCGTTTCGTTCTGGCCAGACACTGATTGAGACGTGACCACGGGATGACGTGCCACTGCCGACTTATGTATACCGTGGCCCGCTAGCGCGTGCAACGCTTACGGCGAATTTCTGGGTTCATGACACTCTAACACGATCCGTACGATCGTTCGAGAATCGAAAAGTTGCTATTGAAATCCAATCGAAATAAATCTGACGATACTTTGAACGTTTCCAATGTCTAAATTCTAAATTTTGAAGTTTCAGAGACGAGGGTGATCGATTTCATTCGGCTACAACTTGAAAGTTTCTTGATGAAGATTTGAAGCTTGGTAGAGTATTCTATTATCTCGATAGAGAATTTTATCGCGTCAGGAGAAGAAAGAACAAGATGGATGAGTGGAAGAGACAAAGGTGAAGAGTTCGGTGCTAATGTTACGTTTCGACAGGATTTTAAAGCTTCTCAGGCAGGTTACAATAATACATTCCGTAACCTGACCTGAACTCCTCGATCTCTCGGCAAGAATGCGTTCCGTGACAACCGATGCGCGTCTGTTCTTCGTCGATGGCATCCACATGTCACCAGTCCTTGTCTGTTGCTACCCAACGGTCCCATGGATCGTGTACTTGGACTGCTAGAATTGCTTTCGAGCTGTAACTCATGTCTTCTGCTTCTTTGTTCGGATTCCAACATCGGCTACACGATCGTTGGGACGAACGTCGAACCTCATTTGAGTACGTCAATTAACCAGGTTATCCTTACTCATACGTTACGCTCGGGGGCACAAATACTTCTTTTTCTTTGTCGATCGTACAGTCGTTGAAAGATTTGTATTACCGCGAAATGAGAACAGTTTGCTGACCTTTAAACTACATCGAAGTAGCGCCGTAGTCTTTAGAACTTTAAAAGCTAAACTAAAAATTAGTCTGCACGTTTGCCCTATAAGACGAATCAATTTCTTCGCTTCGTTCATATTCCGCAGAAACTCTAGACAGGACAAACGTTCGTTTCCCTCCCACGAAGCGATCCATCCTCCGCTGACTGATCCACGAAGCGACCAAGGTAACCTGAATCGATCGACGTGAACGTCCAGAGGATTGATTCGTCATCCATCGGGGCCGCGGCTATCGTGTTTTTGCCCGCGATCCCCCGACTAGTCACCAGTCATCTTCCACGTCGCGTCGTAGTTTTCGTGTTCTTGCCGGACGCCGTCGTGGCTCGGTCCGAGTCGTTTAATTAAATACAGTTTTTCATCCGGTAGGCCGAATCCGCGGTCGCCCCGCTGGGACGAAGGGAACCGCGACCGGGGAACGCCGGCAAATAAATCAAAGGAGGAACGAGAGAGGAGGCGAGCCAATCCGTCCACTATATCGTCTTCCTGGAAGGCAAACACCAGTCGTCGATGTAATTAGTGGACGCGCGTGTCCGCGCTAACTTTCCTTTCGATCGAGCTTCGATCGAATATCGGTCGAGCTGTGCAATAGAGAGAATTTGCAAGAAAACTGACAATACAAAATTTTACTGAAAGATGCGTGTACTTTGCAGTAGAATCTCAACATTTGAATGATAGCATCTGAAGATTAGTTTTTATTCTTAACGTTGGACGCACATTGGATATGCAAATCGGGAATAATCGTTAACGAGAACAGTGAGGTGGCAGAAAATTCAGGAGAGTTTGAGACTCGTGGTAATGGAAGGAAGGTCGATCGAAGAAGTTTATAAAAGTTCGAAAGAGATTAAAAGTCCCCCGGTTGTCAGGCTTGCCTCAAAACAGGGAGCCGTCGCGCGGAGTCGTTATAATGATTGATGTCTTTCATATCCAAAACCATCTCCGACGAATGTTCTAATGCCTCGTTTCACCAGGCAGCGTTTTACACGCTGCAACGTCCTGTATAATATATAGGGACTAAAAAGCAGTAAACTCTTAAGCTGCTGGAAATAACGTGGAACACGTAATAATTTTCAACATTTACATACTATGCTCGGTGTAATAAAATTAGAACTTTGTACCCAACGTGTGTAACCAATTCATCTACCGAAACTCGTTAAACGTGACATAAATATATATTCGTTGATGCAAATTACTCGTAAATGAAATTGTGTAAATTAAGGTATACCAATAAATTGCAAGGTCAAAAATTAAAAAGAGTCGCTCTTAAAAGTAATTTATACTATTACGTACTTGAGACAAGAAAATTTTTTCTACTTCCAACCTCATAAAGCTACCCTATTTCGGTTTATATTGGCAACTTTGCAACACCCTATATATTCAGTAGCGAAAGACTCGTAAATCGCGTTCCCCCGACTCTGATTCCGAAAGCATTCGAGGAAGCCACATAGAGCTACGCATCAACGTTCATCCCGGACGATTAAATAAGTCATATCGTCGCGGTCCCTAATGAAGCGCCGCGGCATCCTCGCGCGTCGTTCGACGTCGGCTGACGCGGTCCTCGGCTAGCGGAGAACCAGCTTCTTTTTCCTGCTGCTCCCATCTTCCAGCCTGCCGAGAGGTCCGTGCCTTCTCTGCCTGGCCGCGTGCTCCAGACGCAGTATTTATAAACAAGCAGGAGAGCACGCAGCCCGAGACAGATCCGTGGAAAGAACCTACAGTATGTTGATTTTTGTTCTTCGTTGCAAGCTGCGGTACAGAGTCGATCTGTTTTAATCGATGATATTTGAATTGGCAAACAAATTTTTTCTCGTCCCGTTTAAGGTTGGAATTTCTCTGCACGAAGTTAGTTTACATAAAATTTTGAAGAAATCGGCTATCGTATTAAATACGGCGACTAGTTGATTTCTAATAGATAAAAATGATGTTTCTATGGAAAAATGGAACATTCACGAATTTCTATTATACCATCGTTCAGAGATAATCTTATTTCAACCTCGATTGAGTTCTCCAGGTAACAAATGGATTCTCCTTTCTGGCATCGAAATAATCATCTCGACAATTACGATTACGCAATGACGTAAACTAGTTATCGCTGTCGGTCGTTAATTCATCTTTTAACCGTCGGCCGTGTTTCCATCGGAATTCCGTACGGAGACAGGCCGTTAACCGCTTAAAAATTGATTCTATAGCAGCGGCAAGGCGAAGTCCGACCGTCCTCTCACGTTCCTCTCTAAACTGTAGCCGCTTTGACAGACTGGCGGCTGGCGTGAAAACGCTCGCCAATTAACCCGCGGTGAATTATGCACCGCCCCTTTCCCACTAATTTAGTAGGTGACTTATGTCGTACTTGCCAGCCGACAAGCCCCGGACGAATTCGAGTACCTCGCTGAACGGTAAGCTTCCTTCTGCTTCTTCTTTTTCGTCCTCTTCTCCTTCTTCTTCATCGTCGTCGTCGTCGTCGTCGTCGTCGTTGTCTACTTCGTCGTGCTTCTCTTCTTCTTCGTCTTCGTGGTCGTCGTCTTCTTCTTGCGGTTGATACTCCTCTTCTGTCTCTCCGGCTCGATCGCTCGACGACGAGTAGCGGCCTCGGTGTCGCCAGCAGCCGGACATCCGGCAACTCGCGAGCACTCCTTTGAAGTCTTTGAGCGACCGAATTCGCGGGATCGTACGCCGAATGAAATATCGCCGTGGCTCTTTCTACCCGTCGAGCTTCCAGCGAATCCTTAGCCCGGATATACGTCGAGACCCGCTTACCGGGGATTACTTAGTTTCTCCTCGCAATCGGTTTATTGCGCGACGAACCAAGACCACGGTCTTTAGTCGCGGCTCCTCTACAGCTTCCGAGAAATTTGCTCGCCTTTTTTGTCACAGCTACTTTCATCGAGAGATTTTTTTCTCCCTGTCTCACGCCATCAAATTTCTATTCGTGGTATTTCTGTCTAAGCGTGGCAACTCCAAGTATTAGAAAACAAATAAATATTCGTTGTAATACTTCTCTTAATTCTCGCGTAAATACTCAAAATGCCAGTGTTGTCCAACGACAGTGTAACTAAATTTGAAGATTTAACGCTTAAAACTTTGGCTAAAAATACTGAAAGAACGAATGTATTAGAATCAAGTACTAAGTAACGAAAATCCATCTTCAGATTTGCTAAGTATATCGTTTCCAAAGGTTGCAAGGAAGCAAGAGTTCCCCGAAAGTTCTCAAAATGTGGTCTCGCGAGTAAAAGTCGATCGGTTTCCATTCGGAACTGTGGCGAGCGAACGAAAAGACGCGGTGGAAGGGAACAGACACGCGACTTTTTCATGTAATCGCGCAGGAAGTCGAAGAGTTACTGCCTGCCGTCGGTATTCGGCCATACGATGGTTTATTCAGGAACAATAGATAGCCCCGCGCAGCATCCGGGACCTACGTCGAAGAGGAGCGGCCGCATCAAACATTCGATATCGGGGCCACAAATCGGGAAGCCAGACGTCGACGATATATTATGATCGTCGCGGACGTCCCCGGTGTTCTTTACCGATTCAGCTGCTGTTACTCGAGCATTCATGTCGGAGAAGACGGAGTAGAGAAAAAAAAGGATGAAAAGAAGGAAAAGATCCGCGAACTTGTTCTCGGAGGTTTCCCTATGGCCTGTTTATTTCATATTGCGTTCAACGTCCTGCACATCTGACGAGGAATCTTGTATCTGGCTCTGGCTTTGCAATTCGTATCGTCGAGCAATTGTGCAATCGCGATAACTTAATCTCCGATACTCGAATACGGAACAATTCCTGCGTAATGCTGTTACGTCACTTCCATGCTTGATAATCTAGGATAAGATAATAAATAAACGTTTCTCTACGATTCTCTGATATGCATCTATTCGCGATGAAATTTTTCCAGATAACCACTTCTTGACGGAGAACGGCTGCTCTTGCACAATCGATCTAATATTTTATATCGATGAACTTTTTAAATTTCCCAATACCAATAAATTTACACGCACGATAATACCAAGTTTGAAGCAGATAAAGTTTTACGAGTTGATGATCATTGTGCAAGAGAATCTTGAAAGACGAGGATCGATAATATTCTCATTTTCGACTGGGATTGACTACAAAATGAATTACAGATCATAGAACTTGCGTAGACGTTAGACACAAAGTCTACGGCTGAGTCTGAGCGACGATGAATCTTCGAAAAAATGTTCGGGCCAGATTCGTAGAAGCGACAGGTAGCGAAGAACGAGAGGCTCGTAAAATTCGGATTTGCCTGGCCGCGGCGGTCGTTAAGAGAGAGAAATTCAAAACCGTCTTGCGATGGTCTCCGCACGATCTGACTTCGGCCGCGGTGCCCTTTTCCACCTTGCCCCTCGGTTCTTCGACGCGATGCTCTTCGAGAGTAATCTACACGGTCGCGGAGACGATCTATCACTCGTACAACGAAACTTTGACGCGACGTCAAAACGCGGGCCCGTTAATTTTTCATGTCGTTTCACCCGGAACTCACGCCGTAACTGCAGCGTCCCGCCCCCTTCGCAGCCTGATGCGCGTCTCCTCAACGCTGGTCCAGCAAGTTGTTTCGACGTCGCCATTCATTATTCACCTCCTACACAGCCACGCTACCTTTCGACACACGGCACGCAGTTGCGCGAGAATACGACCAGGGAAAAGGGACGATCGTGTGTTTTACAAAAACAGCTCAACTTCGTTACAACGGGGCTGTTTCTATAAACGAGAGACGCACAGTGTTGCAGTTGACGGAAACTTGACTTGGACGTGCATCACTTTTGAATTTTTTAGATCGTTCAAATGGTGAAAAGTTGTAGGAATTGGTCTTCCATCGAGTTGAAATTATATTTTGCGGAACTATGTTTCGGATTACGTGTGCAATATTCATGAAACATTGAACAAAATTGAAAAGGACAAGATTAATTACAGGAAGATACGACTGGGCACAACGAGAATCGTTCTATGATTGCTTTCGATATTCCCTGTAATAAATCGCAAAAGCTATCGCTTTCACCAAACCGCTCCAAGTTCAAAGAGAAAGCGGGTCCCGGGGGATTCGCAGCGTCACCGAGTAGAGACTTCAATTAAACCAACGTAATAAAAAAAAAGTTACAAAGTCGCGGAAGCCTAATAAAAATCTTTTCCCGCCTACGACTCCGTTAATTACCATAAGTTAATTACAACGACGTGAAAGCAGAGCCACCCCCTTGCGTCGACTTGCCAACCTCCGCTCCGCTCCCCTCGTCTAAGCCTAGTCTTGTATATGTATCGTATATATATCCGTTAGCTACCACCACTATTGCCACCCCCTTTGCCCACTTTCGTCATATTTACGAGGCGAACTTTGCTTTAAGCCTGCCGATGTTTTAACTTTATCGCGACCGAAGTATGATTTTACGAGAAGCCCGCGGGCTAAATATGCCCGCGTCGTAAAATTAACGGCGTTTCCATAAAGGAATCCGGTGTGCTTGCGTTAAAACTCGATAAAAGCCAATAAAGCATCGCCACGGAGAGCGCAGTTTAGTATAGTTTATCGTCCTTCCCCTTCACGAACTCTCACGAGCTGGTGTCCACAGTTAACCGGTGCCAACCTGCGCCCATTTGCAGCGTTCTCGGATAAGACTTACGAGGATTCTAAGGAAGGAGAGTTCGAGGACCTCGCGACCTACGGATCCCGATCCTCCGAGACCCGGGAGGATCTGGTCCCTGCGCTGTTCGCGAGGAGCCAACGACCAGCTGTTAATTTTTATTGGCTCTGGGTCGAATACGAAAGTTATCGTATTCCTTGCTATTACCTCGTACGAAATCTGTTAAATCTCGGAGAACACTGCATATCCCGTATCTTTAAAATCCTGCGCCAATATATTTGAGGTAAAGTTCTATTTGCTTTTATACAGTAAAGCGAGCGAAAAATCTGCGATGGATCCTGTCGAGGGCAATGCTACGTAGAATTTGTTAAACTACTAGGAAACAATAAACTACAGAGAACATTACTGTGAATAGTTGCGTTAAGGGAAAATTTGATTGAATAAACCTGTGCTCTTAAACTCGAAAAACCTTGCTTTAGGAACTTTGCAGAAGAACCGTAAGACGCGATCGGTCGATCGCAGGTTGTAGAATCGTCGCACGCACCAAGAGTTCGCGCAGTGACCACGACGTACACGTAAGATAAGTGGTCGATTATCGTCTGTTCGTCGGGTAATGCCACTAAAAAACAGCATCTCCGTTGGTCGGCAGATAGTGTTGTCTCGGGTTAGTACTCGACGACACGATCATTTTACAACTGAGCTACTATATATTGGTAATGGGTCGGCTTTATCTGGTAACTCGGTCCTGTGTCCCGTGGAAACGTTGCCTTAGACTTCTATCCCCCTCGTACGTACACACCTGCATTTTTGCACATCGGTATCTTTATGGTAACATAAAACGGGTTTACCGAGCAATTTAAATGCCGTTCGTCGCATTAACCGCGCGCCTTAATAGATACATTTTTGTAATTCTAAAATTAGACGCTCCACAGCGCGAGCGAAGAAGAGTGAGCAATGCGCGCCATGTAATCGTATGTACCGACAAATTAATGTCACTCGTTAGATTCCCTGGAAAGCACGTTCCTCGAAGTTTCTCCGTGAAAAGGATAGAAAGAATATCGCAGGAAATATAATTAAGGAATTGAATCGTACGAAGGTTCGGTAATACTTGCCGATCGCACAACTTCTTCCATACTTTAAAAGCTTGCGACGTCCATTTCGTTCCAATACTGCAACTATCTGCCCTGTTTACCACGAACGAGAATACTCGTCCAATTTTCGTAAGCAACGCACGCAAAAGGCAAAGGCCAAGAAAGAGCGAGTGTCGTAGCGAGCAGAGAGAGCCGAACGGAAAGGGACACGAACGTCCACATAACTCTGCGGGATCTAGCGAGCGGGGCACGGAGGCAGGACCAGTACAACAACCCTTTGAAGGTTTATGCCGATTCAGGAACGAGTTGATTCATGAAGACGGGATGGACCTCCTTGGGATCCGCGGCTCGGTGCCTCCAAGGCCGTGGCGGGTGGTCCCGCGGCTTGATTTCTTGTTTCCTACACCACGCTCGATCTGGCCTGCGTTCTCCACTATTGCTTTCTCGCTCGAACTCGCCGAAGAACGCGACGGAAGAACGGATCGAGCATGGTCGTAGGACAGTGACAGAGGGAACCAACGACGGGAGAGGGCAAAAGAAGGGAACGAGGCCGGCATTCCCCGCTGCTGCCCGTATACCTATAGCGATTGTCGATTTAAATGTTTACTAATAACCAAGCTTGTCCCGCAACCACCCAGAAGTCGGTCGCTTTGCATTTTTATAAGTACATCTTACGGCCGGTTCCGAGAACGAGAAGACGTTTCATATTCATCCGCCGATGCTGCCGTCGCCGACCGACTGTCCTCTCCTCTCCGTGATACGAAGAGGACTCCTTCTGGCGCGTATTGTCTCTCTGCTCTCGATGCATTCGCCCACGATTAGCCAGCCACTGGTATAATCGTTCGCGTTCCATCGTTACTCGTTCGTAAGTCGGATCGTTAGGACGAACGATCTGTTTCGCTGAACGTTGGTGGTATACGCGAGAACACGTTGGATAAATTCTTCGTTTCCTTTGTATGCAGCTTTGGTAAGTTTAAAGTGAATTATCGGCAAGAAATTATGTAACGGTATCTGCAAAACTGCTCACCTTTCGCTGATATACCTGAAAGTATCCTTCGTAGTTTCTTCTCACAGATCAAGACAGCAATAGGGGATCGAATGATCGATCGAAGGTACAAGGGATGGATGGGTAGATAGGGAGGAAGAATGACGAAGGCTTTGAGAGACGTGTTGTTTTTTTTTTTTTTTATAATGATTCGTTTATTGCGAAAGGACACAGTCTGCAAGCCATCTGCCAATGTGGCATCAACGAGCTCGCGTGAAATTTTGGACACGAATGACTAAAAGGTGATGGCGATCGTTCACTCTCGACATGACATGATATGTTGACAGTCGCTGCGCCCTGCGGCTGTCGCGTCTCGTTTAACGAGAACACCACGAACCTCCGACGTAGTATCTCCGAGTACATTCGTATTTTTCCCTTTACCTTTCTGGAAAAGCTGGACACACACACCACCCTGTGTCGCGAACAGATCGGAGCGCGACACAAGTTCCAGGTTCTGTCAGATTACGGGCGGAGTCGGGCGTGTTCGACGATAGAGCGTCGCTTGCGAAATCGACCGAAACAAAAAAGTCGGAGATAGGAAACGAATAGAAGAAAAAATAAAGGGAAAGAAGAAAGAAAGAAAGAAAGAAAAACGCGTGGCGAACGATGCGTCGTCGATTATTATTATCACGATCTGCGACAGTTTCTCCAGGATTCGTCGCGCTAAAGCGCTCTCGAACAATAAATAAATAATACTTACGTACGGAGAAACTCAGGCGCAAGACGCACGCTTTCAACGTGGTTTTCCTCGCACGGATTGTGCTCCTCCGTAATCTGTCACAGTAATTAACGATCTATACACCGTCATGATCGACCGAGTTTACGTGAATCGATAATGTTATAATAAACATCGCGATAACAATAATAATAATCCATAATAATAATAATCATAATAATAATAATAATCGTCTTCGTCGTTAGTATGAATTATGATCTCCAATATTATAATAAT
Source organism: Bombus terrestris (assembly GCF_910591885.1). Taxonomy (NCBI): domain Eukaryota; kingdom Metazoa; phylum Arthropoda; class Insecta; order Hymenoptera; family Apidae; genus Bombus; species Bombus terrestris. Next base: position 16,684,667 of record NC_063275.1, read on the forward strand.
AATATCGTACCTACTCTACATACAATACATACACTGGCCGGACGTTCTCTACTGGGCCCTCTCTACTATTTACAAACGCATAAATAATTATTAATTATTATCGTGTATTTATATATATAGTATTCTTTATGTATAATATTACTGCATAGTAGACACGCCTAGGATAGTGTATCTTTTTTCTTCGTATTTTTTTGTCTTATTTTCCTTTTAAACCGCGATTAGCTGCGCTGCTGCTCTACGGAAGAGATAAACGAGCCTACCATTCCATCTTTCCATCTTTTTTTTTTCATCTATCATCGACCGATTTCCGACCTTTCTTTCTCTGCTTTCCGACCTTTCTTACTGCGGACAGAAGAAAAATTCGCGACGAAGGACGAGAGAAAATAGGAATCAAGGAGAGAGGGGCAGGATATACCAAAGGATCGAGGGAAGCGAAAGGAATCCAAAAGGCGAAGAAGATAATGTGAGAGAGACAGAGACTAGGAACGGTGGAGAGAGATCAGGGACTTGAGGGGCAGTACATATCATGTATCTCGTTCCGACGTTCTTCGTTCAGTTACTGTACACTAATTACAAGAATGTAGTCTCTGATTATTATTGTCATACACACCACACAACGCGCGAACGGCTGCGCGGCGAACCGTCCCTCGAAACTTCGATTAATAGTAATTAGTCCATCGTCCAGGGGAATCACACTCGCCCCGGTGACTTGAGCTCTTGCGTAGACGGTAGGCTTCCGCTCGGATGGGGCGACAGATCGGACCCACCGGAGGACGTCGTTGACGACGACGACGGAGACAAACCCGAAGTCGCGGTGGTCAGAAGCACGCCGCCTCCACCGGGGACACCGCTAGCCCCGTTGATCGAAAAAGATTTAACATTACCACTCGCTGACACAGCCGACGCGGAGGTCGTCAGTATACTGGGAGCCGTGGAAGGAGGCATCACCCCACTCAGACCGCCCAAGGTTCTCGAATAAGTTTCCAACAAGGCCATATCTCCGGATCCAAGGTGAGAAGCACCGTACAGGTTTCGGTAGAAATCCGGGTGCCGAACGAACTGCGTTCCCGAGTGCATAGCTGGATGAAGAGGATGATGAGGTGGCAAACGACTCGCCAGAGGGCTCACCAGCTTTCCGCCACCGCCACCTCCACCTGCGACTCCACCACCACCTCCGCCGCTTCCGCTATAAGGAGACGAGAGACCAGTCATCGCGGTCGGTGTAGGACTCTGCTGTTCACCGTCTTTGCTCGCCATGTCGGCCAAAGACCAGATCCTCGGTTTCGTGGTGACCCCACTGCCCGTAGACGACGCGGTCGTGGTCGGTGGAAGATGACTACTGGGCGGCGTGCTTTCCGGGGAAGGATGGCGCAGCAGTCGACCATGAGACGACGCAAGATACGCGGGATGCTGAAGCTGTAATGGATGCCTAGGCTCCCTCTGATCGTATAGGCACTCCGGGCTATCTGGACCGCTATCTGCTCGCGACTCGCTCCATTCGCTCTCTGTTCTACCTTGGACACCGGTGGACCCACCGCTAGTGCCAAGAGAGTCCATCCGATGGGCCGGTCGCTCTCCGTCCTCGCTTGATCCGGTACCCGAATCCTTTGAGTCTGTGGCAGAGAATAGGATTTGTCTTTGGGCAATGAAAGGGGAAAGGATTGTCGGGAGACGACGCGTTTTGTTAGGAGTAAGAAAGGGATGTATAGAATCGATGAAAAGGTGGAGAAAGGTAGGCGGATGTTTGCCATGGTTCTTACCTAGCCGGTCTTTCTCGTCCACGCTCTTTCTTCCGCTGTCGTCGTCTTCGTTGTTGTTGTCCTCGTCCTCGACCCTATTCCTCGGCTCCCATGTCATCTTGTTCTCTTTTTTCAAACGTCTCCGCGCATTCGCGAACCACGTAGACACCTGAGTCAGAGTCATCTTCGTGATAATGGCCAGCATGATTTTCTCGCCCTTTGTTGGATACGGATTCTTCTTATGATCGTTCAACCAGGCCTTTAACGTACTCGTCGTTTCCCGCGTCGCGTTTTTTCGTCTGGCGCCATTTAGATCCATCCCATAACTGAAACAGATCAAAGTAGGCGGCTGTTCAGTATCAAAGTCTATCGTCCTGTCCCCGTTTCGCGTTAAACTTTCAGTTTTCCTTTCCGAAAGATCAGTGATGTTCTCCTGTAAAATCGAGAAACCTATACGGGATTAAACACGTTTCACCGGCCAATACTAAGAGGAGACTCGAGGCAACGAATCGAACCAAGTTTTTAATAGGAGCCACTCGTTCATCTTTTTATTAAATTCTTCGACATCGGTCGCTTTCATCGTCGTACGATGCACGTTACCCGGATATGTAAGGCGGTCGGGAACGTACACAGGTCGCGATACGTTATACGAGCGAGTTGGATAACAGAGACACATTGCGGGGAAGAGGGGAACCGGAGGAGGAGGAGAAACGTAGAAGAAGAAGAAGAAGAAGGCAAAGCCTCCGGTGGAAGCTCGTGTCGGGAAACTTATCCAATCGTGAGGCTCGTTACGCCTCCCCCCGGTGCTCGGTATAAAAGTCCGAGTCCTGCTCGGTTAGAGGAACGATATAAGCGGGTAGCTACTACTTTCATCCCGAGAGCAGATCTCTATCTAACGGTTTAAGCTCCTTCCTTCCATCGCGGTCGTAGAGGAGTGGAGTGGAAAGGAGCGTAGCAAGAGAGAAAGAGAACACGATTCGTTTCGTTTCACCCTTCGGCGCGCCTCGCCCAGACCGTCCGGAGCGACCGACCCCCTGGGATCCCATTACTAAAAGACTAACCCTTATCAAAGATTAAACTTCGGTATAACTGCTGAATCGACGGGATCGAAATTAAATTTTCCAGCGGCGAGCACGGCTGGGAGATGCTTACTCCCTTCTTCTTTTTCCATCTTTGCTCGGCTCTTGGCTTTTTTTCCTTGTTCCACCCCTTGCGACATCTCGACATCTTTTCCAACGTTGCGGTCTTCCGCCCTGTGTTTCTTTATTTTCTCTCCTCTGACGTAAACGGATGAATATATTTTCTTAAGAGTTTTAACGTATCTTTTTTCTTTTCTAAGGACATACGAATTGGACAAAATTTAAGAAATTTCTACCCACGTAAGATCCAGCCTCGGCGCAAAAATACGAAACGACGAGATACCGTTAGTCGAAATCCCAATAGACTCGACACGGAAGCTCACCTTCGTCGACGGCGATGCCCCGTGACGGGCAACCGCCATTATTGAGCTTCATTTTCACCCTCTTTCGTTCCAGCGAGCTGGGAAGAAGATACGGGGGAAGAAGAGAGGCAGGCGTGTGTGGACGCGCGACTGACGTGTCGACGGATCGAGCGGGTTGGGGAGATGGTCGCGACGGGATGAGATGGGAAATTAATAAAACTGTCACTTATCTGCCCCTCCCCGGGGCAGGGCTACACGCGCTATCTGCCGTCTCTTCTGTCTTCCTTTCGCCCCTATCTTTCCGTGCCGATTGTGTTCACTTCGCGGCCCCATCTGTCTCTCTCTTCCACCGTTGTACCGAAGTCTGTACGCGGGATTCGCAGCAGCTGAAACGAGGCGCTAAACATTTCAATTTGACATCACAGCCGCCTCCGCGAGAGTGTAGATGTAACGTGGTCGTTCGCGAGCGCGCGCACTCATACACGCGCGTTTCTCCCAGGATACGCTCTATCCTCTTTGTTCTCTAGGCTATCATATCCTACGTTCTGTCCTATCCTATCCATCCGGCAAAAGCGTCGAGGGTCGAAGGCTCGTACACGCGCGCAAAGAGAGCGAAAGAGTGGAGACGGCAAACGGGAGAAGTAGGAAGAGACGGAGGAGGAGAGAAGGAGGCGAGAGAGGTGGGCCATAGCACGGCGCGGCGTACCGGTGATACAGAGAGGAACAGGAAGATAGAAAAGTGGCGAGAGAAAGAGAGGCGAGGATGGCTTAACTCCGGTCTGTTTGCGAGGAGCAAATGGCGTTCTGCAGTTATTTTAAAATTCAGCCGGTGGCAGGGGGTGCGGATCGGATTAAAAAATCAGAGTGGAAGCTTGTTTCTCATGATAACAGCCAGCCGCCCCCGAGAGCGGGAACTGCTGCTGCTTTCTACCGATTCCGTCTCCCTGCCAGCTACTGCCAACCCCCCGCGTTTGTCGAGCCTCTATCTCTCTGCCTCTTCCGCGTCCGTTCGTCTCTCTCTTCCACATTTCGTTTCTCTGTTTCCTTTTCCTCTTGTGTGCTAGAGCGCTCCAACTTTTTCCATCTCTTTCCACACGACGCGACGCGATGCGACGCGACGCCTCGCTTCTCTGTAACGCTTCTCTTCCAATCTGTCTCTCGCTCGGCCTCCGGTATCGCCATACAACCATCGCGAACGCATACACCAAAGGGCATTTCGTCGACCGCTTTAAATACGGCCGCTGCATGCGCGCCAAACCGTTCTCCCGTTCCCGCATATAGAGACGTGTCGTGTATATCTATATACAAATCGTATTATATACGCGTATATAGGCACAGCTATGATCGTACGTGCGAGCCAGATCGGCCTCTTTCCTCTTCTCGCGCGTCAGGGGTTGATCGCATCAACTGCTTGTTTCCATGGCGATTGCTAATCGGCCCGTCCTTCGCTTCCCGTTTCAACGTCGCGCCTTTGTTCGCGTTCCTCGCGCCCGCCCGGGGGTTAACGCGTCAAGCTACAGGCAATCTGCCTCCAGAGGTCCCAATAACTTTATCCGATTCTTCCCCTACCGCTCAGCTGCCTATAAATACTCCATTTATATTTTTTAGCACTGTCACTTTCTTCTATTAAATAATTGATACGTTTGAATATCCTTTCTGCTTGTTAATTATAGATAGATATATCAAGATAAAAACTGAATGATTGAAAAGAAAAGTAATTGAATCTGAAGTAGCAATAACTCTACGATAACGGAATTGGTCTTCACCCTTCCAATTCTCCGGACACGAAGATACAACACTACCCCTTAAAGAAACGGTTCGAGCGAATCAACCATTAAAGCCCGCTGAAACAGCCATTTTTCGCGACCCTCGGCCGCACGGCGGTTAACGTAAACGCGTTTGTCATGGCGTAGCTTTTAAGAGGGATAAGAACGGGGGTGAGTGACCATGGCCAGCTCGAAACGAGGCAGGTGTGCGGGCTCGACCGACTCCGCCCCTCGTTACCGCTCGTAACTAGGGGTGATATCCGACTTCTTTTTTCCTTCTCTGTCGTTCTCACGCTACCACCTCTATCCCCTTTTCCCACTCTTAGAATCTATACCCTCGACACACACCTTTCACAGGTATGGTTCCGCGGGTTCCGCGGTCTTTATCAACGCGAAAATGCAGCCATTTCGGTGACGGCGCCATCTTCCCTTGGTAGATACGTGTATGCACGCATACAGCGTCCCTTCGCACGCGTTCACTCACCTAGAAGGAGGTACCTGCCTCATGGTCGAGCTTCGGTTTAATCAACCGCGAAGCCACGCCAACCTTCTGCGGCCCCTTTCATCCGCCTCTACCTCCGATTCATGGTCGGCTAGAATATCGCGACAATTAGATACATGTCCGGTGTGTGTTCGAGTGGACAGCTTTGGACGCTTTCACTTCTTCCTTTTTTGATATCTTTTATAGTAAATATTTTTTACAGTAATCGATTGTCTACAGATAAGCTGTGAGCCTTCTACGTATCAAACAAAACCTTTCAAACATTTCACCTAAAACCTGTTCGCATAACATTGTAAAACAATTTTGTCATATTTCTTCGAAGCTCGGAAGAGCAAAAAGAAGATTAAATGTGGGAATGCGAAAATATGAACATAACCGGTTAGCGGAGGGTTCTTGTCAGAGTTAGGGAATTTTTAAAAGGATAGGAATAAAATTGCTTTAAATTTCCATCGTGAACCGACAATGAGACTACTTCGATCGATGCATGATCGAACCAAAGACGGATAAAAGGTAGAAGACGACGACGATGATTCTCTCCTGGCGGTTTATACAACGAACGCATCTACCGTGTACCGATGTCGTCGCGTTAAGTTCTCAGAAGCGCTTCGCAGACTTGCAACACATCGCGTTGAAGTTTTGCGAACGTGGTGACAGTCGGTTGTTCCACATCCAACTTTATTACCAGTTGCTCGCAACGTGACAGATCGATCGTAAACCCGGCGGTGCGCGCGTGTGCACGCACGTGTGAACGCGCGCTGAGAAACCTGGGAGAAGAGGTAAGTGCACCCACACGCGGACACGACTAACTCTCACGACGAAGATTATACAATCTCACTCTCACTCCTTTTCTCCGTCTCCATTGTACGTGCAACCGAGTTTATATAAAATGATACACGGTTCGCTACTTTGTCATACGATCGTTTAAATCCATCACGAAGCACACACCGCCCCGTAGGAGCCACGATTAAAGTCACTCGCCGCTGAATTATCGTCGACCGAGATTACTCGGCAGCGCGGCGCTCTGTTATGGCTAACTCGCGAAAATTTACAAAAGCCAAACGACTCGGAGCTCCGAGTTCCAGCGGCTACACGCTCGTATGTCTCGTTCTACCGTTACACCGCTGCACGAGTCTTTAACGCTCGATAAAGAACACGCTGAGTCGAGTATGTAATTTGTGTCTGAAATGTAACCAGCTACCCTTTAGGTAAAAGGACACGCTCTTCTGTAAAACATTAATTCATTCCACGCGTCTACGAACCTCAAAAAATTTCCACGCTTAACATTTTACAACTCACTCAACGCTTTGCGTTCCCTACATACATATACATATATATATACCTTTGATACTCGAAACAACCTATACGTTTGCATAATTTGCAAGAGTTTTAGAATTGTACGGGGAGTCGTGTTGGCAGATACTCAAAGAATTGATTAATCGATCGACCTATAAATCTTTAAAACGACTCTTTCCTCATAGCATGAAGCATGCACGGATGACCTTTCGACACGCGTTATTCGCAAAGCAACGTTCACCTGGATGCTCGTACTCGCGAGGAGAATATCGGTAGAAGGGGTGCGGCCCGGTCATTAAATCCAAGTCGACCGCTCGACAGGCCTAATCTGCGTCCATTAAGGCTAATGAGAAAAGCGCGGAGGCGCGGCTGCGAGACGACGACGCGCTGTCATCTGCACGTCGAAGTTTCAAGAAGAGAAGGAGGGACGCGGTGGCATGTCCCCGCTAACGAAAAACGCGTGTCGGTGACTTTTCACCGGCGCAACCCTTGCGAGGCAAAAACCACCCTCTAGGACTAAAACCGGGTCATTAAACGGCCGTACATCATCGGGGGACGTGACACGTCCTGAAACGCCGCGCGTGGGGCCCGCACTCATTAACTTTGGGATATTCCCGGTTTCTGTCAGATCCGAGGACGGTTTGACGACCGAACGAGCCCTCCGGGAACGCTATAGACGAGAATGAATTTGTCCTTTTGTACGATTGGTGCTGGAAGATCGATCGAGAGGGTCTTGGTTCTGGAGTTCCAGGTTTAAGATGCAGAATTGGGCATTTGAAAAATATGTACAAAGTTATAGGTTTTGGAATAATAGAAAATATCATATTCGAGTCATGGAAATTCGACCACAATCGACCGTAAGTTTCCGATATATGTAGAATAAATGATAGACTAGTATCAATTTGGATCTGGAACTAAGCTAGGTAGACATTTTAGAAAACAAGATTATACAAATTTCAATATGTAGACACGCGAGTAGGTACTGTTGCGCGTTCTACGTAGACAGGAGAACGATCGATGAACAACCTTGTTAGACGGCTAACCGTTAGGATGAATCAGATGCGCGGCATGATTCGATGTAATTCTATTGCGAGAGCGAAGACGGCAAATATTTGGCGGGGCTTTCAGAAAGGGTTGGCAATATACTCGCGGCGTAAATCAAATAAGCGATCTTATCGTGGAAACGTACACCGGTTGTTGGCAACGCTAAATGGTCTTAGATAGGATCGACGTTCGTATCGTTCTAGGTTTAGTAAATAATGCACGGACAATGTCCTCTCGATACAAAACTCTCTGTCCATAAAGGTATGAAACGACGGAAAACGTTTCACAATCGTGTAACGAAGGGACCTTTCGGTATAAAAACTCCCTTTAATCTTATCAAATTCGTGGGAAACAGTGCTGGATATCGAAGGAAATCAATTCGCCTAAGAGCCAATTTCTGTCATGAACAAATATAGGATCCCTCGGTAATAATTCATCAAACAATCATACTCCTCTAATGACCGAAATTGATATATGAAGATTTAGGGTTAGATTTGATATGTATCAATAGTATAATGTTTCTAGATAACGAATGAATATATACGTGTCTCATTTCCTTTTAAGTTACAATAGATATGTAGATTGATACATTAAATATTTAGTTCCTACGTAAAGTTTCTCTAATCCCGAGAAATACTTCGATCTTGATATGTATTTCTAATTTACGAGTGATTATCATATTTGTATACTTAACATGTATACTTGTATACTTATCTACAAAATCTATGAAAACGGTGGATTAGAAAAATTATATAAATCAAATTAAAAATAAAAAAAACAACCGTAGAGAATTCCTAATAGATCTCTAACTTCCAATGCCACGAAACTTCTACTAAGAAGAACTTTCGGAAAAAAAAGATAATAAACTTGGCGACTTTTCGCACTCTCATTTTCTTTCATTTGTTTCCTATACAAAATCTTGAACTAGATGCTCGCAGCAAACATAGATTTTACCAACTATCCGTGAAAGAAATGGGTTCGCGCACCTGTTCGCCGAGGAAACGGCGACGACGACCGGGCGAGCGGCGATTAAGATTCGCGGATCGTCGCGACGTCCTTAAACGCGCTCGGGGCCCGAAGCGCGTGCCGACACATCGGTCGTTGTACGGACACACTTAATAATACGTGTCGTCGATCGAGGGACGCGGCGCGAAACGGGAGGAAGCCGAAGCCGGACATAGGAGCAGCCTATGTAAGCGCGGCCTGTGTTCGTACAACCAGTGACTGCGCTACCCACTGGCCGCTTGTTTCTTATTGTTTACCCTATATGTCCCCGGAAGCAGGGCCAATCCGCCGGAAAGACGAGACCGTTAACCCACACGATCCCAAGACCTCGCGGCCGTGCATGCCAACTCTTTATTATTGGCTTTTTGTATGCTTATGTTAAACGGTCGACGAAGCGCGCGCCCTGGCATAATGTGCTCTGCGATCCTCGCCACCTCCTTTCTATTCGCTTCTATCCTTATCCTTCTTTTCTTTCTCCTTTTATTATTATTAGAAAACGTTGCAAAACTTCGACGAGTTACTAGAATAGCCGGAAAAGGATTCACCGATGAGAAACCTCGTAGAGACTGATGAAAGTCGAAGCAGAGTAAAATGTAGATCTCTCAGAAACCAAACTGATCTTTGCTTTTTACGATAGTCTCAATTGGAGGATCATATACAGGATTGATGTTCAATCCTCAAGTTTCGCCTCCGATATATAGCATAGTTGAGCAAATAATTGTTTACACAAAAAGAACCTGTGAACACGTTGCTATCTTATTAACCAGCGCAAAAAAAAGCAAACTTAATACCGGTACACGGTGTATTGAGTTACGCGTTAAGTTTTGCGTTACGTAAGTAGCGGTCGAACATCGAAAGAGCATTATCGATGCGACAATTGTTACTCAGCTGCTATTAGCGTCATCGAGCTTGAGTTTCTTCGCGACATAATATCGTACGTGCGTGGGAAAGAGCATTGATAAATGTTGTGTGGTCAGGTCGATCCTCGTTGAACGTTGACTGGTAAGCTCTAACGACGTTGAAAACTATGTATCGAAGCATAACATGCAAAAATAAATCTCGTGCCGTGGCTTTTATTACAACGTTTCGAGAAAAAAGACTTCGATAACGTATCGAGTCCACAGCGACAAATAGACTGGCGTACGTGTGTGTAGGAAAAATGCAAGGAAAATAACGACTATCGAGTATATGTATACCGATATTTTTGGCCGATGGACACTCCGTTGGCAACGAGATATGAACTTCTGGTGTCTACGACAATGCGTCCAAGTAGAAAAACGTGGCAATTAACATGTTTAACTCGAGTAGAAATTAATTGCAAAGTGTAGGTAGAAATTAGCCTTGTTCGTTAACGATGTAGCGTCGTTAATGCGTTGAATCATTCCATGTTTCAACGACGGTGCAAGCGTTCCCGTCCACCCAAAGAAAATTGATTTCAGTAATATCGTGTTAAATTTGAATTCGATTGCTCGGGGAAGCGGGTATCGTGTGTCGAGGTAATGAAATCGCTGCTCGATATCTTCACCTATCGATACATCGTTTGCATTAATCAACGTATTCCTCGAGCAAGTGTCCGCTGAAGAACCGAACGAAGAAACAGTGGTCTGTGTATCAGTTCATAACCGCTTATCTTGACAAATGGAATTACGGTCGCGAGAAATTGAGACAAATCGTGTAACACGACGTATCAATCAATTCCGCGGGAAATTTAAACACTTGTATTTCCAACAAGTTGTGTCAATGTAATTAGCTCATCGTATCTTCGATCGAATCGTTCGATTGTCCCTTCTTTCTTCGATCGATAAAATCAATTAACATACCCCGAATAAATGAATTAGCACCATAATGAGAACCAGATACGACTATATTATATTATTGTGATATATAGTGATTATATTATTGTACAAAAATTTGGAATTAAATACTTTTGCGATCTTCGCAAAATATATGCACGTACTAAATACGTAAGTATTATGTAATTTCTGTATCGTATATTTTCAGGCTTGTTTCTTTACTTCATCCATATAATCGTGATTGTTAAATGTCATTACTAACAGCTAATGAAATTTCGAAATGTTTCGTGCAACACACATAATACATTCGTAAAAGGTATCTGCAAATGTTCGAATACTTTCGTCAGTCCGTGTACGATCAAAGGTAAAAAAGACTAGATTGTTCGACGTCGATCACTGACAACGGATCTCGAAGCCGACAGGTGCATCCCCGGATCTTCCGGTAATTGTTATCGCGGCGAGGAGTTGCGGTTCCGGTGTGGACCGGCGCGGTAGGTCTCCGTAAAGGAAGACCCGGTGCGCGAACCGACTAGACCGAATGGATGCTAAGCAAGCTGTAGTACCCGATCGCTTCCTTGCATACGAAGCAGTCTCCGCCGGAAGTGCGTCACGCGGCAGTATAGATTCCACGAGGTGAGACCGGCGCGGAGAACGACGTCGTTGACTCGTCACCGGGTCGTCGGATACGTGACCGCGGGTCGCGTTTCTCCGGACCAGATCGAAATAACTGATACGCGCCGGATGTTTTATCATTTGCAACATTATCGCGACATAATACGTCAAATGTAATACGTATATATTATAAAATTCGCACGCAGAGATATCGTCAGTTTATTTTCTATTATCGCGAATGTCGTTTGCGTGAAAGAAGCAGCCATATGTACGTATAGTTACTATATCCTCTTTTGAGAACCACTGTTTCAGTATTTCTTTGTGTTCGTACATAACTCCTCGGTAAATTATGTGTTACTTTATACGGAATAATTCTTCGCAACGATCTTGTAAAGAACTAATAAACTACTCGCCCATTACTGGCTACAATATCGCTTCCCCATATTCTCATTGTTTACAATCATCGATCTCATTAGCAAGTCGTAAAAGCGAGCTTACAAATCGGTTCGAGTGTCACAGTTTGGCATCTCTATGTACATAAATTCCATGGCGGGGACGCGACGATAACGATAACGTGATATCAGCTGAAGACAGAAACGAGAAAAGGACAGAGACAGGGGAAGGAAAAATTGAAAAATCCAGTGACGCCGAGAAGAAGGCCGGAAACGTAGATAGACCGATTAATTATCGACAGAGTTCGCTTGGTCCACCTCTCTGTGCCATGCGTCTCCAAAGGCAAGCACTCCGAATATTTATAATCTTGCCCTGCGCAGATAATACGATTCCGATTTATCAGGCGGGCAAGACCTTTCACCGATCGCATCGTGACACGCGTTGACCGATTCCAGCGCCAAGCGCGAGAATAAAAACGCCCAAGGCGACAGTCCCGGGTCAACGGAGCGCTAATTTATTGGAATGTTTATGTGGTTCTCTGGCGCGTTATCGGGAACGCGCGCGCGAGAACGCGTCGACCAAAGCTGACTCGCGTGAACGCACGTCGGAGTAAAGCAAGACTTCTCCTCTCTTTCTTCTCCTATATTGTCGAGATTTCGTGTGAGAGAACAGGAGCGTATTGGAGATTCGACTTGCTCGCTCGAAAGACAATTGAGATAATTTTGAAGTGGCAGGAAAACTTTCCGCGCGGGTGACGTCGCTCGGTTTCTTCGGCGGTTAATTAACACGAGAGCACGCACGTTCGATTTGCGTTGAAGCATTTGGAGAAAGGTATATTATTCTTAGTGGTCATATCGTACGAACGTACTGCTATCTGCTCGGCCGAGTCGTATTTCTGTACCGACACCGTGTTTATCGTTTCGCGCGACTTTCTTCAAGAGCGTGCAACTGAAAATAATTATACAGTTAGCCGTTCCGGCTTCGAAAATGTTCGTCGATGGTTATGCCGAGATTCCAGCGAATCGAGGGAGATTTAGTACGCGACTGTCTTTATCACCGCGTGAAATATATGATGGTACTTTGGAAAGCCTCCACTCGTACGTTCTCCGTGAAGAGTTCGTTGCTTTAAATACGCGGTATTTCTTTCCGAATTGTCCATAAACGTTATCCCCTAATTGTCCAAAGCGATATGCGCCATTTAGAATTTGGGAAGAATATTACCTTCTCGAAGAGAAAGCGTAGATTTCTTTTATCTTCATCTTTATTACCCTTCGGAGGGAAATCCGAAAGATCGATGTAGAAGAAACGCAGAAATATTTTGAAAACTCACCCGTTGTAGGGGTAGGTGGCGAAGGCGGCATCGTAAGGATGGTACACGGATGGATAAGGCCACGCTGCCGCGGCTCCTGCTCCAAGATTTTCCTTCAGATCGAGGCTAGCAGCCTGCAAGCAAAGCAATTATACTTGTTAATAACGTGTGGCAACGCCTCGCATGAGTAATTAACGCAACTAAAAAAGACCAATTCCTCGATGCGTGATTCGAGTCGTGATTCGTTCCAATCTGGAACGCATGCCCAATTGCAAAACGAACGGAACATAGTGGTACTATCTTTCGATGTAGAAATGCCACTGGACGATATCGTGTATCTTCCACTCGTGGAAGTCGACTAAAAAATCACGTGTATCACAGAACGTGTCCCAAAATGGAATTCTGTCGACGTTGAAACGTTCATTTTAATTTTCAATTATGCTTATACTATTCGATCCTGGTACAAAAAAAAGCATCTAACCAGTTTAACCAGCGGAAGTATCCACTTTTTTTTAAGGACGTGGCGGTTAATCGGCGCCTTCACGATCGATCTTCAATTCATCGACGATAATGAGAAAAATAGCTGGCAAAGCAGCGATAACAGTAATTAGAATCGATGTGTGCCGTTATTGTTTGTTTCTGTAACCCATAACCCGACGGTTTGACTTCGTATACCAGCCGCATTTAAACCTCTATCAACCGGTAGAATAATAGAACCATAGAATTCTTCTCGCCCTTCGTTCCCCCTTCTCATTCGAAACGATCCGTTGTTCTTCTCCCAGACTTTTTTCATATGCATTAGTCTTGCATTAACGACATTAATTATACATCGTGTTCGAACTGCGTAGCCATCGCTGGATTGGCGTAATTAGCACTCGAAAATAACGGGCGGTTCGAGTTCCTTGACCTAGGAAATTCACGCGCCCAACGTCGCATTTATTTGAGACTCTGAAAACGTTGTTCGACCCATGTAATTTCATGTGTTTAAACTGAACTTAAAAGCAAAGGAGATCTAGATTTCTAACGCACATGAATATTCTAAAACACAAACGTTTTGTCGTACATTGATAACGCTAATTTTCGCTCGTGACAATATTTTTCTTTTATCTTCATTTTAGTCCATCTTACTAACGTTTTACCGATATCTTCTATCGTAAATCTTACAAATGTTTCACGATTGTTGTAATATGTGGTTGTCAGAAAACTTCCGATTTTGTTTTCTACGGTTGTATTGACAAAAATATAAATACGTATGAAAATTGACCATCTGTTGTGTAAGTTTGAAATCAGTCACGAAGCAACTAGAAAATCACGATCGAAACGAACGATCTCATTAAAAACGGTGCTCGATAGGTGCAAGTAGAAGAGTCTCGCGAACATTAGCCACGAAGGTACCTCGAGTACGTGGTTCCGCGCAACCTGTGTGTGCAATCTGCTGCTCGGTTACGAGGAGAGGCCACACTCTTATGCGCTTACCCCTTAAGCTCGATCATAAAGAGCGACGATAACAGGCCGGCCACGGCGACGGCTCGAACACGACAGTGTTCCACTGTTACGACAGGACGGATTCATAAATTTACGCTTCGCAGCTATTTTCTCCGTGTATGCGCTTTGTGTGTGGTCCGATAACCTCTCTCGGTCGGACGAATACACGCGATTGCCGATCCAAAGTCGCTATGCTTCTTCTCTCCTCCCATGCTCCCATGCCTATATTAACATCACACTGTCCGGGATCTTTCGCTGCGATAACATCTCGATTATCGTTGAACGCTTCGCGAACGTGCATGCCAAATGAAAGCATCTTTCTTTCTCTCTCTCTGTTCTACCATTGGCGGAGAAAAACTTGCACGAGATTCGATATACGTTTAGAATCTAACGCGTATAGTATCGTCGCGAGTTGGTCAATCCACGAGTTCGTTATCTTTCCGATGAAACTAGCGGTGATGTAAGATAAGCGGTAGATTCGTATGAACAATATTTTAACGAAGGTTAGACAATGGTAGAAATTTATATTCTGGTAAGAAAAAGAAAAGAAACAAAGGAAGAGAGAAAATATTTAGTAAAAGATCAGGAAAATTGTTGGCGATTGGGACTGATTACGTTGATGGTAATAAAGACGAAAAGATCTTCGAACGGTCGTGGATGCAATGAAACGAACTTTTAAGGCTGCTGGTTGAAAGGGATGAAAAGCTGGTCGTATGAACATTGAGCGCGAGCCGCGCATTGCGTTGACGTTTATTACACGAGAACAGTCGCTCGAGCCGTGATAGCATAATTAAACAATGCAGGGTGAAATCGGGAAAGTACGCGCCACTGAATGGATGGAGTGTAGAGAATAATTTTACCCGATTGCCGATTTTATACAATTCTCAGCTCTGTTATTCACCCATTGATATCCATTGTTACAAATAGTACCGGTAAAAATCATCTCGATTTCCTTTATATTAATAGATCCTTTGTTAAAACAAAAAAAGAATAATAGAATTCCATCATTCTCCATAAATTAATTCTATAAAAAAATAATTTCAAACTTTGCCTAACCTAATACAAATAATAATCTTCAACGAGAAAAAAAAAGACAAAAATCTAAATCTACTCACCGTAGGCGTGTAAAAAGGTGCCTGTTCGGCCCCCAAGGGCGGAAAATAGGCTGCCATGCCCTCGGAAGCGGCGGCGGCCGCCGCTGCCGCGTACGGCGCGCTGTACATGGAGAGCGCAGCAGGTAGCGCACCCAGACGTTGATAACCGCCGAGAATCTCGTACTGACAGGAGCAGACAGTTTGACCCGTGAGCGGATCCGTGAAAATGGGTCTTCCGGTGTCGCAACACCGTCCGGTCGGCGTTGGGCCGCCGGTCGTCGGTGGCGGATGACCCTGCGACGGGCTGACCGACGTGGTTGGGCTACCTGGCGGCCTAACCACCGCGCTGGTCACCGCCATCCTCGCGTTCGATAGACCGGCAGCTACGCCCAGGGGATGATTCGTGGTGGTGCCCGCTACGCTGACCAGCGACGAACCGCCTGCGCTCAGGATCGTACCGGAGACCGGCGAGGCCGCAGAGGACGTCAGCGACGAGCTCACTGTCACAGGACACTGGAACAACAGATAGCATAATTTTTGATTAGATTGTATAATATATACGTAGTGTGTGATAGTATTATATAGATTACATAGATATATTTAGAAGAAATAAAAGGATGGTCGAGAAAGTACTCGCGTGATATTGATTAATTACTTAAGTTAGGAAAAGATAAATTCTGTTGTTGTTATCGGTATCATTAACGATAAGAAGCGTGTGCTGAAATTATACAAGAGATCCCTGATTGATTTTTTTGTAATCGTCGTTACAGATATTAAATTATGAAACGTGAAGTCCCTGGGCTGATGCAATAATTAGGATGATAGTGTACGAAATTCATTTGAAAGACGTATAAGAAAAAATTAACTTTTTTAACGTTTTATCGATATATTGTGATATTCGACGAGAAATAAGTATTTTGATAAAAAGACTTCTTAGCTTCGACTGAGATATGACGTATTATTATATTTACCAAACAACAGACGGCTACGTGATCGATCGTATACATGTCCAGCGCCCTGAACATTCGTCGGTACGTATCATAATTTAAACAGGAGATACATTCTTGACTAAAAATTGTTTGCATTGCAGCGTATCGGTTGTGAGCCACGCGTTAAAAGGGGAAAGGATAACTTGCGTATCTCCGCGAAAACAAGATGTTTCGCGTCTTTCGACAAAATCGTTCCGAAAACGCGGAGCTTAAACAACGACTCGTTACAACGCCACTGTTTGCTTGAAAATTCTCGACGACCGCCCTGCTCCTTTCTCTCTGTTTCTCTCGGTAAACAATCCAGAGTGGGAGAGTGCGTTTATGTTCCGTAGGTCACCCACTCTCCATGGATCCCTCTCTTTACCTTTTCTCGCGTTACACGCTAACTGCTCCTCTTTTTCTCGCAATTTTTTATCGCGAGCTTAAAATTTACCTCCATCTCTTGACCTACTCGCGGTCAGATTTACGCTCGACATTTGTCGTTTAAGCGACGGCGAACGACCGTGTACCAGGTGCTACGAACCGTCGTCCATTCGCGCCGCCATTAGCTGGTTACGAAATCGGGAAACTCGTAATCGTCGTGTTTTCACGTTTGTAGACACTCGTTCGAAACTACCATACGCGTCGAGACTTGCTCCTACGACTGTACGTACGCAACTGGGTACACATATGGGGAAGCATATTAACATAAAAAAAAGTTTGCTCAGGAGAGACTACCGGTATCACCGTCGAAGATTCGCTGACAACGTCAACGCCAGCATCACCGAGACTGGACGTTTTAATCGTTACTCGATCTCGAGCCGTGTTACACGTTCTCCGATTGCACGGATGCACGCGAAGTGGAGCAGGTCGCAAGCTTCCCATTTTGCTGCGCGCCACAGCTCGTTAAGAACGAATTAATGGTCGTTGATCGCGGGAAAATTGATCGAACGGCGTTATGAAACCCGCCACGAGTTAACTGCGAACGATATCGTGTTCGGTTGCAAGTCCGGTTGGTTTAGCGTTTCTCGAAACGGACCGATGAATTCGTTGATACGCGAGTCCGTAGGTTAGATCGTTTGACTGGATAGAAAGACAGCCGATTCGTCGTGGAAACTATTACAAATTATTCCAACCGTTCGTCGAATTTTAGCAACTTCCGTAAGAACACGCGCATAATTTACTCGACGTTATCTAAACACGCTAATAAACGATGTAACATTTCCATATTAATCGTGCGACTTTCTCTCGGAGCGAATTGTGTGTACGAAATATCCGAAACGTATCCGTTTAACCCGATATATCCGTGGCGCGCAGCCTCCAGGGAACCGAGGGACTTCCGTTAAACACACACCTGCCGACGCGATTGTTTCCGATTTACGAAACAATAAACGCCTCCGGTGGCACGTTCGACGCCGATAATCGGCGACAGGCAGAGCAACAACGGGAGAGCAGCTGCGCGAACGAACCACACCCAGGAAGAGAAAGAGAGAGAGAGGGTGAAAGAGAGAAACCACCACCCTAAAAGGACTTTTCCAGCAGCGCAGCGGCGTGAAAAGCCAGAGGAGCAACTGCTAAGTCTAAAGGTCTTGGACGCGCGTTCCCCCATTCCATTCTCGGGAAGGTAAACCGAAAATCAAGCCCGTACATAATGCCAAGGCGTGCTCATTAATTCCATATCAAACAGCACGGCTAAATAGATTAGCGGGTTGAGTGGCTTTCGCGCGGCGGAGCCTAAACAAACCCCCTACGTGTGGAACGTCCCCATTCGACCGCATCAATCCATCCATCCATCCATCCATCCATCCATCCATCGCCTCGTTTCGATGGCTCCGAAACATATTGCCGAAAGGCAGGACCGCGCGTGCATTGTATTGGGACGAAAAACGTGACCCGCCGCGCATTATGGCACCGAGAGAGTGGCGTTAATGCGTGTCCCGGTTACGCTGTTCTGTCTGACGCTTCCAACTGCCTGGCAGTATAACACTATGATGGTCAGGATCCACGCAGCCGTGGCTGGAAATCGCGTTTGACAGCAAGGACAAAAGTATCTCGATCGAACTCGATAAAACTCGATACGTGCGTTGGGATACTCGGTTGGCCAAATACACATCGTCCCTTCTCTCTTTTCGATCATGCCGCGTTTCGAGCTACGGTTTTGCTAATACGCGCACGCGCGAATTGTAAGCTACAGGGGCTTACACCGGTTGATATTTTAATCGCGGTCGCGATGATCGATCGACGCTCTATTTCGCGATTTATTTGCCGGAATTTGTCAATCGTTTTTGCTATAGTACGAATCAATTTTTATGGAGGCTGGTAAGAATTGTGAAAAGAATTTTAGTCCATTCTTACATATACATAATGGTGTAGGTTAAACCTCAACTTTTATGCAGCAGACTGTTCTATGCTTATTGTTGTAAAAGCGGCATCGTACCTTTCTGTGACAGAGAACAAAAGCACGACCTAATCATAAAATTAAAGGGACTTACTTTCAAAAGTTGGAATATCTGACGAAATTCAAATTCCCTAAATCTTAGCATGCACCACTATGTTTTTCATCCCGCCATAAGTATGCTTCTATGGACAAGATTCGGTACGCCTGTGTATCGGGCAAAAGACAGAAGGTCGCAGGAGCCGCAGGAAGAGTGCATCGGGGCGGCAGATATACTGCGAGGCGGCTGTTCTCACCGGGAATCGTAAGAATCCTGTGAGAGGTCCTCGAGAGAAAAGCGGAGGACGGGAAGAATGCGCTTCGGGGCTCGGGATCGGGCATGGGGTTAAACGACGAAGCGTGTTGGCGAGTGTCCGGAGCCACGGACCATAATTCAGTGCTACGGTCCGAGAGGAGAAGAAGAAGCGGCCGCCAGTTCCTGAGTTACTCCACGCGATCGCATCGAACGAGAGAAGTGAGAGCCCGTGTGCAGCACTCTCGCAACCGTGTACACAGAACCGGCAACTATATCACACCTTGGAGCTCGTAGTCGCCAGATTCGCCTGGCTCTTGCCGCCTTTAAAGTAGCGTTCAAGGTAGCCATGTCGTGGCTATAGACCTGGAGAGTTCGTCGAAGCTGGCTACCACGAAGAGCGACAATTATTCGCGCGCCGAGGGATCGATATATCGAGGCATTAGCCCGATAGGATGGCTCGTTTGTTCCACGACGATGCTAATTGCCAGTGCCACGATTTCTCTCCGGGGCGCACGCAGCTCTTGGCCAAAGGAAAACGGAAGCTGCGACCACTGTCACGTATGGCAAGGATGCATTACGATACGATTACCGCACGACTCCAGCTACAGGTTCTATCGTAGCTGAACGTGTTGAGAACATGTAGAAAAAGAATCGTAGTGTTCGGTAGCTTGATGGCGACTAACATTTCTAGGTGTCAGTGCTATAAATGTCTCGAACAAGGCAATTGGTAGCGTTAATAGTTTAGATAGAGGTGGAATGCCGTAGTCGAGTTAAATCGTACATAAGATTATCTACGAATTCCATAGAACGTCTTGTAGTAACGGAGCTTGTCCGGTACCGTATATTTTCAATACTGCGATAGTAGATGGTCGGATGGTTGTATTGGAGTAAAAAGAGACATTTCTTCTAACGCGTCTTATGATATTCCAAAAGAATCGGTTTATTCTAACAAGTCCCCTGGTACCAAAACCACCAAGTATATATTTTCGGAAATTATCTGCATCGGCGTGAAATCACGCAAACGGAACGCAGAGGAACGGGAATGGTAAAAGAGGGGTTCACGGAAGGCCCGAGATATCGGATGACACCTTGTGCGCGGCTTTGCAGAAAATTCTTCGCGATTCTGCTCATGGACAATGCCATTCTAAGCTCGGCATACCTGTGTCGGCGGGCCGCACGAAAAAGCGATATATCGTGCACGCGGGGCTGCGTAGACACTCGGATGGATGATCGATGGACGTCCGATCTTGGCTATGGAAAAAAACTGGAAGTCCTCGGGTGGAAACGGTCGTCGGGAGAATGCTTGGCTACGCGATCGAGAGAAGGGCCTAGCAAACCAGTACATGCTTACACTCCGCTCGGCTCTCCTCTTTCCTCTTGCTCTCGTCCAGTTCGATCCGTGCACATGGCCACGAGAGATCAGCCCTCGGTATACACGCGTTTTATGACGCGATTTATATGCACAATGTAACAGTCGCGTCGACGTGGGAACACGTAACGTCGCGATCTCGTGTCGTTCCTTTCTTCTGCTCGTCCCGACAAGAACTGTCCCTTCTCTTGGTTCCGCGGCGAGGAAAGATCATCGGGGACCGGGTACGAAGGAAAGACACGCGATCGCGATGGTAGATTGACCAATGGCTTTTTTTGGCGGTGCTCGCGGCGTGCGGATCGTCTCGCATCGCGCCGCGGCGTGGAACAGCAGCGCGGACGTGGCGCGCTCCTTCGAATTTATTGCGTATCCATATTCAGCGGGCAGATGCTTCGCTTTAACGCGTTCATCGTCGCCATTCGTTGTTTCCGTGGAACGAGTACGGAGTGGGGCGGAAGCGTGGAAAAAGGGAAAAAGCAGAGGAAGGGAAGATGCTTCGACGAACGTGTCTCCCCGATATAAGCACGTTTTATCGATCGTTCTTTGAAAAACGTAGCACGCGATACCGAGCCGCATATAACCGCCTCGGCGACTAATCGCGTAGCAGAAAAAATTCGAGACCGCTGCGTGTGCTTAGGAAATCGTGAGCACGCTGGCTGCGCAATCCTATTCGCGTGGAAAAAGAGCGAGAATACGAGTAGAAAGCGCGCTTTAGAACGAGGAATCGGATAGCGAGAATGAGCACGCGGTATATAGAAGAGCGATGCACAGGAGCTCGATTCAGCAACGAACTACGTCGTGTTTCAACGATTTATAGATCCGAAAAGAGAATCGGTTATCCTGTGGACACAGATGCGCCGCTGTTTGCACACGAAGCATTTGTCACGCGTGTCCTGGCGAGAGAAAAGGGACCGGTCGAGAGATGATGCCCTCTTTGCAACGAGGCCCAACCGAGTCAATATTGACTCCAGGCCAGATTGATGGACCTTCTTCGCGTGTGTGTTTAGGCCTCGCAGCACTTACTTATGTTCCCACCCTGTTCTCGTTAGTCCCTGTTTAGTTCGTCCCTTGCTGTTTCGTTCGATCGTTCCGGGAAACCTACGTAAGATGCAGGATAGTAATGTATAGTAGGTTAACGTTGTCATAATTTTGATAGTTATTCACGATTGAATGAGAACATGTTTGATTAAGATTCGATTGAAATATTTGAAGTACATATGGAGAGAATCGTTTGAAACAGACAGAGACCATACTGATCAACTTCATAAAGACTAATTGTTTGATCAAATACGTATCCTGGTACTAAAATTGGTTGTGATCGCATGCCTAATAAATGCACTTCCTGTAGATTGTTCGTGGAATTCTGAAATTTCGATTGTATCAAACCGAATGTAACTTTAGAGTTCATTAAGAAACGCTTCGTAGAAAGTGCGATTATTTTATCAATAATCCCGATCGCGTTTCGTTCCAACCGATTTCTGAGAACATCGATCCGCGAATTTTATTTATCGGCGTGCGTTTCGTATTATTATCGAACAAAACTTCCGCTTTGCTCCCGCTTTGCAATGGGGGCAGAATGAAAACACTAACCATTCATAATCACACCCAATTCGTCGATCACACCTCATTGACCAAAACGTTTGCGAAACCTTCAAACGGGTAAACACGTAACGAACAGTGCTCACGTACTTTCTTAGAATTCGATCTGCCAATTTCACTAATGAACGGTGAAAAAGCAATATTCGTAACAAAAATTATTTCAAAATATGGAAACTCGAAATGAAACAAATAGTCAATACAAAAACACGAGCAATAGTAAAATCAAGACATAAGCAGCACAAAAAGAAATCCAAAGTTCTTCTCTGAAAGCTTGCAAAGAAAGAACTTTTGAAATTCTCAAAATCGAACGATACGACACGAAAACTTCTGTAACCGAAAAGATGTGCCGATCCGTAGTGAAAGACGAAATCCCTGGGGAATCCCAGGGAAATCGTGGCACACCGAAAAGGCAGGAAACCTGGTCGGTTTTGGTTCCTAGGGCCACGAATGTAAACGAAATCTGATAAACCGTGAAATCGTTCGTTCTCACGGGGTTTCACTGTGGCCGCATGTGCTGCACGGTATCCGGTTAAATTAATTCGCTGCTCGTTACTAATCGGTACGTTCCTTCACACTCGCGGCTCTTGTATATAAGACGGTTGACTGGAGTAACGTTATCAAAACGTAAGATCGAAGCAAGGGGTTGCGAACGAACGGAGAGACAATCATGGTTCCCGAGCACGGAAGAAGGTTAAAGGGCGGCGAAAAAGATTTGCACGCGTTTCGACAAAAGCGAGCAGACGAGGAACGAGCGGTCTTTGGTCTGGACTCTCCATAGGATCGCCATCTGACACCTAAGTTTCGCCGTAATGCGATTAACAGCGTGAGTGGCGTTATCAAAAGAGAACTCGCGACGATACAATAGCGCATCCGGCGTCATTTGCTAACACTGTCAGCCGAACGATACCGGTATACATCCGTCTCTACGCATTGTCGCACGATACTTTCGTCCTCGTTGGCATGATCGTATTCTCCGTGCCGGTATACCTAGACACCTCGATCTCTATTAAACATACACACACGTAGTCGAGCCAGGCTATTAAGCGATACCGAGGCTTATCGCTCGGAAAAAAGTTACTTTGTAATCTCAGAGCAACGTGTTAGATGTTGCGTTGCGAGAAACAAAACTCGAAACTCGAGCTCAAGACACTCTTCCTGCGACTAGTCTGTGATCTGTTTTTCACGCCTCGCTTTCGATCCTGTCTCCTTCTCTAGCGAAGACCGAATCGAGCCGTGTCTCTGTGCAGAGCAGAGTTATCTAAATGTATGCCTCGATAAGGAAATTTTCTTTTATTTACTTGTATAGTGTAGGTTTACCCTGCGAAAGGTGTTGATTTTTTATCTTCGAGATATAGTTATACGTTTATTAATAATACTAGTTACAATTTCTTAATACATTGTTAGATATTCTTTGTTTGTGTATAAGTTTCTTCAACGATGACGAAGAAGAAATGATATTAGGTAGACTACATATTATAACAATTTCTTTGTCTTCACTTTACTTCTGAAGACAATTCCGCGTTTTTTAAGAAAAATATGGAAACACTATTCCAAAAGAGATACACAGTCTGCACCTAAATGTCTCTAACAACATCAATTACCAGGAAATCTACTCTGCTCTCGAGAGTGAGTTTCGCGTACTTCGACTAACAACCACGTGGCCATTCCACCATACAAGTTGCTAGCTGGCAAGGGAAAAAATTCGTCCCAACACGAATTGGAACTGACTGCAATGTTCGCGGACTGCTAAGGGTTAAACGATCTCGGAATACAGAGAGACAGACAGGGAAACCGCTGAAACAGGAAAGTCACGGGACACCGAATTCGTAATGGTTCGTTTACAAGCAGCCCCGCGGAATTTATTGCACTGCACGCGATACACACAAACACATACGCAGAGATCGGTGGTCGCGAACCAATGATTTATACCGTGAGAAAGATTAGGCATTCGCGACTGAACCCTTCTTTCGCGCGGGTACCACTACCGTTACACGCGCGTGGAAAACGTGTGCTCACGTCTCTGCTTGGATAAAATAGCAACGACTCCTGTAACGACAATTTCAATAAATTATCCAGCTGCCGCGCGCGCGAACGATCAGAGATCTCCGGCGCGTCTCGCCTTCCCTCGAACGCTTCGAACACCGATTACACACCGATCTTTCTACCTCAGAACTTAGCATTCTCTCTCTTTGGCTTCCGTAGAATCTGCATCGACGTCTCCCATCCCCGAGCAACGAGAAATCCATGGAACGACGTTTCTCTCAGTAAAAACTGATCGAACATTTGCGTCCTCACGGTAGGAGGATCCCATTGTTCGAGGGACGTTCTTAGATCGGGAAGATTCTGCCGGTGGATTTTCAACGGTAACAGGGTTACTCTGGTAAGGATGTTTCATTATAGGTAGGTTTCTGCGGTTCATTCGACCGAATTATTTTAGAGTAACGCCGATGCTGTGATAGGGTTTTTTGTTTTCGAGAGATAAAGTTAGAATGAAGAGAAGTACGAGAGGCTTCGATATTGATGGACTCACACAAAGTTGGGGAAGGGATTGGTGTTTTCGTATCCGGGAATCATTAAGTTGTCAAGACTCTATCCTTCATGGGCGAAGTTTGTAAGTGGGGCTAGTCTTCACGACGGGGAGAGAAGGTTTTTGAGATTAAATGCAGAGACACACAGTTAGAAATATATAATCTCTCTGTTTCGTTCGTAAGATTTCCACTGAACGCTTTCTTTGTACGACAAATGGTATGTTTAGTTTTCCTCGAATCTTTCAATCACTATGGAAAAAAGAAATATATACAAATATCGCTATATTTAATATATGCTTTTTTATGCGATACAAGTTATTCCAGCTAAAACGAGATAAAGTGTATAAGTAACATTAACCTCGTACGTATTACTCGAATCATAACCGTGCGTGTTTGATCCGCGAAGGTTTGATTCTCGACTTCTTATCTGCCGATTCTACGTAGCAGTATCGACAGCAGCGGAATCGAAGCGGAAGAAAGAGGCTAGCAGATTTCATAAGACTAATCGCGAACGATAAAGCCTGGCTGATTTATCGGCGACGACAATTGGACCGCTATGTCGAAATGTAACTGGAGCGCCGGAAGTCTCGGGCGCATGGTGACCGTCAACTAGCAACAATGTTCCTGTCACAACGCCGCGCGCACGGCTCCTTGCACGCGTTCAACACACGCAGCTCTATATATGCGATTGTATGCGTGTAACTGCAACGGACACCGTGCATTTATTCCAAAGGAGATCAGGGTAGGGGTGTGACAGGGGGCTGTTAGTTAGAAAGACGGTCGCGAAACTCGGGCTGAATGAATTCGAAGAAAGAAAGAACGATTAAGAAAAAAGATAGAAGAGGAAGAAAAAAGAGAATTTAAAGGCGAAGAAAATAAAAGACGGTGGCTAAAAAGAGAACTAAATAAAAGAAAGGTGAAAAGAGGAAAGTTGGTGGCAAGAGAGTGGCAAGAGAGAAAAAAGAAAGGAAGAAAGCAAAAGAAAAACGGGTGCAAAACGCGTGAGAGCGTGTGCTCGAATGAATGAATAGAAGAATCCGTGGAAAGGAGAGAAAAAGGAGGGCAGAAGTGGGTGGGAGAGAGAAAGGGGTAACAACGATCGGAAGGAACAAGAGACAGGACTTGAAAGAAAGGAAAAGAGAGGAAAGAGAGAAGAACGACCATGCGAGAGTGAATGAATGCAATGAGGCAACAGCGAAGCACCAAGAGACGGAGAAAAGAAGCGAAAGAGCAAGGAAGAGAGGAGAAGGAGAGCGCGAACGTGCAAGAGAGTGAGGGCGGAGGATCTGAGTCAGCTCGATTGGATCGAGTAGCGTCGAGTCAGCGAGCGAAACAGCGCTAACTGCCGGGCGCAAACTACTACCGGAGATCGTATCTATATAGCAACGTATCGTGCCGCGGCACATCGCGCTGCCAACTTGCAATAATATGGCCATTCATAATTTTTACGCGACCAGCGTCATTCAGGAATTCTAGTCGCGACCACTTCGTGATCGTCGTCCATCGTCATACGCTCTGCCCCCGCGGAACCGCATTCCGGTAGAAGCTGGAAACGTGGCCGAATTTTCTTCCTTCGCCACTCGCCACCACCCCGCGCTTCGATATCACGCGGATTACGCAGGCCTCGCAATTCCACGAATTCCACGGCAACTCGATTTATGATTCGAGTCGTGGAGAAGGGCGGTCACGAGGGGCGGCCACAAAGGTAATTTCGTGGCGAGCTTGCGCTATAATCGCGCTCAACGCTTTTTGTAGTTTCGTCTACAAACGTGGACTATTACTACTATCACGAATGTCGAAGACATTGTATGTCTGCTACAAAGATACGGAAAGCATATGGAATTTTAGAAGGACGGATACTGATAAGAACAGATAGAGGCCTGCCAAAAAAGGAATGTACATGCCGCAAAGCTATATTTACGTAAATCCTGGACATATGTTCAGCTTGATATGTAAAAACCAAATGGAAAGTATGAAGGTAAACGTGTATAGAATGATTCATACTTACATATGGAATGTTATGTGTTATATGATTAGTGTTAAGGTAATATTTACACCTTAATGTACATAGAAATGTTGCCTTCAGATTATCTTATTTAAGAAAGTCTATAGCACCTTTTCTGCTAATTTTAATTTTCAACGCCCATAAGCAAACAAGATAACCTTCGATCAAAAGCTGTTCACATTAAAAGTTATTTCAACTTTATATCATACTTGCAATCTTTGCTTATCTCAAAATCGAAATCGTTCGCGATATGAAGAAATACAAAAATACACTCGTTCGGTCTTGATCTTGTCTGGAGTTATTTCGCTTTTGATACGTCCAGAGACAAAAATACACGACGGATTTAAGAAAAAGTGATA
Organism: Bombus terrestris; assembly: GCF_910591885.1. Classification (NCBI taxonomy): domain Eukaryota; kingdom Metazoa; phylum Arthropoda; class Insecta; order Hymenoptera; family Apidae; genus Bombus; species Bombus terrestris. The sequence goes on from NC_063275.1 coordinate 16,711,661, forward strand.
CGACTGACGGAAAGGATGGAAGTATCGTTACTTCAATTAGATTTAGTGACACAGATTAGCGATATGAATTCATCACGTTCTAAATTTAATGCACGGTCGTCGTTGCCGCGAGACGCGATCTTCATTCTTCGAGGGTGAACCGCTCAGTGTTTTTCAGGCCAAAATTAAAGCCCGTTGCCATACCGAGGACATTCCTTTTTCTCGCCGTAAACACTAAACACGTTGCACTCATACGAGAACGAACGTGAAACATGTTCGTTGTCGTGAATGCTTCCTAACAAGTATTCCACCAGAGGTTTCAATAGGAGAAATCTAATCGAAATGATGGTGTAAGGATAAGTAAGAATACGGAGTGATTTCTATCGTGATGAAGAAATTAAAATTGAACAGTTCAGTATGATTTCGTCGAGACGAGTATCACCGGTTGAAAATTAAGAAAATACTCAACGATAGCCGATGTTGAACACACCTGAATGTAGTTTGCAGTTATTAACGATCAGTTTACACGCTTCGCGTGTTGCACGTACTTACAGCTTGCAATTTCTTCGACGGGCGCAACGACTCGTTACGTCATCGACGTAGCGCAAATGTCAACCGATACGAAGCTGATATATCCACAATAAGAGAGCTAACTACAATTAACATCTTATTGTTTATTAGACGAGCAGATCACGAAAAAAAAGAAGAATATAGGAGATAAAAGGACAAAACTTGGCTTCATGAACGACGGAATATAAATGCAGCTTATCGTTAATTTTTAGCTAGGCTGTGACATAATTATGATAAAATGTCGCACACGCTCTTCGAGAAAGTGGCGTTTGATGATTCAACGGCTTTCTCTTTCTCTCTAATTATTATGGTATAACAAATGATGTACGCTAAACGACGCTATGATTAACTTGTAAAGATGACGGGCAACAGGAATCGGAAAGAAAAGTATGTCAACGATAAAACAACAACTGTGACTAAAGTGCTTGCTTGTTTATTTAACTGTGTTATAAGTGGAGTAATACTCATAGATAATAAACCATTAATTTTTATCGGCACTTAAACAATGTGATACGCAAACGATTCCACTATATGCTTCGTGCCTTGTTTACAGAAGGCATATCGATTGCTATTTTGAATTGTTGGTCACGTGAAAAATTGCTACCTTTCAAACACGTTATTTTAGTCTACTAGACAAAGCGTGTCCGGTAGAAACACGGTTAACCACTTTCGTCTACAAAGTAGTAGTATAATAATTTTGTACGAACCCGCGAAGAAGATGATTAAGCTTTTTAAATGTTATGTAATAAACTAATTTATTCAAAAAATACAAATGTACAGAAAAAGTATATTTTAAGCATGCAGACAAAATTTCTAACTTCTAACAATTTCTAAAAATTCTCAAACTTAAACACGATTTCCAGTACACAATTGTAAGACTATAAGAACATTTCTTATATTCTATAAATTATGTAGAACTAATAACATATTTTAAGGAACGTTAATGATGAAAAAGGGAGCGTTCGAATCGTCATTTCAAAGATGCGTTGTAGCCATACCAACAGCGTAGATATCGTGGCAAAAAGGTCGTTCATGGTAAAAAGCTCGTTCATGGTAAGACGAGATAATTATTCTAGCCGGGCGCAAGCTCTTCGATCATTTCGGAACGTTGCTTTAGGCGTGGCAACACATGTTCTCAGCTCGGCGCTATGCACAGTGCATAGGTATGCAACGTACACCTATATGCAACATGTCAGGACACGTGGTACCGAATCTCTCAGGCTTGCCAACGGCTATCCATTTTCGCAACGAACAAGATCCCACGCTACAAATTATCCGTTGCGGTCATGCAACCGAAATGAATCGGTGCGGCGACTAATTGTTAGGCTTTCGACTTGAAATTTTTATGGATAACTCATTTACACTGATATAGTTGGACGACATAAACAAGTTGGAAAATTGTAAACGCGTGATATATCATACATGCCACGTATGAAGTTTGTATGTTTCGCAGGGTGTCATTTTATGACAGCGCCATCTCTAAATCTCATGTTTTATCCATAATACCTATATGTATATAGATTTTGTAATTTCGAAGTTAATAAGATATAACGATTAATCTAAATGGTAATTTTTAAAAGCTTATAACGTCTTTAATCTATGTAATCAATTCAGGTAGACGAGATTAAATTTAACTGAATATATTAAGAAATTGCTCTCGTGGCACACAAAATTCGAGCGCCATATTACAATAAAATTTCAGCAGCGCCACCACTAAATTATGTTCTCTATGATATTCAATTCGCTTGTTAATTCCTCGTATTTTATATCTTCAAAACTCCTATAACGTAACGTTATTATAATATTATTACTGTAATATTAGTTCTAAAAGTATTTCATACACTAATGGCTACAGAAATCATAACAAGCCATTTTTAGTATACGACAAACACATTAAATACATCGGGGAAATCCCAAAGATTAAAGAAGTTGAAAATATATCACGTGCAATTTCGTTAATAGCCTCTTCCAACGAAATCAAGCAACAGTCGTAACTCGGGGGAATGAAGAAAGCAGCTTCCTCGACAGCTCGTAAAAGCGCATCCGCAACGGCAGGGACGATATCCGCTTTCGCGGTGAATAGTCAACAGCATAAACGATTCATTCGCTGGTTAGCTTGGCATATGCGAAGTCACACACGAGAAGGAACAGATAGTCACAAATAGGTGAGGCTTTTGACCGTTGAATACATTTGACTTTCAAACGGTTGAAATTATATCCGGATTCGTACATCTACCGACCGAACGACAACTACATATCATGGTAGTTCTAGAAATGTGTACATTGCGTTTCTTCCGATATCGAACGTTTAACGTTGAAATATGCACGCACTTGTCACGGATATTTCAATATCAAGTTTTGTTTCCCCAGTTATCGTAGTCACATGTGGATACAGCTAATGTTTTTTTTTTTTTATTTTGCTCTTGTATAAGACCATTTTTTCCAAGACCAAGGAAGTTGATTCTAAGTCCTTCATTGCTCAGAACTTTATGAACAAAAAGGTACTTGAGGTAAATTATGCTGAATTTAAACATATACATAACATAATGACTGGATATAATGAGCTTCCTTTTTCTGTTGTAAGAGAACCTTCAAACATGATAGAAGCAAAAAGATTCTTTTAATAGTTTCATGATAAAACGATTAGATGTGAATGACGTCACAGATAACGAAAGAAATCTGTTGTTCCCTGTTTTTTAACATAATGCGCATGAATAAAGGGATAGATAAACATGTTTTGATCAGTTTGTCTAGCATCTATCTTTCCTATTATAATGCTATAACGTATAAATATGCAAATTCCTGTGTGTACACTTTGTATTCCTAGTTTTATAAGACTCGTTTGCTCGATTAAATCAAAACTTGATACAGTTTCCTCGAACGATATCGACAATGAGGCAACGAAGTTCACAAATCAGATGATTGAGTTCAGTTACAACGCGCTGATTGATGTCATCGAAAGACATCGATTCGAAAGTACATCCATCACTATCGTAATCGTGTCACTCGACGCAATCGCAAAACTATCCTGGTAAACGATAGATTTCGAATCAAAAAAGCGAATAAGCACGTAAAGTGGAGGACTCACCTGTAGATTTGGTGATCCTCGAAAAGAGAACTGTGACATGATGTGTCGGCCACTCAGGGCCGTGATGGTCGGGCGCCGCTACGCGATCATCCTTTCAGACTGTGGCATCTGTTGCAGTCTCACCAAGTCACTCGAAACAAATATCACTTTTGCTTTTTTTTCCTCCGTGTATCCCTTCTTAATTTCTTTCTTTTCACCACGTGGCACGCGACGAGAAAGAAATAGAGTTGTACAAATATAGTCACAAATGACAAAACAGCGTAAAAAGCGGAGAGAAATTTTTCACTATAGATACGTAACTCGCGCGTGTTTTATTGCACTGTCTAGTACCAAACTGTACTCAACCCTGAAAGCGGTCTTCAGTCGTATACACTCGCACTGTCACAGACGCAGGCACCAGAGAGGCAGGGACCAGTTTTCCGAGCTTCGACCGCAACGCAGTCGTGTAGATGACACTGTTGGTTTCGGGACTCGTTCACGACTAGCACAGACCGATGACAACCGTAAGTCAACGAGAACAGTTCACACTAGCCACCGTGTACGATCGAGATCGAAAAATAAGGATCGTTTTGTCCAGGTAATAGAGACGATGTTTCGCGAGCAGAAAACGGTAAACCATAAACTAATTACAACAGTATTAACACGGTACTTGAATGCGGGTATTATACGCGCCGGTGGATGATTCGCTCGTGTAGCTAACTCACGTCGTTGATCCGATCGACGCGCCAGCTATGATCGGTCGCGACTATCCTCCGAATCGTCGTTTCTTTTCGACGGAATCCAGTCCTCCGCTCAGCGGTTAGGAAGGCGGAGGTACATAAGTGTGAGTGCGAAGAAGAAAACGTGATATAGAAAGAGAGGAAATGAGAAAGCGAGACGGAATAGAGGGAGGAGCGAGCGAGAGGAAGCGCTAGAGGGACGGACAAGAGGCGAAACGAGAGATAGAGAGGGAGAGAGTGGTAGGTCGAGAACTCGAGCGATGGTGACGGAGAGACGTTCGTGAAAAAGGAAAGGTGAGGTTCGACTTGTTCGCGCACACCGCTCTTCTTTTTTTCTTCTCTTGCTCGTAGAATACGTCCACACGGCGGATTGTTTCGCACCCCGTGTAATGACGTTACGGAACAGCTCGTATTTTCTTTTTTTTTTTTTTTTTTTTTTTTGTTAATCGAAAATTCGTCGATACGAATTTTCTTAACTCACAGATTGTACAGTACCACGAAATCCATGCGTGCACTCTAAACAAGTAACTACAAACTGGCGCGGCTCACACGTGTATAATGCCCCGGCACTTCTGTCTTCTCCTCTGCGTGATCCGCGTGCGTGTGCGTCTACACGCGTGTGTATGTATATGTTTTCACTGTTTAGAGGGGGTACAAGGAGGGCGCGTGTCCATGCGACGACTCTTCCCTCTCTCCTTTCGAACTTGGCGGAAACTTCTTTTGCGCGCGCTACAAAGGATAATGATTCGATCAAGGATAAGTATCTCGATTATCCGTTGAGTTCAATCCACACGCGCACTTTTTTAAATCGGCACTGACATCTGATTTTGATCGGTAATCACCGAAAACGTAAATAGGTGATGGTAAATCCAGCGGTGGTTTATAAGTAGCGCGTTCGTCGAAGGAGCGAACAACGCAATCGAAATCCGTAAGTTCTGGTATCCTCGTTCCCCGAGATGACGGTTGATCGCGGTGTAGGAGGAGGCGGCGGTACAGTGACGGTGGCGCTGGCGATAACGATGGTAGTGTGCCGATGGTGGTGGTGGTAGTGACGAGAAACGGTCGGCTCGACAGTGGTGGTGGCAGAGTCGTCGCCGTAGTTCTTTTCCTTCCATGGAAAGGGGGACGATTTTTGCGAGATGGTTTGCCCTCGGTGAGACGGGTGGGAGGGTCCAGGCCGGCACGCCGCGCGGTGTAGTGGGGGAGCTGGTGCCACCTCTGCTGGTGGCTGATGATGCCACTACCGGCACCTCGAACCCACGCGAATTCGTACCGCACTCTACTAGTAGGCCGAGTGTTCTGTGTACTTCTCTTCTCTCCGAGTCAGGTCGGCATCTTCGTAGATCGGGCACGGAGCCGTACACCAGCGGTTAGCGTCGGCAAACGCGACAATAAAATATGGTGAGTCGCCCGTGGGGCCAGCTAACGCGCTCCCTGCCTACCCCCTCTCACTTCGTTACCCGTTCTTCCCTCTCTTTCTCTCCTTTTCCTCTTTCTGTTTCTCGGTCTCTCTCTTTCTCAACACGTTCCGATCTCTTCTTCTCCCTCGATCGTACCCTCCTCGTCCCTCGTGACGCCCCACCGTCGCCGCTTTCTTCCCTCTTCGTTCGGCTTTCGTTTTGTGGAGGGGATGGGTGCTCGAGTCAGAGGGGGCGCAACCGGCCGAGATGCTGCCGTTGCCACCGTGTTGGGCTCTGGTGGGGTCAAGGGAGAGGTAGGTTGCGTTAGGAGGGGCGAGAAGAGGAGGCAGAAACTACACGACAATTTTAGTTCGATAGATCCTGAAGTTTAGCCTCGGCGGCGCTGCTTTACTTGCCGCTGACTTCTTCCCGGTAGTTTGTTCGCTGCCCTCTCTCCCGTTGCTGTTCGCTTCTCCACCTCTTTCTTGGACACGACCGCACACTCTGACGTTTCCCCACCACCACCACTACCACTACGATATTCCCACTCTATTTCTTTCTCTTTCTCTCTCTTCTCCTTCACCGCGGCGATCGTCAACTACTTGGTGTCCCCTCGCTACACCACTGGCCCCCACCTCCTGAGATCCTTCCTCTTGCTCCACACACAACGCGACACTTGACTACACAACTTTTCTCTCTTTCTGTCCAACTTTGACTTCGCGTTTGCTTTTCACTTCGATCCAACACCGTCGCGACGTCTCTCTCGCTCGACACTTATACAGTGAAAGGCACGATCACCAGCTGACGAACGTATTACACGAGCACGTTTACGCGGTATAAACGCGTACCGGCAGTTTAATGCGCCGATGATGCGTGGATGTCCCATCGCGCGTTTCACCACCAATTCTCATCGGTTTTAGAAAGTCCTGCGATGACAAACGACGCGCTCGCTATTGATCCTCGAGATTTCAAATTCTTTTCACGTAGCCACGGTTGAATTTAAAAACTGATTCACGTCGAACGACAAGTTCGGTCGACTATCGCCAACCGAATCGGGCGATTGGTCCGTGGCCGTTGTACGCGAGTGCGGCAACGTGCCGATGATCACTAACAATATACAAGTTGACAACGGCGAGCGACGGATACGATGACGACAACGACGACTTCGGCCGTGGCATCGCGAAAGTGTGTTTTGCGCAGTTCTTTCAAGGGAACTCGCCTCCTCGCGCTTACTTGTCGCCCTCCTGGCGCGACCGCCGATCAAAGGGGCGGGTAGGGGCGGCTGTAGGTGGTGGATCGCGAGCATAGAGGTTGCGGGGGAGGACATTCGCTAGAACGGGTGGGGACAGTCGAAGGGGCCGATGTGGTTCGCGGGGTGGGTAAAAAGGTGCACTGACATTTTTCGCCGGCCGGCAGATTGCCGATATACACACCTACCTACGAGAGTACCTGCCAGCGAAGATATTTTTGTCGTTTCGTGGTGAAACTCACACGCTCGCGCTTACCCCTCTCGCTTAAACGAATCTCTGTAGTGGTGTTCGACGGTGCATAGGAGAAAGAGAGAGAGAGAGGAAACTGGATAAATCGTCCCCTTCCACACTTCTTTCGTCTCCCCTCTAATACACCGCGGTGGGTGCGGAGCTCGGCTTTTTTCCCCTCCGTGGGCGCGGACTAACCTTGCCCCGCCTTTATCACCTTTCCCTACCCCCTCTATATTCGAAGCTACTCGTACTACCACCAAATCGTGCCACTGCCTTTCTCATCACCCCGCAGTGTGCGCAGCACGTTGAGCTACTACTTCGCGCTCTTGCTCGCCACGGCGACGTCGACGGAGGAACACATTGCGGGACAGAGAGATTCCGCAAGCTGGAGCGAGATAGAAGCATACGGTGAGGCACACCGAGACGTGAAACATTAGTGTACCGTTTGTTAACACCGCGGTCTACACATAGCCGCGCGCAACTCTCACTCCTCTCCTCATGGTTCCTCCGTACCCTTCTACCGGTGACTTCAAGAGGCCGCTACTATGCGTATACGCTTTGTAAGCTCGTGTGCAAGTGTATGAGTCAATATACGCGAGTGTCATTCCAGTGTGTGTCGTAGAAGGTATGCTCCTGCTCAAGGGATTTTCTCTCTTTGTTTTACACGCAAGTCTTCCACTCCCGTCTCTCTCTCCCGCTCTTTGACTCCACCTTAAACTCCCCTTGCCTGATCAGTTTCTATCCCTACAACGGTGACTTTCCGAGAATGCGACACCGAATTTGTCGACGGCACAGAACGTCGACGTTCCGCTACGACTACGCCCAAGCTAAGCCGCTGACCGATGTCGTCGCACATCGATTTTGGATTTCCCGTCTCTGTGCGTGTGTTACGAGGATCAACCGTGCGTCTTCGGAATCGGGAATTAAGGAGCCAACAGGGAGTAATAGTGGCTTTGTATCGTGCTCCTCTCGCCATACCCTATACAAGTTACCGATAAATCGAATTACCGATGTAGCCGCCAGTGTCACGAAATTCTCGGCAAAGGACCGTTTTTAAATCGTGTGTTATCACTGCATCACCATTGACTAATAAACCTTGAATTATTTATCGCGCGACCACCGTAAATCATATCTTTTGAAAAATTCTGTCGCATCTCACTGTTTATACAACGTTTTCCTATTCTTTTCGCGTGTGTCAATTCGTAAGCGGAATATCGATTACAAAATGGAATTAATCGTAATGGGGCAATTTGTAGCGAGTCAATCTACAAACGGTGGTATACCGTTGGGGGTGTTTTATTATGACTGTGCGCACTATAGGTGTCTCCGCGCTTTGAATTACTAATGCCGTGGATCAACCAACACGTTTAGCTGTAGTGAGATGAGACAGTTAACTGTAGCGCGAGACAAGGCATTAACATGTTAATGCGTCCTACTCTATAGTCTATAGTCTAGCACAGTACGTACATGCAATTCATGTTAAATGCATTGGCCCTACGCATTGTTACGCTTCAACTAATGATTCGCATTTTGCCGTGAATTTGAATGTAAATGAAAGGAAAGATGATACGGTTTAACGTTACATATACACATACCACCTTATGCAGAATGGACTCGTGGCGTTTTGAAGAGTTGTGTGTTTGTAAAGCTTGTATAAGTGTTAATAAATTATGGAAGAAATAATTAAAATAATGTATAAAAATCCTATTTTCTGATGCGACGCACGCTAACATCCCGCATTTACATAAGTCATTCATATTTATTATATGTAATATACATTTTCTTATCGTAATTAAATTCTTCCAAGATATTATTAAATAATTTATGCAGAGCTAAAAATAAAAATACGAACTGTTAATCAGATTGTGTAAGAAAAGCACATTATACGATTGTAACAATACATTTAACCATAGTTATCATGTTCTTTATCACGGGATTTCCCTAGAATACGAGAACATAGGTTAAGATAACGTACGGTAAGCGATACACGCTGTAATAAAGATTCTTAAATGAAGCCCGTAAGTTCAGGCATACAATAACTATTATATGCAAGCGTACGTCTTCTTTATCTGTTACTTTGAAAATGCATAAAAACTGTCACGACTACGGTCTATAATTACAGATCATGCACGATACGAGGAGCACACGTAATGCCTAGTGAAAGTTCATCCGATGTATAGATTCAACCGTCCGTTGAATCCACAATTATTCGCACGATACATGTTGCAACCACGTTTGAAACGTTTATCTAATATATCCAAACGTTGCAATTCCTCTAAATTACCCTCAAAGCTTATCTGATTCGACAACGCGCGCGTGCCACACGTAATTCGATTTGCTCGTGTTCTATACGATTCCTTCGATAACACCGTGTATGGCAATATCCTCATGCATTTGCGTTGTTTCAAACGTCAAAGCCAGTGGCTAAAATCTAGATTCAACACGAGTTTCGAATCGGCACCTGGACGTTTCGTTTGTCGTCGCCATCGATGTTGAATTTCCAGTAACTCACCAACGTCTCTCCAGTTGACATCGTACTGTCGCTGTCGAACTCATTGCATGCAAGCAAGTTTCATAGCAACTCGAAGACGGTACTATCGAATCAATTGCGGTGTTTTCTTGCACAAAATCGAAAGAAAACCATTGAAAAAAGACTTCGGTGCGCAAGATCGACGGTCAAGAAGCTCAAAGTTGTACGACCAGTCCGAAGTGGTTGGCGACCAGTCACGGGCAAGGTCGACGAAAGCTGCTGCACAGGTGGCAGCACGACTCGACAAAGGACGGTTATAGACCCTCCTCGTTGGTACCGTGGCATCGTTGCCAACGAGAAAAGTGGGGGTTTGCTTCGGGCTATTAGGTGGGGGGGTTTCCCTTTCCACTTTCCACGCGACCACCCCTCTTGCCGTTCGTCCTTCTCGCACCTAAAGGGACGGCAGGGGTGCCATGTATACTTTCAACAATGTGTGCAGCAACGGTTGTCACCGTGTTGAATACCCGCACTTCGACAGGTTCCACGAGTGAGACGTTTCTAACGCTAGACCGCGGTGCAACGAGGAAAGAATCATAGACGGGTTCAGCCTGCACTCGGTAGAGTGCGCTTCGGTTGCATTTTTGAATTCAATCTTCCACCTTTCTCTCGAATACACGAATTCTTCTCTGGAATGCGATGGATATTGGCATGGATTCAATCTGATGCTCCTCTTAAGACGAAATCCTATGATCCTTGTAATCCATGATTCATGGGGCTAAACTTTAAACAGGTGATTATTTCAATTTTGTATACATATATTGTATACATATACATACAACAAGTCTTTATTTTCTTGAGAATCGATCGAATGTCTTTTTCACATTATTACAACGTGTATTGTAATTACTACACGCTTGTCTTAAATATTTTTCACATAACGACCCGCAAGTATTCGTAAATCGTGATAACCATCGTTGCCAACTTCTACGATATTATATAATTCTATAATAAGTAATTTTGAAGCTACGTCTCAAACTTTCTTGATCGTTTCTTTTCAATTAAAACTGTTTGTCCATCAAAGTATCATATCCATATCGGGACCTTATGCGCGGCTGCTCATAAATCAAAGACGCTAAGGGATAAAGGCAGCTAGGGCACGAAAAGCCTTGGAAGCAAAGCGAAGTGTACTACTTATGGAGTGAAGTGGATAGGAAGCCCGGTATAAACTTGAGTGATTAATCTTGCCGGATTGATAACGCTCCCCCTCGGTCGTACCCTCGTGCTCCCATAAATTACGTTATAAGGAGGCTCGGGATAATTAATACCGCCTCCCGTACATAAGCACGCCGTTGTTGGGCGTAGTTGACACAAGGTGATCTGCGACGGTGTTTCCACGGCGTCATTGTCCGCGATCACTTCACCATGAAATCCATCGCGTGAATTCTGCCGGGATTCGAACGGATTGCGCGATCTTGTTACCTACAAGATATCGCCAGTCATTGCTGCTATTTATTGTCGCTGGAACGTGGCACTCTATCACCAGTAATTCCGAAGTTATTAATGAAATCACGGTTACTATGTCTTTGATTATTTCTAAACGATGGCAATGCTATACGAATATTGTTCAAAATTACTATCAATAAAAATGATAATAATACGTATATTGATTTTTAAATATGTAAATGGAAAAATGCAAAGATTGAAATTGTAACTTTACTAAAGATTTCTTCTATTATTGCTTGGATTATGATTGACAGCTGCTGAGAGATTCTTTAATTTCCTTTTCAGTTTACATAACGTCTTAAAAGACATAAGTTTGCTTTCGTTTTCCAACGTTCAAACGAAAGAACTAAAATAGAAACATTTTTTGTCATCCGTTTGCCGATCCCGATTCAGCAACACTTCGAGTGACATAAGTAAAAATACCTGGTACCTGATAAGGGTCAGCTAGAATGAGTGGCATGTCTCATGATCGTCGGAGCCATCGACGATCACGCTGGCGTTATCAATGACGGACGGAGTGCACGTCCATGTTTCAACGCAAATCAAACAACGAATCGACCGATAGGCGATATCTTCAAAGGATTTCGGCCGACCCTTTGTCAACCTATCACTGATAAATCTGAAATCTGGTCCGTGTAAATATGTCTGTAGTTCGGCACGTCACAGGTCGATTGTGTTTCATGCAGAAGGCAACCGCAACAATCGCGAATTGTTAAACATCCACAACTTATCGTGACCATCCCTAGCTTTCATACGAAGTACAAGTTTAAAAGCTGAAACGAATCGAAAGGAAATGAATCATCGAGTGGATTAACTCCGAACGAATTTCCACGAAGTGCCCAAACAAATTCGGGTTAGCTAGTGGTCAGAAACGCTTCGATGTATCAGATCAGCGTCGATATATGTTTTTTCGTTCGACGTCGCGATGTTCGTTCATCGGGAAAAGTGAGCTCGTATCTCATCGAGCGGCAACATGAAAGATTGTTCGCAGTAGAAAAGCTAACCGGATTCGTATGTGTTCCGTTCCAACCCTATACACTACCGCGAGCTGAGTAGTCCATAAACAGCGTGATCGTTGCCATCCGCACATAGGACGCGCATGTAACTGTGAGAAGAATCCAACTGGCGGGAGAGAAGGAGAAAAGGGAGAGATCAGGGCTAGATGAGCGGTACGACCACCCTATAAAGGGAAGAGAGAAACGATGCCGGCGTTCATTAATTAAACGAAGCGTGAGATTCCCAACCCTCTTCGAACTGGTCTTTTCTTTGCTCCACCTCTGCTTTGTTCCAAACCGGCCAACCCCCGCGGACGATCAGAAGGAGCCGCTCGCGGCCGATCATCTGCCAGAAAGTCGATCGACCGATTCGTAAATCTATTCCGAAGCCTCTTTTTACCCCTCTATCGTTAAACTGTTGGGACGGACCAAATGGATGGAATAAAGGATCGACGGATAGTTTGTGTAAGGAATACAGATGAAATAAATTTTCCTTTAGACATTTGGTTAATCGACCTATTTCTATAGCCATATTAAGTGTAATTGTAATCGGTGCTCTAAGAAACGATGTTTCAAAAAGAAAGAGGTATGATTCTCGAATCAATCCATTGTACTTTATATTGATCTTTCAAATATATCAAGTGTAGGTACTTCATTCAAGCAGTAAATTTAGGACAATGACACACAAGTGTAATGCGTGCTCGTCGGAGAATTACGAGCCGCTTGGGCACGCCACATCGACGATTCATCATTTATCATGGACAGCTTCGACTTTCTTCCGAATTTGGCTGATGGATTGTGATTTAGACGGCAAATGACAAGTCCGTAACCGCGGGCCGGATTCACCGAAAGCGCCTCGTCTAAATTACAGCGTGTTTTTCTTTGACAAGAGGGTGGTTTCTCTGAACTGGTTTCTGGATTATTGCACGACAACCAAAGAACGTTGTTCTCTTATCGGTAGACGTTCAATTATGGAGTTGTGGAGCTCTCTGAAAACTTCCTGCTGACTCCGAGCTGATAAAAAGCATGATCGATGCACAGGTACCTCGTCAGAAGGGCAACGAAGACGAGGAAACTATCGTTCGAGTGACGAAACCTTTCTACGGGACGAGAGAGATGGCTCGACCTCAACAATAATCGATGCGGATCGTCAACATCCGGCGAAACGAGCTTGAAATTCAGTGTCTGTCCGAGTTAATGGCGTACGTATTTATCGCGATCGAAATCGACAGAGCGTGGAAGGTAAGGGTAGGCGGAGAGGAACGAAAGGCGGGTCAGGCTAATCGACGAGCACTCGAATGTCGATAATCGCGTTTCGAGCACGGTGCACCCCTTATCTGCGGATATATTGACGGCACGCAGAGCTGCGAGCAACGCGTACCCGCTTGCTTTCCTCTTTTTTTCATTTTTCCATGGTGTTAAGTGACTCAAACCGCTCGCCTGCCACGGTATGCACCGTTACGTCGTTAATGACGGCACTTTGCCTTAACAATGTAATGTCCCAAGACCGATAACGATGGCCATACGCGATATCATTTTCACTTCGACATGGGGTTCCCGCGATAGAACCGATTCGTTTTTATTTCGCTGGCGATCACGCGTATGCGCTTGTACGTATGCTTTTACGCGCGTACACACGCGTTTATAGAAAATACGATAAAGCGTTGCTTTATCGGTCGAAGACGTTCGTTTAGATGGACCGTAATTATTTTGCGAGATAGTTCGCGAAGGGAGAACAGCTACCATCGGGGATCGAGTACTCCAACGACGTCGAAAAACTCGTTGAGGAGAATTAAATAGAGTTAGTTTCAAACATAAAAACGTATGTAACTGGTTCAGAGTTAGAAAATTGTTAACATTGGTTATAGAGGACACGTTTTTTTTGCTTTTTTACATAATATATACATAACGAGGGAAACTCTGCAATTATATAACGTGTTAGATATATGCTCGACTACAATGACCGAGTGCTCCAAGGAAACGATAACACGGCTTTTAACGTGAATTATGCATACGCTACTTATTAAAACGAGACTTTTATCTAGGAACGAGTGTGATGCCGTGTACGGGAATTAGCGAGGATAGTTTGGTTGCAAATTACATCGACGTTGACAGCGACGTATTTCTTTCAATTCAACCTTGTATTTCGAAATGCGCAACCTTTTGATATCTTGTATCTTATCTGGAAACGTCGCCATCACGTGAAATATTTGCCGATGCGATCCGCTAATTATTTCGTCGTTGGGAACACAGCGGGTGTCTTCCGCGAATCGGTGTAATTAACTGTTTAATCGGTTACAATTAAAAAGAGATTAATAAACTCGCGGTAGGGAGTATTCGTTTCTCTGGCAATTAATTTCGCGGCAGTCAAGATGTTATATATACAACGGCGATGAAAACGCAGAAAACGGGAAGATAACCTTATGCGGCGATAATTATTAAGTCAAATAAGTTTCTTGATATTAACCGCGGCAGGAGACGATTAACGTTATGCGAAGCGTTTTAGTGCGTTTTAAGCGTACGTACGAACTTTGCCGGCTTAACGTGCGCTATGCCACAATTATCTCTCTACGATCTTTATAAATAATCAAAGCAATTAAATAGCTACATCGCGCGGCGTGTCGACGCATCAGGATCCCGGCGATGAGAGACAGGTGCGCTACCGTTCTCGTTCCACTTGCTATTAAACGGTAATTAAAGGTAATTGCGTGAGTTTGCATCCGCTCGATAACAAAGTAACAATCGCTTCCTGTTGTAACCTCGACCCATGAGTGGGGCTGTGTACCGGTAAACGCCGAACCGCATTCCCGTTCTATGTGAAAAACTATAACGTTTTGCTTCCTACTTGTCTCTATAAAATCTAGCTATGTTTCATTTTTACTTATAACTACATATGAACGAAATTAATTGTGCGCCATGTATCCGTTCCCACGCTTCCTAGGATCCATAAAAATGTTCATCAAAAAAATCATGCATCGTGTTCGAGGATTCTTCGGCTGTCTTGAAAACATCGTCCGTTTTCCATTGCGGTCGGATCAGGGCACACCGATAAAGCAACCAGCGAGAAACCTCTATGGTTCTCACGAGAGCCTTCCATAAATTGCGAATAACGTCGAACGTCGCGCAGCCAACGCCGAGGTCTCCAGACACGATTAGAGAGATGATAGCGCTAGCGTAGAGCAGCATGGTCGCGGTGAACGCGTTGGTCGCAGCTCTAGGACCGAGTCTCGGTACCGGCTAACGTTCGCAACCCCGCGAACGCTCTCTCAGTTTCACCACTCCCAGCCGTGGAGGCATGGTTTCTCCAGGTGAGTTTTTCTCACCTGGTGCACCGAGGGGTCCGTTCGTCCAACCAGGTCGCACCGGTGGTCGGGCCCACGGGCCAATCCCCGCTGATGATCGCTGGTCCAGAGTCACAGCCTCCTTTCGTTTTCCCTCTCCGTTCTCCAGATACGGTGTTCGTCCGAGCGTCTTCGTCGCACCTTCGGCTTCTTCGTTCGAGCTCACCATCCTCATTAGTGCCTCCTACCTTCCTCGGTCCGACGAGACGTCGTATCCTGGTCCTTATATCAACGACGCGTAGGAAAAGGGCGACCGTGCCCCTCCACCCTCTTCGCCGTTCAGTAACGCCCCTTTCTGATACCTGCTCATGTTTCATTATTTTCCCCCGGAATCATTAAGCCAGCCAAGTCATCTCCCTCCAAAGAGGCGCGGACTGGACTCCCATCAGCCCTCCTCCATGCCATAGAGGAGATTAAACGCACACAATCGCGTTGTACGCATGCATCGACGAGCTCCGTCTTTCTCTCGCTCCGTTGTCCTTTCCTAGGTTTCTCGACTTCTTTTTTTTCCTTCCACTGACTACTACCCCTTCCACGAGCCTTCCTCCGTGTCTGTCTCTCTTGTCGTCTCTCCTTTCTCCACTTTTTCCTTTTCCTCTTGCTCTCTCGATTCTCGATCCTCTTTATCGTCTCTCCGTCTCTTTCCACATCATCCTCTCTTTGTTTGTTCGACCGGAGATTCTCGTTTCATTCATCTCTCCTCTCCGCCTTCGCCGCCGTTCCTCCTCCACCTCGACGGCTTTTTAATTCCACGCTGTGCAGTGCGGTGCTGCCCTCTGCTACTTACGGGAACTAAATCTTTTTATGCGTTGCAACACTTGCTACGAAGCCATGGAATCCTTGGCTTATTGCGCTTAACGTTTGGCCCCGCAGATTCGCAGTGCTGAATTCGCTTCGCTGAACCGTCCCGCGGACTTTCGATCGAGACCACGGCCGTGATCGTTCTATCGAAATGATTTATCGTGATAGCAGTGCTGCGTGTTTCGAGGCTTAATGCGGTTCGATAGCTGTACCGGTTATTGAAGTCGATGTTAGGTCGATCTCGATTAAGGCTATCTTATGTGTGGACTTTTGAAGAAGTTTTGCTTTTAATCGTTACTTTTGTACGCCAATATCGGCTAAATATAACAAATGTTCGGTTATCATATCGAACAAACTGTTCAACGTATATAATTTTCCTCGTTCATAGCGATAACCATCTTACTAGTTAGCTGATTGAAACGTACACTAAAAATCATCGTAAAGTATTAGAGAAAAACCAACACCGACATCGGTATGACCTTTGAAACATTCTACTTCGAAGTATCTACTTACTATCGAAGTATTATTGAACGGGCACGCGAACATATTAGAGACTTTCTTACAGAAAACGACGTTCCATGTTCGAGTAAATGCCGACACGGGATGATTTGCATCCACGGATAATTCCCCGGGACACGAGTACGCGCAGCCAAAGATACATCATAGAGTTGCAACGCGATCGCGCTATGAGCTGCCATTTCTCTGATAATGAACGCTAAAGCTGCCATTATGCGTACGCCGATAAACGCCGCCTTTTTCACCGGCTTATCAGTAATAAATGATTACGAGTACACGAGTCGGGATTGCTGCAACCGAGATTGGACGATAAAAGTCCGCTAATGAACAACGAGCGATCCCGTTTGTCGACAGAGTGCTCGTTTCTCGAACGTAACGTATGTATGTTCGATGAAGAAAATAGTAAAAAAAGAATGAAATAAACTCAAGTAATTAGTTGCTTTAACAAAATTAATTAATCCGATTAAAATGTAGGAAGTTCGATTTACGAGACGAGTCGTCTATGAGTTTTAGATCGCGTTAGAGTCGATGGAAAAAAACCAGGGAAAATAAAAACGCTTATCGTTCGAGAATCGAACGCTAGAGAATTTGAAACGATAATCTGGACGACAGGAGTGGTGGATTCCTTCGAGAATACGTAGATACGAGCCGCGGTTTGATTCGAGCGCTGATTGTCAACACGAACTCGATAACTACTGTCGGTAGAATGAAATGGTTACGTGCAGGAAAACACTATGTTGCCGGTGGTAATTATACCTGTCGCTTGAAGGCGACGAAAGGTGCGAAGTGTCGTTAGACCGGTACATGAACGCGCGACATAATTTTCACGTCTTTTAACGAACCGAGCCTATCATTTGCCGCCACGAATTTTCGAACGTCTACTTAGACACTTACCTCGCCTCTTCGGAAACGAGATCATTCCCATGGGAAACATTCCATCAATCTTCGATATACATAGATAGTTACGAATTTCGTATTTTCGTGTAATCTTCTTTGTACAACGTGAACATGCTTATCGACTTTTATCTGCACGATTGTACTCGAGAAATACGTCTCCGAATTAATCAAACCGTGAAGCATGAAGAACATTTTAATAACGGCTCGGGTAAAAACACGGGCTCGAACGGACCTCGCGTTGACGGTTCAGTCACGGCAACCCGATCGCAGTCCATTCAGATTTATTCAATGGACCGTGACTGGAGAATAATGTCCGTCCAGATCGTGCCCTTAACGCAAACGAGAACGCCGGAGTGAGTCGACCGAGGCGAATGTTTTTCCACCTCGAAAGCTCCTCGAATCATCGGCACACACCTAAAATATTGTTGGAGGAAGCTCGACGAAATATCAAAAGATGGATAAAATAAGAAAGCTGAAGAGCCCCGTAAATAAACTGTAAATGGGGTGTAAACGAGGAATTAAACGTTAACGTGTCTCTGAATTAACCGAGGGTGCACCGGTCGAGAGCTAATCGCGAGAGTTTATCTGCGATCAGGGATCGTGCGCCGTGTCCCCTAGTGATTTCCACTGTCCTTGAGGATGCGTTTCGTTGGTCGTAGATCAGGATCAAGCATGTGGGGTCGGGGGAAGTGTGGTGCAAGGATCGCTCGCGTCCTGCTCGACGCGGCAATAATTATTCCGATGTAGATAGGGCCGCGTAACTCGAGCGTTAATGCTTGCCGACGGTGCAAGTCTTCGGGTCGAGTGGAACGCAGCGGCCAAGAGAGCGAAACGAGGAGACAGATCACGAGGCTCGATTGCCTCTCGACTATAACCTGGCTTCTGAACGATATTCATGCCAGTCAACGGTAATAACGATAAATTGCCTGTCCGTAATGCGTGGCCGCATGGTTTCACAGGATTCGCGAGTGAACATACCGAGCTCCTACTCGCCGGGTTTGCCGCATTTTGGTTAGGTACATCTTTTTTGCGGTGCACTTATTTGTAGATGAACCACTGTTTATAAAGATAGAGACAAATATAAAATCGGGATTAATTGTTTATAAACGTCGGTGGTAAATATCGATATTGTATCGGTAAGAAGCATCGTCGATTACTATACGGAAGCATTAGGAAACGACGAGATAAGAGGACAGCTCACAAACTAAGTCTGTATTCAAAGAAATCAATATTGTTCGAAATCTACAAAGACACGGTCTAATTTTCAGGATTCTTATAAACGTAGATTAAAGATCAGTTTCAGCGAATCGTGTACTGGAGTCATGGACGAAGGCGCGTTTCAAATGCAATCATATCCGATCGCTTAGAACGCGACTCGTCGACGAAGAATAATTCGTATCCCGGCATACGGTTGAAAACGAACTTAATCTAGGATAAAGTTTCCCCGTGTACTATCTAGGGGAGGACGAAAAAGGGGGAGAGAGCAAAGTTGAGAGCGCGAACTCGCTCGGCTCAGACTGTTCCTCGAAGCTACTTCACCCTTGCCGAGCACGACACGTGCACGAGCACAGTCTCCGTTTTCTTCTTCTTCCAACTGCCTTCTTCCAACTACGCTCCGTTTCCATGCTCTCGCGAGCGACGTTATGTTTCCGTCGAAGCTGAGTTTCCGGCCGCGTATATTCACACAGCCGGCTTCACCGACTCGGTGCTCTTTTCCCTCAGGAAAGTTCCTGTAAGTTTTGCTGCGTTACGACGACGTTATATACCACCTAACCCTCCGCCCATCCCTTACCCACTCTCTTTCGTACGTCGTATATACCTACTCTAGTCGCTGTCGAAACGTCCTGTACGTACAGTTTGTACAAGTACCTGAAAGTTTCGTCACGATGTGTGACGTACACGTATAGGACGTGTCGTGTTGGCCGGATGCGAGTGCGACGTAAAAAGGGTTGGAAAACGCTGCTCGCGATTTTCGAGCCTGTTGTAGAGAGTTCGTCGCTTCGAACATTCAGCCACCCCACGAAGAAGTTTCGAGTACTCTCTTCGTGTGTTCGGTTGGTGTTAATTCGCGGTGGATGTGAGTGTTGCCTTTTTCGGAGTGTATTTGAGTTGCTGTGTCAAGGTGAAGTGGTTCATTTATGTTTTACAGTAATTATCGTTAAGCTATGTTTTCTGAAACGCGTATCATCGTATGATTTTCGTGTTACATATTATCTCTCACATCATTTCTTATCTATTCGATCGTATACGTATTTCAAACTCGTGTAAGATACGAGTAGCGAAAGATTATTTGACTTAGTCGAAGATTTGGAGATTGTTTCATTTATTTTACGTAATGCTGGAACGCGGTTGCAGCGTAATTATATTACTGATTAGTGCACGGCTTGCCTAAGAAATATGTACTACGAAATTCGTCTCCAAGGAATTGTTCGATGAAAATTTCTTTTATACTCGGTTTTCCACGAAATTTGAAGCAACGAGTCGCCGAGGGACTTGTATCATCCTGGTAGCTGCAAGCATTTCGAGTCTTCCCTCGCGTCGTGTTGTCTTAACACGCGCAAAAGTTTCACCGTAAAAGCTCGACTAGGAGGAGACTTCGGTAACGACATCGCTGCGTGCTTGCAAAGGTTGAAAGTTGGTCTCGTTCGACGTGTGCCATTAGACGACAAACTTGGTCGTTAACACGCGTGCCGACACCGATTCGAATCGGTTCTGACGTTCTATTTCATTCGCCAGCGAATTACAATCTCCGATCGGGCAATCGTGCCTTCTTGAATGTTTAACGAGGTCTCGCCGTGCACGACGAATCGCGGTCCACTGAATACAATGGTCTCGAACTTGGCGGTCATGAGACCTCCGAACTGAGCCCAAAGTCAATTAGAAATTCAGGAGCCTGCGTCGAAAGTCAACCGAGGGATTGGCGACCGTGTCGGCGAACGTTCCTCCCGAGCATTTATATCGTCGTCCATTGTTGCTGAAATATTTTTCACTTCTCGGTAAGGTATTCAGGTATGCTTGGATTTGCATCGTTAGATACATTCGAGAGGAATGCGCGTAGGCGTTCTTGAGCAACAATGTGTCCGGTTAAGGTGATTTGGCTGTACCTGGTAATTGTCCTCTTGTTTGCCGTTGCTCGTTAAGTCGGATATTGAATTGAACTAGGAACCGAGTTGCGTGAGAGTGACGTTTTATCGATATAAACTCGATCTCTAATAATTTATCGGAGGAAACTCGAGTCCCGTTAAATGACGTTGCTTCGACAAACTTGTTTTCGACAATTTCGCTGAAAAAGTACAGTCCTCGAAAAGATAAAACTCTATCGTTAAAAAAATTATAATCGCGAACGATTCCAACAAGCGACCGACAAAGGCGAAACTTCAGGAACGTTAAAAGAAAGATGAAGAGAACCGTTTACTCGATTCCTAACTTATCAAGCAGTGAGAGAGATGGCGTCGATCGATCGCAGAAAAATAAAGAGCGCGCATTGAATCGGCCCGTGGAACACGCTCGACACGAACCTGGCCCGGTCGAGAGTGCGCCAATTAATTCACCGCGGTTTATTTATTTATCGAACGGTCCTGTGGTACCACGCCACTTAATCACCACGATCTACGCGAGCCTGGGACTCGGCCCGGACGAAAAAGGCGGCTGGTTGAGCTTCGTCGGTGCAGATAAATCAGCGCCGATCCGCGAGCGATCCGCGGACCAACAGCTCCGCTCTGTATCAGCGGAAACCGGGCGTTCGCGCGGCCGATCGTTTCTAACGAGCTCGCGTGTTCGCGGTGGCGCGTTTTGTTTCACGCCACGATACGGCCGAGTTCTCGAACCGATATGCAGATACAACGCGGTGGCAACGACGACGGCGGCGGCAGTGGTGTGCACAGGTAGAGGAAAGGACGCCGGTACGCGCAGCTAGATGCTCGTAACGGGGTCCCGCAGGGAGAGTAGCTATCCTTTTTCCCGACTCCTACGCGCTCGCGGGGCTGTCCCTAATGTCTAACGAATGGCCCCCAATAAATTCATAAGCCGGCCAAAACATGGCCGCGAGATGCAGAACACGCCGCCGACGCCGCTCTTCCCACCGCATTAACCCGGCCCCGAAACCGCGTTTTATATGCACACGACCGGATATGTAAGTATACGACTCAGTCCTGGCGGCTCTAAGTACTACTCTGCTGACCAGCGTCCTTAGCGTTCTCGTCGGTCTGTTTCAAGTCGTTTGGGTGTCGAATCCGTCGATTCCTCGAAGAATGAAATGCGAAGTGGATTTTCACGAGTAAGGTAAAGAGAATTTTAGTAATATAACGTAGTGCAGATTCTATATGATTCGTGCGAAATGTACGCTTGTAACAAGAGTCTTATAATTTTTATATATATTTTCAAGCTCGTCCCGAATTTGGTGAATATGGGTAATTATGATAGCTGAATCGTATTACGATGTTAATGAAATTTCAAAAAGTTTCATGTAACGCATAGAATATATTCGCAAAAATTTCCAATAGTAGGTTTGTGAATCGCTCTAGATCTTGATAAATGAACAGCTAGCGAGGCATTACCATACTTTGGTAATATGTAATTTACGTTAAGCAAACAACGATTTGCCTCGTACACGGTTCAAACAAATAATTTGCGGTTTAGCGTTTTAAAAGAACTAGCTGTACTGTCGTTAACCTCCGTTGTCGGAAACCATAAAAATCCCTCATTTTTGACGTTATTCCGTGACGGCAGAGAACCAAACGGTGGTGTTGAAACGTGGCAGTGTGTAAGGACAAGAAGAGCGCAGAATGGAGGACGTACATTAAATTAAGTCAGTTTTACGAGGTTGGCGTGGAAATGAATACGCCACGCCATGAACGCACGCCCCATGCCTACCTTGGTACGCGATACCATAAAGTGTGCCGTATCACCGTAACGCGTGGATACGACCACCGGCCACGAAAGCGAGCGGGTTCGCGCGTATCTACGCGCCTCCATGCACCCACGATACGCGCCTTTCTTTGCCTTCGTGTTTCCTCTTATCGCGCCACTCAACGCCGTTTCAATCGCAATCGCTTCCATCGCGGTTACTCTCGTAGAATACAGGAGAATACCAAATTTTCCATTTAGAGTTTGAGCGTGAATCATCGTGTTGTCCAATTCGTCAATTTCCAAATTCTCAAGTTATCGAGTACTCGAATTCAGGAATTTCCAAATTGCCTGATTCTCAAGCTAGTACTCGAGGGAACGTTACGGTCTTTGAATCGTCAGAGCGGTTTGCAACGGTTCTAGAACCTCCAAGTTCCCTAACTTCCAAACGAGTACCCGGATGAGTTACAGTTCTTGAGTTATCGAGGTAATTTGCAACGAAGTACGTATAAACAACGTATTAAAACGCTCGTTCGACCGATTCCAATTTCTTCGTAATATAATGCTTGAGTAATTATCCGGCGTAATCGTAAGCAAAGATTCCAGATAAGATTTCCAAGGCTTTCAACTCGAGCCGATCCGGTGAAATTGTGTTAAATGAAACTCGTTGCTTGAGCAAACGAAAGATACGCCGGTGGCGTATCGCGTGTTCAGAGAAATTTTTCGTCGGGTCGCTTAACTTTTCCTTAATATCCCCGAAGCATGATAATTGGTCGTTGCGAATTAATTAGTCCGGGGAAAAATCGTTGCGGTAGTATTCGCCGTTCCGTGCAAGCACAAATGTAGCGTAATTACGAGCGATCGTGATTCGAACGCGGCGCACGTCGAATTATGTATAGCGCGCAGTGCGCTTCGATGAAATAAGTCGGGGAAAGAATTATACGATGCCGGTGAAACTGGCAACGAACAACGGGACTAAATTCAAAAATTAGCTATGATATCGTGTAACGCGCTGACAGTTACACGGGTATACCACTACGTCGTCATTGTTCCGTCAGCGTGTCGCAAGAACACGGAACGCGGATGCGGGATAAATCAATTATTACAGCTGTAAAACGAGAACGTGCTCGCGTATGTCAGACGGCTGTACCGGTGGCGAAGCTTGGAACCTGAGCAAATAAGCAGGAGGTAGCTCAGCAGCCTCCTTCGACGATCGCGATTCGCTGACATTGATTCCTCGACGATTCCATCGAGAAAGAAACATTATCTTTCTCCTTTGACCAGTCTATCCAATAGATCTGTAAATATCATGGCAAGTCGGTTATCTGAATTCTATCGATCGTCGTGCGATCCATCGCTCGAGCTATCGTGCGTGCGAGCGAGCAACCCACGCCGTGGTGCGATAGATGATCGGTCGAGCGAAACGATCCTACTCCATCGATGACATTACACAGCGTTCGAGCGCTCAATCGTTCTACGAACGGGTCCCGCGATCGATCGAACATCGTTCTAGAATTCGACTAGCCTCGAGCTTTGGAGCCTCTTAGATCACCGTCGATCTCCCGCTTCGAAAGCGAGACGATCGTCCCGCAGTAATGAGAACAATGCGAGGCACGTGACGCCGTGGCCATTCTTATTCGACGATTTTTCTCTCTCCTTCTCCGTCGTTTCTCGGGCTGGCTGTCCTCTTTCTCTGCCGCGACCTGGCTCGCCCCGTCTCTCTCTGTCCTTTGGTACACAACGAGGCGCGCACAGAGAGCGAGTTATAGCGGCACGGATCGAGGTAAATAATATATTAATATAAGATACGAGTGGCGGTGCAGTGGTTGGCAGGGCACCAGGAGGTAATGGATGCCTGGGCTCGCTGGAAGTGACGGCTCTCCGCTGGTTGCGTGGCCATTCGTGGTTAAATTCCTGGTTCCTCCGAGGAGACCCCCCGCGGTCTGTAGGCCCCGCTGTCACCACCCCCTGCCAAGGCCCCCCCTCGAAACTACGCTCGCATGCCTTGGGCACCGCGTTCTTCCATCGCGTTCTCCGCCACGTTCCATCATCTCCAGTGAAATCCGCCGTTCTTCCTCTCTTTCTCTCTCTCTTTCACCATCTCTCGTCGTTTCTTCCACTTGCTTCCATTTGCTCGTATCCTAGCCCCTCCCCGTCCCTCGCCCTTCTTTATATCTCTTTCGCGCGAGCTTTCCTCGGTAATCTCTTAATCTCTCCAGTATTTCGGGTTTTCTCGCCTGGACAGACCTTCTCGCGGAACTTCGATCGGTCTGCGCTTCGGAATCAGGATTCCTTGCAAGTTGGTCGATACGTATCTCGCTTCGATCAATAAATTCTAAAACTAGATCGGTTCTTCGACGATTCTAACGGCCGAAACACGGCTATTCGCCACCGTGACAGTCCGTGTTGACAGAGTCGATAATCGAATTAGGCTGTGTAGTGGCTCACGACCTCGATGGAGAAGGGAAGAGGGAGAAGAGCAGGTGAGAGGCTGTCGTACGTATCGAATCTGTCGACCAGACGTTGGATATTTCATCGAATCGATGGAACCGGACCAAACCTCCTAACAGGCCGTCCTATACGCGTAACTGAAAAATGCTCGCAGCTCGTGGTGTTTCGTTTCATCCGTTACCCCCTGGTAAGTTGAGGAGGAGGAGGAGAGATGATGGGTCGCTGTCGGACCAAAACTGTCCGCCGATGCGTCGCCCCTTATCGTTGCCCGGCTTCAAAACGAAACGACGTTTCTGTGTACCACGTTGCCTCGTTCCGACGATACGTTTTCATTAGACGCCAGATCCGCTGATGCTCGCGGACGAGTTCGTGGCTGGACCCGCAGAGTTGTCGATCTCGTTTGACACGAGGCTTTTTCCTGGCTGATAGAATGTTCGTTTCGAACCGGAGTTGGCTTCACACATACAAGAAGGGTTTCCCAGTGTTATTAATGGCTCGTAATTTCTGGGAATTGTACCAGCTTTAATTGGATTATAGTTTTATAGGATTGCTCGTAAACAAGTTGAAATCGGATATTATTTAGTTTGCGCACAATATACTAGGAGTGTATAATGACAACCTTGCACGCGACGATACAGATGGAAGCTTCCTAAATTATGCTAAACAGTGACACGCGTCATTACCGTACAAACTTGATTACAGCGATGTATTCTACGCTTAGTAAATTTAGTATCGAGGCAATAACAAACACGACACGAAATTATAAAACAAACTGACATGTAATTCCCATGATGCGCGATGTCAACAGAAAGTTGAAACACATCCAAGAGGACGTCAGCCAAGCCTCGGTTTATGGCGGAAGCTAAATTGATACAACAGTGTCTGAACGATGCCAAGCAGCGATTAGGTACGGCGATCTTCTCGGTGTCCGGGGACAAAGGGCGACAAGAACGTCGGCGAACGACATGTCCACGAAAACCGTGCAAAATCGTTTCGAGGGGGTTCGCGAGCGTGACCAATCGGTCGGGCGTCCGTCGCCAGAATATACGCAAGGCCCGAACACCAGGTACTATTCCTTTCTCTTTCTCGAAAGGGCCGAAAATAGCTTCGATACTAACCGTGCTAGGACCGCATGGATCTCCATCTTGGAAATAATTAGGGGGACCAAGATCGATGTCCTGGTCCCGAAAACCACTCGTAGATAGGATCGGGACCAAGTTTGAATGGAGCCCATTGATGCGTCCGCTTCTCTTCTCTCTGCTATCAGCATCCACGGGCCGGCCTAAATCTCCCAACTCGGCCGAGGGGACCGAGAGAGCGTTCCGAGAAATCGAGCGTCCTTTCCGGGACGAATTCTCGAGATAAAAAGGGTCTGAATGAATCAAGGCCAACCGCACGAGTCTATACGCCGACTTCTTCTTCGTCTTCTTCGTCGTTGTCTCTTCGTCCTCTACTCTCTCCACCGTCCACGTGAACATCGGTTGCCTTTCTTCGACCGCCGCTTCTTTTTCGTTCGTTCGGTTCGTTCTCGTCGCCTTTCTCCCCCTCTTTCTAAAGCTACGCGCTGTGTTTCTCGACCATGGTTCCCTCCGGTGAACAGACGGGCCTGTCGCCATCTCCTGAAGATGAGATCGCACGATAGAAGGACACCCGGTTTTTTTCCTCGCTTTCCGGGATACCATCTCCAAGACGGAAGTCGAGCTCCTCTGCTATTGTCTTTGTCCAAGATCCAAGCGACTGTGTGTTTTGCGCCACTCCGCTTCCTGTATGAGACGTAGCTTCGTTCGATTGGCACTCGATTTTCTAATCGGTGCACCCGGGCATCTTCCACGTCTATTTCTGCGGTTTATCGCTTTCGGTGATTATCTATTTTTGGCTCGAAACACCGTTTACGGATATCAATTAGGCATTCGAATTCGTTGCTCGTGGCAGAAGCACGTAACGGTCGAATTATCGGCTGCCATATATCAAACGCCAGAATTTCGATATACCCGACGTGACGATCGATCTACAGGTTGCGCAATAATTACGGGAACATCATCGGGTCATTAGCTATCTCGTATAACGATCACGTTCTTATCGACGCTATATTTCGATCGTTTCCAAGTATTTTTGACGGAAACCTAAGTTCCGACCAGCTTTTTGTTCTCCTCGTCGATCCTTTTCGGAATAATCGGATATAGAGAAGAAAGTGGCGCGCGACGACGAAACATTTTCATACGAATCGAAGTATGATTCACTTTAATGCGTTTATTATGCGCGACAAGGAATGTCGGCGTGTCGCGTTAAGTGACAACGACAATGGCTCCGGCGGTTGTAACGATTTAGCTGGAATACACCACCGAACCTAGCGACAATAGACCGCCACGCGAATAGAAGGGAAGAAGGAGGATGAAGGAAAAGGAGGAACATAAGCCGATGATGATGTTTCTCGTCGTACGTGACAGGATGCACCGCCACGTGCCCGCTGTGCGGGTGGTTGCTGCCATATTCGGTGGTGCGATCTTCGTCATCGAGTACGTGGAAGACACTGGCACACGCTGCATGTAGATATCTGATCAATCGACACGCTATCAACCCTTCTTTCTTAACAAGCTTCAAGAGAATAATACATACTCTTCGTAGAATAAAAACAATACTTTCATCGTGACATCGTGATATAATTGCTTACCCTGTGCTTACCAATTACAATGGCGTACAATCAATTTCGAATTGAAAATTAATATCTGTGATTCTGTAGCTTTGTTCCTTTTCTAAATTGTGGGTATCTATGTATTTATGGAGAATCTAAAATTGCAGAAATATAAAGGATATTATAGCATATGAACATCTGTGTACGAAAATTTAAAACACGTTGAACAACGTGAAAAGTTTGTTATAATATTTCGAGGGTGGAACCAATTTTTATTTAGATCCCGCTTCTTTAGCTGCGCGTATAAAAATACGAATGTTTATAAAAATATGCTATCTAGTAATTGTTACGCTTTTGTCGAATGGAAAACATAATCCGTGTCACGAACGCTTTATGTCACAAGGCAGAGAGTTAGACTCAATTCAGCATCGATAGAAAATAGAATTACTGTCCATCTTAGAGAGCCAGCGAGCACGCAAGTTTCCGGTTCTCAGAAACCATTATACGTCGATCCACGTGTCCCGTTCATAATTATTCTAGGTTGCACCTGGCAACATGCGACTGCATCAGTCTAGAGACGCGTCTACGGAATCGATGACTCACGGCTAGACAAGTCGAACGAGGTGTCACGTTGAGTTTCAATCGGTCGCTTGAGACAGGAGTACAATCCGACCGACGCCTGGTGGACGCGCGTAGTCTTGTCGAGTTCTTACGCGCTTTTGCGTATTCCACGCGTTCAGAAGCGACACGAAACTCTGTAATAACAGGCACAATGGATGGTCATTGTTTACATCGAGACAATCGACTCTATTGTCGCCGAATAAAAAAGAAATCACTTGTCGATGTTTGTCCGGCGAGTACCGATGGATTTGTTGATGCAAATCAGTGAGCGACGCTCCGCGCATTTTAAAGAAAACGTTCTCAGTAGTAGACATCAAGTGGTTGGTTAATCGTTCCACGGAAATTTATCGTACACGACAAAGGGACGAATTGGAAACGCGTTAGACCGGAGGATTTGCGACTGCAGCATGAAATTACGGTGATAAAGTGTCGAAGAACCTCCTCGCTTGACGTATAATGTTCATCTCTCGAGGCAGCATCGAAGCGTGGCCTGAGAATTTGCTCACAGGGTATAAAAGCCACATAAACGCGGCCCGGTCCGTGGCAATAAAATCAAGTTGAATTTAATTACGCACCGTTATCTTTCCGAGGATCTAGTCGTTTTATCATTAAACCTCCCTTCTCTCGATTCAACACCATAGATGGACCACCGCGCAAACCATTAAACTAACCCGGCTTTATTAAATTTGTAGCCGACCGTACGGTTCATCGAAATAATAGAACGGTCGGCCAATTACCAAACCGGGAAACAAAGGCCGGTCCTCTAAGCGTCGTTGGAACGTGCCGGCGTTGCAAGGAAATTTTGGCTTCTGATGTTATATCTTATCTACAGTTTTCGATGGTTGTTAAAAACAACGTAATGTTAAATACAGCTGTCAGATGTGACCAACTCTATAAACGCAACACTATCATTCGGTTCAATAACAATTAATAGAGAAAATACAATGCGAATGGTCAATACTGTTCGAAAATAAAAATCTCTACGATTCATCTTAGTCGACAAACGATTTTGGCTGGACTTTCATGCTTTCCATTTCGGTCGTGTATCGAGCGAGAGGTTATAATCGGGGGAATTTGAACGACCGGATGTCCCGAAGAAGACGAGCTGTGGCGAGCAGCAGAGCGCGGGCCCTCGTAAAGCGTGAAATAATCAAGCGAACGAAAAGTGGCAATAAAATGTGTCGCCAAGCTTGGTAACGAGCCCGAATGGGCCGGTAACGGAGGCGGCGGACCACCCAAAGAATCTTGAACGGGAGGTGGCTCGGGTGGCGGGGAACCTTGGGTCCTACGGGGGCGGGAGCGGGAACTGGGGGTCACTCGGCTACTCATTATGCATCTCGGATCTCTGCTCGCACCTCTGTTGTTAATCTCGCTAAGCGTTAATTTAATTAAACGCCTCCTCCGTGGTGCGCGACCGCGCCATTCATTCTGTTTCTGCGTTCCACTCTTGTCCTGTTCCCTTCCCTCCGTCCCGTGGTCAGATACCGCGACCCACGGTAATTAACGCTGGTCGAGATGGAACGCTCGGCTATCCTGACGGAATTATTCGCCTGCGGAAACGTGTACTCTTCTTCCAAGTATCCCTCGAGGCAATCTCCGCTGGATTCACTCGTTTCGCACGGTGCTTCATTAAGAAAGATTCGATTTTTCGATTGAATACTGTTCGAGGGAATTTTGAAAGCTAGTCACATGGTATACGTAGATGATGCCGAAGTCGAAGAGCAAGTAGCGTGCTTATTGTAGGCTACAGGTGTGCTTGAAGTGGAGAGAAAGTTGGAAGTAACGAATGGTGTAAGCGAATCGAATCGAGGTAGTATCATTGGGAATATCTCTACGTTTGGAATATGACATTTTAAACTCTCGAGTTATTAACGTTTTCTGGAGTACCGATACTTTCTACGATATATAGTAGCAAATACATAAATCATCGAGGAGTACATAACCGGGAACAATTCAACTTTTCCTTTAAAAGAATCGTTTTAGTTCGATATCCACGATAATAGCTTACTTGTTTTAAAACAATCCACGGTAACGTTCCGACGCAAAGAATTCCAAACTTTCCCTTTCGCGTGGCAGCTGTACTCCCGCAAAAACATTTCGATCGAACCTCGCACCACGGTCGATCTAATCCTTTCCGGATACTTTTCGATTCGACTAAACCCGACTCTGACAATCCGGCTGGTATCGATCCATTTCACATCCACCAGCTGGAACTGGATTAACATGAATCGCGTTACGATTTCTCCGCTCGTTTTTCTTCTCGGATCCGGAGCATCGTGGACGTTCATCAATCACGTTTCTCAACGAGCCACGAGGCCCCGGTTACAACGTCGTACATACAGGAAACGATACGCGAACACGTCGAATCGTGCAAAGCGAAACGCTTCTCAACAGGTCGAGCGAGTCGAGTCAGATAAAGCGGACGATCGGTTGATTACGAACGGCGGCAATTAGTTCGCGCCAGCCGAGCGCGTTGGGTACCATTCGTTTCTTCGATACCTTCCGCGAACGTCCGTCCGATGCGCCGAGACTTGCGAAACGTTCGTCACCCTTTCACTCCGCGGGAAATTATGGATCGAACCTTGTGGATAGATAGGACGAATGGTAACACGACGTTGCAACGTTTGGTTCGTGCTCCTTTAGCGAAATACCGCTGCTCTTTCGATTCCGATACGCGACGCGTTGATTGTTCAACGTGTTCCAGGACGAGAGAAACGATTGAACCAATTAAGTAGTAATCGTGGTAAGATCGCAGTACGAGTTACAATTATTTCGATAGTTGTTGGAAAAATTTGGACCGTTCGATGTATCATCGAAGGATATACGAAATATTCTACGATTTCTATCAACTGTCCATACGACTGAAGTCTCTATGCTTCGATCTGTAACTTGTAAGTTCTTAATTGGATAAATTAGCAAGGCAAGAGACGAGGGACAATAAAAAATCCGTCAAAAGACCTTCGTGTGTTATATTTTCTCGAAGAAAACAACAGACTGCACCAGCCGGAAAAGGCAAAGATTGCGAAAATCGAGCGGTTCTTGAAGGTAGAAACGCGGACGCACGTAGCGTGGGGGTATCTCTATCAGAATGTGTTTTACATTAATACTTTAGTGTTTTAGTGGCGATTGCCGGCCGTTAATGCCACTCCGGCTTGAGTGGCCTGGCTCCCGGCTTTACAAATTTATACACTCTCGCTGGTCGCTCGTCCTCTCCGATATGATATCTACGTTCTCGAGCAGAGGCAGAGGCGAGGCGAGTCGAGGCGAGTCGCTTGACCTTATTCTCGGCACCGGTCTGTCCATCGTTGCGCGGCGACCTCGAGGTCCACCTGAACGATTCACCTTCGCCACGCGGAACTTCCTGCGTGATCGATGCGACCCGATAATTTTACTGATCCGCGGCCGATCAACCGAACCGCACTCGTTGCGCAACGCTCCTCGACACGGTCGTCTCAATCCACGATCTTTAAGTGTGTTTCTTAGTCCAGTTGACGCGTCATTAATAACGCGGACATTTGGTATACGCAATACGCGGTTTCTGATGTCCTTATTTCTTTTAGTCGGCAAATTGCCAAGTGACATAGTTTGCCATGCATGAAATTTAGCAATTGTGCGTTAGATGTGTATTTCTTCGGTCAAATGACTAAACGTGGAAATTCGCACATCTCAGCATCAACGTTCAGTATCCAGGTGTCTGAACCCTCTCAGTTAGACGCACCGTTCACGTGCAGAGATCACCTATCACTGTAAGGTGTTGTTTTATAGTACGATAGGATCTCGATTACCAGAACACCGATCAGCAAAATATTCCACTATTATTTGAACGTTGTCTAGCTAATGAAAAATTTGGGGATAGCTCCTTGTGAGAGAAGTTGGTTCTACCGTTTTATAGGTTTCACCGTACATCGAAGAAATATATTCTAAACAATTTTCAAACGTCGTTTTCGAAAAATTCTGCCTCGAGTGTAAAGGGACGAAATCTCCTCGATAGAACGCATATAGCGGCCGCAACGAAAAGGAAACGTAGCGTGCACCGTCTTGGATCAGCTCGAGGATTGGTAGTGGTGACGGATACTCGGATACGAGAACGATGACGGTGCTGGTGGTAGTGGCGGTGGTGGTGGTAAGTATGGTACCCCTGGAGCGGGTGTCATCATTTATCTCGCACCGGAGATCGGGCCCGCCGATACAGCGGGACGTTTTAATGGCCGAACCATGTTGGAATTAACCAAAACAAAGACGAAGCATCAATTAGGCGACTTTTTCTTCCACTTCTCCTTCCTCTTCGTCTCGCTGCTGGCCCGCGTGATCTTGCTCCTTCACGGTCCGTCGTGTCAAAGAAGAGGATCGGAGGTGCATACTCGTATATGCGGCCCACCTATGTACTCTCTGCCTCCCTTTCCATCCCCTGTCAGGCCCCTTCTTCGCCGCTTTTACGCCAACCGTATTCTCTCCTTCTCCGCGATTCCCGCTCGCGCTTCTTTCTCGTCGTTGCTTTTTTCTACTCTTCCTGCGGCGAACGCGCCCTCGCGAGTCCTCTCCCCCTTCGCTGTAAACCGTATGCGCCCTTTGGCGCCCAGGTAGCCGCATTGTTTCAGATAATGGCTAATAAATTGTTCGACGAAATCATGCGGACTTGGACCACCGCGAATTGCTCGCCGATTTTCTCCGTCACCTTCTCTCCACTTTGTTCTTCTCGATTTTCGTGAATTCTTACACGCACAATAATCAGCCTATGGTTTGAAGAGACTTGCGTCGAGCAAAAGGCTGATATTCTTTTGGCGAGTGAAAATAAAGCAAGGGTGAGAGGATTTTTGTTCCCAGCCGTGCCCCGCTTCTTCCGTGAGAACAATATATTTACTGCAGCCGTATAGTCTACGTATTTGTAATGGCTGTAAGCAATGGTTGTAACGTAAGTACATAAAGGGTCGGTGAATCGTACATTTTCTGCACCGCTCTCATTACCTTCTATACAATACGACTTGCAAACAATCGTTGCTAAATCATTTAACATTGTCTATTCATGATCCTCGAATGTTTTCTAGGCAATTTGAGCAAACCTACTCGTAGGGTAGCCGTAGGTTGCACGGGTCGTTGGAAAATAGAAGAAAATCGTCCGTAGACCTATCCGTTGGCGGTAAAGCAAAGGAACGGACAAATTGCCGGGCGTATATTACACGCTTCTCAGAGCCGCGTCACCGTGAAATATCACATTTTGGCACGAGACCCCCGCGTTTACGAGGGGTCGAAGTGGCGCGCGAGCGAAACGTTGCTTCAAGTGGGCTACGAGATGAAGAGGGATCGCCCCAGGCTATCCTTGACCATTTTCAAATAATTAACGTCGGTTTTCGTGAAACTATCGGTTTTCTACCTACCTGACCGTCCTTCGGCCCTTACCATAGAAAAACGAGGATCGACGTGCCGTTTTCCTGACGCGGTCCACAAATTTATCCCACATTTTCAACCTATGAAACTACGGAAAAAGATCGAAGCTTTGGACAGTTGTTTGGAATCCTTGAGTAAGCAGGATTTGTAATTAAAAAGTTTTCGGAGTCTGAGCTTGCAGGCTCCTCTTGCGTATTAGCAACGTTTTACGAGTCACGAATCGTAAATTATTCTCTTTTTACTTGTCGTCTCACTGTCATCGGGTATCAACGCCTCGCGGTGAAAGAGATCAGGGCGACACCACGCTGCGACGAAAGGGCGCTTTTCACATGCAACGCCGATGATGATGGATAGTCGAGACGGTGGCTGGAAATCGGTCGCGGAAGGGCCAGGCTGCGACCACACGCCACAAACGAGAAGCTGATCGCGCAGGTGACGCCTCCTCCACTAATCACCATCGGTTTTAGATTATTCTAAAATAATGACGGCCTTCTAGCAGCGAATCGACGGTGACAAATCGCCGGAAATCGATGATCGGCTGACGTAATCACTGAACGTTAACGTTCCTGGTGAACGGGTCGCGATGAAACGGGCTCTCAGGTGTCGCGGAGACATCCTCGGAACGCGCTTCGTAACTCGGCACTCTTCTCTCGGATGCCACGAATTGTTCCTAACCGTCCTGGACTACGGTTGCTACAGGAAATCCTAAATCACGTTGCTCGATAGTAAACGTACTTAGGTGCCGCGTGAGAACCAGCTCCAAGGAAAGGAAATCGATCTTAACACGATGAAATTTACCTGCAGGCGTGTTTCTAGACGAAGTTTCGTCCCAGACGAACTGTGTATCGCGATATGTATCTACTTCCAATCAGATTTTTTAATAAAAAAAAAAAAAAAAATATAGTGAATATTTACGTAAAAGAAATTGTAATTATTAGGTATAGCAGCAACTATATGTGTTAAAATGAGAGAGATTGCAAGATATTATAATAACCGATAAGAACTAACCGACTAGTGAGAAACTTAAAAATGGAAGGGTTCTTAAGAAAAAAGACGCCTGTCCACTTATTTTTTTGGGGCAAAACTGAAGAATACTTTAGTCCTTTTAATTTCGTTCAATTTGTTCAATGAAAAAATAAGAAGCTACTAGTGTACAGCAACTTGAACTTCGTTCAGAACGCACAACCGCGTAAATTCCAGCCATTCATCGCCAAAAACGAACAACCGAACTCCCCCATTGATCGGCATCCACGCTCGGAGGACAAAGCAGAAGTCGAGGAACGGAATCGCCGCCAGATACGATCAATTACTATAAAACTGTCCGACCCTACCGAAAGCTCGAGGTGCGTTCCGCGTCCAGGTGTGACCGCGACATCCTTGGAACGTCTTGACCGCACGGTCCGCCCGCTTTTTCTCATCGAGCGTATCCTAGGAGGCAACCGAAGATTCGGGCGTTTTTCAGCGCGCGGTCTCACGACAAGCCGCGACCAAAAAAGAACAGAGGGATCGTCGGGAGTATTAATGCGAGGGCCTTCCTCGTTACGCCATCCGCGTCGCATAGTTCCCTCCTTTGGAAGTGCCGCGATCCTCCGCCATCAATGGGAACGCGCGTGAATGAACCACAGAGAGGGGAAGATTGTCGCATATATTCGAAGGAAGAATACCACTCTCACGGTATCAGGGTTACTCGTTTCGTGGTTATTCGTGATTCGTTAACTCGAACATTAAGGGAACTAAAATGTAATTGAAACTGTTATCGACTACCTATAACTCTATTACATGAGAAGAATAAGCGAAAGCATGGCGGAAGACTCGGCCAGTCGGTTAAGACATCAGCGTGACGTTTGAGAGCTGCAAGGTGGAACCGCTTCAATGTGATAACTCATTTTCCCTGACGTGGCTCGAGCGTCCTCCGTCGTGTCGTTTTAACGCCATTGGCTGGCGTAGCAACAGGAACAAAGCTCGCAGAAGGAGTTCGAAGCGTAAAACACGAGGGCGTAGCTTCGAGCAGGGGCAGGGAAGCGTTCGTTAATTTGATGTAATTTAGGAGAGCGGTAATTATATTTAATGGTGGTATCGTCCGATCTTGAAAAGTCTCAACAAATACACTGTACCCTGACACGAGAGGAATATTAATCTTAGTCGTAAATTTTGATATGCTGCGGAAAGCTGGCTCCGCGGTGCCTCGCCTCGCGAGGTTTATTGTCCCGCGACATGCACGTAACATCGCACCTGAAATTCTTATCGACTAACGGCTCGTCGTATGTAACGGACTAACGCACACTCTCCGTACGATTCCGAATACGCTGTACTTCGTTGCTCAAATTTTTCGTCGGTTTATTACTCTCGAGAACAGCTGAGCGTCAGAAAAAATGTTCCTTACCGTGGATTTATATCCCTATTTGAAATCTGTCGTCGAAAATGTACTTAAATTCACTCGAAATCTCTTTGACTCGAGCCTTTGCGAAGATTTAAAAATTGTAACGTTTCAAAATTATATTTGCTCTATACAAATAGATAAGAAATTTTCTCTAAAAAAAGAAGAAAATACTATACACGCCAGCAAGATGTCTCATTCCCAAGGTGAAACATAAAAAAACCCTGAGACATCTATTCAAACCTTCAAACAATTAACAATGATCCAGCGCGTAGGAAGCGGCGGACGATCGACGTGTCGCGTAATTTCGGTTAACGAGGAGGATCAGCCTCGACCGGCGAAGGTGCGGCGGCAAGCATAGAGAAAGAGAGGCTCTCTGCTAATCCCAGACAATCCGTGACCGAGTAACTAGCGTTGTCGTAGCCCTTGCTCCAACAAGGTCTTTTGTTTTTCCCATTGTCCAGGCTGTTCATTTTCAGGATAAATGTTCGGGCAGGTTGCAGACGTTCGTAGCGACAGGCATCGCGAAAGCTTACCTCGGCCAGGTTAGCTTGCCTGCTGACCTTAAATCACGGCTTTTCGACAGGCTGGCAAAGCCTTCTTCGAGTAGGAGAAGGGAGTGGAGAAAACGGCAAGACGAAATGATGGTGAGGCAAAGAGGGAAGAGGAGAGAGAGAGAGAGAGAGAAGGAGAGAGAGAGGTATCGTGCAAGTTCACGAGGGTTGTTTTTCTGGGCGACGTCGCCGATAAGATAGGGCCCCGAGTGGACGGGGAATATCCGGTGCCCACTTTCGAGCACGTCTGACAGTTTTGTACCTACTCGCGCGGCAACAGATAGTCTGTGGACGACGACGCCGAATTCCGAGTGGACAGGGTGGTCCCTCGTTCGGCTAAACCGCCAGCGATCGGATACAACGAGTCGCGGCAGCGACCGCTCGTATCTCGTTTGCGGAAGCTACGCGATACTTCGTGCCGTTCGGCCTTTTCATTAGAATCAGGAAACTGGTAGATAAACCTGGAAACCGAAGGGGATTATTGATCCGGGATCTTCCACATCTTTCGACCTCTCGTGCGACTCCTTCTTTGATCGATTCTTGTCGTCCCACAACGTTTAAGAGGCGTTTTAATGGAACGAATATGTATGGAAATATCAGAGTTAATGCTTGTTTTTAAGAATTGAATGACAAATTATGTTTGCACCGGAAAATAATGTGAACGATCTTCTTGTTAAACAATTTCTTTTTCGTACGATAAAAGTTCGCGTTCGGATATGTAGATTCGATCGATAAGAGCGAGCTTATTAAAATTTAATTGCGCTAAATGAGGTTTTACCAGAACCAATATTTCCTGATATTGTCGTAAAACACATTCTTTATATTTGAACGATGGACACGTGAAACCGGAGAATCGGAGAAGAAGCACTGTTAACAAGGATTACAGGAAGATTAAGTCGCGTGTCTGGGCGACAGGTCCAATCACCGGCGGAAATCAATTACCGTCTCTCGAAATGACCGTGTCCTGGTAATTAACCAGACAGAAGCTTCCCCGTGGTCTGACACTGATTGGTCATCGGCGATAATGAACTTATTTAGGAATAACCGAGTCGTCACGCCACGACCGCCTACCTCTCGCGTCTTTCTCTTTCATCGGTGAGCGTTAATACGCGGGTTCCTGGCGTTCACGAAATTCGACAAGCACTTTCGACGTGAAATAACGCAGAGACGCGGCTACCCGTATTAACCGAGAGCGGTAACGAGAATAGACGGGGACGCTGCTTCTAAACGCTGCTATCTCGGGACATTACGTTTTCATGAATTCCGATTCGTCCGGTTGAAGGAAATCAGGATTAACGAACAAGTCTTTCTGGTCTTCGGCCGACTTATCGTAATATATTAAGGCCATTTAGATACCGCTATCCCTGACTCTGTCACCCTATTAACTGCATGAAACAGGAGGCTTGCAAGGCCTTCCGAATTGTCGCGGACGACCACAGAATCTTCAGGATTTCGGTGGTACCTGTAACTGCATTAAACGGTTGCCTCTTAGAGATCGTTTGCTTCTATAGAGAAAACAAGCGAAAGCATGGAAAATTTATTCGAACGAATACTTCGTTTTAGTTAATATCCTGTATTTCATGCGATAAAAGTCGTAAATGAAATTTACTGCATAAGAGATATAGGATAGAAATTAATCTCAAATATCCTAAAATTAAGAATTTCTTACGGTCACGTACTACGCTACTATAAGGGGTCAAGTACACATAGATTAAGAACAAAAAGTTCCAAACTAAAATGAATTACGAGTATTTCAAACTTGAATAAAAAGCTCCGATTTGCTATAGTTCTCAAAGGAACAATTTCAACAGATCTCTCTTAAGAAGAATATCTAATAACTCAGGTCAGACAATTCCTACAAGCGATTCTACGATATATATCATCTCGATAACGAGAAAACAAATGCAGTTGAGAGACACGATGTATAGAGAAAAATGGGCATTGTCCAGGGAAAAGGTAATCGTTGCGAAAAATCAGTGGAAAAGGGACCGGAAGACCTCCCGCGTCCCATTCTCAGGCGTGAGCGCTCGCCGCGGACGAACTGACCGTGTAATTTAATTTAAGTTACGAGCACCGATAGCGGCCGAGCCACAAATCAATTAGAGTGGTCCGTTCTTTCGGGGTGATAGTGATAGTGGCGGCGCAGACCACGCTGTAAACATCTTTACTGCCAGATAAGTGTGCGAGCGTACCACCACTGTCCCTGCACGTCCCAACGCCACGCGGCCAACCTTCTCTCTCTCCCTCTCTCTCTCTCTCTCCCTCCCTTTTATCTGACCACCATTTTGTACTCTCGATTATTTCGCTCATTGGATTATTGCCATTAACGTGGACCCATGGTATTTGCCCAACGACTTTATACTTTTGATCATGCGCTTCTGCGAATCCTTCTCAAATCACGATCGTTTAGAATATAAAAATGGTAGGAGAATTTTTAATCGTCCTGCTCTTACGAGAAGAATTTAATTAATTATTCCAATATTCAAGGACATTAGGTCGATCGTTAATACAGGCTGTTTGTCAAGTAATTATAAGAACCAGTCGTAAGAATTTCTCAAGAGTAATAGCCAAGAATGGAAACTTATTTCACGATACAACAAAGGGCTGGTGACAAAAGCGATTCTCGTTTGTTTTTCTTCGGCTGAGCAATATTCCAGCGTCTTTAATTTCATTTCCGTACATTTCTTAGCTATCCTGGGCATGACTCTGGACAGCAGATTAACATGGAAACAACACATTGTAGACAGATCTAAACAACCCAGGGACAAATTCAAAAATTTTATTGGCTCATTGGTCGTCGCTCCAACCTAAGCACGCAGAACAAAATTACGCTCTATAAGACCGTAATAAAACCTGTCTGGACCTACGGAATCCAACTATGGGGAACAGCGAGTAATTCCAACATTGAAATACTCCAACGCTTCCAATCGAAAGCGCTAAGATCCCTAATAAATGCACCCTGGTATGTTACCAACGAAACAATCCACCTCAAGATACCTACAGTCAAAAATGAAATATACAAGTCCAGAAGCAGATATAACGCAAGAGTCAACAACCACCACAACCCATTAGTACCAAAATACCCTTTAGATTAAATCCTTAGATCCTACTAGAACCAACGATATAAAACTATTACAAACCATGTCATTGTATCACGCCAAATGAAGTTACTGAAAATTCTCAACGAGAATTGATTGTAAATATTCTAATAAATAAAAAGAAAATATTTCTTAGCTATTATTCTCACAACATTTTGAAACTACGTTACCTCACCCCGTCGATATTATTTCCGGACTCGTAAACCATCCAGTATTCTTTAACCATTTCAACAGCTCGTACGATATTGTTGTAAGAAAACGATAAAAAAGGGGGGGGGGGGAAAGGCAATCGCAAGATTTTTTAGCGAACAATCGGTTTTACGATCGGTCGGTCCTTGCGGTATACGGCACAGCGAGCCGACAGACGAGCACGAACACTGTCGTCGAAAAAGGAACGTGGCCAAATGGAAGTTGGCATTCCAGCGCAGCGTGAGCCGGCTCGTCCTAGTCCGTGCACCCGCTGCTCCCTCTCGGTTTTCTTCATTCATCCGGACCAAGTTTTAGACAACGTCGCGCCGTCGGGGGTGTCCACCCGATCGCGACGATCCTCTCTTCCTCGATGACTCCATCCGGCCAGTTTCTTCTCCGACCGGTTTCAGCTGCCACGTTTCGATATTGTCGTGCGGAGATTTTGTTGACACGCGGGAAATAAAAAGCATCGTTTTTCTCAAATGACTTTAAGCATCTACGTAGAATTAACTAGAATCAAATATATTGAAAGTTTAAGGGCATTGAACTGTTTAGTCTTCTACAAATTTTACTTCTTTCGTGACGTTTTTCGATAAACCTGTAACGTTTTTATAATTAATGTCGGAGATACTTGACATTGAACTATCGAACTATTTACTCCGTCCGTGTAGACTGGTCACTTGTTTGTAGCGTCATTTTTCTTCCCATTGGGTCTCATAGAAGAATCTTCGAAAGTCAGGGGCACGATGTTATCGCGCCCCGCGTAGTTACGTACATTCAGTTTATGTACATTTCCATTTTTATTCACATTTACGTTTCTGTGTGCTTGTTTACACTCTAATTCTGATTATTTGCTGTTCCAAACGCAAACGAGGAGAACGGGCCGCATCTTTCGAAACAAAAACCTAATTTACGCGAAGCAAATCTTTGCAGAAGGACCGAATAATCGAATATGAAAATATAAACTTGTAATCGTTACGGGACGAAAGATTCGCTAGTTTCTCGGTTTACGTATCATCCAATACGAGAACCTGGTGTCGTCGAAAGTGCAAAACTCTAACGTAAACGCAAGATGGCTAAAAATCCTGGTAGAAGTTAAGAAGCCTCTACTAGGAACATGAAAGTCCGCGTTGGAAGCTTATCTTATCCAAGTGATTTCAACTGCTTTCTAAAGAACGTTCTCTATCGGTGTACGGTTTACGTTTCTCGTTTCTCCATCGTATGCTCGTATCGTCCTATTAATTCTCCCGGTCGGTTTTTGAACGACGCGCGATTTTTCCTCCTGCCCGACCTGAAAACGAAAGACCGATAGATCTGTTCGAGGGTTTTTCTTTTCCTTTCAGCGACAATCTATTTGCGCTATTGCTTGTCCAAAGCGGTGGTGCAGGGTACCAACGTCTGATTCGATCCGATTCGCACCAGTGCGCAACTAGTTCCGCGATACAATGTCTGATCCGATCTGATCCGATCCAATCCGATCAAATCCGGCCCGATTCGACGTAGTACGCGACTCGCTTTAATCACGCACACGCTTTGCATACCTGGCTTACAGATTTTTGATTGCGATACCGTTTCACCTTGTCCCTCTCTCGAAGAGAATTCTGGAGACCCTCGCGATCGTTCGTACCTTATTACGCTCCTCTGGATGACATTTCCTTTCAGCGACACGGTGAACCTTTCAGTGACGAACCTCTGGTTTATATTAAGTACACACATCGAGCTCTATGAACCTGACGACTCGAGGTTTATCGTTTCGAGAGTCCGCTTAGTATGAGATTCTAAAGCGTCGTTAGATCGAACGTATCGACCAGAGGAAAGAGGACGATCAGATGCGATATTTGAAATAAGTCTTTCAACTATCGTACTTTTCCTTTTTACTATTTATGATCCTTCACGTATCCTCTGATATTATTGACGTAGTTACTACGTTTCATGGAAGCAAAGTATCTTACTGGTAGTTTAAGCATTAACATTGGAAACACTTAAAAAATCTCACAATCACTCGATACACTTGTTGTTACAGCATCAGAATTCTGTGCAATGTTCGCAACGAAACAAGAAACTCATTTCTTTCGGAGAAGAAGACGGCACCCAAAGGGAAGAGCTCTTTACAGGATCGTACAAGAAGAGAAAGAGGAAGAAGAAAAAAGAGAAGTTAAGGCAGAGAGGAAGAAAATGGTGGTCGAGCCCGAGGGGTGTCCGCAGTGCGATGAAATAGTGTCCGTAATCCGGCGTAAGTTAGCGCGGAGCGGTGTCCCACGGCGAGGAAGACGAGGCTCAACGTGCTGCTCTTCGTGGTCCTCGCGAGTGCTGCGTGTGCTTGTGAATACTCGTTCGTCTCCGACGCGAGTGGCCCCTTGCTCTCTCGCGGCAACTCGAAAATAAAACGTCTTGGGACAGTTGGAATTTACGACGGAAAATTTCGAGCGAATTGCACTTCCTCCGGCTCTTCGAGGATGGTCCAAAGACGAATGGCTCTTAGAAAATCGAACGTCGACCGAACGCTGTGCTGCGCTGTTCCGTTTACAGTCGCACGTTGTCCGTACTTTGAAATTTTTGTTGG
The DNA here is from genome assembly GCF_910591885.1 of Bombus terrestris. Classification (NCBI taxonomy): domain Eukaryota; kingdom Metazoa; phylum Arthropoda; class Insecta; order Hymenoptera; family Apidae; genus Bombus; species Bombus terrestris. Next base: position 16,754,136 of record NC_063275.1, read on the forward strand.
CGCTTCATAGCGTGTGGTACGGGATACGAAATATATATCTATGCTCAATTTTTCTTGTTTGTAAATATTCGAGATGTAGATAGAGCAATTTCTCGGTAATTGCCGTAGCCATTCCGATGTCATTACCGGCTCATTAAATCCTTTCGAATGAGGCACGCAAGTTGAACATAGCCGTACACTATCTCCGTCACGATCTACATAGAAACGCTGCTCTAACAAGCATATCAAACTAATTTCATAAGCGACACTTTGCTCCAATGCAACGCGACATTTACGATCAGATAGGAGATCGATTAAGACCTCCCGTGCCTGCGTATACCACTTTATCCCTGTGAACAATGTTAAACCTTCCTACTGCGTAATTCATCCAACGTCTAAAACGTTTAAAATTTATTTTCCACGGACAATTTACCGTGGAGTGAAATTTGCCAAAAATTCAATGGCAACGAGTCGAAGGGAACACGAGCGTGGTAAGGTTGAAGGCGCAACGGACGAACGATCTCCCACGGGAGGGGAAAGGGAAGGGGGCTAGCACGAACGTGGAACACCGCGAACGATGCATCACGGTTGCACCCCACGCGGTGCATCCCGGTATATTAGTCACCGGGAACGGGCACCAACAGCCAGGGCCAAATTGAGTCTTTGCCATAAAGCAAGCCGTAAAAGGGGTTGCAGTCGCAGCCAGACGATTCAACCACGTGGAAGATGAGCCTCCGCGAAGAAAGAACACCGGTCGTGTTCGATGCTAGGGACCAAATGGTACAACGAGAAAAGGAAGAGAATAGAGAGGTGAAGAGGGACGCGTGGACATTCAAATTTATGGTAATGTCCGACCGCTCTGCACGGGGTTATCGATATGGTCCTCGTTGCACGTTCTTATTCTTATTATTAATATTACTATCCTGGCGATATTCGAGACCCAACTGGACGCTCTTTTGCGACGTTTCACCCAGGCAAATTTCAAACACGACCTCGTTTTCCACGAGAGACAGACACATTTCTTTCGTTTAGTCTCACGTTCTCTCGTATCGCGATTTGTCGCTGCTCCGTTATTTCAGATTTTTCTTGTCTTTCGTGCGTCGTCTTAACGTGTTGACGTATTCTCCGGAATTACAATAAAATCGTTGGAATTAATAACATCGTTCCATGTTAACGATAAACTCGTCAAAAACTTGAAAGGCGGCCCACCGAAGCAGGTTGCTAGGCGCTATTCTGTCGTTTGCCAGGCACGCGCGGCGCACGCGTTAAATCATCGCAATACGTCGCTGGGTTTCCCTTCTGAAGGGCGCGTGCATATTCATCGGGAGGAAACGAAACGAGGCAAGGCGTATCCGGTCGCGTCGGGGACGGTTAACCGCTGTGGCGCGCACGTTACGAAAGGTTTCCGCGCACCCGCGGAGCCTCGCGACACGTTCAACAGCCGGCTGCGAGATCTCATATTTCTTCGCGGATGATATAAGGGCCATCGCGTCGCGGCCTCCTCTTGTAAACCACGCTGCATCTGCTTTGGCGCGCGAACCGTCCTCTACATAGACGGCGCCACCGCGCCGCAACGCGGAACGCTCGATCAGACGGATTACGACTTTATAGCCAAGCGGATCCTTTGTCTTAACGGATTGTCACGGCTGTACAGGCTCCTTTGTTGTCCAATTTACGGTTCTTAGGATTTTAGTACGCGGCTATACAGGCCTACGCATTCTTGCCTCGCGTTGGAGTCGTGGTAGGGAATCATTTTTATTGCGCACTCTGGGAAATCTTCTTTGTTTTCGAGCGAGAGAAGTCTGAGAAGGTGGGAAGAGCGTGTAGCAGTCGAGGGTAGATGTTTTATAGGGTAGGGCTGGTGTAATCGTATTTTTCAGAGTACATTCTCTCTATTTTGGCTGATCAGAGGCTTCCTCGTTTCAATGAATACCAATATACATTGATATATTTTGTTTTGGTATCAAATTATCATAGTAACAGCATGAAAATTGACAAGTGTTGGAAAATTTGTAAGCTAGGCGAATGCTAATAACGTTGTCCCAATATCAGAAACGAAGCTACACGTGTTTCATAGAAATTTGTCTGTTCGACGAGTAGAACAGTGTCGCGCTATTATCAATCGATAGTGCTGAATCCGCCATTCCTACCTGAATAATCCCATCGTCGAAGGAAGAAGACAGAAGGCGATGCTGGCACGACGTACCAACGATTTCGTACACGGTGCGGCGTATAAATCTAACTAACAAAGTAGACAATTGCGCGTTTTTGCGGGGTGGAAAGAGTCGTGCTCGTAGCGGAGCTTTCTCCGAACGACGCGCGACAAGCGGCGGGCTGATTTATGCGTCACGAACCGGCGAACCTTGAATCTTCGTGGGAAGTTTTCAAGCATAAATCCGACCTGTAAATAACGCCGTGGGCGATCGAAGCGAGCGGGAGAGCGCGAAACGATCGTAAAAATCACACGGAACACCGTGTAAACCACCCCATCGTCCGTTTCCACCTGACGCGCGATATAAAGCCAAACGAAATTAGTTTATAATGAATTTGCAAAGCCGATAATTGCCGGTCGCTTAACCGCCGGTTGGCCCACCGATACCCATCGATTCTCCTAATTATGCCAGCTTGATGTTCGTGTTAACCGCTAATATCCTTATACGCGTTCTTCTCGTTTTATTGGGCAAATTTGAAAATTAATAAATTACGGAACCGGTGTATGGAAATTGGAAATTTGATATTCGATTCACGCGTGTATGTAGATACGTTGTTAAAGGCAGTTGTCGTTTTAATCGTCGGGTAGATGCTCCTTTTTAAATTGAATATTAAAATGATATACGTCGCGGTATGTAGGGCGATTACGTATTATGATAGTTCAAAATAAAGTGGAAGTAACGGTATTAATAATACCTCATGCCTGACGCTCCGATTATTAATGAAGAGATACGTTTGTTTGAAGAAGAGACGATGTAATATATCGTTTCATGCTGTACACTTGGAACTCCGCCTACTCGAAAGTGCCAATTAAATCCACCGTGGAACTTCGGAGCAAACGTTAAATGAATCTTACTAAATCACGCAAAACTGCTCGACCGTTCTAAAATAATCGTCGTCGTAATCTTTCATGATTTCGTCAAATGGATAATAACGTAATTTCGCATGTTTTAAATACTCTATAAAACGACGATATTAGATTTTTAATCAAACCGTATTATTTGCGTACGTTAATTTTCCGCTGATGAACGGGAGGGAAGATAATTTGGGATGACCAAGGTCAGAAAAAAAAAGAAAGAAAGAAACGAAAATAAAAGGTGTAAATGTACAACATAATAGTCTCCTTTTTAATATAATGAATTCATAATGGTAATAGACAATAATAATAATATAATAATATAATAATATGATGTTACCAATAATAATAATAAAATTAATATAATAATAATAATAATAATAATAATAATAGATATATTCTGTCTATATTCACATTCAGAACTATGTACAGTTTAATTAATTTACAATTGAATTCGTAAGAACAACCAAATAGAACCTATTAATCGTAATATATATATATATTTATATTTATATATTTATATTTATATATATCTCTATATACTTAATACCTGTATATATATTCACACAGATATTCTTTCATTTCCTCTTTTTTTTCTGTGTCGAGGGATCACTCTGTGATCATGTACAAGAAACACGTAAAATTCTTTGTCTCATTCTTTCCCTAATCTTATGATTCTTCTTTTATTTTTTATTTTTTATTTTCTTTTTTCTTTTTTTTATTATTCGCCTGTATTCACAGATGATACAAGCGATACGCTTGACCCTCGATGTTATCACCTAGCTACACGCTGCGATGATTATTTACAAAACCATGATCAAGTCTCTATTAATTACCCTATTACGATATACGTGTCAACAAATGCACGAGCACCGACCATCTTCGTCGAAGTACACTAGCACCGTAGTGTTCCTCCTTGATTCGTTTTTTCTTCTTTCCTTTAATCAAGTACATAATATATTTCACTCTTCCTTTCATTCTCCAACCGTTTCTCTCTCGCTTGCAACTCTTTTTCTTCTCTCGTTAATTCTCTTCAACCTCGCCCATTATCACAGATATAAATAAATGTATTCTTTACAAAACAATGTACAATTTCTCCCATCGGCCTGCTTCTCAACTTCTGACACTCTTCAAAATTTCTTTTCCACTCTTTTCCTTGCACAACACAAAACTTCGACGATAACACGCACGCACACTCGCTTACACATGCCAAAGTACAAAATGATAGTCGATTTCTATAATTAATTTTCTTTTTGTCTTTACTCCGTTCATTTCGCTGTATCCATACACACACATACACACACCCACACATACACACCACCACATACACTCTCCCTCTCCCTCCCTCCCTCCCTCTCCCTCCCTCCCTCCCTCTCTCTCATTCTCTGTGCCACACGCTCATTCACGAATCGGTCCTCTCTGCTCGTTCTCCACCACAGTAGGAGCCTCGAGAAACATTTGCGAGTCGACGCGTAATGCCTAGATTCCACCACTGTCGATGATCAGACTTTTCGAAAGGAGGGTTGATTTATGCGATATACATATAATATAAAAAAATACCAACAATCTCGAGCACCGCGCATCTCGCTCTCCACCCGTTTATTATAGATCAATTTCGCTTCTCTTGCTTGTCCCGGACCAACACGACTCGAGCGAAATCGTGCGAAATCATCGTGGCGATACTTTGTTCGCGCGAGATCACGAAGATCTACGAAATTAGGGGGACCAAAGAATAAATGGATCGCGATCGATTTTACTAGACATATAAACACACACGCGCCAACCTCCGCATCGAGCGAGAAACTCCGTCTTCGGCTGGGCTCGCGAGAACACCATCACGAGACATTTAAGCGATCATCGAGCATACGATCTAAAGCAACATATTGCACAGAGAGACGGTTGAAAGTAACGAGGACGAAGTACGATGCTAATTAAAAGTAGACACGTTATCGCATCGTCGAATTCTCGTGGTGCGCGCGCCGCGGCCGCAGCAAACCGGAAGTCCTTCATGGATCACGAGTGCACAGTGCCCGCACGGAAAAAGGACGAATTTTTACTCTTAATTAGTTTACCGCTGCTGTTACCGTTCTTTCCGCTTTAAATCTCACCGTAATATCCATCCTTCGTGGATAGCGCAGCGTCCATCGACGACGATATCACGCGGAGACTACACACGCGGTCGCGTTCTCCACTTTTAAAGTTACTTCCGCTATCCGTCGATTTTTCAACCGCGCCAACATGTATTCCGATATACGGTGGATTCGACTATACCTCGACGAATTTTTCAAAGATCCAGATTTAAGCCAAATCTGTGCTCCACTAGTAGCGTTCTGTCCATTTGAACGGCGCGGCGGCGTATTCGTGTACACGAGAATATTCCATCGGGAGTTTAATTAAAGAGTTACTGGTAGATTAAGGGTAGAGTAGCGCCTGTACGATCCGGCTTCATCTTCTCCTTTCGCCTCTTCTCTACGGACATCCCCAACGGACAAGGACGCCATTACGCGAGTTATGTTATGTCGAAGGTACGGAGAACTGACTTTATGCAAGGGTTGCTCGTTTTTTAATCGTTCGTGATTCCAACGATTTCCCATTGATGAAACGTTGAAAAATCTCAACGAGTTCAACTATGAATGGACCGATCTATGATCGCACCAGGACTTCCCCAAGCGAGTTTTCGCGTGAACTATATGGGTTAACTTGAAATGGCTGCTACTTTGCACGTTGCCCGTGTGGTTTGCGGGTTCTTTTGATTCCTGGAATCGACAAGATCCGCTGATGAACAGATGCAGATGGACGAGGAACGAGAAATATCCTGAACTGATCAGCTTGTTCCTCCATCCGCGATTTATATACAAAACAAACGATATTCGACGCGTTACCGGTTTATTTAAGTTTTAAACGAATCTTGCGTACGAGTGTACGACGACCTCTTTATTTACAGAATCGGAGACCAGTTAAACACGCGGAACGATCGACGATGAACAATTGGTTGACTAAGGAATCGTCGAACGCGTGAAACGAGGTAACTTGGACGATGTTTCGCGCATCGAACTCTTTTCGACTGCTGCTCGACGAAGGACGAATACCATCCTGTTTCGTCCAAAGAAATGGCGTTTCTCGCCAAACTTCCGCCGAATGTCACAGACGTGCGATTCAGTGCGCGTCTTCCCTTCGCGACTATCTGTTTTCTCGCGATGACATCTTCTTGCTTTACGTACTAGTGCGTAAGCAGGCACTTTGACGTAATTCTCGTAATTTCTAAATCTTCTCTAAGTCGAAACGACTGGCTCGTGCACGCGCGCTACAGTCAAGTCCATTAGTTTTGCGCAGTCGCACTTTGCACGCCACAAGCATGATGCATGTATCTCAAGGACGAACCTCTGTGCTCCATTTCTTCCTTTCAAAAGATATCTCTTTTATCTTTTTTTTTTGTATCCAGCGGCTTTCCGCTCCCTCTGCTTTCTCTCGCGTGCTTCTTTGTCTATTTCTTTCTAGTTCCACCACCTTTCCTCTTGGAAATCACGCTGGTAAATCCCAGAACCTCTCAGCGGCGCGTACTTACAGTCCAGTGTCGCGGCCCCTTGCGGTCTTCGTTTAATCCTGCAACAGAGAGACGAGGATGGTCTTAGGTGCGTCGCCGTGTTTTTTCGTGTTGGGTGTTCGCTTGGGTGTTATTGATTAGGATTTTTCGAGAGGATTAGAAATATCGAGAATTGTTGAAATAGATTTTGTAGAACGTATCTGTGATCGTACAATGACAAATGACCGATTGAGATTGAGTGACACGTGTAATCATGTACGACGCGTAATACGTTTATTTCCCATCTTTTTGTGGACGATAAGAAACAGACGGCGTTCAACATAAGGAAGGATACTACGTTGAAGAGTGAATATTTGAAAATTTTCAGTATTCCGGACCCGTTATAATAAAAGCTCTTTCGCACGATGCTTTATAAACCTATTATTTATATCAAAAAACCATGTTCACAGCTCCAGGTAATTTGCGAAATAGTTATCAGGATTGACGAAAACGCAACGAATACCACCGCAGCACGGCAAAATTCGCCTTTGCTAAAGGGAACACCGCCAAAGTTGAACGGCGATTGGTTGTCTATTGGCGATTAGGGGTCAGCCTCTAAAATCGTTCTTGGATCTCAACGAGTAGGCGAGCTCGATAACGACGATAATCGCGACTCTCGCAATTAGACGGTCGTGTACGACTACACAGGTTAACCAGTCTGTGGTTGCTACCGGTATAAGATTTACGAAAATATCGTTTGCATGCTCGTAACCGGATTATTACGGCAGAGGTTATACTGCCATCGAGTTGCGTCCACTCTGTGCGGTTATTATTACGCCATAATCCTGCGTCCACGAATCCTGTCATAAATTTTCCATTAGTATAGCTACCGATTGTGTGGCTTCTGTCGTTCATATTATTTGGCAGAAAAATTGGAATTTTAGGTAACAAGTCGCCCCCTCCCCTTCCTAATCTCTGTGGAAATATACAGTTTGACGTAATATAAATTAAAGTCCACGATTAACCGTCGCACATAATTTATGACAATATTAATAAATGGAACTTCGAGATGTTCGTTGTTATATTTAATTCGAAGAATGGACGTAATTTCACCCCTTCACGTTCGGTTGCAAGGCGAAGTCCGTAGGTTTTCGCAACCGCGGCCAGATGAGCTGGATGTAAACTGCTTGTAAGATCATAGTTAACTATTAGCGAGCTGCAATACACGTCGGCGTTGCGGTAGATCGGAGCAATGTACGTCGTGGCTGGCTATCGATACGCGATTACCATGCGTCTCACCTGGTAGACAAGCGATGCTCTCGCACACAACGATCGCCAAGACCGATATCGAGTCGCTTCTCTACCTTCTTCCCGTTTCGCGACACGCTGCTGCAAATGGAACGTCGCTAACGTGGCTCGTCACACGGCGTACCGGTTCCGTGTGTGGCGCTTCTGCCTGCTGTTATCGTCGCAGTCTGATTAACGGGATTACCACCGAGAGTATCTGACCTCTAGCGTCAGAGGCGTTTCATCACAGCGGCTAAATGGCATCTACGTTCAAAAATATCTGGACATCGAGACGTTTATGCGGGGAAATGTGGCAGATTTAATGGTAAAGAAATGGTTGGTCGCGAGAGCTATACATAGATTCCATTTATTGAGTTTAATGGCGATATGGAGAAGGTAAATCGTTTTTTAATTCATAGATGGCAAGTGTTTTATGCTGAAACCATCTGTCTTCTTTTTGTTGTTACAAGCGTTACGACGAACATGTATGTGCTTTTAACAAGATTAACGTTGACTTTTATTAAGATCGAAATTCGATTAGGGATTATTTGATCGGATATCTGTTTTATTTTTATCGTATCAATTTTTATTACAATTATCTATTTCCGTCTAGATTCGAGATTGGTTGTACCGACGTTAATAGATGTTCATAATGTTGTTCTGTGTACTTGATAATCGATTTACGAAGATAGATTCGAAAATAACTTCCTTCTAAATCTTCGACGATCAAAAGTCGTATAGAAAATTAATTAAACGAAGACGTAGAAAACGCTATATAAAATGTAGTAATTCAAGTCCTATGTCTTCCCCTGTCGTTACGTAAGAATTCCTCGAACGGACGTCTATCCTCTACCCCGTTTCGACGAATTTGCATACGTAACGACAGCTCCCAAATACATTCCGATCGTGGTTCCACGCTCGAATACCAAAAATCGCTGGCATTCGATTATCAGGCGAAATCACAGCCGCGCTATTCCAGACGTTTCGGCATCCAAGAATCACCTCGTTCGATCTGTCAACCACCGATTCTCGAAAGATTCGCGAAACCTTCGCAATTATATCGCCTTCACTGTTTGATCTATATCTATAGTTTGCATCTCTATGTTGAACGTTGATACGATACGCGATAGAGGATCGCCGCAGGAGTCTCGCAAACGATTGGGAAAAATGTCTCATTTACCTCCGATGGTGTATGGCACAGGTTAACCTGTTAACCGTGTGGTTCTTTAATTAGAGACTTTTATAATCAGGAAATTAACGCACTCTATTTTTTAACATCGTGGCTACGACAGAGAATTCCAATGATCCGCTCAATATATCTTCTCATCGTCTCTTTCACTTATTTTACGAAACTCAAAGAAATTAATTAAACTGGTTATTTAACGGAACGAACATCTCTTATATAGTCTTTTTGCAATAGATTTTGATGGTTCAACGAAAATGAGATCAATATACGATAATGGCAACAAACATCGAAGGAATATATGGATGTATCGCTGTACACATTCTCCGTTAGAAGGATGCGAAAATAAGCTTCGCGATGGAAATGAGGGGAACGTGAATGCGGTGGAAAAACGTCTGGAATATATCAGGGCCGTTAACGGAGCGTTACGTATGCCAACGTCGCTACGGATCGACGTTTTACACAGCATGGGACTATCGATACGCGATTACAGTGTCTCACCTAGCGAACAACTTGGTGTACGTGCGCTGCCGCGATCACCGTGGCCGATAGAGGCCTCCGCCTCCAAGCGTGGAGAATCTCTGCACGCTCCGGATGGAATGCCGTCGCTTCTCGGTTATGGATACTTGAAACGGGGGCGATATACGCTACAGCATTTTTTCCATCGACGTGAAAAACTTTACTACCATTTCTGTGGACTTTCGAATTCCTTTAACTTCACGCGAAACTTCAATTAAATTAATCCATCGTCTTGCAATATCTAGTTACGCTCGTCACGCCGAATTACCATTTTCTTTAACAGAATTTCACATTCCACGGATCGCTATAAATTAATATTAACTATTATATAACGCTTCAACGTTTTACATTTGATACGGTATATCGTTAGATAATGAACAGTTGGCGCGCAAGCACATACTTAACGAGTAATTAAACGAGCAGTTAAACGAGTAGCTAACGCTTATGATCGATTATACGTAGCTACTGGAAAGATCATAAAGCATGAGGCTAATAATTCGTTTAGTTGCGTCTACCCATCGATGTTAAGTTAAAGGAGACCACAAAATTACAAAGTAGACAGGTAGCATGGTAAAAGTATCGCATCTCAACGACCTCGAGCAACCCGATCTGATTTGCAACACGATGTACAAAACGAGAAGTACAATTGCACGACGGATCGTCGAAGCGTTTCCTCGATTAAAACAATTAGTGGAACCTGGTGTACGTACGTATGGCGTCGCGGAAATTTTTTACGATCGATTAAACGAGACGCTGTGTAGCCATTTGTTGAACGTTTCAAAGGTGTGACAGTGGCCGATGGCGTCCGACGAATATTTCAAAGCGCCACGGGCTATCTGTCGCACCGACCGCGTCTCTCTTTATTCCGTTGCTCGTTCTCCGGTTCATCGCTGAGCGCGTAAACCGAAATGACGCGAAACCGGATGACAAATGCCGCGCGATTACGCGACAAGTCGTTCGAGGAGATCCAACCACGTTTAAACGCGCTTTCTCGCGTGTATCCAACCTCCATAGGACTTTTTACACGGAACTCCCTCGGCCATCCGTCCATCACGGCGACTCGTTGTGTGGTTCTCTTGGAAATTCGCTCGGTAACGCGTGGAAGGCCGCCCAGCAACGACGAAGCAAGTAATTGCGGGGTGATTAGTGCGAGGTCTGTTAGACTACGTATTTGTCTCTTTCTGAGATTATTACTCCGCGCTATCTGTCGGATACGAGTCCGGTATTCGTGTACTCTGAAGCGTGCAAGAGAATTAGTTCAGTTTGATGGCAGGTATAGTTAGGTATATGGAACGAACTATTTATCAACACGTAGCTTCTCTAATATTTTTCTGAAGTAGTATATCTATTATACGCAATACGATTAAAATTAGTGTAAGTAAAATGTCCTAACGTTCCTATCAATCTACAAGCGCTACTCTTGTACAAGGCTACGCCTTTCTTTCATATATTTACTTCTATATACATACAAAACCAACCTTTTCCCCTCTTGCACTTCTTGTTTCACTTTGTTCGTTCAATAAAGACACGCGCTGCCACGTTGTTCCTTCGCTCAAAGGGACCCAGCGGTGCATGTATTTTTCATCTATATGAAATTCATCGGACACGATGTAGAGTCTGCAAGTTTGGTTCGTTTATTCAAACGACAGAGTGTCCAGGATCGAGTCGGGGAATATTCATGAACACGGTTTGCCGGTGAATCGACGCGACAAGGAGCTTACGTACGCGTGCACCTCGGCGATGCTCCGTGTGGAAGAAGCGCCATGAAAATCCGGCTTTCACGCGAGCTCGCCTTTCTAAAAGCGGAATCTCACCTGGACGAAATCGATACCCAAGCCTCCAAAACGGAACAGTCATTTCTGCTATCGGGTTCTCGTAATTGCGAACCTTTTAATACGACTCCCCCACTTCCAATACCTTCCAGCGCAGGAAACCTGTTTATCCGTTCTCCATTATCTTCGACACGAAAAACGACATTACGAAACGCGGTTCGCGGTTAACCTCTACCCGGTCGAACCTCACGGACGTATTCCCCATTTTTTCGACACCCGAATTTCACACTGTCAACGAGCGAATTAAAGTCGTTTAATCTGTCGGAGATTTTTCTTCGTCGGAGGTAGCCGCGAAGCAAACGTTGCACAACCTATCTACCGAGCAGCTGGATTTAGAGAAAGCCATGCTAACGAGATGAATCCGCTATCGAGCTGAAAATCTCCCGACATTGAGAACGAAACTCTCAATACCATTGCGCTAATTAATGGGATAGATTTGTCGGTTAACACGAAGTATACGAAATGTTGCTGGGTATTATGTGTTTCTATTTCGTCGAAGCTGGAAGATTGAAATTACGTCGAAAACCTAATTTCAAGTAACTACCTTGATGTACAGTGTAAATACGTACATATTTTCTGTTTCTATTACGTTCAGTGCTGAGAATTGGATCAATTAAACAAGTATACCTATACGAATGAAAAACAGGACAGAGTAGCGACTGATCGTATGGATTTATGGAATTGTACACCAACAAATATCCTTCAACGCCTACGATGTCCACCGTTTTGATACGGAAAGATTCACGAACTAAGAGCGTGACACGCATCGTTTGCGAATTTTGTCCATTTTCACGTCAGGGCATCCTCTTTCATTCCCGATAGCGGAGAAAGATCCCGGGATAAGCCGGATTAAGATCTCACAGAGAGACACGGAGAGAACGTTCCTGTCGGGCTGGTGCGGAGGCTCCGTGACGGTAATTTACGCGTAATCGCGACGATGATCTCCAGCCTCCGAGACAACGTTCAACGCGACGTCGTAATTTCACGCGAACGGAGAAGGTCACGGCGAGCATCTCGTGAAATCGACACGTGCGCTAACCACGAAGACGAGAAACCGACAAGAAATCAGATGAGAGTGATCTGCTGAGACGATAACGGCTGAATTTCGAACGGACGTCGCGCTTTAACATAATCAACGCTTTGAAAAGGAGGAAAGCAGGACTGAATTCGATGGAAAAGCAGGATTAATTACAGCGTCACCGCGTTATCTGCGGTACGAGTCGGTGTTGTTTGCATGCCGCGACGGGAACGAGCGTGAAATTACGATGATTATAAAATTGATCCTCGTACGATCGCGCATTAGACCCGTCGAAATTACCGGACGCGACGACGACGTGTTTTCCGCGAGATCGTGCCGACGTATCGTTGATAATACGTTCTGGGTCTAGGATCCGAGCGGACACAACGTTGTTGCTCCTTGTTTAATTGTATAATTACAACACTCGACTGCGCCGAACGACTGTATTAACGACCGGTGGCAGGGCCATTTTCCGGGGAGATCGTACGCGATTAATTGGCGGCGGAGCGAGGTAATTAGAAATTATACCGATAAGCTACGAGGAAAAACAGCGCGCTAGTTTTCTTCGACGGAAACTCGACCACGCTGTTCCATCACGGGTAACGTGTCCTTTTAGGAGAGCGGAAAACGAACTCTCCATCTTGATACTCGGAGGACGTTCGACGCGAAACGTTCGACGAGTTCGTTCGATCAAACGCGTTTACTTAGCGATAACTCGTTCCCTGTGGCGAGCACGAATTTGCAAATGTCCAGAACGATTCTGGTGGAAGAGGAACGACCAGGTTGGGGAGGTTTTAGCAGGTTCTCCGGTTACTCAGGTAGCAAGCTGGACCCGAGGCCCGAGGTCGAGACGTAAATCCGGGCTACTGTTTCGACCCTGAGGATCTCAGGATCTACGTTGCGGTGTAATAAAGCCGAGAGCCGCGATCGCGCGTCCATCGGCGGATTCAGGGTAAAAATGGGGGTCGAGGACAAAGAAGGACGCGGTCTCGGAGGCGACCAGGCGGTGAAACGCCTGCCGGGAATTCCAGAAACGCGGCGATGGCCTCTCATCGAGACGAAGAGGAAAGAAGAAGGAGGAAAGAAGAAACTGTGCGGTGGCGGTTTCTCGCGAGGATCGTGGACAACACGGAGAAGGGGCGGAGAAATCGCGACGACGCAACGTTCCGGTAGGATTTATCGAGGAGACACCTGAATCCTACCGGAATCTCGTAGCTGTTAAAAAGATCGGCTATCCTGTCGCGTTCGCGGAGGCAACGTAGACAACGACGTCGACGGTACGCCTGGTGGTCGCGAATTTTATGCAGATCCGGCGCGATCGTGTAAATATCGCGGTCGGTGTTGCTCGGTTGAGGTCAGGAAGAGCGATCGCCGGACCCAGATCGGGAGTTCACCACCCAGCCTAATGGCAATTAAATATCCCCGGGCTAATTGGCAATTATAGGCCACGGGTGTCGAAGGTGTTTCTCTTCTTCGTTCCACGCGGCGCCATTTAAGCTCCGATCTCTCTTTTCTTCCTTCGTTTTCTATCGCTGCGCTGGTTCGTCGAGAGGAACAGCAGAACCGAAAAAAAGAAACACAGGTCCGGCAGGTAGGTGCAACAAGGGGCACTCTCTCGTACGATCTGGAGCTTATACGTATACCTGGCTGCCTGTAGCCATAGCTCGCAGGTTGAGCACAGGTTTGAGAAGAGTTGAGAAGGAGGAGAGAGGGTCCAGGAGGGAGAGTTCGGTGTTTTGGACGCGAGAGAGGAGAGTTATAAGCGTCCAGACGCCACGAGGCCCCAAACGTTCCCTGGCCCATACACAGGCCCAGAGGAGAGGAAATGAGGAGAGAGGACCGAGGTGACGACAGCGAAAACTAGTTTATTTGGGACGCGGCTATAAATTAGGATCAGATCGCCACGCGATAAGAGTACCGGCTAACACCCGGTTCCTTTCGAACGTAGCGTCTCTTTCTCTCTGATTCTCCGTTCCTCCGCGTTCCGTTAACCTTCCTTCTCTTTCTTCCTCCGCTTCTTTCGGTTGGTCGAGCTACGAAGAGAAGACGAAGAAGAGAAGACGAGATCGTCCTCCTCGTTGCACCTTCGCCTAGTCGTGTCTCAAGTTGATTCTCGTACGGCGTTTCGTCGTCGTTGTAGCCGTCTCTATCCCGGTGAATAATGCGGGAAAGTTGCTCGTTTCCAGCCAAACGAACGACACGACGCTAATTGATATGCCTGCTGTTTGCAAACGACTCTCGATTCTTCACGATGCCAGAATTATTAAAGTGTCGACAAACAACAGGCATTTTCATCGAACGGTGTTTGATTGTTTCTTTCGAACCGTGATTCGGATCTGTAATGGGTTGTCTTGTCCTTCCCGTTTCTTCTTCGTTGCTTCTTGCTTGTTGTTTGAAAAAACTGGTCCCGATGTGTTTACAACATCGACGAATCAGATAACCTTGAAACCAGCGATATCTTCAAAATACGCGACGAAAGAAGCCAGAAAAAATCGGAGTAGGAAAGAACTTGGCGACGAATCTCGTTCTCCTTCTTTTTTTACATTACATTTTTTATAGTCGCGAGTGGTATGAAGCCGCGATATCTCAGAGCCGATTAACTACTTGGTCGACTACTTTTCTATCTCTTCTTTCTATTAACGGGTCGTTGAAAGATACCGATAGCGAAGGTAGATAGGTATATCTGCCTAATTTCAGCGTTTCTTATTTATCTACGATGCGCGGACGAAGAAAGCGATGAATCATAGCAGAAGACGAGAGATAAGTGACTTGATCGTTCCAGGACTGGTTTCTAACGAAACCGCTACGTGGTTTCGAATTCATTGAAAGATTAACAAACCCATCTTTTTCGTTGCTACTGAAGACCTAATGGTGTCATTGCGATCCAATATTATTCGATTAAATACGCTTTCATACCCTCTTTCTAAATGGAACGAACTCCCAATCAACGATAAAGACAAACGAATTTGCATATCAACTGGGACTATTTTCCCAAGAATTAATCAAGAAGAGGAAACCGCACCGCTTTCCCAAAGCCACTTCCGAAAGCCAGAGATCCATCAACCGAGTATCATCGTGACCTCGCCACGTTCCACGTTCTCGAAATGTTGCGCGTCTTATTCTAGCGAATTCGAGTGAGGCGCGTTCCACTCTGTGAGAAGATACATAGTACGCGAGAGGACCGTGCGGTCGGTCGTTCAGTCAGCAACGCGACAGGTTGAGGTGTGCCCGGTAGAGAGTGCGGTGTGTTCTACGGCACACAAACGTACACACGCTACTTCACACACAGACAAACAAGCTCGGAAGAGCGTGGCCATAACGCGGTGGGTTGCGCGCGCGAGAAAGACGCGGCCAGCTAGTGGTGATTCCATTCACTGATTGAAATCTCCGTCCATTTGTCACTGTCAAGGAGGTGGCGATAGCCTCTCTCCTCTCCCGTTTTCTTTCTCTGCTTCCCGCTCGTACTCTCCCGATCCGTTCACTAACCGAGTCCGGCTCGATACTCGATGCTCATTATTATTTAAACAATCGAAAGACCAACCCTAACGACCCACTGACAGCATCCAATATTAATTTCTTATCGATTCTCGCGACCACGTACCGCGAAAAGCTCTCGCGATGAGATACTCCATTCCGCCGATTTGCGAATCTATTACGCGCCCGTGTACCGTGACAGCCATCCTCTCTGCCGTGCATCCACGCGTTTCCCGCTTCTCGTTCGCGAAATGAATTATTGCGATCGCACCTCGTGGTGGTACACGCGGCACGCGATTAGCGTCGTCAATGTACTTATGATTTGTCATCGAGTTCACCTCTGTAGACATCGGTATACGAGGTTATTTTTTCACTTCGACCGTACAGTGATTCTTTCGTGATATTTTTTCAACGCGAAGGCACGTATATCAGGAATTCTATCCAACGACGCGACGTTGCCCTAAGGCGATTCAAGCATACGGCGTAGGTTCGAGAGAGATCGGAAGATCTGGTTCGTTAAGTGGCAAAAAATCGAGGCTTTAGACGGGCGACAAAGAGAGCGGAGAGGTTCCACTCACCTGGAGGATCGCGACGGTGATCCGGAATCGACCCAAGGTGCCTTAGACCGGCGATACGAATCCGCTACCCATGGACTGCGAGCTGTAACAGTTGATTTGAAACGTTACCCCTGTTCCTATTTCTATATCACCGTGGTTTATACACGCGGTTTCTGCGTGGATCGAACTATCAAGGTTGGAAACGAGGTTGGTCCACCTACCCCTTGTAGAACGGTTTAAACGCAGTGGTGGCCTCCGTGGGCGGTAAGCTGGCAGTAGTCTGATGTTGGTGCAGAATGGAGTTCTGTCCTGCCGCTGAGAAGTCCTTATGAGGCGACGCCTGTAATCTGGAGCTGAAGGAGGAACCGCTGCTGGCCGAACCGGAACTGGTCGACAAATAGCCGCCGGCAGCCGGATGACTCGGCCCGTACGGATTCGGATTACCGTTGGTCGTTGCGTTGCTGTTGCCACCAGTGCAGTAACCGCCCGGTGGTGCCTGGATCACTCCATTCGGTGTAGCCACCTTCATGTTGGGCGGTGTTTGGGGTGGAGTGTCCGTACCAACCTCGGGAAACCCCGCCGCCGCCGAGGAGGACGCGCTCGAGCTCGATCCTGACGAGGAATTGGGGTTGTAATGGAGCTGCCCTCCGGACGAGGACGATAGAAAACCGCCGTATCTCGTCGCCGCGCTCGAATACGGCGCGGTCGCGGCTGCTGAGGGACTCATCGATGCCGACGAGGGTAACGCGAACGAGCTCAGGTTTCCACCTCCACCCCCGGCGCCACCTCCACCACTACCACCGGAACCACCTAGCCAAGGCTGCTGCGAATGATGGTGATGAGTCTGATTGGACAGGTGGTGTTGCTGCTGTCCGTAGTGTTGTTGGTGATGAAGATGATGATACTGTTGATGGTGAGGATGCGTGAGAGGCGGAGGAGTCTTGCTCGCTGCTGTGTCCGCCAGCGACCAGATTTTCGGCTTGGTCGCCGGGATTGGTACACCGGCCGCGCTACAGTCCGATTTGATACCCTCGTCCTTGAGATGGTCCTCCCCGGCGTATCCTTGATGATGATGGTGATGGTGCTGCATCGCATGGTGAAAGGGATGCTCTCCTCGTCGGGGGTCCTCCTCGAGATCGAGGTCGTCCTCCTCGTCCAGGTCCTTGTCGTGCTGCAAGTGCTCCGCTTTCACGTGCCTCATCGGTTCTGCAAACAGACCAGCGCGCGTCAATTTAGTAAATTGGCCGTTGAGCTTCGATGGTCGACGCTGGGCCGTGCATCGTCTCGTGATCAAGGAAAAAGTTCCCTACCGGTCATAAACGCGAATACCTCGAGTGGTAAGTATATAACGAATAAAAGCCAACTTAATAGCTCGTAAAATTCCCCTCTCTTCTCCTTCTTCTTCTCTTTGTCCGCGATATAATACACATGATAGAAAGGTAAGGAAAGAGAGTAAGATGGAAAACATTTTCCACGGAACTGATAGAAAATTTAGTAGGGTTAACGGTATCGCATTACGAGCTCGCCCCTTCCTCTCGTTATTTGGCCTGCACGCAATGTCAGAATTAATGGTTTATAATCCCTGGTGTGAAAGTGAGATCTACGCGAGTCGGACGGTATATACATATATCGGGCTCCCCGGGTAGCGAAGGGTCGACGACGCCGGGGGAAACGTATCGAAGCCTCCCTTGAACCCCTTATACGGTTAAGCTGTAAGGGATGCTGTGAAAAAAAGGGAGCGAAGCCTTCAACCACTTTGAGGCGCGAGAGATTTTAGTTCCCCCTCGAGGCAGGGAGAACACCGGGAGAGAAAATAGGGAAGCTGTATCCTTTTTCCCTTTCCCTCTGTCTCTCCTTCGTATCTTCCTCTCTTTTACTCTCGCGAGTCTCTCTCAGGGCACTCTAGGATCGTCCCAAGCGTCTGCCAGCTAGCTAGCCAGCCAGCCAGCCAGCCAGCCAGCCAGCCATCAAGCCAACCATCGAGCCAAGCCAGCCAGTCAGTCAGGGGTGAGAATTTCATTAAGAGGTTCGAATGAGTCGGCAGAGGGTTTACTTGATGGGTCGTCAAGCGATAATTCCCAAGCTAGAAGGGGCCGCAACCCCCGCGTCAGGGAAACAGAAATGGACGGATAGATGGCTGGCACAGCAAGACAGAAAGGAACGGAGATACGGAGAAACAGAGAGTTTAGGTTTAGGGTGCGTACGCGCCCCCTTATAAAGGGAACCTTATGGACCAACTAAATAGATACCACCGTCGAGTCCACAAGTGGCTCTTTAACTTTTGACCCCCTTTTATCAGTCCTTAATCTCGTAATCTTCGCGCTGTCCGACACTATACCTCGGACAGGACCACGGACAGGACCACGTCATCGATTCTATTTTATAATTTCTACATTCGCGGCGGAAATCGTAACCGTGCTTCGACAGACGACAGTATCGAAATTCACCGACGACGATAGAGATAGCCTGTTGCTGTTGACGTACTTGAAAAAAAAATCGAGTGGACCACTCGTGGAGAGTATCTTACAACAAGGCCAGACTGTAGCAGCCCTCCCGCTCGTGCTCTCGAGTGACCTTTTCCCTTCGACGTTTGGCATGGAAATTCATGAGGGCTCTCTTGAATTTAGCAAACTTCCTGGCAAACCTTGCGGCTGTCTCGTTCGACCCGGTACACGCCATATCCTCCGCCGTATTCAAGGGCCAGTGATACGGAAACCGCTTTCGACATTCATAGGCGTGGAACGGGCAAGCTATAACGCACGACCGAATACGTTTCACGTTTCCAACGTTTCATCCGGCGATTCCTTCGCTGTCAATATTCCCGAGAAGCAAAACGGTGGAAAGGTCGGATATATTCATACGCGAACACAAATCACCGTGGACTGGAAGGAGCGAGCTGGGAATAGAAAACAAATCGTTTTCGTACGGACTCCGTTCTTCCTCGGCGGATTTTCGGTGGGTTTGTTTCCTGCGTGGTCCTTTAAAATTACGAGGCATCACGGGATGCGCGTGACGCGTCTCGACGCAACGCCTAAATGTCTCGAATCGAAGAGAGCTGGGCCGAGAGCCAGTGAGAACTGGAGAGAACGAGCACGAGAGGGACAAAGTAAAGGGCGGCAGACAGAGGACAAGCGACGAGGCAGAGAGGATGAGGACACGAGGAACAGAGAGGACCGATATTGGCCAATGTGCGGTGGGGTAATGGTGGCCATAGGAGGGTCCGTACCATTCGTCTCGCCGCGGGCGCCGATACATCACCGTGCCTCAAACCACCACTCTCCGTGTATCTATATACACTCTGTATATACATGGACCCTGTGGCACAGAGTGTATATGGTCCTACGGATGGCTACTCAGCCCGGGCGCACCCTCCGCCTCTCACTCACAGAGCCACGCTTAGGGAGACGAATGTGTGCGCGCGCGCCAGATCGAGCGCCAACCTGTACGTACCTACACGTACAGGTACGTATTCTGTACATGACGCTATGCACGGTGAAAGTGTACGTGTATCGTTCAACGTATACGTGTATACGTGTGTTTGTATGCGCGTGTATATCAAGCGTATACGCGCGCGATCGTACCAATACCGACGAACCCGGCCGCCGGTCCACCAGGGGACCAAACCGAAGGCCATTAATCTCTTTGCGCGGCAACCCGCAACCCGTCACTGTGTTTACCCACATGTGAACCATTATGTCCGCCTCCGCGATATAGAGCCCGACACACGGCCGGTTTCGCAGCGAATTTCTAACTCGCCGTTTCCGGCCGTTGGGCAAAATGCCTGAATAAGTAGCCTATCGAGCCGAGCGACGGCCGAACGACGCCAAGGGGCGAATAGAAACGACTGGATCTCGCTCGCTCGTCCGACGATTTCAGCGACGCTGAGAAACTCCAGTTTGGTAATTGAATTTACAGGCTGTCCGGGACAAACGACTCGTGCTACGCGACTTTGAAACTCGACCGACTCGAAACGACCTGCTTCTTGCATCGACGTTACGTGGCTTGAAAGCGTGGTACTGGGATTTGCACGATCCGATAGGGAGATGGTGTAGGAGGAATTTTAAAGAGGGACGTGTAGACTGGAAAACAGGAGAGAAGTCCAAGATTCTAGGCAATGTCTGTCGATATTTTCTAGAAATCTACGGACGGCGTAAAGATAGAAATCACGGATATCCATGTATAGGGCGATATTTACGAATACGTAGGTGTAAAAGAAGGCATATTGATAATTAATCGGAAAAATGCTCGGTGTGCGTATAATATGTAAAAATATGTAAAGACTATTTGAACGCGTAATATGCAAGGAAAGATAAACACTTTTAGAGATATATGTAAATATTATAGCGTCAGCAATGCGATAAAATGGCAGCGGGCTCTCTAAAACAGCGTACAATTTCCAAACAAGAACGAAGAGTACTCGAACAAGAAGAAACTCATACGCTTCTCGAATCCAATAGAGAGAAGTGGCATTTATCGTAAATCGTAGCGGGACTCGAGAGGATCAGAGAGGCTCCGTTCTCCCTAGAAACGTTCGCCGTCCGCAAGGATCTCGTCGCCGATCTCCGTGAATGGCGCGCGATCCATGCAGGGTGAGGTCGCGTACGGTTATTGTGCGCGGAATGGATGCTTGCGCAATATCAGAAACGGCGACCGATGGCCACTCGATATCGGGGAAACTAGTCACGCGAGCGCTACACGCTACCGACATTCCTCGAAGAGATCGGTACGCTTCGCGGCCTGGTTCACCCTCGACCGCGCAACCGCGCAGTCGACTCCGACCTATTGTGTACACCGTACATCGGAACATCGATAATTGGCCCCTAATGGCGGTGCTTCTTCCGAGATTCGAGACACGGGTTGTTCTTCGAACATTCTTGCGGCAAATGCATGCACGACTGCATGGATTATTGCGTTTCGTGCTGTTACACGCGTGCAAGCTTATCGACTAAACTTGCCGGCACGTAGGTACGGTGAAACGAGGCTTCGACCTCAACTTTTTACGGGCAGTATGTATTTTTATCTTCGGCATGCTGTTTCAAATAATTGGCGATATAACAAGGTAGGGTTGTTCGAGTTACCCGAGCTTCGATATTTTAAAATTCAATGGTGAACCGTTCGCATATAATAATTAAACTCGTTGCATATTACTAGACGCTGTTGCTGGTTTCTAACGTAGCAACGAAAGAATTATCCGAATAAAGCTATGTTGCTCCGATCTACCTGGTTCGCTCGTTGTTTCGTCGTTGTATGCGAGAGAAAGCTGGAAAAAAGTCACTCACCGTTTTCCTCGAGGCCTCTCCTTGCCTCCTCTCCGACTCTGTCGCCTTGAGTGTCACTCGCGAGATCGTCCTTTTCCTTGTTGTCCTCCGAGTCCGTGAGAACCGCGTCATCGTCGTCGTCGGTCTTGTTTTTCGGTTCCCAAGTCATTTTGTTCTCCTTTTTGAGGCGCCGCCGCGCGTTCGCGAACCAAGTGGACACCTGCGTCAGTGTCATCTTCGTGATGATCGCCAGCATGATCTTCTCACCCTTGGTCGGGTAAGGGTTCTTCTTGTGCTCGTTCAGCCAGGCTTTCAGCGTCGCCGTGGACTCCCTCGTCGCGTTCTTCCGCCGTGCCGCCAGGTCGTATCCGGCGCCATATCTGCAAAGATAATATCGTACCTTGTAAATCGACGTCACTATAACGTCAGGGAAAACTTAACTTTTAAGGCTCGGCTAGATTTCCTCCATCTGCTCTGTAATCGTTTCTTTTTACATATAAAAGTGCTCTGTATCGTGAAATAATTGACCCTTAAATCAACTCGATTTAATTCGACTACCATAAATCACTGCTACAACCGTAACGTTGCCTCGAATCGCTATTTAACGCCTCGAGCAAACACACTAAGGCCAATCATATTTCAATCAAAGACGTTCCGCGTGATTCTATCCTAAAACCAACAATTCATCCCCCGCAACGATAGTAAAAACGTAACCATTGTTCAACATTTGTCGAGTCGAGCCACTCCACTCGAAAAGTGGCATCTTGTCGAGGGTGCGAATTCCCCGTAGATTTTGGCAAGACCAAAGTGCTGGGCGGCAGAGGGACAGAGTGAGAGAGAGAGAGAGAGAGAGAGAGAGAGAGAGAAAGGAAAGGAGGAAGAGGAAGAGAGAGAGTGAGAGAGAGAGAAACGGCCTTCCTAGATTCATTCCCCTGGCCGCGGGCTACGCGCCGGAGCATCGAACCCTCCGGGATAGGGGGCGACATCCTACTGGGTCGAGGGTGATACTCCGGCAAATATATACGGAGAATAAACCCCTAGCGGCGGCGTGATTCCATCGAGCAACCCCGGCACTCACTCGCTGTAATGGCGATTCGATCGATCCCCTCTCCCTTTTCCGTCGGTTGCCTCGTTCTAGACCTGCTGTTCTTCGTTCTCCCTCTCGCTCCCACCCCGTGTCCTCCCCACTGGGGAGCACCACGCGAGCCTGTTATAGGTATGTACTATTATATACTGTAGCCTAAAATACCTATCGACGATCCATCGGACGTGGAAGGGTGGCGGCGAGGACGATGGTGGTGGTACCACTGTTCGAGGCAGTGGTTACCAGCGACATTGTAGACGAAGCGTGACGCAGCTTGACGAGGTACGAGAATCGGATTCGGGGAGGACACGCGAGAACAGTGAATAGTCCGACGATTAATGGAAACCTTTGCACGATTCCTGATATCGCGATAGATCTGGTCGAGAATCGGGAAATAGACGGAGGCGAATGAATTTAGGCTACTATCGCTTTAAGCTGACGATAAATCTTGGAAAGCTCGTTAAGCTCGATATACGCAATAACAGAGCCACGTAGAAGCAAAATTCATTGTTCGTTGCATTGAAAAAAATAAATTGTACGACTTGTATTAACGCAACTCGTACTGACGTGATCAAATTGGTAGAAACGACTATCAGATTCTCTGTTTCTAATACGATTACTAAAGACGTTTTCAAAAAATACAGCTGGTCGATTTGATACTCGAGTGACTCGATTTACAGCCTCTGAAAGCTCTACATACGAAACACGAAAAGTGGAAGCTTACATACGAAAACAGTGTTTTATCGCGACTCGTAAATTGATAAAGCACGAATCGTAATTCGGCGTTTCGCAAGGAAAATAAATAAGCGCGCGTAGGGCGATGTTTTGCGGGGTCGAAAAGTTTACGGCCGGCACTGCTTTTCGAAAGGGAATCTATCGCGTTTTACGTCCTCGCCCGACGAGATCATCAAAAGATCCTTTTTACGCGAACGCCAGAGTTTATTCAAATGGAGACGTTTCCCGAGACTAAATCGCGTTTTACGATCGCGCGCCTATCCGGCCGATTCTGTTCTGATGGAGCGCGACAAATGGCCCGATGAGATCTTCTGTCCAGGCTTACAAGTTTAGACGTGATCTAATCTCGGGTTTCGTCGGCGGAACGACCGACGAGTCTCCTAAAATATTGGTCGCGTTACGTCGATCGAAATTCGTACCGAGACGCCACATTCTCTGTGTAGTTCTACGTTCTATATCGAACATATGCCGACTATTTAAGAATTTTTCAACTATACAGTACACGCGCGTTATATCAAAATGCAAAGAAAATGTCTATGAACGTGAATAAACTCGCGAGATTAGAGTCGAGGAAGCAATATTGTCACCGAGGAAGGAAAATAGAGGCAAATCGAACGAAAAAGCAACCGATTAGGATCGTGTGCTGTCACTCGAAAAGCAGAGCAGAAGATTACGTAATTCCCCTTTCGAAATTCAACCGTTCCTTCCCGTCGTTACTGCAATCCACATCCGAGATTGGCGATGACCGCGTCGATGGGGATGAAGGAGGTAGCGATCCGAAGGAAGCGGACTCGTGCAAGTTCGAGGACGTTTCACCCTCTATTAAACTCCCTCGGACAAGGGAAAGGCGGCCGCCGTAGATCTCGTAGCTCGTCTATAAAATCAGCCGCTTTTTTGTTCGTACCTTTCCCTCTACCTTTCACCTCCCGTTCTCCCATCCATGATATCTTTTTCTTCTTGCTTTTCATTCGAAAACGTCCGATCGATCGAGATTGTTCCAGATTATCCGAGTACGACGAAAAGAAAATGGACCACGAGGAAAAGTCGGTCCCTTTCTGGCTATCTTCCAGGATTGACGTTGAAGATGAACAAGGTAGAATCAGGTACGAGGAACCAACTACCGAATTTTTCTTCGATTTTCCATTAATTGTTTACGAGTCAACCAATTTTGCGATGGTAAGGGACACGCTAAAGGTAAGAGCTTGAGGGTAGTTTTTATCGAGTTCACAGATCCAAAAACTATCCTTGTGTTTAACATTAACGCGCTTGAACTGTGTCGATACATTTCAGTACTGCAACAACTTTTAATCGTTATTATCACTCTGGCAACTATTTCGACTATGACCCGTTCCATCCACGGCTATCCATAGATCAACGCCAAAGAGAGTTCCTCTCTGACGGAACAAAAGTTTCCATCGAAACTATCCTCGTATCAATACAGCGACGAAATCGCCTACGAAATGGCGAGGCTTCTTTGTCCGCGAGAGCCGCGGCCGGATCGACGAAACAGTTCATATAAAGTTGCGGGAGCACCGGTGGAAACGTAACAACTCGTTCTGCGAATAGCCGGGGCGGGAAGTTAGAAATTGACAGCGGCCGCCGCCTCTAGATTTAATCGACGCCCGAGCCCCCCTCATTGATATGCGCAATTTCGACTGCCTCCCACACGCGCGCGGGGGCCAGCCCGCTGCCGCCGCGCAATTATCCACACGTATTCGAACGCTTGGCCGTGTGTAGGGGCCGCGATTTACATACTAAGTGTGGCGTTGCGTGCCAGCGGAGAATCGCTCGGATGTATCGACGCGATCGTTCTGCGCCCCGATGCAATGCAGATGCGACAACCAGCGAAGCTCGCGTCTTATACGAGGAAGGTTAGATCGAGTCACGGTCTTGCGCGTAAAAGTTTGCGACACGGCCGTGCGAATCTTTAGAAGCAAAGAGGGAAAAAGGACTCGGGCAGAATCGTCGGGGATCTGAACTGCGTGGGCTCTTTCACGATCGATCGCCGAAATCGAGTTCCAGATACGAACGCTTGGAATTTCGTGTTGTATATTGGATGTTGGTAATCGAGTAGAATTCCGAAACAATACGCTTTATACCTGAATCCTCCAATTTTAATAATCGTGTAAACAGAATTTGCTGCAGATGAAAATATCGTAAGCCGTATATGTGCAGTAACGATCATCGCACAGTGTCGGCGTATACGATTATTACAACAACGTACAACGTCGCTATCAACGACCAGCGAAAATTTAATCGAATTCTCCTCGCACAGGAAGCAAACTATCCTTTCGCACTTCATCCACGCTTCTCGTTACATCTCGAGCTTAGATTCCAACGAATCGGTCAACAAATATTCATCGTCGGACGATCGTGACGCGTTCTCGTCGCATATTATCGCAGTGGGTACGAAAACGTACGCAAATTTAGTAAGACAAAACACGGCCCAAGGTGGATGGAGCGAACGAGGCTCCGCGAGAGAAACGAAGAAGGGTGTAACGCGGAGAGACGTGGCGAGTGGTGAGCGCGCGAGGGTGGGAAATAGTGGAAAAGAGAGGATATCGTCGAATAGCTCCGGTAGGTAATAACGATGCGAAAGGGGGGCAGAGATGAGCGCGTAATACTAGACACCAGGGCCACTCGAGCGACTCATTAGGGGCTTTGCATATGGTGGCGTCAACCTCGAAAGGTTAACCAATATTGGCAGAACGCGCGTAATTACGTCCTCCGGCCTCGTATAGAGCCGTGTATATAGCCTCGATAGTTACGCCCGGTCCCGGATGTGCAAACGTTTCCTACCTACCTACCTACCAACCAACCTACCAACCAACCAACCAACCAGCCAGCCAACCAACCTACCTTGTGCTTGCACCACGCAACCTACCTACCGCCGCGTCTGCTCCGCGCGCGCTGCATCCAACTGACCCGCCTCCCCTCTCTCTCTTTCTCTCTCTGTGAAACTGCAACTGCTGCACTCGACGACGACAACTTCGCCACCTCTTATCTAATCCGAAGCGTCGCGTCGTCGCTGATCCTTTTCACCCGACTCGTGTTTGAAACGATTTTACTCTTGCGCGAGAACGACGGTTTAATGGTTGTCCGCTGCTACTTGGAACACTCGCGACATCTATTATATCTGGGTAGGTGGATGTCGACTTTGGAAGCATTTTAGATCCTAGAGCAGAAATTGCCCAGCGATATCGTACGAGTTTCGGATAACTTTCCACTGAGTTAATTTCGAACAAACGCGAATTGTTGACAGACTCCGAAGTATACACAATTTGATCGTTAACGATTAACTCGTGGATCGATATTTTTGCAGTCTACACGGTGCTACAAGGAGGTATTAATAGGAAAATCATGAGGATCTTTCGACTCAAGTGCTGGATAGAATCTAACGAATAATTTGTAGAACGTTTTCAAAACCTTCGTGATCAAAGTAGTAGTCCTGCTACAAAGTCTAGCAAAAGTCTCTCGTGCCACTGTTATAAGCACGTTAAAACAATCAGGATATTGAGAACATAAACGAGATAAACAAGATATCAAGGTCACTGTATAGAGCTCCTACAGAAAGCGGACCAGGAATTATAATTTTAATTCCGATAAAACGATTTACACGAGAGTAAAGTTAACGAAGGTTCTTTTTACCAGCGAAACGATAAAAATTCCACACCTCCGGATTAGCATAAAAATTTCACGATCGTTACATGGTAGGGGTCGATTATAGAGTTGGCAAACACGCGAGAAATTTTTCTTGCAAAGTTGGAGATACCGATCGATCTACGCGACGACGAGAGCAAAGAAAAATCGTGCTCGCAACCGGTCGCGGCTCCATCGCGGGAAAAAGCTCTCCCTCGCGCGAGACCGTTTCTCGTCTCCATAGTAGACGTCTGTATCTAATGATCGAATAAAAAGCGGTATCTCCGCATCGAGCCAGAATTGAGTTAGCTCGAGCAACAGCGTTCGAAAACATTGCGCGATTTCATAGTTCGGAACGACCGTCGGCGAAGTCGAGGAAAACGGTTCAGTTGCGACCGATTTTCTTCGGTTTTGACGAGTGAAAAGACCGGCGATCGGCTTCGAGGCAATTAACAGGAGCCAACGAGAACATTTGGAGAAAAGAGAGTGGCGGGCCGATGGAATCGTAATGGTTCTTGAGAGTTTCGTCGACGAGTTTCTCAAGGAAGACCGACGTCGTTTCACTGTGATTTTTTATTCAGCAGTGAAATAGCGAGGTATCGCGAGAGGACTTGGAGAGTTAAAACGGGAAGGAAGAAAAGAACAGAAGGGCGAGGGTGTCGCGGGATCTACGTGAAAAATGGCGCTCGCGAATGGGAAAGCTCCGGAGAAGATCCGTACGTGGCCAGCATCTGCGCCACTTTTACTCGTCCTCGTGAAGATTATTCGAGCGAGTGAATCGAAAAGGAGTGTAAACGTATAAGACGAGAGAAAAACATTGATCAGCCGGTCTTCGTTAGCTCGCGCTATAAATTGTTTCAGGAAATTAATGTTCTCCGATAGAATTAAATGAACTGTATTGATTACCACGTGGGAAACTTGTCGTGGAACGAGCCTTTCGGCAAACTGGATAAATACTAGCCGCGATATTTTTCACACTATTATTACACGCCATTAGTAAACAGTTAGTTATTCCGTAATTTCAATATTCTTCCCATGTTCCCCTCATACTCGGCGTTTAAAATATTTAATTCAGCAAAGTAGCGATTAGAGGTAACGGAAGTTCTTTAAAAGGAGAAAACAGAAGCAGACAGCACGAGGGTTTTGAATTCAGCGTCACGGAAGAAAGGATGTAAAGGCACATGGATGCTGGCGACAGTTCCCAAAGGATCCTAACGACGTATTTCTCATTTCCTGTAATCAGAGCGTCCTCATCCGTCCGTCTCAATCGAGTCGCTTCAGCCTGTTAGCGGACAGTTCTCCGATTCAAGCGTTCGAAACGCGGCACCGAACGGAGAGCCGGCGAGCGCGCCGCTGATGAAACAATAGCGGCCCGTCGCCAACGACGAAAGTGACGACACAGAGAGAAAGAGAGAGAGAGGGAGAGAGAGAAAGAAGCGAAGCGACGAGGAGCACAGCACAGATACAGAGTGGAGGAGACAAATAGAGCGAACGAGGGAGGACAACGAGGAAAGAGGGCGAGAGAGGGCCGTCGTATTATTAAGCAAGTAAATTAATAGAGGCTCGGCGAGCAATGGAGAGCGCCGCCCAAGCGAAGAGGGTGAATATTCCACGATAAACAATGCCTACAGTTCGGAGTTTTGCACGGGGCGAGCGCGCACACACGCTTCGCGGCGACGTATACGCGCGTTCGTTGGAAGCGGGGATTCTCTAGGAGGAGAAAGAGGTAGAAGAGAAGGAGGAAGAGACAGAGAATACCGGTGGATACAGGAGAGAGAATCAAAACTGCGACGTGTGGTGCGTGAACGAGCGAGCAAGCCGAGCAGAGGAGGTGTACACGCGCGTGAACTGTGCAGAGAGTCTAGCGTGTTTGTGTGTGGACACGAGGGTTGCTAAGCAAAGTAAGTAAAGCACCTGTGGGAGCTGGCTCGCTTTGGAGGGTGGAAGGAGGTAGCTACGTTAGAGGTGGAAGAAGACGAGGTGGGAGAGGAGAAACGTAGCAGAGACCGAGGAACGAGGAGCTTGATAGCGAAAGAGAGTGCCGGCAAGGGGGGAGAGCGAGGAGGGAGGGAAAGGGAGAGCGAGCGAAAGAGAGAATAGAGACTAGAGAGGCTTGGCGAACAGGCGAGCCAACCCCGGGAGGAAGCCAATCAATAAACTCACTCACTCGCTCTCCTACGGAGAGAGACCTACTGCTCTCCCTACACTCGCAATGCGACTATATATGTATACAGGCAACCTGGAAGCCTCCATTACGTACGCCCACTCGGCTGCCTACAGCCATTTTGTAACCGTTCGCCGTGCACGGTTTCTCTCGAATCTCTGTGTCTTCTCATCCCCCTGAGCAAACGAGAGAGACAGAGAGAAAGAGAAAGAGAGAGAGAGAGAGAAAGAAAGAAGGAGAGAAAGAAACGAAGGCCGAGGAATCGAAAGACGACCCGACCTGACCACGTCACGTTCAACGATGACGAGAAAGCGCCGTTCGGCGAGATCAAAGGAATACGAACGACTGTCGATCGAGATCTAGCTCGATATCGAGTTCTTCCTCGCGATTCTTATCATCGCCAATGATCTTTTCCCTTCTAATTATCCATCGAAATTTCCTCTCGTGAAACGAGAAACGTGTCTCCATGGAGAAACGTGTTTTGAAATAAAGGGGAGAAAAAAGGAAGAGCGAGAAAGAAACGAGAATTTAGATTTACGAGCTACGAGGAAAAATCGAGAGCTGCAGGGGAACCAAGTGTTTCCAATTACGCCTAGCGTCGAAATCTACGTCGATGTCTCGTTTTGTCAACGGCACGCGACACATGGTTTTCGAAAATAACCCTGTTCGTTCCCACGAAAGCTGCTCGGAAGCTACAAGACCCGTAGCCAGCGCGCCACCTTCGAGCCGGGTTATTACATGCAGGTTACCAGGGCGGAGCTTCTCTTTCGTCTTTTTTTCTCATAAAACGCTCTCACGAAGAAAGTAACGCGACCTGGTTTATTTTCCACCGCGTTCCCCGTTCGACGCTCCACCAACAACGAAATTGCCACTCGCGAAAGGTGACCATGTCCCTTTACCTTCTTTTTATTTTTGCACGTCGTGTTTCGAGTAAACGCGCCACCTGCGAATGTTGGCGTCGCCACGGCAAAAGAGCGACTTTTTCCCCATAATTTTAATTCTGCCCCGATAAATAATCGTTCTACCGTTCTGACAGATTTTGATATATCGCCGATGTATCGCGATACAGCGGCGGCGCGCGTCGAGCGTGCTACGCGAGAGAGCGAAATAAATTTCCGTCGTAAATTCGCCCGTCACTTTTTCGTCCGTGCTGCCATTATTAATCAAAACACGGATCCGTAACGAAAATACGGATCCCGTGGGCCGGCCTCTATCCGCCCGCTGAAAATACACACCGCCACCGACGAAATCACTTACTCCGATACAATGTTTGCGGCCACGGATCGACGGTGTCGTCCCCAATGCGCGACAACCACCTCTTTCTCGCCATCGATATTCCGCAGCTTCCCTACAAGATGAAGTACAGGGGTCCTCGTGTTGACAGCACCCTCGTAACTCTTATCCACGAGCGGCAAGAACGAGCATCCGGTTTGTTCGTCACCCTTCTTACGGATTAATTGTCGCCTACCTTTGTTTGGACGTGTGTTGTTTTGTAAATACCAGTCTCGAGACTCGATGGGGAGAAATTTGATTGAAACGGCACGTGGGATAAAGGACGACTCTTGAGACGAGCGAAGATAGAAAGAATGCGACGATTTATCCCGTTGTTTTCGGACGATTTTACAATCATCTCGTAAAGCCTCCTTGGATAAAGTAAAAAGAATCGGAAGTCGCGACTTTAAGATTCGAATCGAGTATCTTTAAACGCGAACACGAAGCAGAAACGGCAGTTGCCCGTTTGGTATAAACATCAACGGGCCGCTTAAAATTGTGTATCACTCCGGTTATATCGGGGCAAAGATATTACGAATTCGCGATAACGATAACCATTGCTGCCGGGATATGTGTAACGAGTACGAGAGATCGTGACTCCTGTTTTAATGGCGGCACCGAGAGCGGTTCTCGAGCCACGCGAAGGGACGAGAGAGAGTGGAACGCGGCTGGTGGTTTAATCTAATGGAGCCGAGAGACCATGAAACCTGGTGATAAACTTACCCGTAGGCGGCCAGGGTTGGATCGTAGGGATAGTAACCCGTGGCGGCAGGTTGGAGGGCTGCCGTGCCCCATGCAGCACCCATATCCGCCGTCATCCCCATTCCCGTCGTGTCCTTCAATCCGTACGGATTTCCCTGCAATCGAATCGCATAATTAATTACCTTGGTAGAGATTGCGGCAACTCGAACGTGTAGAAATTAGAAATTCAAAGTACCCTTCAAAGTTACAGTTGGAAATTAAAAAAAAAAAAAAAAAAAAGAAAAGAAAAATGAAAGAGTAAATAAAGATTCTGTTTCCGCATGGAGGAATTTAATTTTTGATGGCGCAAATTAGCATTATTAATTGGTAATTATTTGTAACATCAAGGAGAGGAAACGAAAACGAACAACACGATCCATCTTCCACCTTCTTATCTATCTGCGTATTAAGGTCAGCCGTGCGAGAGCGCTTAAGACCGCAATGTTACAACTAGCTTTATTGTAAACATTGGATACCATATGACAACGCTACAGCAACTTTTAAAACGATGATCGATTAGCTACAAGCGACGATGGTTACCAAGGATGAATACATTGTCTCGACAACTTGCACACCTTCCGGCGAAGCTAAAATAAATACACGGTATAAAACTCAACAACGTGTATCATTTATCCGTACGATTACACGTACCGTTCGAGATATCGCATTCGTATGTTAACAAGAACGGCACAAGCACCAGAATCGCGACCATGAAGAATGATATACAAAAGCGACGGTTATTTTTACCACCGCCTCGTGACTAATTTCGTCTCCAAGCTCGAATATTCCCTGTCCCGAACGGAGCAGCCCACTCGCGGCAATTTATGCAAACGGTCCATCCGAATTAAAATCGATCGATCCATCATCTTAAGCGGCAATCTCGCCGCGGCGCAGGTTCGTTCCAACGAGGTCACGCGGATCAGTCAATCCATCGACGAGTGACTGACGATCCGTTAATCGAGCTACACCCACGAGAAACGCTCGTATTATCCACCAGCGAATTCGTTCGCCAGTAATAAAACGATTCCAGGGACGATTATCGCCGCGAACAATCGTGTACTTTGCCGTTCTTTTCTCCTTATACTTCGCCCGATTCTTCGAAAGGAAAAACGAAACAAACGTTGGAGAAAAGAGGGACACGAACGGGGCAAGGGAGCGAAAATTTCGAGTTTTAAACGAGCCAACGTAGACGCTGCGACTCCGTCTCGGCCGGATATATCTACTGGCGCACCGACTCGCGGGAATTGGATGTTTCCAAGTGTCGGTACAAAGCGCGTCATAAAGACGCCCCTTGCTTGGAGGTAGAGACAGAGAACCGAGAAGAGAGCCGAAGAAAAAAAGGAGAGAATAGGCAGTGACGTTTGGGGGTGGAGAAGCACGAGAAACGGTGGCGGCGCGTTTGCTGGCTAATGGTAGCACAATGGGATATTATTAGAACGAAGGCTTAAAGCCGTTTGGCGCCAGGAAGTTTCGCGTTACACAGATCGGCGGCGACTCGCTCGCCTTGCTTCCCTGACTCTTAATTCTCGCCG